>NC_138972.1:122982500-124182500 GCF_055761805.1 Camellia sinensis
TACATCTCTGTTCACCATTGTTGGAGAAGTGGAGATCAACGTTTGGTAGAGGACCCATTGCTGTAGACTCGTTGGCCGAACTCATAGTTCTCTGTTCGCCATTGTTGCGGTTGGAAAAGAGCACTACTGTGAGTTCGATACCAGAAATGACAGAGGACGCCCACAACAACAATTGCCACATAGGCATGTCAGTGATGAGTGATAGAATGGAAACACAAATAAAAAACAAAATGTGAAAGGTTGAATACATATTGAAGGTAGTGGAATTTTTCAGGGAGAGAGAGAGAGAAAGAGAGAGTTGGGGTGCGGGAATAATTAGACAGAACGCTCGTGAATGAGAAGAGAATTATGCACTGGGCTTCCAATAAATATTGAAGTTTAATTTTTCGATGTTTTCTTCTTCTTTGGAAATGTTGCTTCATTTCCAAAAATGTTGCTTCATTTATGGTTACATTATTTTGGTTTAATTTAAGAATTTTAAATTTTACTTGTTTACCATTAAAATTTTATAGAAAGGGAATCTCAAATTTTAATTTTATATAAATTTTAGCTAGAAAAATATAAATAATTTTAATAATTTTTTTTTATCAGTGATGCTAGATTAGCTATGGATTAAAAAAGGAAAAATTACCTACAGCTCTCTTGAAATTTAATGAAATTATAGATTCTCCCCAAGGTTTTAAAAATTACATCTCGCCCCCCTAAAATTTTAATTTCATAACAAATGGATCATTTTATTAATAAATCATCAAGTTAATCAACATTTTTAATAATGTTAAAATTCATTTTAATTAATAATTCAGATAATTTTATTATTGTATAGGTGAATAGTTAGAAATTACACTTTTTCAATTAATTTTGTTAAATAAAAAATTCTGACAGAGAGATATTTGTAATTTTTCAAATTGCGGGGGGTGATTCATAATTTAAGTAAATTTCAAGAGGTGTATTTGTAATTTGCCCATTAAAAAATGAATGAAAACCGTGTCAGTAAGATGTAAAAATGAGAAGAGTAACAATGGTAGACAGAAAAAATAGATAGAGGGGTGGAAATGGGTTGGGAAAAAAGGTTAGTCATGGACAATGATAAGGATTGGAGATGATTTTTATTAGAAAAAAAGAAGTTAAATTGTACACTTTTTTATTAGTTATATTTAACTAATAAAAATAAATAGTTAAAAAAAGAAACCATTTTGATAGTATAAAAATAAATTTAAATAATTTATTAGAGCATATCCAATGTTTTATTCAATATTTTCATCAAATTTCATTTAAATTTGATTAAAAAAAAAAGCTTGGTTTGATCTCGCGCGTTCCAATTGAGTGATTTGGGATTTGATCAAGCTATCGATCGATCGAGAGGACGACCGGAGATTCTTTGAAAAGTGGGTTAATAGTTGGTTCTCAATTTTTAAATTAATTTATGTTATATTGCTTCTCATATTTTTTACATATTTAAAAAAAATTTAAATAAAAAAATTAACTTTTAACCATCTTTTTAAAACAACTTTACCTGTCTCGCGTTGCCTATGCTAATTGGATGTTTGTTGGGGTTTGCTTGATTTTTTTTTTGATTTATTTTCGTCTTTAAGTTATTTTCTTTTTTTTTCTTTTTTTTATAAAAATTCAGCCTTTTAAAGACATCAAAAAATTAAATAATTATTAAAAAAAACAATATAAATAAAATAATGATTTTTTTTTTGCGTATTTTGACTTTTAAAATTTTTTTATATAACTTTTCAAAAAAAAAAATTGAATTCGTTTACTTGAGGTGGATAGATTTTTTTTTTTTTTTTTTTTGACATACTTCTAAATAAAAAATTACTAAAGATAATATGATTTTTTTTTGTGATTCCAAACACTTTACAAAGGGTTATTTTCAGAAAATGTTGCTTTATTTAGTTTTTGGATGTTTTCTTCTAAATCAATTAGTTATTTTATTTATGATATGTTGTTTTGGTTTAATTTGGGAGTTTTCGAGTTTACTTATTTACCCGTGGGTGCGATTTTGCTTCATTTAGAACGCTCTGTGAATGAGAAGAGAATTATGCACTGTGCTTCCAATAAATATTGGAATTTAATTTTTTTTAAATTAATTTTTTATTTTTTATGTATTCTTATTTGGAAAAAAAAATTAAAATTTCCATTTCAGAAAATGTTGCTTCATTTAGTTTTGGATGTTTTCTTCTAAATCAATTAGTCCTTTTATTTATGATATGTTGTTTTGGTTTAATTTGGGAGTTTTAGAGTTTGCTTATTTACCAGTGGGTGCGATTTTGCTTCATTTAGAACAGACTGTGAATGAGAAGAGAATTATGCACTGTGCTTCCAATAAATATTGGAATTTAATTTTTTTAAAATTATTTTTTTTTTATGTATTCTTATTTGAAAAAAAAAATTTAATTTCCATTTCAGAAAATGTCGCCTCATTTAGTTTTGGATGTTTTCTTCTTCTTTGGAAATGTTGTTTCATTTCCCAAAATGTTGCTTCATTTATGGTTATGTTATTTTGGTTTAATTTAGGAATTTTGAAATTTACTTATTTACCATTGAAATTTTACAGAAAGGGAATCTCAAATTTTAATTTTATATAAATTTTAGCTAGCAAAATATAAATAATTTTAATATTTTTTTTTAATCAGTGATGCTAGATTAGCTATGGATTAAAAAAGGAAAAATTACCTGCACCTCTCTTGAGGTTTAATGAAATTATAGATTCTCCCCAAGGTTTTAAAAATTACATCCCACCCCCTAAAGTTTCTAATTTCATAACAAATAAATCATTTTATTAATAAATTATCAAGTTAATCAACATTTTTAATAATGTTAAAATTTTATTTCAATTAATAATTCGGATAATTTTATTATTGTATAGGTGAACAGTTAGAAATTATACTTTTTCAATTAATTCTGTTAAATAAAAAATTCTGACGGAGAAGTATTTGTAATTTTTTTAATTACAGGGGGCAATTCATAATTTAAGTAAATCTCAAAAGGTGTATTTATAATTTATCCATTAAAAAATGAATGAGAACGGCATCGGTAAGATGCAAAAATGAGAAGAGTAACAATGGTGAACAGAAAAAATAGATAGAGGGGTGGAAATGGGTTGGGAAAAAAGGTTAGTCATGGACAATGATAAGGATTGAAGGAGATTTTTATTAGAAAAAAAGAAGTTAAATTGTACATTTTTTTATTAGTTATATTTAACTAATAAAAATAAATAGTTAAAAAAAAGAAACTATTTTGATAGTATAAAAATAAATTTAAATAATTTATTAGAGCATATCCAATGTTTTATTGAAAATTTTCATCAAATTTCATTTAAATTTGATTAAAAAAAAAGCTTGATTTGATATCGCTCGTTCCAATAGAGTGATTTGGGATTTGATCAAACTATCAGTCGATCGGGAGGATGACCGGAGATTCTTTGAAAAGTGGGTTAATAATTGGTTCTCAATTTTTAAATTAATTTAGGTTATATTACTTCTCATATTTTTTACATATTTAAAAAAATTAAAAATTAAAAAATTAACTTTTAACCATCTTTTTAAAACAACTTTACATGTCTCGCGTTGCCTATGCTAATTGGATGTTTGTTGGGGTTTGCTTGATTTTGTTTTTGATTTATTTTCGTCTTTAAGTTATTTTCTTTTTATTTTTATTTTTTTTATAAAAATTTAGCCTTTTAAAGACATCAAAAAATTAAATAATTATTAAAAAAAACAATATAAATAAAATAATGATTTTTTTTTTTTTGCTTACTTTGACTTTTAAAATTTTTTTATATAACTTTTCAAAAAAAAAAATAGAATTCATTTACTTGAGGTGAATAGAATTTTTATTTTTATTTTTTTGATATACTTGTAAATAAAAAATTACTAAAGATAATATGACTTTTTTATGTGATTCCAAACACTTTCTAAAGGGTTATTTTCAGAAAATGTTACTTCATTTAGTTTTAGATGTTTTCTTCTAAATCAATTAGTCCTTTTATTTATGATATGTTGTTTTGGTTTAATTTAGGAGTTTTAGAGTTTACTTATTTACTCTTGGGTGTGATTTTGGTTTTGATTTTTTCTTGATATTGTGGTGAGTTGGTTATGGTATGGTGTTATTTTTAATTTTTTGTGGGTGATTGTGTGGAGTGATTTAGGGGAAGAAGTGAGGAAGTTGGAAGCATGGAGGAAGGAAAAGAGAGAAACAAAAAGGGGTTCATGGGTTAGTGTAATTTCAATAATAAATTTTAAGTTTTATTTAAATTTATTTTTCTTTTGTATTGTAGTCTATACTTTTTTTTTTAATTGAAGAAAATCACTGAGCGAGAAAAACATTTAGAATGAGATAGGAAAAATTCTAGAATAAGCCAGTGTCTTCTTGATTCTTTAAGTTTGTATTTGTTTTTTTTTTATTTTATTTGGGGAGAGAGGTTTTGGTTGGGGGAGCCTTATGATTCTTCTTAGTGAAAACAAAAAAAAATGATTTTGTTTCTATATCTTCTGTATAACTTTGTTGAGTTACTATTGTTAAATATAAAAGTAGTGATTTCTCCAATGTTTTATACTTAATTAATCAAATTTTGTGTTGCAATTGCATCCGGACAGAATGGGTTAGCCGTCAATCACTATGTGATATTGGTTATATAATAATCCAAACCAATTACGCAAAGAAAATTTTTATGAGTGAGATATATTGACTTACTTTGTTAAGTAATTGGAAAAAAAATATAACCGACTCACCTAGTATGTGTTGCATCAAATATATTGAAAAATGATATCATCATCTTTTATGTTGAAATTTATATTTTACCCATATTATCGTGATTATAAATCATCAGTAATAATATTGAACACCTTAGGTATAACTAAGGGTCACAAATATCATAATTGTAACATAAAATAAGGTGATAGAACTTTCCATAATTCAAACAAGCCTAAGCTTTAATTTGTAAATCCGATTCACATCATGAAATGTGAATGAAGTCCATAAACATATGAGCAAAGTGATTTACAAACAAAAAATATATATATAATTTTGTATCAAAATAATATAACAATGATAATCTTAAAAATATGGTTGACTGTGATAGAATCCAAAACTACTACATTGTTCTAGATCAAAATTTTATATAAAGTCTCTCATGCGCTCCATGAACAACCAGAGAAATCACAACTTCTAGAAGGAATATACATTAATCATGTTGACTTGTGGTGGTTTTGTTCTTGTTTTTTTCTTTTCTTTTTTGAAATTGTAGATTTGCATCAACTGTCTCCTTTTTTTTGTTTGTTGGTATTACCCTTGCTTGATCCTGATGATGACGATGTTGATTTTGACCATAAATACATTAAAAAAAATATGTTGCTAAAAAGTGACTCGGTCACAAGATGATAATCATAATAATGCACTTTTTAATCTTCATTAATTTCAAAAAAAAAAATCATTAATTTTAAAACATTTTTTACATTTTCAAAAGACCATTTACTTTAATTTTTTCACTTTTAACCTTATGATAATTTTAAAAAATTAAGTGCAAAAAAGCTGTTATATATCACTTTTTTTTTTAGCCTTTTATATTTGTAGATTACATAACTTGTTTTCATTAATTGCATAATAATTACCTCCAAATAAAGATATCAATCATAACTATACAGGTAAAAGGTGGTAAGATAATGACTTCAAAAAAAACTTGACTACAACATAGCTGCCGTTTGGAAATAGGCTGAATTTTTTATTTTTTTAACTGTTTTAGCCTGAGCTAAAAAATCTTCATTTGAGGACTTTTTAAATTTTTGACTTTTTAAACTTTTTTTTGTAAGAGAAAAATGTAATGATTATGAGTTAAATGTGATGTTTTATTTATTGTGACAAAAATAGCATATTTTGTCTTTTATGGCTAAAATAGCCACAAAAGCCCTTACCAAACGGAGCCATAGTCAAATCAACATGATACACATAATTTAGGTTTCAATCCAACATCTAACATAATAAATCAAGCCACTAGCTCTAGATAAATCGACTCTCATCTACATGTTGGTCTTAACCCCTTGTACTGTTTGGGCTGTTTCTTCTTGTGTGATTGTTGAATTTGTATTTTATTGTATGCTTTGTGAAATGACTAAGATTTGTGGCAAGTCCACTAGAAAGCCTCGTGAACATTACATGAGGCATATACTAGAATGCTTATGCTTGGTATATAAATGCTATTATAAACATTGTTCTCAATGTCATCAACCACCTTATTTCTTCTCTTTCCAAAATTTCCATAAAATGATAGTAAAACCAAGTATTCCAAGGTATGCCTCTTCACTCTGAGCTTTTATCCGATGGCTTTTCAAGATACTCCAAGTTTCCTAGGGTCAAGACACTCCCAAAGGAGCTTTTCAGGATACTCCTAGTCGAGACACTCCCAAAGGTGAAGCGATAAATCTTCCCTATGAACATTACACATCTAGGACATAATATCACTTTAATTGACACCTGTTTGAAGGAACCCTTTAATCTTTTCAAGAAACTTCTAAGCTTCCATATCAAACTCCAATTAACAAGCTGATCCCCAACGTCCGCAATAATATCACAAGCTGGGGATCAGCTTGTTAATTAGAGTTTGATATAAAAGCTTAGCAGTTTCCTAAAAAGATTAAAGGATTCCTTCAAACAGGTGTCAATTAAAGTGATATTATGTCCTAGATGTGTAATGTTCATAGGGAAGATTTATCGCTTCATGAAACGGACAATGTTTTCTAATATGTACATTCTCTACCCACACATAACACTAAAAATTTCATTGATAAAACTCAAAAACTTCAGTGTTCACACCCAGACATGGCATACCCATGCAAAACTTGTCATATGAGCCTTCCCAATTATGCTGGGAAAATCAAAATTTTGGAAGAAAATAAACTTGGCAATTCATATCTTATGCACACTAATCAAGGTCAAAATATACCACTCACCAAAAAAGTAAAAAGAAAATGTAGAATCATCATTAATGAATGGGAAACAATTTCTAATCCCACTTTATTCATGTTTTTCATTCCTATATAGGCGCTAAGGAGATATCTTCATACTTTCAAGACAAAAAATTACCCACAAAAGATGTTAAGTATTCTTCAGGCATCTTCAGAATGCTACAAAAATGTCACCTTCCTCTGCTCCTTCTCACCCTACAAAGCTTCAAGTGCGGTAACATTAAAGACAATATTTAAAATTAGGATAACAAAAGAATATCAGAAGATTACAATCATCATCAGTACCTCTGACACTGAGTGCGTCAAGATGAGAATCGCCTCCTCTATATCCATTAATGGCTCTAACTGCAAAAAACTATTGGATATATGATCTGTATAGGATAACTGACACGGACGATCAAACCAGGGGGGAAACTGCTCTCCAGAGTATAATGTAGCTGAAGCTATTACTATCTCAAAAGTACTGAATTTAAACAACCAGACAATCTTCTCAAATTGCATTTTCACCTTTGCTGCATTATCAGAGTCGAACACAATAAACTAAACCACGTTTTTCTTGTTTCTGAAGTTTTCCTTCAGCAATGCAAACTTCTTCTTGCACTGATTCACATTCTTCCCAGGAATTGCAGCTGCAACTCGTTCCCAACGTTGACTAGTTTCCTTTGGGAATGTTTTTAGAGCTTGCACAAGAGCCCTTTCCTGGACAGCAGACCACACATCTTGATCCAAACTCAAAGAAGCCCCATCGTCGCCAATCACATCATCTAATTTTTTTGGGTTCGAGCCTTGGCTGGAAGACTCCTTTGCATTAGCCATCTTAGCATCATTGCCATCAAGCCCGTTACTGGTAGACACCCCCTCGGTTTCCTCTCTAGTTGTAAGGGGTGACGCAATGGACTGTGCTGGCTTTCTCTTTTCAAGGAATGAGTCAAAAGCTTTTGCATTGTCGGGCTTCTGGAGAAGAACAGTTTTGGTTGCCTTTAGAATCTCTTCAACAGACCTTCCAGTACCTATGTACTCCGAAATAACCTCCCACCTCCGAGATGTTCCTTTGGGATATTTCTGCACCCCTTTTCTCAATATCTCAATCTCTTCTCTGCCCCAAGGCTTCTCCTTTTTCTCGCTGCTGCTTAATATAACACTTCCATTAACCGCAACAGAGCCGTTTTCTTTTGGGGTCTTATCTTGTTTCTGATCCTCCTCCAAGTTATGGTTACACCCAAGTGCCTCTTTAAGGAGTTTTGCTTTCTCTAGCCCTTCTTTTGCCTCTATTTTTTCACACAAATTCCTCAACTGCTCAATTTCAAGTGACAAGCAAAGACTTTCCACATCATCCTTGGTAACATCAAGCAAATGCTGGGACAAAACAGGCCCTGATAGTGTACGAAAACGGGTACGCTCCTTGCGCAATAGCTTCTTCTCTTTTTCTCTCGTCTTCTTCTGATGTAAAGCAGCTTCAGCAGCAAGTCTTTCCTCTTCCTCCTTCTGGCGTCTCTGCTCTTCGGCAATCCTGATTGCCTCTTCCTCCTGCAACTTCTTTGCCAGATACTTGGCCTCCTTTTTCTTCTGCTTCTCGGCCTTTTCCTCCTCCTTTCTTTTCTGGATTCTAGGGTCTCTTTTATAGGCATTGTCAACAAGAGCACGTATCCGTGCATAATCCTCCTTTCTAGCCTTCTCTGTAAGCTTTGCATTCTGCCTTTCCATCCACCTCTTATGGTCACGAGATTCAGCTTGCTCAAGATCAAATTCATCTTCATTTGGGAACTCTCTCCAGCTTTTGAAGCTGTACCAAAAATTATAAAAACTATCCACTTCTTTTAATGCAGTACTCTCATCACCTAAAGAAGGAATAGGTTGGTTAACTGACCATCGCCCATTCCTCATAAAAGCAGGACCAAATACCTTGAAGAAATCCCTTGGGGCACAGTCCGTAGGGATTTCATCATCAAACTCATCTGTGGAATCATAAATTCTTCTCCTCGCAGGGTCAATTAACACCTCATATGCTTCTTGAATGGCCTTGAAGTGGTTCTCTATTTCATCCTTCTTTGCTTGTTTTGCAGTTTCAGTTTCCTCAGCAAGAAGAAGAGCAGCCTGTTTGTCAGGATGGTGTTTTAAAGCAGTCTCACGGTAGCTCTTTCTTATCTGCTCCTCAGTAGCAAGGTACCTTAAATGGCTCAAGCCCAGAAATGCATAGTGATCCTGTTGCTTACCCTCGGCACCGGATTTTTTTTTACCTTTAGTGCTATATGACTCTGATGATGGCACATATTCCTGTTCCTTATCATTGGACACATTCTGCTCACCACCATCTGCATCTTCTTCCTCAAAAAGACCACTGAGCCTAAGAGCAGCAGTGTGAAAAGAATGCCCAGCAGGTTCAAATTTACAAGCCTTGATTGGAAGACAATTTGAGGATACATAGATTGGCTCTCCATCTACAATCTCTTGTGAGTAGGAAATAAGCTGAACACTTGTCTTGGGAGCCATAATCTTTAGAAGTAAGGAAACCCACAATAAAAAGGGAAGTAAAAGCCAGAAATATGTCAATATCTAACAAGAGCTGCACTTTCGATTTTGGCACCCTTCAGAGTCTACCTGCAAAATGTCCAACAGCATTTTTAAAGCAAACATCAATCACTACAGCTCATATAATAAAAGTTAAAACGTACAAAGAAATGATACTAAGCTTAGGGAGTAAGTAGTTAACAACAACTCCACAAAGCATCTGTGAGCATAAACCTTATATACTGAAAAATGGTATGCCAAACAATTCACCTTACAGAGCTGAGCAAATTATTGGAATTTTGGAAAGCTAGATGGATTGTATGGATAAATAAACAGGAGAATCAGGGAAGATATGCCAAATATTACCAAGTCTCACACACATTACACTTGCTTTAAATACCAACAGAACCCATAAACTACTGCACACACTGAGTTGTATTAACCAAACATTTTGAACAAGTTGCCCTAACAAGCCTGAATATACACTGGCATGAGAATTTAAAACTCCTTTACCAGGTAACAATTAGAGTATGGAATCTGACAATTTTCCTGATGTTCTAACCATAAACCAAATGTAAAAACATCTTAACAAACACAGGAAACAATAACATTGTGGCATATCAGGTTCAATGACAATCAATCATACTAAAAATGTTCAAGTAGGAATGTCGCAAAACTGGAAATAGTAACACTGTTGCATATCTGGTTCAATAACAACAATAATACTAATAATGGTTCAAGAAGGAATGTCATACGGAAACTCTAAACCCTCTCCCTCTAACAATAACAAGAATGATAAGAACAGAAATCTGATTGCTTATACACCACAGCCTTCTCTCTCTCCCTTAGAAGTTAAACCCAAATGAAAGCACTAAAACTGAAATCATACAAATATACATAAATGTGCCACTGGTTTTCCATAAATAATGCCTAAACGAAGCCCCGTTACAAAGAACGAATGAGATAACATTACCATCAATCAACCTGTTCTTTAGACAGCCCTTTTTCTTAATGACTATTATTCAAGGGTATATGAATGGATGCTCAATAAACTTTGGTTTCAGTTTTTTTTTTTTTTCCTTTTCTTTCTTTAGATACTGTTGTTGTTATTCTTAATATTGCATGCATTTACATTGTCACTATTAAAATCAAACACAAACAACAGACAACAATAGTGCATGTCAGGATTTTGTAATTTCTATAGTCAATACTTTTTTTCATAAGTTAAAGATAATGTATTTTTTCAACAACATCATTGCTATTTCGATCTTTCAAATGATAAGCAGCAACCAAAAAGCCACAATCAGGAACAGAAAAGCAAATAAAGCTTAGGGTTTACATATATATATATATATATGTGTGTGTGTGTATTAGCAACAAAACAAAGATCAAGATCGAGCATAAGGTACTTTATCAAAACAAACAAACAAGAGAGACAGAGAGAGAGAGAGAGAGAGAGAGAATGTTTATCACGGACGAGAGACCTCAAAAACGATCCAAAAGAAAACAGAAAAGAAGAAGCGATCCAAGAGAAAACAAAAACGAAAAAGCAGTGAGTATGAGAGATTGAAGCAAAATTGAGTTACCAGAAAACGTAGAGATTGGAGGAAGGGCGTAAGATCGAGAGTGGCCGTCGATGGAGAGGCTAGGTTTTGAGAAGCAGCTTTTGGGGCTTTGAAGTTTCCAGCTTTGAAGGAGAGAGAAAATTGTTCGTAATGACTAAAAGAATGGAAAGAAATAGATTAGGGTTTGATAATTATATACCACCGAATGAACGGTCCAGATTTATTTGATCCGATGTTATAGAAAAAGGGTAAATTGTCTCTCACCTCTCTTCTGAGTGTCCTGAGTCTGAGGCCTCGAAACCTCTTATTTAGTAATTTATTAATTTTTTATTAAAATATGAGATAAAAAAATATTTTGAAATAATTTTTGATTTTTTATAAAAAGATGTGTAAAAAATATTTTAAAAAATTAATTTTTGATATTTTAGTATAAATTATAAGTTTTTTAATTTTTTTAATAATTTTTTGACTTTGAAGTTAAAACACTCGCATGCCAAACAAAACCTAAGTGAGCCCCTAAATTTTGGAGATATTAAAAATAGTTTGCGATTTAATTAAAAATATATATATATTTGTTTTACTAATTTTTTAAAATTTTTATAATTCATCTAAGGTAGAAGTATTTTAAATGTAAAAAGAAAAAATTAATTTTTTTTGAACAATTCTTTAAAAAAAAATCACTAAAAAATGTTGTCTTTTGTTAGTATTTTTTTTTATTTTAATCAACTTTTTTTTATTTTAAGAATTTTTGAACTTTTGTATTCGTCTAGTCAAGTATAATTTAAAAGAGTAAAAGGTTTTGAATTTTTCTTAAAAAGTTCACTAAAAAAATCATTAAAAAAACCCAAAATGTCATCTTTTCACCATGCACATAATTGAAGTTTTACATATTTTATTTGATATCAAAAATACTTATATCTTTAACTTTGAAAATCCAATCTTAACCCTAACTATAGCTATTGCCACCCAACTACCCATTGCTACCCCCTACCTCCCCTCCAATCCATTCTGTCATTGTCATCACATTCTCCATATTTTTCCGGATTATCCCAATCCCTTTTCTATTATTCACAATTACTTTAGTATCTTATTTGTTATGACTGATCAATCGTGATTAGTGTTAGTAATAAAGAGAGAAATATAGGGTTCAGGGCCACGGCTTGTGTGGTAAAGGTGGTGTGTAGAGGTCAAGCTCGCAACTGGTGGTAATGGTAGCAATATTAGCATTGTTATGTTTTTTAAAATCAATGACTTTTGATTTAGATCATTGTTTTATTTATACAACAATTTTGTGTTTTTATAATATTTTTTATCAAAATTTATAAAATAATATTTATGATGAATGTGAAAATTTGAAAAGAAAAAACTTGATGAAATTTATTGTGTTTATTATTATCAAACAGTGAAATTTTATTAGAAATTTACTTTGGACGGTGAAATTTTAATATGAGATATGAGAAAAGTAAAATATAAGGAAAAGAAAGGCAAAGACACATATCATTCCTTCCCAGTGAGAACACAAACGAACATGAAAGGCAGTAAATATAAAGAATCAGAAAAATGTGCACATTTTCTCATATACATTTTTGGAGAAAAGTAAAATTTTATTATGTATTTTTTGGGGGAAATTAAAATGTGCACATTTTATCATATACATTATTGGGGAAAATTAAAATTTTATTATGTATATATTGGGCATTGTATATTTTAGGGTACACACTTCACAGTTCACTTCTCACAAACTCTTCCCTCTGATATATCGGTGAGCATTATTCATCTTCTTCTTCTTCCATTTCTGAAATGTGTTTCTCTGATGTTTTTTGTTTCTTATTCTTCTTTTTCTATTGTACAAAATTGTTAAAAAGAATAGCATGCATATCATAAAAATTAATTTATGGTCAAATAGTGTAGTAGTCGAACGATTTGTTATCATTAAATATAATAGTGAGAAAAGACAATAATATACTTTATTTTCTTACCCCGTAATACAAATGGTGTGTTTGGATTATGAATTTTGATAGTGATAAAGGAAAAGGGTAAAGATTGGTGAAATGCAAATAAAATATAACTATATTAAACTTACCTTTTCTCTTTTCATTTTCTAAATTCCTGCCAAATTAATGATCCAAATACGACCAAAATGTACTCTATTAACCATTAACCCACAGCTTCCATGAAAACTTTCCATTGGGATATTATGTTGCTGATTTGTTTTGTATCATTGTAAAAATAAATACAAATGAAAGAATTGTTATCAGAATTGTGTACAAACTCATCACTCACAGAAGTAATTTTTACGTTTAGAATTGAATTAACAGAGTCAGAACAAGAAATAATTCTACTTGGAATTAGAATTTCTCATAACAAGCCCTTGTTTGTTTACACAACAATGCAAGTTTTGTTTTTGCAATACAAGATTATGCGTGGTCTTTTGTGAAGATCGTGTAATTTTTTATTCTGTGTCTGCTATTTCTATCGATTGAAGATTGGGTTTGTGGTAACTTGTGTTGATTTCAGTTGATTAGTGAAAGTTTTTATTTGTTACTTTGGCCCGGCTTTCTTTAATTCATGCATAATTTATCTGGGCTATGTTTTCCACAAGTTTTGTATGCGTGCTCTCAGCAAAAGAGTGTTGGTCTGTAGGGTTCAATGATTTCAATTTTGGTGGTGGTGTAGGACATTGAACCAAGGACATGAAAAAACAAAACAAAATTAAACAAAACAAAAAAAAGAGGTTGAACTACCAAAATGAAATAATTTTTTTTTTTTTGGATAAATTACACGTTGCACCCTTACATTTTGTATCAAACCTCACTTTGACCCCTACATGTGAAATTATGACACTCAATCCCCTGCACTTTTGGTCAAATCCCACTTTGGTCCCTACACATGAAATCATGAGAGTCACCTCGGTATTTTTACTCAAATGCCACTTTCGTCTTTACACAAGTGTCAATGTCTCATTTCTGTTACTCAACTGTTTAAATCTTTAACAAAATTTAGTCATGTGATAAAAATGTGTTTACGACATGAGGGTAAAAAAAGAAAATCATCTACATTTTTTACCAATACACACTTTATTTACATCAGAATATGACTGTATTAGGTTAAAATAAAATACAGATTGTGAACAATTACGAAGATGAATTAGGGTTTTGCCTAAATTGAAATCACAAAACTATTTTTCATGGTAACACAATCCTTTGTCTATTAATCTTTTTTTCTCTTTGATTTCTTTGTCGCATTTTTATTTATTTCAAAATCTCTACTTTTTTGCATTTTTATCCCAGTATAATTCTTATGTGCTTATCACATAGGACAAAGTGTATTGGTAGGAAATATTGATGATTTTCCTCTCTTACTCTCATTTCATAATCGTATTTTTGTCACATGACTGGATTTTGTTAAAGATTTAAAAATAAAGTAATAGAAGATGGACATTGACACTTGTGTAAGGATCAAAGTGAGATTTAAGTAAAAGTGCAGGGGATTGACTATCATGATTTCATATGTAAGGACCAAAGTGTGATTTGACCAGAAATGCATGGGGTTAATTGTCATGATTTCATGCGTAGGGGCTAAAGTGAGATTTGGTGCGAAATACAGGGGTGCAAAGTGTAATTTACCATTTTTTTAAGGATAGAGTGAGACAAGAGTTATATTTTAGGGGTTAAAAGTATAATTTACCCTTTCAATATTTGCATTAAAAAAAAAATTATGTAACAACCTATTTGGCTTTAAGCATTTTTTTGATATTACTCCAAATATATTTATAATTTATTTGGAGTCTTTTAACAATCAACATAACTATAACCATAAAACTCAACATACAAGTTACAAAAAATTACAAAAGAAATCTCAACTATTATCTATATAATAAGGGAGAAGGGTTTTTGAATCATGATGAGACTTTTGTCTATTGATCAAAATATACACCATCAGATTGATTCAATCCAATGGTTGAAAATGTCTCACTCTCCTTTATCTTATTTGGATATTTCAATGGTTTAGATTATTTTGGATGAATATCAATGCTTCATATGAGTTTTACATTTAGCTCTTCAATTCTCACCCTCAGAATTGAATCACACAAACATCTTCACTCTCTCTCTCTCTCTCTGATTTTGATTTCAAAATTTGAAACTTCATTCTCTTTCATACCTCTTCCTCTTCTCCTTCCTCTTCCCACCACACATCTTCCTCTTTCCACCAAGCTTTCTCTCTCTACAAGTTTGATCTCCTATGGTGATTTCCGGAATATAACCCCAGTGGTGATCTCTGGAATGTAGCTCCGACGGAATATAGCCCCGCTGAGAGGGGGTGATTTCTACCATCTGCCACAATCTCTGCCTCATTTCTCTCTCTACGCAGCTCCAAGGTAGAAAGCTATCCTCCTTGTTGTTTTCTTTTTGGGAAGAATCTAGGGTTTTTATTTGGGTTTTGGATTTTGATATGATAATCAATCTTTGCCTCCTCTCCCTCTCACTTTTTTCCCCCTTTTTTATGTGGGTTTTTTTTTTTTTTTTGTTATTAGCACAGAAATATTTTAGTTCTGTTTGGTTGCCAAGAAAGTGGCGGCAACAGTGAAGAAAATGAAATTTTTGGGACAAGTGCTGATGTTCTTAATTGTTATTTTGGAGTGAATCTATCATGACAGGCCGAGTATTTTTATTTTGTTCTTAATTCCTTTACTTGCATTTAGCTAAACCTTTCAGATTCACGTAAGCATTCAGTTTTGCTATAAAATTGTTGGTTATCTTCTTGATCATTAGCTTTGGTTGGGTAACTAATTGCAAATTTTGCTAGAAAGTCGTAGCGGTTGTTTTTAATGGTCAAATTTTGGATATTCTGTAAAATGCCTCAATTAAAATAGTTTATTTTCTTTTGTTCAAATAGTGAGTGAATCTATCATGACATACCAAGTAAATGATTAAACAACATTTCCTATAGAGAGTTTGATTAACAGTGCTTGAATGCACTTAGTGCTGGTAATGTGGATGTCCTAATTGATCAAAGTTATCTTAGTGAGTGAATCTATCATTTTCTACATTTCCCCCCCAAATAGTGAATGATGCATGCCTTGGATATTTGGTAAAGTTAACAAAAATAGAGGCATATTCAAATTGGTGAATCAAACATTGGGAGTTGGATCTTATTTTTAATAACAAGCAGTGGACAATTTTTAGGGGGGTTGATTTTGGATAATAGATAATGGAGCTTGCTTACTTACATTTTATATTCTTCCTTTTTCTTCAGGTACATATGCCTTGGCGAAGGAGTGTTTGATTAGCTCATAAAAAGTTGTTATGGCTTTGTTTGCTACAATGGTTGATTAGGTAATTTGTTTCTTATCTACTGTTCAACTTGGCTTCATTTTATATGTGTGAAAATTAAGAATCTTAAATTTTTACATGTTGTGAAAATTAAGAATCTTAAATTTTGTTCAACTAGGCTTCATTTTACGTGTTGGCTATCTTTTGGATTATTAGCTAGGTTCAGAACCAAGAAAAGCGAGTACTTGATTTTTTTATGGTGATAATTTGGGTCTTCTATTTTAATTTTTGAATTTCATACAATTTTGATGATAATCATTATGATAATTTTAGAATGCCTTTATGTTTGGTTTTATTGGTTTTCAGAAACAAGATGTTTTACTTGATTAGACTTGAAAAATTCAAGTTATACAATGAATGGAAATGTTGTGTGGGTCTATTAGTGAATGTTTCAAGAAATGGAGAGCAATGGCACAACGGTCCATTGGACAAGTGAGTCTTTTTTTTTTTTTCCTTCACAATTTTGGATCTTTGTTTGGAAACTAGAAGAGAAATAACTTTTTATATTCTTTTTTGGGGGAGTTTCAAGAAATAACTTTGCCTATTACTTTTTTCACACCCTATAACTCTACCAGTGCTTATAATCAATTAAAATTTTCATTTTAAAATTTAGACACTACAAGCACAATTGGATATTCATTTTAAAATAGATGTGAGCCTTTTTTTTTTCCTTCACAATTTTGGATCTTTGTTTGGGGAACTAGAAGTTTATTTATTGAGTTTCTTTTTTGGGGTTGGAAGAGAAATTTAGATTATGTTGATTCAATAAAATAATTTTGCCTATTACTTTTTTTAACACCCTATAACTCTACTAATGCTTATAATTAATTAAAATTTTCATTTTAAAATTTAGACACTGTAGGTACAATTGTATATTCATTTTAAACTAGATGTGACGAACTAATGTGATTATAATAAATTAAAATTTTGATTGGTTAGGTTAGAGTCAATTTTTTTTTCTTCTTCCCTTTACCCCAGTGGCTCTTTAACTCAATATATTTTAGTTTCATTGGGCGAAAATCATCTGTTATTTTTTACAGGAGCTAAGCCCATTCTTTCCTTTCTTAATTTTTTTTTCTTTTTCTTTTTCTTTCTTCTTCTCCTCCCATTTTTTTATTTTACTTTTAGAGTGAGGATTGTAAGTTGTGATAAAAAAAAAAAAAATTGTACTTTCAGCTTTGCCAGTTATTTTGTAAGACTCTATTAATAATGCTGAGATTGGCTCAATGAGGTCTAGAAAGAATTTGTAAAAAGAAAATAGTAAAGAAGTCTAGAGTAACAAGCCAGTTTTAAGCCAATTGGCTGCTTCTTTTTTTTCTTCAAATATTTGGTTTTAGAACTAAATTAATTCAGTAGACCATCTATGTTATTAGTTAGTCATCCTGGAGTAATAAGTGATGGCATAAACTTACTTTATGCTTGAAGGAGTTTAAACCTGCTTTATACTTTTAATTGGATGATTATGCATAATGGTACCTCAGAAGTGAAGAAGAAGGTGGTTTCACTTTCAACCCTTAATGTTGGTGAAGTACCCTCTTAAATGTTGTAGGCAAATTCTTGGTGATTGATGACTTCTCCTTTTTTGTTTCAACGATTCACTTTGTATTTATTTATTTTATTTTATTTTTTGTGTTAAAAAAATAAAGTTCTCTGAAAATGATCTACTTGGATATTTGAGGTTCAATAGATGGATGGTAGCTTCCTTTTAATTAGTTCCAATTCATGTCTTACTTTTTCTTATGCATGTTGTTGTATGCATTGTTCTTTTGTCCACATTTTTTGTGTGTTTATTTAACATAATTGTTGTACCAAAGTTTCGAGCACAAAAACACATCATACTACAAACAGTTTTTCGATGTCAGTTTTAGTAATATGTTGAATTATGTGAAAGTAATTAGAATTATATTTTTGTGATGGATAGTTCAAACATTGTATGCGTTTTGAGATTATTTTAGGTATGGGTCATTGGTTAACCTCCCTTCTCTCTCTAATAGCAAGAGATCATGTTTGCATTTTTTATTCCGTATATTTTTCACTTTTCTCTATCCTCACTTAATAACCAGCATGCTATCAATCACTTTTCTCTATCCTTAGTGTTTTTTTTATTAAAAAATTGTTGAAATTTTGGGAAATTTTGGTTGATTTTCATATGAGTTACAATACTATTAATGAATTTTTCCATATGGATTTTTCATCTGAACATTTAAAAGGCCTCTGTAGATAATTCGATTTCTGAGCATTTTAGATGGATCTTTCCCTGATTGCTGGTTAATTATACCCATCATGGCATGGATGAGTTTTGTAAATTGGTGCTACCATTTACCCACAAACAGGGCGTGATCTTTCCTTAGTGTGATGCCTTCCTTTATGTCTTTAGTCATGTTATGTTTCACTAGGACTGTGTTATGCATGGATTTTTGAATGGTGAAGTTTGAGCTTCTCTTTCATGTCTTTTATTCTTTTTCCCTGGCCAATATTTATTTTCATTTTTCCTTTCCTTGGTGTATGTTTTCATTCGACTGTTGTTTTGGGCCTTAAGCAAAAGAACCCAAATTCCCTTTATTTCCATGCATTTGTTATTCCTTCATGTATGTTGTGGGCAATGATTAGACATTCTTCTGATTATTTCCATGCATTTGTTATTCTTGATTTAATTAGTCACTTTGAATATTTTAGTTGAGAATGTTATGGGGTTTGAGTGGGTTCTTTGATGATTTTCTAAACTTCCTTTACATCTTCATTCAGGAGAGAAGTTTTCAAAGATTGTGGGGAGTCCATACTATATGGCCTCGAAGGTTTTGAAGCGGAATTATGTTATGTGGGGTTCCTCCATTTTGAGCAGGTATTGCTTCTCTTCATGTAAAGGTTGTTGATATAAACATGGTTATGGACCTATGGTGTCAATAGTCTTATGAATTGTATTATTGAGTTGTTTTGCTCTCATTGTATGTTGTAGAAATGAATCGTATTGTTGCTCTAGCAATTTTGCGGCAGGTGATTGAGATGTATTCACAATTTTCAGTTGAAGATTGGAAGCAAAATGAATATGACTGGGTGATTTGGATTTTTAGGTAAGTCTAAATGGAGGTTTTTGGGCTGTATTGATTTGTAGATGATGGGGGAATTAAGTTAGTTAGCGTTTGCTGTATTAATTTGCCAAGTGAAGAGTTTGCTTTTTGAATCTAATTTTATTTATTTATTTAATTTTGTAGTGGTTTGGCTGCTTCCCATGAGCAAACCAAATGGATCCAAAAGGGTTGGTTTCATATTTTGTTTATGAGAGGATTTGAATAGTTGGAGCTAATTGATTTTTCATTTTTTTTTTTTCCAGCTGCTGTTCGTAGCATTTCAGTGCACCATGTTAACCCATTAAAGGTATCCTATTTTTTTCATTGGATGCTTGGCTTCCATTGGGAATTAAGTTTTTAAGTTTACAAAAAAATTATAAATTTAATATTGTCATTTCTAAGTTATTGAAAATGATAAATGATAAAAACATATATACTCATTTCTTATTGCAGAACATTTATTTTGTCATATGGTTGCTTAGTCTAATTATTAGTTCCCTATTATTTGTCATATGTCATTTTAGCTACCATTTAAGCAGGTTTGTTTAGGTAGTGCTGATTGAATTTTTTTTCCTTGGATTTGGGCATAAATGCTTGTGTTTCTTTATGGTTTTGATTTCAGTTATATGAATATGAAATGGGTTGAAAAAAATTGTTTGATTTATGAAATAGGTTACTATGAGATGAGATAAATCTTTTTCAATGAAATGTGTTTCTATGAATGGGTGACTTCTATTTGTTTTTCTGCTCTGAGATGAGATAAGTCTTTTTCTATGAATGGATCTTTCATGTTCAAAAATTGTCACTCATTATGGAAGGTTGAAACAGTCATTGTGCTTAATTGCTATTTACTACCTTCAACTTGGTTTGTTTCTTTATATGTTCATAGAAATGATTTTTCATGCTTTTTGGCACTCACATTTGTGAATTGGGATGCCATATTATGTGGTTACTAATTGATAGTTGAAAAGAGCATGCATTTGAAAAGAGAGTATTAATCTAAGATTGGATTAGTACCATTTCATCAACAAAAATAATTTTGATTAGGTATGTAAGGTTGTGTTTGAATTATAATTACTTTATATTTCCCTCATCTTTTCTTTTTTTCTTTTCAAATTCCTATCTAAATTTAAATTGATATTCTCAGACATTTAAGGTTCTTACCTGTTGATTGTTAACTACCCTAGAGAATCAGTGCTTGAACCCATTTTGTTTATTTCATGTGCTCTAGGATGAACCCTAATCATGTGCTTGAACCCTAATCTACATAAAATTTACATAAGACATCTGATTAAATAGAGATATTATGAAAATTTACATAAAACATCTTACCATAAAATTTGTCTTCCAATACATCTGGTCACAATATGGTAAGATATTGAGACAAAATTGTTATTCCAGTTCTGTTTTGGGTTTATCTAATTAAATAGAGACATTCACTTCTGTATTAAAAAATATTTTTTTTTGAAAAATAGGTGTATTTTTATAGATATTTTTTAAATACATTGCTTTTTCCCTCCAGAAGTTTCTTCTAATAAAATTTTATATTTTCTCCAAGTGACAAGTGCTTAAGGCAATTTCAACCTCATATTCAAGTTCAGAAAGTCTTGAATCTCTTCTTCTATATAGTTTCACTTTAATTTTTGTTTTATTTATTTTTTTTAGATTGTTGAGCATTGGCTGGTGTGCATTGTTTGTTATTTAATTTTGAATTCTATTTTTCGGGATTGCATAGCACTGGCTGGTGTGCTTCATTTGGTGTTTAGTAAGTTTTTGGTATTGCAAAGCACTGGATGATGTGCATTGTTTGTTGTTTATTTTTAATTTTCATTTTTTAAAATTGCAGAGCACTGGCTAGTGTGTATTATTTGGTATTTATTTTTAATTTTAATTTTTTGAAATTGCAAAGCACTGTCTGGTGTAGTATTTATTGTTTAATTTTGAATTCTATTTTTCGAGATTGCATATCACTGACTGGTGTGCTTCATTTTGTGTATAGTACATTTTTTATTTATTTATTGTAAAGTATTGATAGATGTACAATAGCTTTGGATAATATAATTTGGTAACGAAAGAACAAATGAAAACGAAATATTTATGATTAAACAACAAATATATATACCTGTGCCTAGGGGTTGTTATATTTAATTCAGTTCTATAGAGTGTGTGGTACCAACAAAATTGTTGGAAATGTTTTAAAAACAATGTTTGTTTATATTTCTCAATGTCTTAAGTTTTTGGTATGTTTTTCGATAAATTACATTTCTATTCAACTACATTTTGATCTCAATATTATTTACATCGTGCCATTATTAGGCACGAGCATACCTTTTATTTTGTACTATACATACTTCTTATTCTTCACTTTTTTCACTTCTTCTCTCATTACGAAAATCATTTAACACCAATGTAAAAATCTTATCTCTTTGTTCATGTACTTGCTCTTCACATCTTGATTGTAACTCTCTCTTTGAAATTAATTTGTATATTTTATAATCCGATTTGCAACTAAATTTGTTAAAAGTTATTTAAGAAGAATAATATTTCTTTATATTTTTTCGGTGTCTATCAAAAATCAAAAAATGCTATAGACTCTACAAATTTTAACATGATGTGTATAACTTACAGCTACATTTTGATTCTAACATAATTTACATTGTGCCTCTAGATAGTTCAATTTCTCCATCTGTGATATTCATGCATAAACGAATTTCTTAAAGTGGGTTGTTAACTAAAATATGTTAGGAGGTTATTAATTTTGTGTTGATTAATTTTTCTTTATGGTAATTATTAAACCTCATTCTGCCTTACAGTCATCTTTGTCAAATTTACATAACCAAACACTTTCAGGTTGAGATACCATTGACCTTCAACCTCTAATTATGGACAACATTATTATTTTTAGTCACGTAGATTGTTTTCTTTTATATTTATTTGAAAAAAAAAATACACCTTTCTTATAAGTTGAAGTTAATTTTCTTTTATTTTCATTATTTTTTTAATCTAATTTCCTTATAACAAAATGCTATTTTCTTATAATTTACATATGGATGGAAACCTACGGTGTACTGTAATACCGACTCATTTTTCTCATTTTCTTAGATGTATAGATTTTTTAATTTTTTTTTACCTCTAATTCGTTGTATTTATAGGTTCAATTTCTTCAAGAAAGACATGCTAATGTTGTCATCCGTGATGAACATGATCTTAATGTCATCCAAGGTTCGAGAGGTAGGCCTAATTTAATTATATAGGTTTTTTTTTTTCTTTTCAAAACATAGTATATTCTTATTTACATTATTTTTTAAACTTTCTAAATATATATATATTTTTACTTTTTGTAAGCAAAAGAAAAGGAAATTGCCACCGTTTCGGGCAAGGGAAAGGAAAATACATGTACTATGGCTCTTCAACATTTTCATTTTAAGTTCTTTTTTTGAAATATTTATTTTGGAGCATGAACCTTGATCCTTTTTTGTTTTTTGACATACTACTTGCACAGTGCCATATACTGTAAATTTGACATACTACTTGCACAATGCCATGTAAATTTGTGAAATGTTTTTTTGTAAAATTTCCTATCAATGTGAATTTTATTGCTTACAATAGTTTTGTAAAACTTTTTATCTATGTGAAATTTATAACTAAGTTTAGATGTATGTTAGATAATATTCATTTGAATTATTATTGGCTTATGCTATGAGTTTGTTTTTGTTTTTTCTTCCTAATATGCTCTTGAATTAGGTTAAAGAAAACTAATCCTATTTTTATTTTGTTGAGTTTGAATTTTTGCTTCCATATATATTTTTATCAGGAAGGGTATTGCTTTTATATTAAGTTGATAATTTATTTTTATATAGGATTGAGTTGTGTATGTATTAATCTATTTAAATAATTGTTCATTGCACAATTTTTGTCTCTTTTTTTTTTTGTATTGGAAAGCAGGTATGCTTTATTTATTTGTCATTTTTTTCTATTGTGAAGCACTGATTGTTGTGCTTAATTTATTATTTGTCATTTTTTTTTATTGTAGAATATTGGTTAATGTGATTAATTTGTTGTTTTGCATTCTTTTTGTATTACAGAACATTGGCGGGTGTGCTTCATTTGTTATTTGGCATTTTCTTTTTATTGTAGAGGATTGGCTGATATGCTTAATTTGTTGTTAATTTTTTTCTATTGCAGAGCACTGACTGACATATTTCATTTGATTTTTATTATATGTTTATTTGTTGTGAGACTTACATTTTGTTGTTTGTTTAAAATTTTATACTCTTGTTGTGCTTGAATTTTACGTAGCATTTATGTGTTTATTTTTCACTTTTTCATTTACCTATAATTTTACATTCAATTACATTTTCATTCAAACAATATTTTAACCATACCCTCAGGCACGGGCATACACTAGTAATAAAAAAAAATAATGAGTTTTTAATTTTATCAATTTAAATTATAATATTTTGATTTATTTTTAATTTAAATATTTATCTATTTTCATTAAATAAAATTAACAAAAGAAAATTATATCCAGTTATTAAATTAAATGAAAAATGACATTTTAAACATTTTATATACATTTATATTGAGTCTGATAACTAAAATACCATTTAAAAAAAAATTGATTAACTAAAATAGGTGAATAGTTTAAATTAAAAACAAATCAAAATATTATAATTTAAATTGATAAAATTAAAAATTAAGAATTTATTTTGTTATAAAAATCAAAATTTAGATTTTTTGTTGGTAATATTTTGTATAAGTAATGGTTAGATTATTATAATTTTGTTTAAAATTGTGTATAAAAAAAAGAAGAAACTACCCCTCCTCCCCCGCCAAAAAAAAAAAAATAAAAAAAATCAATATTGAGCCATTAAACTAACGAAAAACTGTATAAATGACTAATATATATATATATTCAATTTTACTTAATAAAAATAAATAAATAAATTGGAACTAAATGTCTCTTTGAGAAAGCAAAAAACAAATCATCTTATCTCTCAAAAAACAAATCATCTTATCAACTTATTAACTTATTTTGATCATACCATCTTTCTTTCTTTTTTTTGTATATTTTTTTTGGGGTATTTTTTTTAAGGTCCCTGATATTATGATTTTATAGTACAAAGGACATCAAATATTTTCATGATGTCTAAGGTCCCTCAACATCAATTCAGAGAAAATTGGTCCAGAGAAAATTGGTCCAGAGAAAATTCAAGTCAGAGAAAATTCAAGTCAGAGAAAATTGATCCAGAGAAATTTTGAATTTCTCTGGCCTCCTTAGCCTTTCATGGACACTGTCAGAGAAAATGTGTTTTCACCAAATTTCTCTGACATTGAAATTTATCAACCATGAACCATTGCCTCCACTCCCACTCTCATTCACTGCCATACCCACTGATTATGACAATACCAGAGGAGCCTACAAGTTACACAGCAAATATATATTTGCAAACAAACACAAAACACAATCTTCATCTTGTTTAACAGCATCATCATCTACCAATAATAATGGTGATTTGATGTGGATGATTGATTTCCATCTCAGTGTCTTCTGATGTTGTTCTTCAATAGCATCTCACGCAACTCAGCCACATCTATATCGTCTGCGTGATTCTCCGGCCTGTAGTACCCTGTCTTCGGATCTGGAACCCACGACGATGTCTTCGTCACCTCTTCACCTCCTTTCTTCGCCATCGCCGCCCTTGCTCCTCCACTTCCACTCACAGCAACACCTTGCGACGCCCCCGCATATCCTCGCCTGCTTGCAAAAACGGAGATTCTATCGACGATGAAGGCAGAGAGAAGCTTAGCGTTGGAGAGAGAACGAGATATTTTTTTTTCAAAATCAAAACAGGGAGAGAATTGAATGCTACTGCGAAAAGAGTTTTGCTTGAGAGAGGGAGAGATGAGTTTTAATTTGGTAAGGTCAAATTTCTCTATGATATGTTTACGGACCTTAGACATTAAAAAATAATTTTGTGGATCTCTTCCATTATGAAAAGTGGGAGAGGGACCCTAGACCAATTTTCCCATTTTTTTTTATAAAAACTAATAAATTAAAAAAAAAATCACTTTTTAAAATTGACCTAAATCAAAGTATTAAAATTTAAATTAGTAAAATAAAAAAATTATTTTATTACCCAAGTCAAATCTTACAATTTTTTTGTGTAATAATGACAGACACCCATATAAAACAATCCTCATAATTTTTAAAATAATCTAAGCTATTCATATCACTATCAAATATATTTTTTAAAAAAATTTAAACACATCAATAATCAACGTATCAATAGGAGTCGTTAAGTTATGTGGGCTGAAACATTTTTCTTTCGTGTGTAATTTTTTAAAAAATAAAATAAAACTGGTGTCTATATATGGGATGTAGCGCCAATGCGCCATCCTCATTTTTTGTGCTATTGTTGGTTGTGGACCGGAGTGCTGGTCCATTCTGAGAGTCTGGGGCCTCTTCTGGTTTAGAGAGAGAGAGAGAGAGAGAGAGAGAGAGGATAGAACGTAGAGAGAGAGAGAGACGAGATCTGTTTCGCTCTTGTCTCTCAATTCGCTTCCTTCCACAGGTAAATATGCATCTCTCTCTCTCACTCTCTCTCGCTTCATGCCGATCTGTGTGTTTCGACTTCAATGATTACATTTCTGTACAGTTTTTTTTTTTTTTTTTTTTTTTTTTGAATTTTGAATTTTGTTTACACATTAGATCTGATCGTTGGAAATTTTCTACCATAAACTTGTTATTTGTTTTCTTCTTGTGGTTAAAAGATTGCCAAGTTTGACAAAATTTTATGATTATTTCTTTAGATATGTTGATCTGTATATTGATAGGATCGGATAGATTCATGGTCGCATTTGTAGATTTGGATCTTGATTTACCTTTATCTATGATTTGATCTTATTCAATGACATTTATATTTTGGGATCTCATTCATTGTGATCCAACAAGTGGCCTCGTAGCATTTCGATCAGCTATGTGAGTTCGTTGAAAGTTTGTAATCTAATGATGATTGTTCTCTTTAATTTGATAAAGATTGTGGGACAGGTAGTTCTTGTTTCTGATTAGTGTGTATCTTGCAGCCCATTTGGATTGGATGATTTGTTAAGAAAAGAAAAGAAAAAAAAAGAAGATTTTTCCTTGTTCATATCATTTGTTTGAATAAGCAAAGAGAGAAACGGGAAGAAGAAATGGAGATGAACCCATTTCTCTTATAATCCCTCTATCAATCCACCAGATTGGGAGAGAAAAGAAATGAACTAATTACATTTTTTTTCTTCTTCTATAAAAAGTTGTTTTGATAATATAATATGAAACTCTTTTTTTGTTGTTGTTGTTGTTGTAGTAGTAGTTTAACCAAACAAGATAGGAGAGGAATTATTATCTTTTTCTTTTCTCTTCTCTTCTATGTGGATCACACTTAGGTTTCAGATCGTTTTTTTCTTCCTTTAAATTTATTGTTTTTGCTTTCTTTTTTGTTTAAGGTTGTATGTAAATATCATTTGGTTTAGATGCTTTGTTTGGGGTTGGAATCAGATCATTTGTCAAAGTTGCATGTCAATCTTTTTTGTTTTACCAATCCTACGGGAATTCAACTTAATACAGTGTAGCATCTGTTTCTTGATTTTTGTTTCTTTCATAATTGTGTTCCATTTTATTTTCTATCATATTTGAAAGAATCTAATTCAATTACATTGTCTAAAATCCAAGTGCTAAAGAGTTTCGGCGGGTTCTATATGAGTCTCGGTTTATTCTCTGAAAGACACAATTTGCATTGCTCGAACACTGCTGGGTGTTTTCTGGTTGAAAACTTGTAACTATGGCAATTTATGTTAAATATTTTGGTTGATAGGATTTATGGATTGATTTTGTTTTGTTGGGTTTTTCAGACACAAAAATGGGGCTATCTTTCACCAAGCTTTTCAGTCGGCTGTTTGCAAAGAAAGAGATGCGCATATTGATGGTGGGTCTTGATGCAGCTGGTAAGACTACCATTCTTTACAAGCTTAAGCTGGGAGAGATAGTCACCACAATTCCTACCATTGGTAAGTTTAATGAAGATCAAATTTATTGATTGCTATTTGACATTTGTCATAGGTTTTTTGTAGCAACAATGTAATATTTGTCTGTTGCCACTTTTTTTTTTTTTTTCTCTCTCTTTCCTTCTTCAAAATAGATGTTAGTGATCCAGGTTCTCTTATGTTGATCTTATTGTAGGAATTGAGATCTTGATCAGATTAACTCATGGTTTCACTCAGATTTTCAGTAGATTTTTATTATATACTTATAGATTGTAGTAATACAAACTTTGGCACCATTTGTTAGGAAATGGAATTGGTTTAGTAGAGATAGAATAGTTTTTTCTGTTTTACTGAATTGTGTTGGCCTAAACCATAACACTTTCACATTGGCAAAGATGCATTATTTGCAGTGAGTTGATTATGGCATCATCCAAAAGGTTGCCATTGCCAACTGTAGTGTTGAGTGAGATATTTTATCTTAGTTTTTCCATTCATGTGATGGGACTGCACTCGGATTTATTATTTGGTCAGGATTTAACGTGGAGACTGTGGAGTACAAGAACATTAGCTTTACTGTTTGGGATGTTGGTGGCCAGGACAAGGTATGTAATCTTCATTTTTCTGAGATGTTGACTTTTCACAATGAATATTGATGTTGTGGTTATCTGTCATTTGGATGTTAATTTGCACTAGGGGTTAGGTTTTCATTATATTTTTGCAATGAAATGATAAAATATACTGAGTAGTTTTTTGTGATATTAAAATATAGCTCCATCAAATGCATACTAAAGAACCAACATCACCTTAAACAGATTAAATGTATTGATGAAGTACATTGTTTAAACATTGAGACATATGCAAGATGAGTTTGTTGTGGAAAAGAACTATGATGCGTTGTTTTCTAGTGACAAATTTTCTTTACCCTCCTCCCTCCTTCATTATATTGATTGAATCCACCTTTACTCAAAAGATTAAATTTTGATCCAGGGAAAACCAGACTGCCAAATAAAGAAAAGAAAATGACCAATTATTCACCAACTTTATTATGACGTGTTCATAGAAATCACTATGGTAACATTTCTTGGTGGAGGATCTCGATAAGTCTCAACTCAGTTGAGCCAGTACATCAGATGACTTGAGCTACCTTAGCTTTATCGGTCTTGTGGGTTTGATCCCATGATCTTTTTCTTTTTTAAATGTACTATGGTGGAATTAAATTGATCTAACTATATTTGGTAGGCTTTCTTAGGAATTTTTACAATATTTACATGTGTTCTTATTATTGGAAACGAGTGCGTGCAATTGCGTCATCATGTGGTTATGTTTTTTCAAAACTGGAATTTTGTTGGACGTTCTAATGATGCTCTGATGTAATTCCATACAATAAGCTTAAAATTTACAATATATAGCTAAATATTTTATAGTTATCCTTGGTCATCTATGGAAAGAGGAAAGGCTCTTTGGTGGCCAACATTTTGAGTTGATAACTCTAGTCTGCAATCATGTTGTATAACACACCAGAGCTATTTAACTAGTGATGATCTAAACATGATGCTGTATATGAGGTTCATGCTTATGGACAGTTTAGTGCTCATTGTTGACTTCTGCATTTTTTTTGTTGTAAATGGCCTCATTTGGTCATAGTTGGAGCATCTTCTAGATGCTTTGAATTGATTTAAAGTTAATAGCTATAGCTGTGTGTTGCACAATCAATCGAGTGAATGACCATCTATACTTATTGTTTCCCAGATCCGGCCTTTGTGGAGACATTACTTCCAAAACACACAGGGACTTATCTTTGTGGTTGATAGCAATGACCGAGATCGTGTGGTTGAAGCAAGAGATGAATTGCACAGAATGCTAAATGAGGTAGGAGAGAATTACTTATTTCATCAGTTCAGTGCATATGAGAACAATGCCCTTTTAAAAATATTGTTACTGTACTGTAATAATGGTTCTTTTTTTTTTTTTGGGATAAATACTGTACTGTAGTAATGTCACACATTTAGAAATGCATATTCCCTGCCTTTGGTAATTAGAAGTTGTTGGCCTTTGCAGGATGAATTGAGGGATGCTGTGCTGCTGGTATTTGCAAACAAGCAAGATCTTCCAAATGCAATGAATGCTGCTGAGATTACTGATAAGCTTGGCCTTCACTCCCTCCGTCAACGCCACTGGTAAAAAAAATATTGTTTCCCCTTCTCTCTATCTCTCTGCACGCACCTGCACCGCACTTGCATGCACATGATCATAGATAGTGGAACTAGTCAAATTCAATCTGAGGGGTTGGTTTGGCAAATTCTAAAATATATAATTTTTTTGTTATTGGGAAGGTTTAAGTGGGGTTTGGGTTTTTTTTCTGCCTATTGTGAACCCTTTGAGATTTTTATAAAAATATATATTTTTAGACCCTTCTAGACTAGAAATAAAATTCAGGAAAAAATTGTGGCTTTCTTAGCACTTGCCAAACATAATGGATCCTTTTTTCTTTTTTTTTTCCCCTTCCCTCAATTGTCAACTAAAATAAGCTGAAAGAAACCAAACAACCAATATGTCTTTGGCTTAAGTAGCCAAAAAGTGTCTCTCTCTTTCTCTCTCTCTCTCTCTCTCTCCCTTTTTGTTTAAACCAAACAGAGCGTGAATTTGACTGTGTATGGATGCTGCAGGTACATCCAGAGCACCTGTGCCACTTCTGGGGAAGGTCTGTATGAAGGACTGGACTGGCTCTCAAACAACATTGCAAATAAGGTTGAACTCAACTCATCATCCACATGATTCACATCACATCATTGTCAACTTTGTTGATCTTCCCCTCATTGTTTGTGTAATTTTGCATTTGCAGGCATAGACATCTGGATGCTGAGTATGGTTTCTCGTATTGGTGCTGAATAGAGTTTTAACATTTTTTTTGATGTTTGGATTTTCAATCTTGTTAATTTGTTATATCATCTACTTCACCGTTTGGGGTTTCTGTTGCAGACATTGCCGCCATTTGTTTCCTATAGTTTCAGAATAATTCATATATTTTTGTTATTTATTTATTTTTGTCTTGTTTCCTTTGCATTCTCCATGCATGACGATTCTGAAGCTAGAGATGCCTTTATTAATGTTTTATCAGAAATTCTGTTTTTTATGTGATTTTGGAAATGCATGCAGAAAACAGGTTCACCATAAGCAAATCATTCATTTTAAAATTATTCAAATAATTCTTGTATTGCAACAGTTTCAGTTTCATGTAACTTGAGTCTCTTCATATCAGGCTCCATTGATAATCGTGTTACATGATTTCTGCGACGCTATGGTAATTAAATTAAATATGCTTTGGTCATATCTTATTGGGCAAATATCATTTTAGTGCCAATTTTAAAAAAAATTCAAATTAATGATGAAGTTTGTAACATTGAAAGAGAATCTGACAAGCTTTTCCATCAATCTAAAGTAATTTTTTGGGCTTCCACGCTAACATGTTGTTTCCCCAGATCTTATATTGATATGCGTTGGGTTTAGTTTTTCTCATAGTTACAATTTAACTTGAGAAAATATTTGAGCTTAGTGGGCCATTGTGAGTCAAATATTCGTGATTTAAACCGTTTACATTTTAGTACTCTGTTAAGAAGAATATTCATATGAAAAATCAAAATGGTTGAATTTTTATAATTATATATTTGAATCACATTTATCTTAAAAAAACAAACAGCAAATATAATTTTAAGAATAATCGTTCATTTTTTAAAGATGAATGTGATTCAAATATATAGCTATCAAAGTTCAATCATCTTGATTTTTTACATGATAATTCTTCTCAACGAGCGCTAAAAAGTGAACGGTTTCAGTTCACAATGGGCCTACAAAATTCAAATGCTGAGAGAAGCCAAATCCCTAAATATAACTAAAGTGAACAAAAAGCAAGTCGATTAGAGCTCTTTGATCAAATCATCAATTCATCACGAGCTCGGCATACGGATGACACCATCAAGAGTTGCTTTACATCATTTCCTTTCCTACTAGCTCCATTTTCCATGGCTATATCCATTTTATATTGGGGTGTTTTAGTAGAACTTAAAAGCTGTTTATTTCCTTTCCTACTAGCTCCATTTTCCATGGCTATATCCATTTTATATTGGGGTGTTTTAGTAGAACTTAAAAGCTGTTTATTTCCTTTCCTACTAGCTCCATTTTCCATGGCTATATCCATTTTATATTGGGGTGTTTTAGTAGAACTTAAAAGCTGTTTAACTTAGCTTTTAGATTATTTTAAGTTGTTTTAGTGTGTTTGGTAAAATTTAAAATCACTTTTTGTAGCTTAAATTAAGCCAAAAAAATGCTTTTTGGCTGAGTGGCCTTCGAGGTGCTTACTCATTCAGCTTAACTGAGAAGCTACAAATTGAGGGGCAAAATTATTTAAATGCCCTTTACTAATTTGAAGTATTACTAAATTGTCATTATATAAAGCACCAAGCATCACTGTTCATTCTCTGAGAAAGAGAGAGAGGCGATTTCCGGCAGTCAACGAACCAGTACTCTCTCCCTTCTCTCTCTCACGAACCAGATCTCTTTTCTCTTTCTCTCTCTCTTTTAGCGATCGAAACCCTAGCTTCGCGGACCAGATCTCTTTTCTCTCTCTCTCGCTCTCTCTTAGCGATCGAAACCCTAGCTTCGCAATCGAAATCCTAACCATCGACTGTGTGGCGATCGCGATCTGAAACCCTAGAGTCACAATCGACTGCATGATGATCAACCGTCCGTCGTCGTTCGGCGTTGGTTCTTCGCTGTTGCTCTCTCTCTCTGGCGTTGGTTTGTCTCCGGTGATGTATTCAGTGTTTTTTTTTTGTGTGTGTGGAGGTTTTCAGTGTTTTTTTAATTAAATAATAATAATAATAATTAATTAAAACTAAAATAAATTTATTGATACTACTAATAATAATTAATTAAAAATCACAATATTAATTAAGCCATTAATTGATACTAATTAATTTGTTGATACTAATTAACAATTTTATATTAATGAAATAACTGAAATAAATTTTATATTAATTTATACTAATTAACAATTTTAGTATTAATTGATGCTAATTAAGCCATTAATTGGCACTAATTAATTTATAATGAAAAAATGAAATATCACTAAAAAAAATTGATATAAATTGAAAAAAAATGAAAGGATTTGTCAAATGAATAAATGAATTACTTAAAATGAAAAAAATGAAATATCACTTAAAAAAATTGATATAAATTGAAAAAAATGAAAGGATTTGTCAAATGAATAAATGAATTACTAAAAATGAAAAAATGAAATATCACTAAATAAAATGAAAAAAATGAAATATCACTAAATTAAAAAAATAACAATTGTTATATTATTAATTGTAATGAAAAAAAAATTAAATTAATATAACTTCTATTAAATAACTAATTGAAATTAATATAAAGAAAAATAATGCAATGACATCACAACATTAATACTAAGGAGAAAAAGAAAGAAGAGAAAAGAAAATAAGGAGAAAAAGAAAAAAGAAATGAAGAAAAAGAAAAAGAAAAAGACAAAAAAGCATTGGTGCTAATCAAGCCATTAATTGACACTAATTAATTTATAATGAAAAAAATGAAATAATTTTATACTAATTGATACTATTAATGAAAATAATAATTTTTGTAATACTAATTATATTAACTTTTATTAATGAAATAACTTTTTAAAAATTAAAACTGAAAAAAATGACAAAATAATCATTTTTTTATCATATAAGGGCAAAAATGACAATTATACAGCAAAAATTTATTTTACAACTTATCACCAAACATTACTCTGCTGCTTAAATTCATAATCCTATAGCTGCATTAAACAAGTTAACATATATGTTCACAATTATAAATTATAATCTGTTAAGTTATAATCTATAATTACTTTTTCACAGCTCTGCTAAATAGGACCATTATATAAAGCATACGACTTACTTGGTTCGAACGTCTATGTGAGGCATTTTCTAACATCGCAATTATCCTAACATAACTTCCTAAAATTTTAATCCAAATTTTCTTCTACATTCAAAATTTTCTTTCTTTCACATAACTGGCACATCCTGTTTTCAACTTCTAGTTTGTCTCATATTCAAACATATCCATAGGAGGAAAGCCCTTGCATGATTGCGTTGCTTATAATTGCGCATGAAATCAAAAGAGACTCATTTTTACTGCAAAATTGAAACAGTCCAAAGCAATGTCAACTCAATTCAACAAACCAGCACAAAAACAAGCTCATTGATTGGCAATGCCATTGCCTCAGTCCCATGACAAATGCTTATGAGTCTCTGCACCTGCAACAGAAACAAATGATGCAGACACCCTGGCCTAAGATAGTTCAATGAATTGCTTAGTTTTTAGACACTGAAAAGTCTGTCTCATCTGCCAAACAGCATCGGTATAAATTTCTAAAACTTCTTAACCAGCCATTTCCATGCCGATTAGGCGCGCAAACAACAGTAACTGATCTATTAAAGAGAGCAACTTTGGCAACTATTAGATTTTGTTTATATAACAAATAGTGAAACTACATGATTAGTCTCCTTGCTTTTATTTTCCAAACTCAAAAGAGATATTGCACATAGAAACTAGAAGTCTCCTAATTTCTAGAAGGCACCAAAGAGAAGGGGTGGTAATGCTTGACTTGATGATCAAAAGTTAATCATGTCAGCTCGCCCTCCCATCATCCTCTCAGCCTTTTCTCCCCGCTCACCTGAAAATTGCGTGTCGACGATAACTCAGGAGTTATAAAAGACATTCCTATAACCATGTGTGACTTTTAAAAATGATGCTCATTCAAGAGTGAAAAAAAAGACGGGCAAAAACTAACCAGTGCGAACCCTTATTACATCTGTCACGGGCACCACTGCACAAAAATGTGGAACCTCATTAGAAATTTAATCATCAATCCATTCAATATTTTGCATGGTTTCCTGAATACAAGCTTCATAAATAAATTTTTAAAAAAATACTCCTGATTACAGAATAAGGGGTATGAATTACACATATTGTCCTTGTATCATGATGGTGACGATCCGATTACAAGTAGCTGGGTGCTATTCTCAATAGATGGCCACTGCCATCCAGGTTATCATAGATAACATTTTCAACATTCAATTACTCACTTCATTTATTTCTGTTATTTTTTAAATTAGTACATCTACAGTTTTTTTTGGTTAAATGCAGCAAAAATGTTGAAAAGGAAAAGTCACAAGATTGTGTTCACAAGTAGACAACCAAAATATATTTCACTTTTGCCTCAAACCTTACGCCTTCGTACCCAAGGATAATACTACATCCCTTCTCTTTGCTCCCCAAGAAGACATCAAATTTAATCTTCTTAATTGGACAGAAATAACCACATGTGCTATTAGCATCAATTCTTTCACTAGGATTTCATGTATTATGATCATATCCTCCAATTCCATTTTCTTTCTTTTCCTTGTTTTACTTTTAATTTCTTCTTATTATTAAGTTGTTATTTATGGCCAGAATTTGATCTGTATATTGACAAACCCCAATGATAAATGCAGAACTTCTCAGAAAAACATCAAAGCACTTTTGCCAGAATAAAAGAAATTTCCTTAAAAAATGCTAATTTGATCATAAGTTGCGACTTGTTCCTCCATTTTTTTGTGCTTCGAGTTTCTACAGTTCCTTGTAGTTGAAATACACATTCATGATTATGAATATGTTGTAATAAAATAAAATAAAAAAAGTATGCAATCCTTTGGTTAAAAGTAAATCAATTGCAGTCTAAAGATCAGTGAAATAAGAAATCAAAAGATTCTGAAATTTAGCAATTAAAAATTTTTAAAAGAAAAAGGAAAGGAAAAGGTCTGAAATCTTACGGAAAATTTTGCCATCGCCAATTTCTCCTGTTCTTCCTTCTCGAAGGATCTTGTCTATTACAGATTCCACCTGAAACAATATAAAGTGATAGTTTGAATGAGTGATATGCGAAGTAAGACTGTATTTTCACCAATCAACAATTTGTTGGGTGAAAATAAAAGGAAAATTCTTATAAAGGAAAAATAAAATAAAATGATGCTTCAGTTTATAGTCACAAAACAACTTGTGAAAGACCTCTTAGCCTTCATATTTTTTTATACCTGGTCTTTGCTCACCACAATCTCCATCTTCACTTTAGTAACAAACTTGTCTTCAGAAAATTCAGAGCCTGTGCCAGACAAAGATAAAACCAAGAAACTCATGTTAACCAAACTGTACAACTTTGATTTCAACACCCCAACAAGACAAGCTCTTACCTGCATGCCTTTCCGTCAAACCACCTTGAGCACCAAAACCTCGGACATCAGATACTGTAACACCACGAATACCCATTTTCAGAAGAGCCTGCATATTTTATAAATGATATGACAAGTTAGAACTGAAACGTGCTACTGGTATTAAAAACAAAGTTTCTGTCCTAACTGCTTTGCTTTGTCTTCCCTTTTCTTGTGTGCCAGATGTGATAAATAGTAAAATCAAGAGATCTCAATAGTTAATGAAGAAAATGTGGCCAAATGACAAAAGACAATGAACAATGATGTGTATGTTTTGGTCAAGTTCATAAACTTTATTGTCGACTTCTCACGAGTAAAAATGAAATATGACAAACATTTCCGTAACTTGTCGATCTGTTTCTAATATATTCTGACGCAATGTTCAAAATTTTGAGAAGATTTAAATAAGTTCATTTTTAGCATAAAGATTAAGGAATTATTTAATCATTTTGATATACAAACATTGTTGGGAGGCTGAATAAAAAAAATAAAAAATAAAAAATAAAAAAAACGACGCCCAATTAGTACACATTAATGTGTGTTTGGGAGGGAAAAAATTGGGTACACACCTAACTTTTGGCGTAGTGCACAAAGAGATTGCCCCGAGACTTGACAACAAATGCAATACACAAGACAAAGACATGGCCTCATATCATGAAAATGCTAAAATCCCTTGGTTGCAGTATCATGAATTGCAACGGCAACAGAGACACTGGAATCATAAGAACAGAAAAAGGCCTAGGAAAACCACTGCCTCTTTTGACTCAGTACTATAGTCTGTCCCTTATCAGCCAACACTGTGAGCTTTAGCCTTTAAATCTAATGCTCATTACTCAGTTAAACTAACAAATTTGGACATAGAATACAAGATTAAATCTCAAATTTTGATGATTTTTTGAGTTTGAAATAAGATATATTCATCATATGAGCTATATCTCATGTTTTTTTTTTCTTCACCTTTTTCTTTAACGAGCACAAAACTTTGTTTCTTATGTAGATTTTGTTAGATAGCTTGAGACACATTGTTGGACCCATTTCTTAACAGTTTAAGCATATGGGGCAATTGGGGACTTGATATGGTTTCAGAGCTCAAGTTGGGGAGGTCTTGGGTTCAAGTCTATCAATTTGCATTTTGTCCCTGTTTGCATTAAGTCTCTCTCGTTCGCATGCTCCCTTGTCTGTATGTATGAATGTTTACATCTCCACGTGCAAAACGGTGTTGCACATGAGGAGGGTGTTAGATAGCTTGATATACACTATTGCACTCATTTCCAAACAGCTTAAGCTTATGGGACAATTGGTGACTTAATAGATTTGAAGTCTTCAAAGAATGAAAATTTAGTTTTCCAAGTAAATCAAGGATTAAATATCCTGAGGCTATCATTTATATTATTACAGTGTGGTTGAACAAGTATTGCTATATAAAGATGTCCATGAACACATCTATTGATGATACTTTCCTTATTTATAATTTTCTATGCCTAGTTGTTTGTATAGTGTAAACAGAATAAAAACGTTTGGCACCTAATATTTCCTCCGTCACTTGAAACCAATGTAGAATTTAATACATAATAGAGTTACGGAAGGCTATGTCTCAAGGTTAACAAAATTCCCTGAGGCTAAGTTTGGATGATGGGAATTTTTCAGGGGAAATGGGAATGTGATTTCGAATCCCCATGATTTCACTATTTGGATGAAATTGGAATGAGAATGTAATTACTGATTTCTCAATTCAACCGGAATTAATTTCCCAAGCAGGAGTACTCCCACAATAATTTCAAATTCCTACTTAATCAAGAAATAAATAGAAAAAGATTGAGGTTTATTTATTTCCTATTAAATCCCCATATATTTGTTCCCCAGTCAAGATTTTTGAATTATACAAACACCTGAATGAGATCGCTCTAGATATCATATTACTGGGCACAAGATACCCATTCCTAGTCTTTGACTCCTGCCATCCAAATTCATGACATCAAGAATAAAAAAACCATTACTTCAGGGAAATGTTGGGTTCAGACAATCCTATTTAAAAATTTGTCCACCTTAAAAACTAAAATTGACTACTCAGACTTTGACTCTTGTCATGTGTTATTTTATTCTCTTTGTTTTCACATATATGCCAGCAATACACCATCAAGTGCATCAATATAAAACTATGCCCTCTATCTACCAATCTTAGCCACATTAACATTGTTTGGACAAATTATTTAGCTGATTACTAAATAAAGGGAAACTTCCATGGACGGGCTCAGTCAGAATTGTCTATATAGTGTCCATATGACAAAGTTAGATGGGTTGCAAGGGGCATGGTTTTAACTATTGGTACCAATAGTTAGGTATATTTCCTTATGTGAAAATTGGGACGCTATGCATAAATGTGTTTCAAATTTCCAACAAATTAAACATTAGAAATTGTCCTTACAAGAAGTCAGTGATCATGTGTACGCTTGCCTTAGGGAAGGCTTCATGGTCCAAATTGTACCCATACGAGTACAACAAGGGCTCACTACTTCATGTTATAAGGATACAAGAATCTAAGTTACCCGGACTCGGGTATGGGTAGAAGTCGGATTCACATATTTTTCTAATTATTGGATACGGGGACACAACTAAAAAGTGTCCAAATTTTGGATACGGTTAAAGCGACGCACCATATTAATACAAATATCAAAAATAAATATTCTATGTATTGTTGAATTAGGGGAGGAGGAGATGAATGAATACTAAAAAGATAATGTACAAAACCTTAAGTTTGAGTTAATTCATTTTTTTTCCTTTCCGTAAATGATTTTATTGAAAATATCAATGATTTGCTGGTTATGGTACATATAATAAGGAAACCTTTGTGCTAAAATTTAATATTTAGGAGGGAGCTTCTATGTGTAGACCACGCTTTTACACACTTTGTCTAAGTTCACACTATTTTTTTTGTTCCAATATCAACTTCCAAACAAAAATTAATTGTTCATATATCAATTACCGAAACGAGTTTTTGTTCATGAGTTGTATCTGAACAATTGATGTTTGTTCGAAAGTTGACATCTAAATGACAAAATGGTGTGAACTGATAATTTTTGTAGTGTGCGAATAGAATTACTTGATTTAGGAAAGTCCTAACAATTGATTAAATATTTCAAAGCCAAATTTAAAGTAATTAGATTGCATGTCATAATGAAAGTCAAGCGTATCTTCTTGTACACACCACCCGCAATTAAATCCATGTAGTATACATTTCCAAAACATCCCCACTTTCCAAGGGCTCTCATCTAGGGCTTTTCCTATTCCAAGGTGTCTTTGCTTTCCAACCCTAGTTTGTCATCAATTGCAAGGAGTCTAGGTCTCCCATATGGATTGATGACGAGAGGCCGAGGATTGCAGGAGAGTAATCCATGAAGAGATGGTTGAAAAACCTCACCATCAGTGACTTGTATTGTAAGTACTTTTTCATTTGCCTTTGTATGTGATTTTAATTCGCGATTGGGTTAACGCTTCTCCCCTAGTGATTTCCTGTAACAACATATTTTTCTTCACTCCTATGACACACTTCTTTCTCGAGTTAGTTGTGTCCAAGATAAGAGTGTCATATTCGACTCAGGTCCCACACCTATGCCATAGTGTGTCAACAAAGAATGATGAGCTCTGTATCCAATCCGGGCGATCCAAGAATGGTTTCCTGCAAGACAATGAACACCACGTATTGCCATGTTGGGATGTGGCTTGAAAAGCTTCTCTGATGCTTAAGTTAGGAAAATGTCAAAGAGAGTGAAAGAATGTCAAGGAAGTAGAGTATGCTAGAGGTTGAGTCCTTGAATGGACTTGTAACGTACCTTTTCTGGAGTGGCTTTGCTCCTCGCCTGTGATTCTGGCATGAGTCCCCGCCATGCCCGACCTCTCTGGAGGAAACGTCTTCTACGCTAGCTTTTGGCGAGAACGATTTGTTGCAGGGCGAATTCTTTGCAATTTCCTAACTTTCCTCTAGCTGAATTTTCGAGCAATAGGTGACATGGACCCTTCTTGTGACGTGGTCACATCTAGCCCATATCATCACCAGCCCATGATGGTGTGGCCAAGTGCTGATCAAGAGGCCCCATCTGGGCCGATTGGCTCTCTAGCCGGCCATTTGGCCCAATGAGTGCATTGTCCATCCTCAAGGGCACATCACATGTGTATTTGACGGTGTGACGCCATTCGGTCTATTGGGTGCGCTCTTGGCTCATTTTGAACGGCCTGACCTTTAGTTGCATGGCCAACGATTGGCTTGACCTATGGCTTGTTCATGATCTATTTTCCATGGGTGCTCGGTCCGTGATGCCGTTCGGTATCTGACCCTCTTCAATATGTTTAAGTGGTCCCATCGCAACTGAAATCGCAATTCTATCTTGACGGAAACTCAATTCTAACAAGATTCTTACTCCGAACCACATTCTTGTGGTTCTAGAGCAAAAACATACCCCAAATAGGAGCTTCATACAACTATGCTTCCAATTTTGAAAATAGCAATGCATTTAAAGATAAGCTGGTAACTTATTGCAATTTGTGGAATTTTTTTATTATAATTAACATAATTAGGTTAGGTGCCTCTTTTCTTTACTTTTTTTAATGGATTTACATCCCAAGCAAAATGTTAGTTTTGTGCTAAAGTCCACGTTGAGAGACGGCTGCTTTAACTTGCTATTTAATTTTTAAATAAAGAGGTTATCAGCTTGGTATTAAAAATGGAGTATCACCTACATATTATTTCTTTCAATTTTGCTAAACAATAAATTGAATGCCCCATAGAATTCGTAAACCAACAATGTGAAGTGATAATAGCATGAATTGAACAGCATAACAGGCATGATTCAGAAGCTCTTACCGATGCAACCTTCGGGATTCGCCAGGGTCTACTTTTTCGGCAATTCACCGGCAGAACAGAAGCAACAACAAGAATTAGAAATGCCAAAATCTCAATGAGTCAAATTTTAATATAAACATAAGTTTTTGGAAGGGAAATAAAGACAATACACAATCCACACAAAAACTAACATCAAGGAATTCAATAATCACATAAATACAAGAAGAAGAAGAAAAACATATATCCTGCACCTCAAAATCGCCTCCACTTTGTAGAATTTCGCATCAGGGACATAATCTACAGTAAACAAAACACAAAATCATATAAAGGATTAAGGGAAACTGAAAACCCACTAACAAATTGGGAGCGCTAAAACATACCAGGAGAGCTCTGGGCTCTGATTACAGGAAGCACAGGCGCATTTTTGGGGCGCTTCAGAGTGATGTTGAACACAGAAAGTTGAGAGTCTCCGAATTTGGGAGTAGTAGGGATTGAACTCGAACGGATGAGAGGGAAGTCATTGAGACCAGAGTAGAGGGGAGTGAGGGCACCTGGTTTCACCATTGAAGAAGCCATGGCGTCGAAGGCTCTGAGAATCTGAGAGTGAGACAGAGAGAGAGGGAGAGAGTGAACCTCGGAGTTAACGATATCGGGGTTTTATAGGTATCAAATTTTTCGTTAAATTTGAGGAAAAATTTTAATATCAAGGCTTCTAACGGAGTGTTTGTAGTTTGACTAAAGTTAGAGGCCAAAAGTCATAGTAAAGGGATGTTTGGAATGATTTAAATAAATATATTTTTTATTATTTTATAAAAAAGTTATGTAAAATGATAAAAATGTGATATGATAAAAAAATGGATAAAAAGATGAATTATTTTTAAATTGTCAAACTTGATCTAAAAGTTTTATAGTGAGTCTATAAAATTTTTGATAAAACTTTTAATATTTTTAATATTTCTGTTGTGATTTTATCAAATTATCGATCAATTAGATAGACGATCGTCTGGTTGATTGATTAGCATAATTTTTTTAAAAAATTTTATTTTGTGGTGGTTATATAAAGATATTCATTTGATAGAAAAATGATTAGACCAAAAGATATTCTGTAGTAAAAATCAAACACTAATAAATAGTGGTTTAATAAAAAATAATTAAAAAAAAAAAGATATTCAATGCTAAAAATCAAAAATTAATATAGTAAAAATCAATCACTAATAAATAGTGGTTTGATAAAAAATAATTAAAAAAAAAGATATTCAATGCTAGAAATCAAAAATTAATAAATAGTGATTTGATAAAAAATAATTTAAAAAAATAAAATTTTGAATCTAATGATGAATTTAATGAATCGTCTGAATAACAAAAATAACTTTTTTTATTAAATTTTAATTTAATAATAAATTTGATCAAGATGATATTAGACGGAGAGGGATTGAGGCCTCGTTTGGCAAGAGGTTATTTTAGTCAATTAGTCAAAAAGTTACTAAATTAGTCAAAAAGCCAACAACCCATACCAAAAAGTCAAAGATTCTCTTTTCTCTCTACTTTTTACACATTTTTTCGTAATTAGCCAAAAAGTCATCCCAAACATACAAGTTTTTTTTACCTACTTTTTTAGCCAAATAGCCAAAAAGTTACTAAATTAACCTGTTCCCAAACTATGGAGGACGCTTGGATCGAGGAAAAGGTAACAGGTTCTGCTACTTGGCTCCAATCTAAATTTTTGGATGCTATTATTCACCTTCTATAGTATATTTTTTAAAATTAAAAAATAAAACAAATATTATTTCTTTTATAATAAAAATACAATAGAATTAAATAATTTCGGTATATTTTTTAAAATTAAAAAATAAAACAAATATTATTTCTTTTATAATAAAAATACAATAGAATTAAATAATTTTGGATAAATTATATAGGTGATTCTTACATTTTGTTTCTTATATTATTTTGATTCTTATATTTTTTATTTGCTTAATTTGGCCTTCAGTTTTAAATGTTATGTCAATTTAGTTTAATTGATAATATTATTAATGTTTTGACATAATATAATAATTGAATTTGTTAAAGTTTACTCACTAAGTTGAATAACTTTATAATTTTACTCTTAAAAATTTAATACATGCCACTTATATATATATATATTTTTTATAAAAAAAATGTTGAGAATTATAATCAATTTGATCAATTGAAACAAAGTCATAAATTTAAGATTAAAATTGAGTTAATTAAAATGAATAATGCTATATGTATCAATTAATATACATACTAGTGTACTAACAGATGATGTAACATCATTTGTATGGTTTTGAATATTTGGAACTTGTATAATAAATGTGGTCAATGATAATATCATTACACTAGTGTGTACACTAATTGATACATGCAACACCACCGAATTAAAATTACAATGATCAAAATAACACAATGACCGAAGTACATGAACAACTGTCACAATTTACTCGGTGGTGCTACATGCACCAATTAATGTACATACTAATGTATCAATTAGTGTTTTGTCATTATTATTGGCCCCATCTATTGTACAAATTATAAATATCCAAAATCTCTAAAATTATAACACATCATCTGTTAGTATATTAGTGTGTACATTAATTGATATATCTATATAATAAAGCAGGATGGTTTTTGAATTTGTCCTACCCACATTTGTCCTACTAGGACATTTGGACGACTCAGATCTATTCAAATTATAAAACAACGGATGCGAATTTTTCAAAAAATATCCTACATGTGCATTTTCTATTTTCCCGCTTCTCTCTCTCTTACTTTTTTTCTTTTCTCACCCATCATTCCCATGATCCTACCTTGCTCTCTCTTTTCTCTTTATTTTTTTTTTATTTTCTCCCATTTTTATTTTTCTCTCTATTTGTTTATTTTTTTATTTTCTCATTTTTGTTCAATATATTTTACACATATTTCCATAGAATGTATGTATGCCCGTAATACACTAGGACATTATGGGCATACGTACAATTTTCATATAATTATATAAGCAAAACCAATATTATATGTATGCCCATGGAAATTGTATGTATGCCAAGCATATCTATCTATCTAGCTATATATTATATAAGCAAAAATGAATTTTCGTGAGGAGTTTTCATGAGAACTCCAAAATTTTATAATAAATCTGTAATTTTATCAAATCAAAAAATAAATTTAAATAGTGTTGGGATTACAATTATATTCTAATCCTAACATTATTTACACCGTGCCTTCAGGCACGAGTATACGCTAGTATAATATTATTCTAATTTACTTAACAATTTTATTCAAAAATTAATTTCAAAACAGAAAAGATGCATGTATAAGAAAAAAATTATCGTACTCTATCAGCGTTTTTAAACATTAATATTTGAGAAATTATGATAATTTTTTTTTTCTTTTGCAAATATCTTTATTGTTTTGAAATTAATTTTTTAATAAAATTATTTGATTTAATTGTATTTTCTATCCAAAAATTAAACATGTGTATGAGATAATATGTAAAAATGAAATTACTAAGGAGACGTTTGTTTCATGAGATTGGATTCTAACTCTAACAAATTTTTTAGTTTAACATTTTGTTAAAAAAATTAAAATTCAAATCATAGTCAAATACATATCATTTATGACCAGATAATTTAAGAGCTATTAATCTCATGACTAATAGCCTATCACATTATAATAATTTCTTATCCAGTTTATCTAAATAAATACCCTTAATAAGAGCATCTTTAACGGTGATTCAAATTTTTCACCAAATCTGAGTAAAAAATGACCCATTTTACCAAATTTGATACCACTCGCTCCAGCGGTTCACCTTTCACCAAATCTATCCCGGGACAACCGGGTGGTCGACCGGTTAGGCAAAATTTTTATTTATTTATTTATTTTTTTCGTGAATTATCTGAACTTTTTTTTGAACTTTCTGAACTTTTTTCGGGACGACCGGGTGGTCGATCGACTGGTTGACCGGTTAGGCAAAATTTATTTTATTTTATTTTATTTTAACGGTTTGAACTTTTTTTCCTGAACCGGTTGGTCAACCGGCCGGGCAACCGGCTGGTTGACCGGTGTACCTCTTTCAACGGTCAGTAACAGTGATTTGGTAAAATCTATGTCTCGTTCTCAGTTTGATGCTTTTTTTACTGAAATCTCATTTTGATATCAATCTGGTGCAACGGTTAGAGCATAAAAAAGTGCCTTTTTCATCAAAATTTGAATCTGATATCAACTTTGATTCACCATTGGAGATGGTCTAATAATGTCAAACAAATATACTAATGGGAAAATCATAAAAAAAAAAGAAGAGGAGATAGGATAAGGACTAGGGTTGTCTTCACTATAAATTAGTTAGTGTCTATACTATATATATAAATAAATGTAGTGGAGTATGAGAATTCTCCAAACTCTTAATACTAAATTCTTATGGATTCTCTCTCTGTCACTTTTCAAGTCTCCCCTCCCACTTTTCTTAATTTTTAATCATTTGTCAATTATCTAAATTTCAAAAGCCAAAAAGATTATATATATTTAAATAAAATGATAAATATTTAAATATGAGCAACAAAGAGGTAGAGATAAAAATATAAAATAAATAAAATAAAAAGATAACTATTCAAATTTCAACTACAAAATAATATAAAGAGTCAAATAAAAGATAAAATAAATAAATAAATAAAAAATATTACGAGTCAATTAATTATAAAAATAAAAAGTTAAATATTTATATATGAACAATTAAAAAAAATTTAAATAAAAAAATATTACGAGTCAAATGATTTTTAAAATAAAAATGTAATTATGTATATATGAATAAAAAATAAATATAGATGAAAAAATATACAAAAATAAAAATATAACTATTTAATGAAAATTCAAATAAAAGATAACAAAATATTTAAATAAAAAAAAGAATAAGATTGGGATATAAATATCCCAAAAAGATGATAATTTTTTTAACGATCTATATTTATCTTTTGTTAGTTTGTTATAGAATTTCTATATATTTCAACTTAATCTTTTTAAAGTTTATCTTTAAGTGAAACTTAATATTTTATCTTTTAAAATCATCAATTACTCATCCACACAAATTTTAAACATGACAAAATTCCATATATATCTTTTGTTTAAACATAATCTAAAATAAATAAAATAAAAAGATAACTATTCAAATTTCAACTACAAAATAATATAAAGAGTCAAATAAAAGATAAAAATAAATAAATAAATCAAAAATATTACGAGTCAATTAATTATAAAAATAAAAAAGTTAACAATTTATATATGAACAATTAAAAAAAAATTAAATAAAAAAATATTATGAGTCAAATGATTTTTAAAATAAAAAGGTAATTATGTATATATGAATAACAAATAAATATAGATGAAAAAATATACAAAAATAAAAATATAACTATTTAATGAAAATTCAAATAAAAGATAACAAAATATTTAAATAAAAAAAAAAAGAATAAGATTGGGATATAAATATCCCAAAAAGATGATAATTTTTTTAACGATCTATATTTACCTTTTGTTAGTTTGTTATAGAATTTCTATATATTTCAACTTACAGTTTTTAAAGTTTATCTTTAAGTGGAACTTAATATTTTATCTTTTAAAATCATCAATTACTTATTCATACAAATTTTAAACATGATAGAATTCCATATATATCTTTTGTTTAAACATAATCTTTTTAATATAAAAACAAGTTTCTGCAAAAGAAACCATGAACAGAAAATTAGGGGGAAAACAATCAACATTGAGCCATTTCTAATCCCTTTTCAGTGCCTAAAAATCTTAAATATTTGCTTTACATTTGAAATGTGTACTTGCATGAGTTTTTGCATTTGTAAGAAAGTGTAACGCCCTCAAAATAATGACATTAAACCCATTAAATAAGACATTCATTGACAAATGAAATAACCACATTCTTCTATTCATCAGAGTTTCATTACAAAAGTATTGCATGTTAACAACAAAAGCAAAATGCCCTACGGGCTTATAGTTTTCCAAGTTAACACTTGGTTACAACGAAAGAGTACTAACTCATCTACACATTAAGCCCTCGACTTGAATATACATGTAATACATCAAAAATGAACTAAAACAACAACAATCTGCTCACCTCTAGCCTCCCAAGCTATGACCTTGGAGGTGGTATGCTACCTGTACCTGAAAATGATATTTCCATATAGGGTGAGCCACAGCCCAGTAGAAATACACTAAACAGCAATTGATAGATGGCCAACACTGATACATTCACATAAATCACATTTTATGTCATCCGACTTATAAGTCCAAGTTACTTTTCATTTTCCCTTTTTCAACAGATAAGCCTATTAGCTCTATCATCATCTCAACAGATATGTATAACAACAATATCCCAAATTCACAGATAAGCATATAAGCTGTATCCACGCTTCACAAAGACAAGCATATTAGCTTTATCTTCACTTCTCTAGACAAGTATATGAGTTGCATTTACGGAGTTCATCCCCTATCTCCTCCCAATTCTGTCCGGTTTAGAGGTACATCCCCCATCTTCCCATAAACCGCGGAGTACATCCCCCATCTCCTCCTCTACACATAACGTATACAAACACATTGGTTCTATATACAATCACTTAATACATACAGTTAATGTATTCTATCAACCGTCAAATCCCATGACACATTCTATTGATTAGTTTCCGTTTGCCTAATCATCATGCATTATCTACAATAATCACGACTATCCTCCACCGATAGCCCAAAGCAATTATTTCTAAACAGAAAATAAATGCACAAATGGATATTCAATCAACATTTCATTTCATTTTCTCATTTCTCACAATTAATTATCCCAATTAATCAATCAATGTAATTAGGTCATTTTCCATAATTAACATTACAACCCTTAGGTCCCATTTTCATTAATGATTCAACATTAATTCAATTTCTCTATGCCAAACATGCATCTAGGTTTATAGGGGTGAGCATGGTCCGGATTGGATCGGATTGGGATAAAACCAGGTCCAATCCGCTATTTACGGTTCCTGAAAAATTGGAACCAATCCAATCCGTTTAAATCATGGAACCAATCCGAACCAATCCATTTAAATACGGATTGGATCGGTTTAGGACCACGGATTCACATAATTAAATAACAAAAATATATATATATATATAACACTTGAAGTTCCATAATAGCAATATGTTTAGACCATTGCAAATTAAAACTTAAAACTAATAAACAAAAGTAATAAAAGAAGATATTATACGGTTTTAGGTTTGAATTTAGATTTTATATAGAATAATCATGGAACCAATCCGAACCAATCCATTTAAATACGGATTGGATCGGTTTAGAACCACGGATTCACATAATTAAATAACAAAAATATATATATATAACACTTGAAGTTCCATAATAGCAATATGTTTAGACCATTGCAAATTAAAACTTAAAACTAATAAACAAAAGTAATAAAAGAAGATATTATACGGTTTTAGATTTGAGTTTAGATTTTATATAGAATAAGAGAAGATACTATGGGGGAGGTTGTATAATAAAAATATAGACTATTTGTATACGGTTCGGATCGGTTCCAATCCGGAACCGTGAGATTCAATCCGGAACCAATCCGTGAACTACGGATTTTTAATTCTTCAATCCGGAACCGAACCGCGGATTCAAAAAACCAATCCAAACCTATCGGATTGGACTGGACTGAATCGGATTACGGATTTCACGGATTCCTTGCTCAGCCCTATAGGTTTATTATAAATAAAACCCCAACTTTTGTAAAATAACACAAAGCCCCAAACTTTCACAAAATTACCAAACCAACCCCAACATCTCAAAATACCAAAATTTAAAGACAAAATCCATAGAGAGGAGTAGGATATCCCTACCTCAAATTCGGAGCCCCAAGGGAGAAGATGACAAAACCCAACGTGCTCCAAATCCCGAAATTTTCAGATTAAAATGTAGCCCTCGACGATCAACAACTTTTTTGTAAAGGCCAAAGATGAGCAAATCACTCCTACTAGATCAAAACCTAGAGAGAAGGTAGAGTTCTAGAGTGAGAAGCTCAACAATGGTGTTTTTGGAAAAGTAGGAGAGAGAAGAGAAAGTGAAAAAGTGATTTGAAAAGTCAAAACACGGAACTTAAACCCAGTCGCCCCGCTCGAGTGTCAAACACCCCGCTCGAACGTCACTCACAGACTCCCGCTCGAGCGTCAACAATCCCGCTCGAGCGGCGGATACACACTCCCAGAACTTTTACAGAACCAGGTCTCCGCTCGAGCTTCCAACTCCCCGCTCGAGCAGCACTCACACAACCCCGCTCGAGCGGCCAATCCCACGCTCGAGCGTCCAACCCTGCTCAGGAAATACTGGATGGGTGCAATTCCCGCTCGAGCGCCAAAACCCCCGCTCGAGCGGACAGGTCAAAATCTGGGCAACTAGCTTTGGTTTCTAAACTCAACCAACCTGCCCAACACATCCTATAACTCAAATACGAAGTAAAAAGGATGTAAACAAGATAATAATCAACTACCAACATCCACGGACACATGTCCGGATCACTGTACAACAAGGGTAAATCCGGGATCGCTATAGAAAGTGAGTTCATATAAATGAACATTATTATTTTAAAAATTTTTTTTTGGTTACAATCTGTATTTTTCCTTATTTCTTTCTTTTTGTTAATAATTTGTCATTTAATTGAGATTTTATTCTTTTTTTTATATTTATAAAAGCATTGCTATTATCAATTTGTAACTCTCTCACTTATTGATTATTTGTGTTTAATTTTTTTTTTAGTGTAGATGTTAGATTGAAAATGAAGAATCAAATATTTATTGGATATGGGTTATACTTTAAATGTATTCATCAGTTAATTTTTTATTGTTGATTATCCTATTGAAATAATTCATGATTAAATTTATTTTTAGTAACTCATTTCCTTTGAGAACTAAACACAAATTTCTTCTTTGTTTAAATTATTTATTTATTTATTTAGATTCAGAGTTTGAGTAAATGGAAGATATCTCATATTTAAAATGTTAATTTTTTTTTTGAATAATTTAAATATTTATATTCTTTATGTTTGTCAATTCAAGTATAATGCATTTTCAAACATTTTTTTATAAATTTTTTATAATCATTTCAAACCTATTTGTGTTTAATGAATCAATATAATGAAAAAACAAATAGCATGTAAAAATTTTTTAACCACGCACTAACTAAATATAATGGGAATTAAAATTAATTTTATTTTAATTTATTATATTATATGAGATGATTACTGTAATATTTATTATTGATTAAGCAAAATTAGTGTTACTTTTATTTAATATATTAGTCATTTTGATTAATTATAATATGCCTTTGTTACTCTACTTTTGGTTTTCTGAAGTAATTCTTAGATAAATTAGCTATTATATATGTGATGATTTACTAATGTATGATACTTTTTAAAATTTTCAATAATGTGAAATATTAAATATTTTTAATTATGTGAAATAAGATTTATATACACAAACCAAATAAAAATATTAAGAAATATAAACAAATAGCAAATTTTTTTTATAGTAATTATTGACTTTGTAAAATCCTGTGCATCGCACGGGTGACCAATAGTTAATACGTGTTAGAATGTAGTGGAATTATTTATTTATTTTTAAATATAAGACGAATAAATTACTCATAGAACAAAAAATTAAAAGTTAAAATGAAAATTTTCTTTCAAAAAATGATTAAAATATTCATAATTTGTATAATAAAATTATTGCATAATTATTTACGAGCTTAAATATGAGAGTTACGTGTTTATTTTCAAATGAGAAGAGATTTTGAACCCACATAAAATAAAATTTAAATTTAATTTTGTTAAAATAACAAAAATGAAACACTAAAATATTATATGTAGGAGTAATATTTATTTGCCATCTCATATATATTATTATTAATTATAAAGAGGTAACCCCAATATGCTATTTTTGTCCCACTTTTATCGTCTCCAGAGAAGTTGGGGGGAAAAGAATGGCAGGAAGGAAAGGAGGAGGAGAAGAATTCGTGTACAGAATCAGCACAAGCGAGGAGTGGGAGGCTCTTCAGAAAACTGGAACTACTTTGGGTGGTGAACTTGACAAAACCGATGGGTTTATCCATCTCAGCAGCCTCCATCAGGTTTGTTTTTTCTAACTTTTTCCATAACCATTTTTGTTTCCATCTCATACAATCCAAAAATTTCATGTCATTGGAATAGCTGAGCTAACTGATTTCTGTTTTTTCATCTTGTTGTTTCCTCGGGATTTTAGGGTTTGGGGTACATTTTCATCTTGTTTGCTTCCTCGGGATTTTAGGGTTTGTTTTCTATCATTTGAAGTTGATTAATTGGCATTCATCTAATTAGTTTGGTTTGGTTCGCTTCTCTGTATTGTATTTCATGGTTCTGTACGTAATTAGGATTCCAATTTGTAATTGAACCACATTTTTTATTTATATACCTATTAGTGGGTGTGCAATTCAGATAAGTAAGTATAAAAATAATAATAAAGAAATTAATATCATAATATGTATGTTGGTAGGAGTGTTCTTAATGAAATCTTGCTCACGCCTTTGAATAATAATTTTTTTATTTATTTTAAGATAGGGAAATTTATCATGTGCACAAGGAGAAGCCACCACACTATTAAACACTAAGTCATGTGCTCATATATATAATAGTATAGGTACATATATCTATATGGATGAATCTATTATTTTAAATTGAACAATTTGGGCATTCTGTTCAAGTTGTAAGTTGTAAGTTAAAATGTACGATTTTTGAGACACTTGTTAGTCACATGATGAGGTGTACACCACGACGCCCCGACAGTTCAAAACATGTGCAATAGCGGTGTCTGACATGGGAATGTCGCACATGGCTTGTTTCTTTGTTTAACAAATTTATTTTTAGGAGACACGCCAACTATTTTTATTTTTCCTATCTACCTAAGAAGCGTGACATGGACGTCTGACAACCCTTCTTGACATGCTGACGTGAAATTTTTAAAAAAATTAGAACACATCATGTGGGGAACACGTGCAAAATATATAATTTATATATTTATTATTATGTCATATAAAAAGATATATAACTATATATCTGTATATATGAATATTTAAGTAAAATATAATGGCCTTGTTTGGTTTGTTATTGAGAAACAAATTTCAGAGAAATTTTTTTAAAATATTGTTTGGTTTAGTGATTTTGGAAAAAAAATTTCAAAATCACTTTCTATCTCCTATACATCAATCAATCACTTTTTCTCTCTCATTTCTTAATCACTATTTCTCTCACACACATCTACTTAACTACAACAAAAGATCAAATCATCTCAAACTTCCACACTCTAAAATTATTTCCAAAATATACAACCAAACAAACTAATTTTTTTTTTAAACTTTCTCCAAGATTTTTTTTTGAAAATTTATCTCCCAAAACCAAACCAAACACATCCAATAAATTCTAAAGTCAAAAGGAGGCGTATAGGTATAAATTTTTATTATTTTTGTTTTATCATTGATGCAGAGTTATTTTATTTAAATTTATAATGTGTTTAATGTGTATCTAAGTGTTGGGAAGTGTCCGACAAGTGTTGTGTTGTGTTATGTTGGGCACTGTGTCGGATGTGACATTACGTTCTTAGAAAAAATTAATGAAAATTTAGATGGAAATTTGAAACTAGACTAAAGTGTAGGGATCAAATTGTTCAAATTAAAACAATAAGGACAGAAATAAAATTTGCTTCGAAATATAAGGGTAAAAAGTGCAATTTACTGTATATATATACTTTGTTTTACTCAAGCACTTGATTAATACCTATATAACGAACATCTGATTTTAAAAACTCTCTGAACCATAGGTCAACAAAAAACAAATTTTGTTATTATAAGTTGTGCAACTTTTGTTGCATGAAATTTAAGAAAGTAAAAGTGATGGGTTGTTGTATATAGGTAGAACTATGGTGGTTAGAATTTTATGATTCACGATTTGTTACAAGTTTCAAGCAAAACAATTCAATTCATGTAGTTGAATCTTAAATTGAGTTAATCTTACAATTTAATTGTGATCCACTATGATTCATTGTGATTCATAGTGTCAATGATTTAAGTGATTTAGTTTTGTTTGCATAATGTATGTAACGACGTTGTTTTCACAAAATATAAAAAGAGATATACTAATTATATTGATATACGCCGTTATATATATACACATACATACAATTAAGTTATATTGAAATTTATTTTATTTTAACACTACATGCGTATTTTTATAGGTGTACACATATATAAACTTACATATTATGCTAAATAAAATGAATCTTATGATTCATGCTTCACTATTTAGCAAAATGATTCACGATTTGATCCATGATTTAACAACAATGGGTAGAACTAGTTCTAAGAATCCTAATATTCTTTTTTGAAAAATGATGGCAAATTGCTTAATGTTTGAGGAGGTTGTGAGCAATATTTTGTGAATACGTTGCGAATGATGGCAATTTTTTAGGGATTGAGATCCTCTCCATTACGTAATCCAACGGTTGTGCCAAAAGTAGCTCAATGAGTGTAATTATTTTTGTTAATTTGAAAGAATGATAAATTTACATGCCTATTTTATAGCCATTGGATATGCAATGGAGAGGACCAAGATCCATTTTTTAGAAACATGGTTCTAAGTTGAACCCAACCACTTTTCATTGGTTTGGTTTAGTTTGGTTCTAAGATTTTCATAATTTGGTATGGTATTAAATTTCATGGAACCGTAAGTTGTGGTTTGGTTGTTGGTTTTCTTTTAAACCGAACCAAACCGAACTGCAATCACCCATACACCTGGTGATTTGGATTTTATTTACTTTTCATGGTTGTATTTGAAAATTCAACACTTCAATTGAGTAGGAGGGTCACTTGTGTTCCATGTAGCATAATATTTCCCAAAGTTGGGGCTTTTTTTGGCTTGAAAAATCATCTAATTTAATGAATGTGTTTGGATATTGGATTTATCAAAGTGAAAGAAAAATGACAAGGAAATGAAAGAAATAAATTTAGCTTCTTTTACTTTGTTTATTTTTATCCTTTTGTTTTGTTTTAATTTTTCTTAATAAATTTATTCACAAATATATAATCCAAATATTGCTTGTATGTGCATGGATTCCAATTGGGAATTCAGAAAGTCATCATTAGTGATCATAAACCCATCAAGTTAATCCGGGATCATATTTTCCAACATTTCTTGAATAATATTGCAAGTCATAAGAGCAGAAAGCATGGTTTCCAGTCATAGGGGTAAACTCAAGGTTTTAAAAAGCGGCCGCAACCATTACGCAATATCGTTACGTAACGGCTGTGGTGGTTACCGCCACCCTTTACGGTCGCTATAGCGGTGTGACCAAGGTTTTAAAAAGCGGTCGCAACCATTACGTAACGGTTTTGGCGGTTACCGCCACCCGTTACGGCCGCTTGTGCAGTGATTGAGATTCACAGGTGTGTTGGCCGTAGCAGTCGTAACGGTGCCGTAACAGTCGTAACGGCATGTTACGCACCGGTATGTAACGATTCCAAACTGTTTCTTTCGAAAAAAACATACAAAAAAAAGCTGAAAATAGGGAAAGAGGGATAGAGAGAAGATAAAAGATAAAGAGAGAAAATGGAGGAGTAAGAGATAGAGAGAGAAGAGGGAAGATGAAGAACATGTTACCTATTTGTTGAAACTGTAAGACCTATGCTATTCTATTCAGCTGCTATCACTCAACCTTTTTATTTGTGTGTGTCTATTTATATATTGTTTGAAAATAATAATAATAATAATAAGTGTGGTCTTTATCTGTTTGGCTTGGTTAAAATATATATATATATATATATATGTATATTTAGGCATTTATTTATTCTCTTACTTTTGTCATTGTTTATCTTATATATAATAGTTAGTGATTGATTTTTTGTATAATATAAAGTCATTAATTATTAAAATAAAATGTAAAAAATTCAGTTTATAGTGATTTAAAAATATGAAATATATTGGATCATACTTAAAAATTTTTAAAAATTGATCAATATTTATTTTTAACCCAATAAATATGATTATGAAAAAAAAATATGCGTATCGGTAAGTTTTTTTCAAATTGTGCGAAAAATAAAAAAATTCACGGTTCCGGTTACCGCAACCATTACACTACGGCCTTTACACCCCGCACCCGCAACCGCAATCGCAACGGCAACGGCAACTGCAACCGCGCCACCGCCACCGTTACGGCAACCGCAACCGTTTTTCAGAACTTTGGGTGTGACAGAAATTCACACGTGTAACGGCCGTTTTAGTAGTACATAACGGCCGTAGTGGTACTGTAACAGCCATAACACGGTAGTTACGGTCTGTTACACACTGTGACACCCTTTTGCAATATTCTGAATAATTTCCTTTCCCAAAAAAAATAAAAAAAATAAAAGTTTACAAAAAAAGAACAAATACTCAAGTGATCTAAATTCAAAGAAAATCTCATGTGAATTTTTTTTCTTTATAATTTTTATTTCATTACATTAGCATGTAAAATAAAAAAAATATAAACAGTAGTTGCATTTATTTTTATAATCATTTTATTTAATATTTTTTATTTTGTTAATGTGTTGTCTAAAAAATGTCTTTAAAAAATAAATAAAATCAGTAGTTCAAAAATAATTTTTGTTTATGGCACAATTTTTATTTTTATAATCATTTCATTTAATACTTAATTGTAAATAATTTTATTTATTTAGCCGTAAAGTGTTGTCTAAAAAATGCCTCAAAAATGATTGTTGTTTATGGCAAAATTTTTATTTTTATAATCATTTAATAATTATGAATATTTTGTATTCAATTAGTTCAAGTATTGGTCAAAAATAATTTGTAAACATTTAAAATCAGTTATTCTTAAAGTCATTAACTATTGAAAGAAAATGTAAAAAACTCATTTTATAGTGATTTGAAAAAATATATATTGGATCATATTTAAAAATTAACAAAAATTGATTAAAATCTATTTTAAATCTCAATAAATGTGATTCTGAAGAAGAAGAAAAAATGCGTATCGGTAAGTTTTTTTCAAATTGTGTGAAAAATTAAAAAATCACGGTTCCGGTTATCGCAACTGTAACTGTTACGCTACGGCCTTTACACTCCGCAACCGCAACCGTTATGACGTCCGCAACCGCTTTTCAGAACCTTGGGTAAACCATTTGAATCATTAACAGATTATGCCTTAGGATTTGTCATGAGTTGATTCTTCTAGGATTTGTAATGTTAACATCTTAATGTGGTTACTACTATTTGCAGGTCCAGTCAACTTTGCAGAACTTCTTTCTGAACAGTAACAGGGACCTTTACCTGCTCCAAATTGAATCTAAAAAGGTAATTGCCTTTGATGATTAATTGATATTATCCTTGCTTGCTTTGACTAGGGAATAGCTTAGCATGACATAGCCATTTATTTCATGCAAACTTAAAAGAATCTGGTGACATCTATGATCAATTGGACCTGCTATTAATAGGGAAGCCTTTGAGCATTTAAAATTATTAAGTGCATACAGCTACAATTACCAAAGCATTGACAGATCCTAAATTGTTGGTGTTTTTCTTAATTGTCACCTTGATGATGATGATATACATTAATGCTGAATCTATGTAAGAGTATTCTGTTTGTTCACCTTTGTTGAGTTAGTCAAACAAATCATTGAGAACGGTTGGTTTGCTGGGTTGGAGTCTCATAACAATGGTGAGGTTAGCAATTTAAGTGGATGACATTGAAAAATTTCAGCAAGTGATGGTTGGGGTGACTGCATAGATGTTTGCCTACCCCAAATATTTGGAACTGGGTATCCTTGACTATGTACTAACTAATTGTCACCTTGATGAATGATGATATGTAGAAAATTTAATGTATAAAGAGAAATAGAGAATTGTATTATTGATTGATTGATAATTGATGTCTATTACAATGATTCATGATTCCTATATATAGAAGAGGGTGAGTGTGTAGTAGGTAAGGAGTAGGTGAAGTGGAGGTGGTAGTGGTGTAGTGGGTTAGGTTTAGTGGAGTAGGTGAGGTGGTAGTGGTGTAGTGGGTTAGGTTTAGTGGAGTAGGTTTAAGTGGGTGAAGTAGGTGGAGAGTAGGTGGATTTTAACAGCCCCCCGCAAACTCAAGGGGGATAGGAACTAACCAACTTGAGTTTGGAGAGAGTAACAAAACAAGAAAATACATAAAAATAAAAGAGGATAAGAGACACTGTATGGTCGTGTCAGACCATTGGTGAAGACACTGGATGCTGGTGTCATAACGTTGTAGAGGACACTGTATGGGGGTGTCATAACCATGTAGAGGACACTGTATGGTGGTGTCATAACGGTGTAGAGGACACTGGATGGCGGTGTCAGACCGATGTAGAAGACAGTTTATGGGGTCATGTCGGACCGTTGTAGCAGACAATGTTGTGACAGTTGTGGTGACAGTTTACGGAGTCTTGCTGGACCCTTGTAGAAGACAGTTTATGGGGTCATGTCGGACCGTTGTAGAAGACAGTTTACGGAGTCTTGCTGGACCCTTGTAGAAACTAACCGGAATCAATGTCGGGACAGTTGACGGAGTCTTGTCGGACCCATAAAGGAGCTAACCGGAATCAATGTCGGGACAGTTTACAGAGTCTTGTCGGACCCATGAAGGAGCTAACCGGAATCAATGTCGGGACAGTTTACAGAGTCTTGTCGGACCCTTAAAAAATACACTGTATGATGGTGTATATAGGCTGCCCAAATATATATATATATATGGATATATATAGTGAGCCCTCAAAAGTCGCGCCCTCAAAAGGCGCGCCCACTTCATCAAAAGGCGTGCCTGACAGAAAGCGTCGAGCCATTAAAAGGTGAGCCGGAGACGCGGCGAGGCACGTGAGCGACAGAGTGGCGTGTCGGCCTTGGCTATTTAACCAAGGTTGAGGCGGAGGCTGTGCAAACCAGTCTGAAACCGCCGAAAATCCTTTGAAAAAACTCTTCTGTTTCTGAGAAAGAGATTCTGGAACACTCTGTTGCCATTCTGTAACCAACCTTTCTCTGAAACACTCAGCAACCCATAACATGGCCTCGTCTTCCCGTTCAGCTACCCAGAATATGGCCTCTTCGTCCCGTGGTCTGCTCACTCTTTTTCCCGACCTCAATGAGTCAACAAGAGAGAGAACTGGTGCGGTGGCCAGTGAACCTCAACCAAACACCTCTGTGTTTGCTCCGTTGAACTTTCCGATGCGGTCGGTGGAGCAAAAAATGGCGGTGCAAACTGATATTGAGGCCAATCAGTATACTCTGAAGTCATGTGTGGAAACCATGACTGTGGTCACAAACTTGTCGCACCGGCTGCAGAGCAGGACAAATGAGGTGCAGCATTTAAACGGCCAATTGGCTCTGCTCCAGCACATGTATAAGGATGCGCGAGCAGAGATAAGTGTGCTGAAGGCGGAAAACAAGGAGCTGAAGCGGAAAGCTACCGTGATGTTCCGATTTGGAGGTCCACCATATGCTGTAGTGGAGGAGCAGGGTGGAGTGAACGTGCTCGGTGGAGTGGGTAGTATGGAGGCAGCGCCGGTAAGGGACACCCAAGAGAAAAGCAAGAAGAAGAGACCTGCAGCAGAGTAGAGAAGAAAAATCCCACTGTGGGTGCGGGTGTGTTGTGGTGGTTTGTTTGTTTGTTGGTTTTTTTTTTTTTTTTTTTTTTTTTTTTTTTTTTGTGTAAAATTGTGATCGGGGTTGATCCCTGAGATGAATAAAATATGATTTGGTGTGCAAAGCTATATGGTATGAAGGGAATTGGAAAAAGATTAAAAAGAATGTGAAAGAAAAATAAAGAAAAAATAATAAAAATATATTTGAAATCAAAAAATGAAAGATGGAGGAAATAAGGAAAGTGGTTTGGAGAAAATAAATAAAAATAAAAATAATGGAGTTGGAAATCAAACGGAAGAGAGATGAAGATTTTTTTTTTTTTTTTTTTTTAATATAATATAATAAAAAGAGATATATATATATATATATATAATAAAGAAAGTGGGGAACAAGAGTGTAAAGAAAAGAAAAAGTATAGGTTGCATCGTGGGTCACATGGGTGAGTAAAAGAAAACAATAAAGAAATGAGTGGGTGCCCCCCATGTGCAAGGATAGTGCTGGCACTTCAATAGGTGGTACAGCCTGCTGAGCATCAGCTTTGACAGGAGCTGCCTTTGGACCTTTTCTCTAATAAATGCGTCAAACTGTTGCTGTTGGTGTTATCAAGAATGTGGAGAAGAGGAGGCTTGTCTGATGGCCTCTTGGGCTGTGTAATCATATCGAGGTTGGTGGACCTCTCAATCATGTTGTCACCCTCAAAACCAGAGATGGGGACAAAAGGAATTTTGTCAGGGTTGTAACCAACCTTCTTTAGATAGGAAGAGACTTCCTGCACAATTTCATCATACCTTGCTTTTGAGTACTTAGGAGTGGTAGCATCCATCTTGTTACAGCAGCAAATCATCTGCCTCACTCCAAGAGTAAAAGGAAGGAGAGCATGTTCACGGAAGAACTTGGGCTCCTTCTCAATCTCCTTGCCAGATCGACGATCAATCTCAGCAAACTTGACAGCAATGTGGGAGGTGTGGCAGTCAAGAACTGGAGCATACCCATTACCAATCTGACCCGGGTGATTCATAATAATAACCTGGGAGGTGAAATTTGCAGCTTCCTTGGCTGGATCATCCTTTGAGTTGGATGCAACAAAACCACGCTTGAGATCCTTCACTGCAACATTGTAGATGAAGACGATCGAGACGGTGGTGTATGGGAGGACAACAGTGAGAGGAGAGGCAGTGGTGGTGGACTCGAAGAAATTTCAAGGTATGTGTAGAAAATTCTAGCAGATTAGGTTGAGGTCCGGCGGGCGGCCAAGGCGAGGTTGCCGCCCGCCGGTGAAGCGAAAAATACTAAATGCTTAACCTTGCTCTGATACCATGTAGAAAATTTAATGTATAAAGAGAAATAGAGAATTGTATTATTGATTGATTGATAATTGATGTCTATTACAATGATTCATGATTCCTATATATAGAAGAGGGTGAGTGTGTAGTAGGTAAGGAGTAGGTGAAGTGGAGGTGGTAGTGGTGTAGTGGGTTAGGTTTAGTGGAGTAGGTGAGGTGGTAGTGGTGTAGTGGGTTAGGTTTAGTGGAGTAGGTTTAAGTGGGTGAAGTAGGTGGAGAGTAGGTGGATTTTAACATGATATATATTAATGCTGAAGCTATATAAGAGCATCTTCATCAAGATAGTTAAATTTTTACCCAAATTTTACTTAAAAAGTTACTTTTCTATTTTAGTAACCATTTTTCCAATTCACACTCCAACAAACTCTCTATTGTTTCGCTATTCTATTTAAATATTTTTTGTTTACTCTTTTTTTTTTTTTTTTTTTCAATGGTTATATTCTAAGTAGCACAAACACAGACATGCAACACGATACAAACACGCTAACAAGTTGATTTTCAAAAAATGCCGGACACGACATGCTTGAGACACGTTAAAATATTATATTTTTGCAAATTTGATAGTCTGATCTGAAACTATGTTTTAAATCAAAGTCATTGCTGTCCTCGGTGATGTTGCACGGTGGATTTTAGCCAAATTCTTTTGTTTAGGCCCTCAAATTAGTGATCACTACGAGAAACTAAAGTTTTAGATGAATAACTATCCTAGTTGTCAAATCGGGATTTGTATCGTGAATCGAAATGGTCTCGTACCGAATCGCGAATCGAATCGAATCGTGAATCGTAAAGATTCAGTTACTTTTTCTAAATTACTTAAAAACATTTATCTAAACATTTAGATATTAAATATATCTTATGAATATGAAATATTTAGATTTAAATCAATGAAAATGTTATTTTGAATGATAATCACGTAGTTTAATAGATAATAAGTTAACAAAGGTTCTTATATAAGATCACAATCTTATCTTTTTTATTTTTTAAACATTTTTTATCAACCATTCTTAACGAAGATAATAACCAAATAGACAAACTATCAATTTCCGAAGTAACAATAATTAACAACGATATTGATATTTGGACTATAAGCATACATACTTTTCTAAATAACAGTGAGCAAATAATAAGAAAGAATTATTTAGAATCTTTTATTTTAAAGCCTAAAACATTTAAAAGGTATAACTGGCCTCACACATGTAATATTCAATTTAATAAAATAATAATAGATAATTCTTAGTGTAACTTTAATCTTAAATATCTTTAGAAGACATATTATGATTTTTTAAAAGGAAAAAAAATTAGAAGAAAGGTTAAAAATATGTTGGGTCTGACGGAATTTGATTGGATCCTATTAAAAATTACATGATCACTAAAATAATAATAAATCATGTATATATGTTGGTTATTTTAGTATTAAACGCTATTAGAAGTTATATTATGTCATTTTCACTAAAAAGATGGAGAAAAAAAGAGTCGAAAATATGTTGGATATAATAATTTTGAAAATTGCATGAATCGTAAAAAGTGAATCGAATCGTGTGATTCACTAGAGATTTACTTCCAAAATAGGTTCACCCATAGATTCGTATCGATTTTGCAAAAATTGCGAATCAAATCGTGAATCGTAAGATTATGATAATAGAGATAACTATGGGCTTGTTTGGTTTGTTTTTGGGAGAGTAGTTTTTAAAAATTGTTTTGGGGAGAGAGTTTAGAAATTTTTTTGGTTTGTATTTTGAAAGTAGTTTTGGAGTTTGGAAGTTTGGAATGATTTGATATTTTGTTATAATTGAGTGGATGTGTGTGAGAGAAAAAGTGATTGAAAAGAAGAGAGGAGAGAAAAAAAGTGATTGATTGATAGGTAAGAGAGAGAAAGTGATTTTGAAAATTGTTTTGAAAAATTTACAAACAAAACAAATTTTCTAAATTTTTTTTCTCAAAATCACTCTAGAAATTCAAGCTAAACATACCCTATCTTTTTGGGACTAAAATTTTCGTCTAAAAAATAAGCCTTTTTGAGATTTAATTGTTTTATCCTTAAAAGTGCATTTAATAATGACATTTTTAATATTTTGTCGCTAAAGGTCATTTCGTTGGACTTTTGAAACTGGTCTCTTAATATTTTTTGCAACAAAGTTTTGACTTTTGGGGACAAAAAGTTTGGTTCCTAAAACTCTTACATTGCTGTATAGATTTTGCTATTTTAGGAAAGTTTTGTTTTAGCAATAACTTTATTTTGGAAAGTTTGTTGTTAGCACCGTTTGTTTTGGCGTGTTTCTAGTGTTATATAGTATTCTGATTTGGGCTTCACTAAATATGTCATTTTTGGTAATTTTCTATTTCTTTTTATTTATTTCTGTATCTAGTAAAGAATTAGTCTAATCAGTTGTTTCCTTGTTTAGTTGGGTTTCGAATATTATAAATAATGATGTACGCCTTAGGGCAATACAACTTTTGATCAATATTATTCCGTTTCTCTTTGGGAATTCATTTATTCCTTGTGGTTTTAAGGTGTTCTTCAACCTGCTAGAATGATATCTAGCTTTGTGTAAAATTTCCACTCTGTCACTTAGAATCGTTGGAGTGAATTTGGCATGTGTTTGAAGCATGAAACCAAAGCTTTTGATTGAAACACAATGAGATCTTCGCCTGCCATGGTGTTTTCTTGTTGAGAATTGAACAAACAAGTATAGGTCTTATACTGCATGTACAACATCATATCGTATGCCCTCTTTAGATGGGATTGAATAGCAGAATGTGGGTGAGAATAGGGACCTAGTCATCTTATAAATCAGGAGTAATCCTCAGTCCTACTCATTGTGGACACTGTAGAAAAAGCCCTTGTCACGATCCGCCATCCTTATCTTACACTTGGAAATGGTGTAACTAAGGTGTACCTTTATCCCATGTAAAACCAATCACTAGATGCTTGATGGGATCACTGGTATCATGGTATGCCTTAATGTACCAAGCAACAATCTATCCATTTTTCATAAAAGAAAATCAATTAGCATATTGGTCCACATATGGAAAATTCTAACATCTAGTTGACATCAGTTTTTCTTTTATGCCCTAGCTTTTTGTAATTAATTGTCCTCATGGCTTGACAATGTCCTTCTTGGCATGCATTTTATTGCAGCTGGGAGAAGGACTAGTATACGAAGCTGTAGATGCCTCAAACGTCTTTCCCCATTTCTATGGTCCATCTCGGAGTTTCAGTCCTCTCCCTTTGGATGCAGTTACAAAAGCAGAGAAGCTTACTTTATCAGGTGGCCAATTCAGTTGTAGTTTGCTAAGTTGAATGGCAACAAGTTTTGTCATTCATCTTTGTGTCTCTACCTGATTTGGTGTTAGTTTAAATGGGGAGATTTGTCAGTGTTTGTCATTACATACTGCTACCCAGATTCAAGGTTCCACTTGGCAATTTATTGTCTGTGTGTTGGTTGTGTTGTTAATGTTGTTCAAGCTTTCAAAGATTCTGTTAGGCAATCCCTCTATATGTTTAAGCCGCTTCATATTTTTAAGCATGGAATTAAACAGCTAGTGGTTCATGGAGTTTGGCATTTAGATCGTTTTTAATCAATTATTGATGCATTTTTATTTTTTCTATTTTGGAAGATTGTTTGTCTCGGCAGCTATTGCCCTTGCCTAATCAGTCTGCATGCTCCGTGAAATCAATTTACTTAAATAGTTAACAAGGATTTATTTTTTCATCTTCGCATTGAACTTCATGATTTTTATTGGGTAGATAATATTGTTAGCAAAAATAATATCTGGTTACCTGGAGGCTGTGCTGTGTTGTCTGGTGCTTTAATGAGACGTCCAATAAAGCTTACTTCTCGTTTCAATTTGATGAAAATGTAAAACTAATTTGCATCTCCAACCCTTTCACCAAATCTAGATTGTGCTTAAAATGATTTGGATTGACTGGATAAAGAGAGATGCAATGGCTATGCAGTAAAGAATGGTGATTTGGTTGCGGTGGCAGGTGGTGGTGGTGATTTGATTGCCACCATTGGGGTCATATATCAAATGAAGTTTTTGGTCCAAATTCTTACTCAAGCTTGATGAAAAAATTGATGAAGAATTACAGGCCATGTTTGATTTGCATTTGTAAAACAATTTTGAAAAATATTTTTTTTGAAAACGAGTTTACAAAATTAAAAATTTTATGTGGTTGTATGTTTTGAAGATAGTTCAGGTGTTGTAGAGTTTGTGATCATTTAATTAATTAATTAATTTATTTTTTGTAGTTGAATAGATAGGTAGGTGTTAGAAATATAGTGATTGAATGATGTGTAGAATGTGAGAGAAGGAAAGAGAAGAGAGAGAGTGTGATTTTGGAATTTTTTTTTTCAAAACTTTTCAACCGAACAAAATTTTAAAATATTTTCTCAAAAATTATCTCTCAAGAGATGAACCAAACAAGGTCACAATGCTCGTAGGCCAGGTTTAGTTGTCGGATTACTTGGGTTTGGGTTTGGGTTGGGTGGAATTATGAATATGGTGTAATTGGGTAATGAGATTATTAATATGATAGTATTTGATTGGAGATGTATGATAAATTGGGTTGGTTTGGATATTAATATGGTGTTATTAGTTAATTGAAATTAAAAGATTTTCATTATATAATAGTTGACTTCATTATTTCGGTACAATTAACGTTCTCGTTGGTGTTGGGATTGCTAATCTGTTAAACCTACTCCACTAAACCTAACCCACTACACCACTACCACCTCACCTACTCCACTAAACCTAACCCACTACACCACTACCACCTCCATTTCACCTACTCCACCACTCCATCTCCACTTTACATCTCCTATATAATGACATACAATACAATTAACACATCAATCAATAATACAATTCTCTACTTCTTTTTATACATTGATTTTTTACATGGTATCAAAGCAGGTTTAGAACCTAATATTCTTCGCTTCACCGGCGGGCGGCAACCTCACCTTAGTCGTCCGCCGGACCTCAATCTATTCCGCCGGATCTCTACACATACCTTCTTTATACCTTCGTTGGCATCATCCCTTCCGACCCTCAGCATCTTTGGTGAGGAGCACTCATGCTCCAACCATGACCCATCATTCCGGCCTTTCTCCGGCAACTTCTTTTGGACTTTCCGCGAGCTCCTATTCACAACTCCCGGTGCTCTTCAATACCTCTGTGGAGTGATTCTCTTCGAGGAAACCCTTTATCAGAAAACAGCTGCAGGTACGCCCTTCGTTGGGGTACTCAAGGAAGATGGTGTTGTGCCTGGAATCAAGGTGGACAAGGGTGTTGTCGAGCTTGTTGGAACCAATGGTGAGACCACCACCCAAGGTCTTGATGGCCTTGGCCAGCGCTGCGCGAAGTACTATGAAGCCGGTGCTAGGTTTGCTAAATGGCGTGCTGTACTCAAGATTGGTCCCACCGAAACATCTCCACTTGCTATCATGGAAAATGCTAATGGTCTGGCTCGAAATGCGACTTTCCTCATAGTCCTTGCTTGACACACCACCCAACTTTCTTTTTATTTTATTTTATTTCCTTTACCACACTTTACACCCACCCTCTTTACACCACCCACGTGATCCCACTTTCATATTTCCCTTACTTTAAACCCAAACTTTATTTTTTATTATAAAAGCCATTAGATAATTCATATGTACATCGGCAACTTCTGGATACACACCAAAAAAAAAAAAAAAAAAAAAACATCCACCGCCCAAACTTTATTTTTTTTTTTATTCTAAGCTTCATTGGTGCTTTTGATTCGCCCTGTTCCCCACTCCCACCTTTATTCTTTTTATTCATCCTTCTATATTCATCATCACTATGCTCCAAAAAAAAAAAAAAAAAAAAAAAAAAAAAAAACCACACAAAAACCCAACACAATTTACCACTTTGCACAACAACCCATATTTTATTTATCTCAGGGATCAACCCCGATCACAATTTTACACAAAAAAAAAAAAAAAAAAAACAACGACCACACAAAACCAACAAACCAAAACACAACACCAAAAGATTTGTTTTCTTTTCTGCAGACGGCCACCCACCGACCTACTCTGCCGCCGGTCTCTTCTTCTTGCCTCCGTCTTGGACGGCCCTTGACGGTGTTGCCTCCGTACTTCCTAGACCACCAAGCAAGTTGCCTCCTCCCTGCTCCTCTACTGCAGCATATGGCGGACCTCCAAATCGGAACATCACGGTGGCCTTCCGCTTCAGCTCCTTATTTTCTGCCTTTAGCACACTTATCTCTGCTCGCGCATCCTTATACATGCGTTGGAGCAGAGCCAGTTGGGCGTTTAACTGCTGCACCTCATTTGTCCTATTCTGCAGCCGGTTCGACAAATTTGTAACCGCAGTCATGGTTTCCACACATGACTTCAAAGTATACTGATTGGCCTCCACATCCGACTGCACTGCCATTCTTTGCTCCACAGACCGCATCGGAAAGTTCAACGGAGCAAACTCCGGGGCGCTTGGTTGAGGTTCCAGTGCCACCGTACCAGTTATCTCTCTTGTTGACTCGTTGAGGTCGGGAAAGAGGGTGAGCAGTCCACGGGAAGACGAGGCCATTTTCTGGGCAACAGAGTGTTACAGACTATCTCTCTCAGCAAAAGGAACTATCTCTCTCAGCAAAACGAAGAGTTTTTTCAGAGTTTTTTTTTAGCGGGTTTTCTGCCTCAGCCTCAGCCTCCGCTTCGATTTATAAAGACCTTGACGAAGAGGCAGACACGCGCATCATGCGCCGCTCGGCGCTCGCCGACAACTTGGCACGCCTTTTGATGGCACGTCTTTTTATGGAATGGGCACGCCTTTTGATGGCACGCCTTTTGAAAGATTGGGTACACCTTTTGAGGGTGCGACTTTTTATGGGTCCGACAAGACTCTGTAAACTGTCCCGACATTGATTCCGGTTAGCTCATTTATGGGTCCGACAAGACTCTGTAAACTGTCCCGACATTGATTTCGGTTAGTTTCTATAAGGGTCTAGCAAGACTCTGTAAACTGTCTTCTACAACGGTCCGACATGACCCCATAAACTGTCTTCTACAACGGTCCGACATGACCTCGTAAACTGTCCTGCTACAACGGTCCGACATGACCCCATAAACTGTCTGACACGACCATACCGTGTCTCCTATCCTGTTTTGTTTTTATTTATCAGTTTACTTTCATGTTTTGTTACTCTCTCCAAACTCAAGTTGGTTTGTGTCTAACCTCCTTGAGTTTGAGGGGGCTGTTAAACCTACTCCACTAAACCTAACCCATTACACCACTACCACCTCACCTACTCCACTAAACCTAACCCACTACACCACTACCACCTCCACTTCACCTACTCCACCACTCCATCTCCACTTTACATCTCCTATATAATGTACATACAATACAATTAACACATCAATCAATAATACAATTCTCTACTTCTTTTTATACATTGATTTTTTACATAATCTAATCTCATTCCATGGGATTGAAAAATTTTCATTTGCACATCAAAAAAAAATTTCAGCATACACTATTTGTGTCGGATATAAATTTTGAATAAAAATTAAATATTTTGACATAAACTTTCAAATAAAAATGATTTATTCACATATACATTTGGTATTATTGTTTATGTTTGAACAAGTTTTTTTTTTTTTTTTTTTTTTTTTCTCCTAGAAATTAATGTCTAAACATTAGACTTTTGTTCAAAAATTTATCTAAACTGCACAAATAACGTGTACTGAAATTTTCTGTGATGGAAGGATCATTTAGTAGTGATAATAATATTGATAAATTTATTAAAATTTATTAAAATAATAAATAATTGAAAATTTTTAAGTTTTGTTTGTGAATTTTGATTAATTTTTAATTCATTTGCGTCAGTTTGTACTGATTTAAAAAAAAAAAAAAAAAAATTTCTGAAAAAATGAACTGACTCATTGTTGTCATCTTCGTAATCCTTCCTCAAAAAAAAAATAAAAAACAAAAAAAATCATCGTAATCCCTCTGTAATTAAAAAATAATAGCAGCAACAACCCTAATCACCATGAACGCCAAACAACCCTGAAGAAACTGATGAGGAATATGGCGGCAGCGGCGGATGATGATATGATGATGACAACATTGATGGGTTGAAGAAGGAGATTCGGGTTTTCTTTCACAAATTTTATGGGAAGAAGGCCGGGAAAATGGCGCAAGAAAAGCTTAGGAAGATTACATAAAAGATTTGATCCTTTTTTGTTTTTGTTTTTGTTTTGTTTTGAGTTTTTCTACAGCAGATAACTTTGTGTTGAATTTTCAGTATTATATCTATGCCTAAATCAAAGGGTAGGTAAGTGGACCTTATGTTGCATGAATCTTGTTTAGATATTTCAATTATGGGTAACATTGTCAATAATAAACTAGTTTATTTTTTTGTCTCTTCCTTTCCCAATGGTTTTCAAGCTGATAACTTTAACCATAAATATATGTTACATTGAAGTGGGTACTGTTGAATTTTGTGGCTTCTTAATTCTTGGTGATCTAGTTCCAAACAACTTTGCTACATATTCTTATTAAATTATTAACTTTTGTAACAACTACACATATGGCTGTGGACCTCACACTAATGCGTGTAATTTGCAAATAAATTATTTGTTTAGTAGGGATCTCTATCGTTTTTCAATTCCAAAACTGGAGCATATACTTTTGGCCGAGACATTCATGTACATTTTTTCCCCCAAGCTGGGTGCCTCAAGCCAATGCCAAAAAGGTACAATGTAGAGCATATTGCATTACCTCTTTGATGGGTTTCTACTTGGGCCTATTAAGGTTAATTTTGTGTTTGGATCAATGATTTGATGAGAAGTTGAAAATAGAAAGGAAAAGAGAAGGGTGCGCAAGTTTCTTCACAACAAATTAATTGCTTTGTGCAAAGAACTAAGATCTGAGAAGAAATGCTACAGTAGTGTATGCTAAGTCTGTAAATTTCTTGTACATAAATTTTACAGACTGATGTGCATTGAATACCTGTCACATGAGTTTCAGGGAAAAATGTTTTGTTACTATATAACACTACTCATACAGAAAAGTTGATGTCTTTTAATTACTTCAGCCAGCCAACCAGACAGATAATAGCAAATGACTTAATCATGTTGATATATATATGTATATTTAAATATCTCGGTCAACTGTACCATTGATGATGCAGATTAGGTATCGATTATAGATCTTGATATCACAAGTAAAGACACTGTTTAGGTAAAACAAAAGATGGGTCATAGAAGATTATCTCATCGACTGTTATTGTTTGTGTTGTTTGGTACATTAGCTCTCTCTGTTTCCAGCCAGAAGAGACCGATACTAGTGAACTTTGGCGATTCCAATTCTGACACTGGAGGAGTACTTGCTGGGACTGGACTTCCCATTGGCCTTCCTCATGGCATTACCTTTTTCCACCGAGGCACAGGCCGCCTTGGTGATGGGCGGCTCGTGATTGATTTCTTCTGTGAGTCCAATATCTCCCAACCACAGTCTCTTCTATTATCATTCAACCTCCTTCTCTGAATTGTCCTCCTGTGATTTCTTCTGCTCTTTTATGTTTGCTTTTCTTTAGCTGCTGCTCCTAATCTGATATGTTCCAGTTGTTGTTGTTGTTTTTTTTTTTTTTTTTTTTTAAATTTGATTTGATTTTAGGTGAACACCTGAACTTGAGTTTCTTAAGTCCATATCTGGACTCACTAGCGCCTAATTTTACAAGTGGAGTAAACTTTGCAGTAAGTGGAGCATGCACTCTACCACAGTTTGTCCCATTTGCACTAGATGTTCAAGTTCGGCAATTCATCCGCTTTAAGAACCGCTCACTCGAACTCCTGTCAATGGGTAATGTTCATTTGCAGCTTGCGCCATTAAATGTCTAGAAATATTAGATGTTCAAGTTGGGCAATTCATATTAGATGTTGAGGTCCTTGCTTTTTTCTTGTTTGATGTCTAGAAAAATATATATATATATATATAGGTGTCATCTATGATATGAAGCACGGATACTCTAAAAAAAAGTTGTATGCATATTGTATCTGTATTGAATATACACATTCCTTGGATTCTCATGGATACATATCCAATACTTGCTGATAATTTTAAGAGCTATCGGATACTTTTTAGGCATTTTACATTCTGTATCCAAACTATTTTTTATTTTTATTTTTTTAGGGAAGAAGAAAATAGTGAGATTAAAATAGTACTCTACATTTTCAAATCTAATTCCTAAAATATGGTTTCTCGCTATTCTTTGAGCTCATGTATAATATAATATTAAAAATTATGATGTTTTTTTTGTTTCCCTTTCAACATGGCCATACCTGTATCCTAGTTTTAATGGTTTTGTCGTATCATCGTATATGCCATCAAGTATCTTTTTGCGTAGGGTGTCGTTACTAGAAAAATGTCCTTTTTCCGTTCCATTTTTGCCCATTTGTCGTCACAAATAATACCTTTTGCAATGGCTTGACTGGTGATCGCAAATAAATGATATTTGCAACGGCTTATTGGTGTCCATGTTGGTGACACCAATATCACTTCCTGCCACCACCATATTGGTGTCTACCTTTCTACCGACGCACGGCAGTTGCAAAAGGGCTTTTGCAACTGCCCGCTCATTGCAAAAAGTGATTTTTCTAGTAGTATGTCATATTAGTTAATGCAAGCTTTGAAGCAGCAGGTTCAGGAAATTTCATTGATGAATCTGGATTTCGTAGTGCACTTTACATGATTGATATCGGAGAGAATGATCTTCTACTCGCCTTGTACGCATCAAATCTCACCTATTCACCAGTTGTAGCAAGGATCCCATCTTTTCTTGCAGAAATTAAACTAGCTATCCAAGTGAGTACTGTCTGGCATTTTTTGACTTTAATATGGCAAAAATTAATCTTTGCTTGATTAATTCTCTACAATTTTGTTAATTGGTTCGAATGCAGAATATTTATCAGTATGGTGGTAGAAAATTTTGGATACACAACACTGGACCTTTGGGTTGTGCGCCTAAAGAACTTGCTCTGCATCCCCACAAGGAGAGTGACTTGGATCGGATTGGATGCCTTCGTGTTCATAATGATGTTGCGAAAGCCTTCAACAAAGGACTGCATAAGCTATGCAAAGAAATGAGATTAGTATCTGATGATGCAACAATCGTGTATGTCGATATATATGCCATCAAATACGGTCTCTTCGCCAACTACAAACGATATGGTAAGAAGAAGATCAAAGTGTCGCAATGTAAACATGAATAATGGAAATTTTGCCTTTTGTTTTTGTGTTTTTTTTGGGGCTCTAGTTAATGAAACTGTTTTTTTGGCATAGGGTTTGAGGCACCATTGATGGCTTGTTGTGGGTACGGAGGGCTTCCAAACAATTACAATGTGAAAGCAACATGTGGGCAACCTGGTTACAGCATCTGCAGAAATGTCTCTCGGGCCATAATATGGGATGGAGTTCATTACACTGATGCTGCAAATCATGTTGTTGCGACGAGCATCTTGTCTGTGCGCTATTCCACACCCCCGGTAAAGCTTGAACAATTCTGGCCAGCTTGATTTTTGACTAAAAATTGCAATTTGTGACCTTTATTTTTATTTTATATTTTTTGTTTTTGTTTTTAGAAGATCATGAGTTTGACTCTCTTCCTTTCCTCTCTAATACTAGCATAAAATCCATGCTACGCACGGCCTTGAATAAATACTGTTACCCAAAAACAAAAAGAGAATTGGACATGCCTAATTAAAAATTTCATAGTTTAAATTTGTGCATTTTGTCATTCGTACCTCCCTTGAATTCTCTCCAATTAAACTTGGTGTAAGACAGGACAAAAAACAAAAACAAAAAAGAACTCTAAAACTTTTTTTTCTTTTTTTGTTTTTGTTTTGCATAAGATAGGATATTAGCGAGTTAATAATTAGATTGCCATGCAGTGTAATTCCTCTCTATAGACTCAAACTTAAGACTTTACACCGGCAACTGAGTATCCTCTTGAGATCACTTAGACTTGAGTCCAAATATAACTCTCAAATAATCACAAGAGATGGTCATTGCAGAGGTCAGAAACCATTATTTTAGAGACACAAGTTAAATTTGTTTATTTCAGAAATCATTGCTGACAAATATATTTATTTCTTCTTTTTGTCAATTGATAGAAGATGGTTTACAAAGAGACTTCACACATTCAATTATTATTTAATATATCAATCATCAAATGGCCTACCACTTAGTCAATGGTTGAGATTGAAAATGATGCATCTTCCTTTTATTTTACAGGTGTTTTTGTCTTTGCCTTACAATTCCTCAATAATTTCCAGGTGCTATGATTTATGAGTGAAAATAAACTTCTGTGCCAGACAAAATCATTTGAATGCAACCCCAACACTAAAAAAAAATGTTACAAAGATAATGAAAATTGCAAAAAAAAAAAAAAAAAAACTCTAAAATTTTATATCATCTTTGGATATTGAATATTTTAATGAAGTAAATTTAACTTCTTTTGCTCTATTTTCTCTTCAAATACATGATCAAAACATAGGTTCGGAATTTTCATATCAGTTGTGCTATGAATATAGAAGATTTTCACAAAATGAACACAGATTATCAACATATTTTCTTGTGAGACATGAACCTGAGTGGGCAATTTTTTTTCAGTTTCTTTATGCTGTGTTTGGTTGGGGGATTTGGAGAGGGATTTGGAAAGGGAAATGGAAAAGGTAGGTGAAATGTGAATAAATCATGCCTATATTTCACATAGTTTCACACACCTTTTCCATTTTCCTTTCCAAATCCCTCCCCAAATCCCTCAACCAAACACACCATTAATGATAAAAAGAATGGATCGGTGTCCTGACTAGAGCTTGAAAGTATTGAATCATGCACTCAGAAAACAAAGGATGTGATGTTTCAAGAGACTGTTTTTGTATTTTTTCGTTTTTTCTTTCTTTCTTTCTCAAATGTCTCTTTGTTTGTCTTACATGAAAATCAGAATTTATAATTTACAGGTCAATAATTCAATGAAAGCCAAAATAAGGGCATTGACCAAAAAAGTGTCTCTATATGGAAAATAATAATGCCCACTTTCTCTTTTTCAATTTCTTTGATGGTTGCTCTACTTCTTTGCTTGCTGTGAGCATCTCTGTCAAGAAGAAAGCTATTTTATCAGGATTAGTTAATTCCTAGGCCAAAAAAAAAAAAAAAAGATTAATTAATTAATCATCTCGTGGGTATGTTTGGAGTGAAGTTAATTTTTATTTATTTATTTATTTGTTCAATTGTGATGGGTACCTCTCTTTTCTTTTGCCTCTTCTACCAAAATTCCACCAATTCAAATGAAGTACTTGGTTACAAGTCTTTAATAAATAGATTTTGAAAATTAAGTTAATTAATGTAAATTCCTTAAAACTAGTGTTTGATTAAATGATAGTTTGTGAGCACTATGAAGCAAACATTTTTCTATGTTTGAATTATGATGACAGTGAAAAATCCAGATAAAAATAAAAAGACTATATTTTAAAAAATGAATAGAGAAACAAATATCCCAATAAAATGGTTCTTTGAAACTCTGTATTATAGCAAGAAAAAGTTTCGTAGTGTTTAATGAAATTATATGATTATAAATATCGAATCAATTTGATTTTTTATTATTCCTTTATATTATAAATGATTTATTCATATAGTTAAACAGAATAAACTGTTCAAAATGGCAGTTCACTTCAATAATACCCCTAATTCTCTCCATGTGTGTTTGTGTGGAGGACAACATAAAAGAGGCGTGGTAAGGTATCTTTAGAATCTAAAAGTGATTGATTTGCCAAACACTTTTGATTCCAAGTGATGATATAGAGATGTAATTGGAAGTCCTTTTCTTAGTAGTTTACTTCCAATCTTTCTATCTTTTCCATCTTCTTTAGTTTTTGTTAATTTTTCTTTTTATGTTAGTGGTGTTTGGAATCAAAGCAATTATTAGAATGACATACATGATATGTTGATGGTGCTGGCAAAGTAATGAGGACTCGATTTTTTAATCTCAAATTATGGTCCAAAAGTGTGAGAAAGCAATAATTGCAGGTGCACAAAATTAAACTACAGAAGATTGTGTAGCTCGTGAATGTGATACAAATTATATTTAAAATAGTTGTAATGACAAAAAAAGTGAGGACCAATTGGGTCTTCTTAGGCATTGATTATGTTGGCAATTAATTAATTAAGATACAGAAGCAAGAATAATTGCAATTTGATTCGGTAGAGGTGGGTTCTTTGAGCTAACTTTTCTAGTTGTGAAATACATGTTTGAGTCATGGATGTCAATAATATCAAGCAGTTGTTACTAAGGATAGGGGTTGAGCTAACTCTTCTAGTCATGAAACATGTTTTTGAGTTATGAATGTCAATAACATCAAACAGTTGTGGAATAAACTACACACAAACAATAGCAAGAAAAAACAATCATACGTAAAATATATATATGATATATAGATTTATCTGATTCGATAAATTTATTTTCGTCCACGACTTATGCCAGTTGCACTATACTGAAAGAAAAGCAAACGATTAGGTCTATATACCTAGGAAATTAATATATTAAAAAAGTACTCAAACTTTACCATCTTCATTTATGAATTGACTCCGATATATAATTTATTGAGACATAAATTATATATAATACACACCATTTTAAGAGGTTGGTGTATTATGGACTTTTGGAATATCAAATTTACATAAAGTAAAATAAAAAAATAAAAATTTAATGGAGACTAGAAAGGTTCATTAATTTAACCAAAAAAAAAGAAAAAAAAAAGTTTTAAGAGTTGAGATTAGTAAACATTATAATCTCACTTTTCCTATCACATCATACTAAAGTGAAAAATCAAGTATATTTCGTGCCTCAATGTTTTGCTAGCCCTTTGGTCAATTTGAGTCATTCTCAGTTTCATCATGAAAAACAGTAGATGTAAACATGATAATGCCATTTCCTCTGCACACACTCACCCAACTTAATAAAATGGCAAGTCTTATTTTGACATGATTGTGATTTAACTTTCGGTCTAAGTAACCATGAGATGTACCCATATCATATACAGTAGCAAAAGTTGTCGTTATTTAGATCTCATAATCAGTTTAACATATTAAAATTTTTAGTTTTTAAAACATAACAAACTAAAAAATTTCATAGTTTTTGTAAACATAGAACTGCTTTCACAATTTCTCAAGTGCACACAATTTTGTGAAATTTTACACTTTTTTAAAGATTGTGTAATTTGTCAATTTTTATAAAATTTTACAGTTTCTCAAACACAGAATTGTGAAATTTCCCAACATCTCAACTATAGAAAATTTGAAATTTCATGGTTTTACAAATTGTGGAAATTGAGTGACATTTTGAGATTTTTTTAATACATAACTTCATATTCAATTTGATCTTATTTGATAAATTTTGATAAGTAAATTGAAAAATAAAAAAAAATAAAAAAATAAAAATGTACAATGAGAGTTATAACATTTTAAATTTTGAAAAGAAAAAATATAACTAATAGCAATAACACAAAAATGTATAATGAAAGTTAAATTACGGGAATTCATTATCACACAGAAAAATCACTGGCTGCTAAATTTTCTTCTATCACATTACAATAAAAGACAAATTAATAAAAACTAAACACCATTTTTTGGTTCCTCTATTTTAGCCTCCGGTTGGCAAGTTAGTTTTGAGGTTTTTTGGGCTAAAATAGTCACAAAAAATACAATAGATTTTTTAACCTAATAAGATAAAATATCACATCAAACCCATAATTATTACATTCTTTCTCTCATAAAAAAGTTAAAAAAGTCAAAAAAGCTAAAAGTCCTTCCCAAGACTTTTTAGCTCCAAATTAAAATAGCTAAAAAAACCAAAAATCTAAAAAACTAACCCACTTTCCAAACGGAGGCTTAATGATGTAAAGCTCCATTTGGAACCATTAATTCAACATAATATGTACCCAATTTTGCTTTGGAACAGATAGAAAAATGGGAGCGCACAACCTTTAAAGATTGCTTAGCATTGTTGAATTATTTGAACGGTCGACCATAAAATAACACTATATGTTTCAATTAGTATATTAATTAGTGTATCAATTGATAATGTGATATAATTTAAAAGATCTTTTGATATTTGTAATGTTATTAATGAGTAAGGTCAATAATAATGTTATAATTAGTATTGGTACATTAGTTAGTACACTAATTGATGCATGTAGTATCACTCGTCGATCATATGAGTAGCTATGACATAGGCAATCATCACTTGTGCAACTTTTTCAGTTAAAATTTATTCAAATAAATTTAGAGTAATATTGTATTTTATTTACAAACTGACACTTATTACTTTTTTTCCTAAAATTATAATGAATAATACTATATGCACTAATTAGTGTACTAACTAGTGCACTAACACTAGTTATGATATTATTATTGACCTCACTCATTATGCACATTACAAATATCAAAAATCTCTTAAATTATGTCACATCATCAATTTATACACTAATTAGTACACTAATTAATGCATGTAACACCATCAAATTATAATACATAAGTAATAAATTTAATGATTTAACTCAATAACAATTCATTTAAAATATCACCATAAATTCCTCCACAAGTATTGAATAATTAATGATCAGCCAAGCAGTTGTAACATTTATTGAATGAACATTTCTTGAACTAGATTCATTGTACATGCATTGGGGTGACTGAGGCACAACAGTCCACTGTGCTTTGTTGTGGGAGTTTGTCCTGAATTTTTTTTAATAATTTGAACCGTTTACATTGTGAGGTTTGTCAATAATATCATTTAAATAAAAAATCAAGTTAATCGGATATTTATAACCTTATGATTAGATCTTAATTGTTTTTAAACATTTATAAAAGGTATGTTAACCGTTAGTTTTTATAAAAACAAATATGCTTTGGTTATAGAGTTATACATATCTAATCAACTTAATTTTTTGTATGAATAATTTACTCGATGAACTCTACCATATAAACCGTTCAAATTATCGAAAAAATTCCTAACTATACTCTACAAGAGGCACACCAGCCTTACTGTCCGTACAATGCATTGTGTTGGCGTTGTTTGAATGTGGGCCACTCTACGAGAAAATATAGTGGCATGATGGCATCAATTATTAATTGGCGCTTTCATATGGTATTTTACTTTTTTTTGAAGGGGTTGGGAGTTGGGTTGGTGGAACTAGACTTTAGTTTATTATTAGTATTATTTTTTGGCAAAGATCATGTTAGTGAGATGCAAGAGATACTCATCACTCTTCGTTGGGGGCTTCGCAGCATTTTTTTGTTTTGGTAATGTACATTGCAATTTAAAAAAATAATAATAATAAGAGCATTGTTATATCTATCAAATTTAGATTTGTTTGAATTACTTGAATTTGTGTATGTTACTCGTCTGAGTAATGGTCTGATATAAGATATCGGTAATTTGGACTAATGCCAATTGACACACCGGTTGGGCAGTCATCTGATCATCATCTTATATAAAATGTTGATCGTTCGAGCGGTCATTCGGCCAAACATCTGGGTTATGTAATTTGGTCAATTCACGCGAGCTCAAATTCTTTGCATCAATTATTTTTGTAAAAAATAATAAAGTGTAAGAAGTGCCACTGAACCTATAAAGCACAAGTGCGGATTCATATACGTTATGGGTGCGCAGATTCAGTAAAGCCTAAAAATAATTGGATACGAGTATGACTAGGTACGTTAATAAATTTTTTATTTTTTTTATAATTTCAAATTCAACCTACAATCAAAGTTCAATACCAAAATTAGAAGGGAAATCATAATTTAACAATACCAATACCAAAGTACAGTCTATAAGCTAATTTAATGCCATTAAATAGAAGAAATTACAAAACAAATTTTCATTCCAAAAGCAAGTTAAGTAAAATTTGAAAACTCAAAATTTTAATTTTTACTTCCATTAATTTCATCATTGAATAATACATTTTTCATTTCTGTTACATTAAACAAATCAAAACTCTCTAATAAATTAAGTATACCTCCACCAATACCCGATGTATCCACCCTATGCTCACAAAATACCACAAGCAAAGAATGTATAAAAAAATATCCGGTATATATTTCGAATACCCAATGCCCATACAATCCTTTGGAGTAGCCATACTTCACAGCACTGAACAATGACAGTGAAGTTCGCTTTTGACCCGTATTGTATTGCTCTCTCTCTCTCTCTCTCTCTCTCTCTCTCCTTCTGTTCATCAAATCTACAACTAGTATTAGTATCGTTTTCAACCCTTTTGTTGCTTATATATATTTCCATCTTTCCTTTCTTCTTTCTCTGCCCACACATTATTGTTTCCACAAAGCATACCCAAACGACATGTTTGGGGGACTCTTTCTAGGTCCTTTAACCATCAACAACACCACTCTTTCTTGCAATTCGATTTCTTTCAATTGGGCACTTGCTTTTTTTGGACTTTTTATGTAATACTTTTCTTGTTCATGTTCTTTCAAATAGTTTTTGGCAATACCCAAGTCATGTAATTTTTCTGGGATATTCTAAAAAATCTCCTTTCAATGGCAATCTCATTGTTTGATGTTAAACCCCAATGGGGTCGCTAAAGATTAGTCCTGACCCCTTGGAGGAGTGTTTTGGTCTTTTTTCCTGACAAAAATGGAAGAGACATTTGTGCCTTTTCGAGGAATCAAGAATGATCTTAAAGGAAGGTTGCTGTGTTACAAGCAAGACTGGACTGGGGGGTTTAGAGCAGGCTTCAGGTATAGTATATACTCACTCAGCTCTCTCATAATCTAATTAATTATTATCGTGTGTATGCTTTTTAATTGTAATGTTTCTTTTTCCTTCTCTGTCTTCCTTTCCTGTCTCACTCCATGCATATACATGTTTAGTTGTTGTGTCAGCTTCATGTATATTTTTGGGCCTGTTTCCTATAAGGTTTAACTTTTCGGGTTAATTGGTAACTTTAACATGATTTCATAGCTCTGGTTCCAGGAGATTCTGGTGGTTCTGTTGCCCTACGTATTGTCTCCGTTGTTGTGCACTTTGGTCGGTCTGTCTTGTCTTGGTGCACCTTTATCTCCACGTGTGAGTTTGCATGTGAAGGGGAGTGTTAGCTTGATATACGTTGGTTCGATTCGTACCAACTAAATCTTTTGAGACAATTAGTGACTTGACAAGTTGCAACCTTTCTGTTTGAACATAATTTTTTTTAATCCATGTTCTTCTTTTTTGTGAATTTTAAAAATAATACAATTTTATTTTTTCAGGATTTTGGCTCCTACCACATATATATTCTTTGCCTCAGCAATCCCAGTCATTTCATTTGGGGAACAACTGGAGAGAAATACTGGTATGGGAAATAAACTGTAAATAATTTTCTCACTGCATATTTGGCATTGAAATTTCTTCTATATTTTCGAATAGATGTTAAAAGTATTCAAAGATGTGTCACAGTTGTTAATAGCTGCAACTTAGCAATTTAATTACTCAAAAAAGAAAAAAAGAAAAAAGGATTAAGAAGTCAATAGGAAAATACTAGAACATAGAGTGTAATCCATGAAATTTATCATGGCTAAATTAAATTGCTATCAAAATGGTTTTACATTATATGCTCCACCTGCCACTTGCAGAAGGAGTTTTGACAGCGGTTCAGACCTTATCATCCACTGCAATTTGTGGGATTATTCACTCAATCATTGGGGGTCAACCTTTGCTGATCTTGGGAGTTGCAGAGCCCACTGTAATAATGTACACATTCATGTTCAACTTTGCTAAAGAGAGACCCGATTTGGGTCGCAATCTGTTTCTTGCATGGACTGGATGGTGAGCTATATCTTTTTATTTTTCCCTAATGAATTATCATTGTTTGTACGGTTTTGAATGTCTTGCAGTTTTATTGCTTGAAATTGTTCCGTTAAACTTATTTAATAAAACTTGATTATTTGATCTTTCAGGGTGTGTGTGTGGACTGCAATCTTGCTGTTCTTACTGGCTATCTTAGGAGCTTGCTCTATTATCAACAGATTTACTCGTGTGGCAGGAGAACTGTTTGGTTTGCTTATTGCCATGCTGTTTATGCAACAAGCAATCAAGGTGAGGAAAATTGTGATAGGATTACATTTTCTAATCTTTGAATTCCTCATATGAATGTCAATCCTAGAACTTTTTCGAAGAAGGCATGTCTAGATCTTTTCGGCTCAATATTAATTGTTTTAACATCTCTATATGTTGGCCTTATTCGACTATGAGCACCTCTATACCACTTTAGAGTTAATCTAACATTATTTTGATTTGATTTGGTTTCCAGGGACTTGTGGATGAGTTTCGCATACCAAAACGAGAAAATCTAAAATTGATTGAGTTCATACCTTCATGGAGGTTTGCAAATGGGATGTTTGCTTTGGTTCTGTCATTCGGTCTTCTGCTAACTGCATTAAAAAGCAGAAAAGCAAGGTCATGGCGGTATGGGACTGGTAAGTATGTGTTGCAAAATTACAAATTGGTTTTAAGTTGCCAAAGTTGGATTTTTGGTGAACACCTATTTATTTTGATAGCGTAAATGTCCTTCCACAGGTTGGCTTAGAAGCCTTGTAGCAGACTATGGTGTGCCACTTATGGTTCTAGTCTGGACAGCCATTTCCTACATTCCATCTGAAAGTGTTCCCAAAGGAATCCCACGACGCCTCTTCAGCCCAAATCCGTGGTCACCTAGTGCATATGAGAATTGGACAGTTATTAAGGCATGTTAATCAAGTTTTGTTTTGGCCCAAAAAGACTTGCCTTTTATTTATTGTTGACTTGACTCATGATGGGTAGTAAATTTACAATTTCAACTCAAACTGACAGGATATGCTCAACGTGCCCATTCTCTATATACTTGGAGCTTTTATTCCTGCAACTATGATTGCAGTACTTTACTATTTTGACCACAGCGTCGCATCTCAGCTTGCTCAGCAGAAAGAATTCAATCTGAGAAAGCCACCTTCTTTCCATTATGACTTGCTTCTTTTGGGGTTCTTGGTATGCAAGTTCTTGCTTCCTGTTCACTTTTATTTTCTCTTTTATGATCTCTTTAGTTTTCTAACTGTGCTATTTTTTTGGATGATATGTTTAAATTACTGCTTCTTAATGACAGACCTTAATGTGCGGTCTGATTGGTATCCCTCCATCAAACGGTGTGATCCCACAATCCCCGATGCATACAAAGAGTCTGTCCACTCTTAAACACCAGGTAATTATTCCAAAACTTCAAAGAAAAACATGAAATTTCATTCTCAAAAAGTGTTCATGCATCTTTGAACCTGGTTTTTTTAATTAAGATGGTAGACAAGCCTATACTTGACCCTAAATGTTTCAATTCCTTCTCCAAATATGATTCACTGAGAGGAATACCTCCTGATTGTGCAGTTGCTTCGGAATCGACTGGTTGCAACAGCACGCCAAAGTATGAGAAAGAACTCAAGCTTGGGACAATTGTATGGGAATATGCAAGAAGCCTATCAACAGATGCAGACCCCTCTGACCTACCAGGACCCCTCTGCTCGAGTATGATTCCAAACTTGTTTGGCAAAGGCCATTTTTTGGCTTTTGGGGCTAAAATTCACAAAATGACAATATAGTCTAAAATAGCTAATAAGACAAAATGTTACATCAAACCCATAATAATTTCATTTTTCTCTCACAAACATCACATCCAACTACAAAAAAATCCATCTATCTTTCCAAATACAAAAATTTTAATCTACTAAAATAGCCTACTAAAATAACAACTTCCTAAACACCCACCTTGTTTCATTTCCATAATATATGGGACTTGCTGCTTAGCTTTCTTTGCAACTCAACAATTTCAAATCAACAATTAATTGGCAAATGACTTCATTTCAATAATCATTTCAAATCTAACAATTGCATTATTCAGTGAAATCATGATTTTAGCTCAATCTTGCAAGAATATCTGAACTTAGTAATTTTTTTTTTCTTTTTCTTTTTTGGTTCAGGGGTTAAATGAATTAAAAGAATCAACAATTCAATCAGCTTCAAGCATGGGAAATATTAGCGCTCCAGTTGATGAGACAGTTTTTGACATTGAGAAGGAGATTGATGATCTATTACCAGTCGAGGTCAAAGAACAGCGTGTTAGTAACTTGCTTCAAGCCACAATGGTGGCAGGATGTGTTGCTGCCATGCCTTTCCTCAAGATGATTCCAACCTCGGTGCTCTGGGGATACTTTGCCTTTATGGCAATTGAAAGTTTACCTGGTAACCAGTTTTGGGAAAGAATATTATTATTATTCACTGCTCCAAGCAGAAGATTCAAGTAAGGCCTTCATACACTTTTCTTTCAGTCTCTTTTCATGTTCAATCTTCCTTAACCTTGGTAGGAAAATACTCATCTTCTCTGCAGAGTTCTTGAGGAGTACCACACCACCTTTGTGGAAACTGTGCCATTCAAGACAATCGTGACATTTACAATATTCCAAACAACATACTTGCTTATTTGTTTCGGGATCACATGGGTTCCAATCGCAGGGCTTTTATTCCCTCTGATGATCATGCTTTTGGTTCCTGTAAGACAATATTTTCTTCCCAAGTTTTTCAAAGGAGCACACCTTCAAGATTTAGATGCGGCGGAGTATGAAGAGGCACCGGCTTTACCATTCACTCTTGCTACAGTAAGATTTCTGCAATAACTTCCATTATCATTTACTATGTTTATTGGGAAATTTGACCATCAATTTCATGGTATGTTGAATTTGTTGAAACAGGAGACAGAGCTAGGTGCAAGAGCTTCATTTGCAGAGGATAGAGAGATTTTAGATGAGATCATTACCAGAAGCCGTGGTGAGATAAAGCATGTTTACAGTCCAAAGGTTACGAGCTCCACTGCAACACCAGCAAAAGATTCCAAAATACTCCAGAGCCCACGTTTGTCAGATAAAACGTTCAGCCCTCGTATTAGTGAACTGAGAGCAGAGCAAAGTCCTCAGTTTAGTGGAAGAGGAGGCCCTGTTAGTCCAAGGCCATCAAACTTGGGGATGAGTCCCCGGAACTCAATTTCATAGTGATGGGAGAAAATTGACTTGGTTTTTTTATCTATGTATTGTAGAGTTTGAGATGGCTTGTATGTTGTATTATTGTCGGTTTCTCACCATGTTGTTTTGGTTGGCATTGATGTAAAATCTTCCTTCTTTTTGTTCTTTAATCGTATTATATATATTGCTTTCTTGTAATGAAATACTAGCTTGAAATTGTTCTTTTTAAAATAAATATTTCACACTGATTCTTATAAATGCTAAGATGTTGCCCTGGCATGCTCATTGCATGTGGAGCTAATACAATTACGGTGGAGAAATGCTGGTGAAATTAAGGTGGAGAATAGAAGAGAAGAGAGGAGAGGAGAGGAGTGTGTGATTTTCAATAGCATATTGGCAATAGGTGGTTAAGTGCCAACTGCCAAGTGAGGGGATTCATTCTTCACATCTCTCATGGACATGTCTATCTTTGCCTTTCAATTCTAGTGAAATTCACATTTCACATGAACCTCAACTCCACATTATTATTATTATTATTATTATTATTTGTGTTTGAATTGTTGATTCTAGCTTGACTGTAGACTGAAAGGGAGGAAGGGACAGTAGTGTAGGCCACCCTTTCCCTTGCATCATCATCTTTTTGATATTCTTTGATAAAGAAGGCAGCTTTACATAAAAGATGAGATTGAGACATAATCTATAAAATCAGAAAATGAAGTGAAGGTATATACCAATGGGAAATGGAATGAGTCCAATGAAGATTTGATATGCTAGTTGACCATGGGCATGTCCAATCTCTGTCATAATCAATCAAACCCTATTCATTATTCAACTTATATATAACTTTACTCTCATTCATATCCGATTCTGCAGTAGCTCCTTGTATTTTTCTGTCCCAAGTGTGGTTGTGTGTGATATATGCTTTTATTACTCTCTCTCCAAGGTAAGATTTATATTGAATGCATCTTTCTTTCTTTTTCTTGGATTCACACCACTGAACCATACATCAACATCTAGGCAACTAGACTTGTATTAGTGGCTGACATAGATATGTATAAATAACAATGCTTCACACCCGCACAAAAACTGGATTGAGGTTAAGATAAAATTATTTAAATTTTGGAGAGATTAAAAAGTAAAATTATATAGATTTTGAGCAGCCAAAATACTAATTTCATTTAAAAATAGTCAAAGTTGTATGAGGATATTGAAATATTTCAGAAGTTTGAAAATTATGTTCCTTGTCACCACTTAATACAATCTTATCCCGTTTAGTTTCATAATTTATACTCTTATTGAATTTTGATTTCTTAACTTAGTGACAAATGGCTTGTAATGATCGAGGTACACAAAATTTAAAATTAATGACCCGTTGATAAGAGAAAAAAAGAGGTGCGTTATTCTAAAGTAGATCATTATATATCAGATAAAATGATTTAAGTGGTTTAATGGTAGAGAATCATAGAATCACCTCTCTACTTACGCCGTGTTTAATTGGGGAATTTGAGGAGGAATTTAGAAAAGTTTCTTAAATCTCTCAACCAAATACAGCGTTACTAAAAGTTTTTGTCCTTTATTGTTTGTTTTGTTGTCTTTTTTGTGTGATTTGTTTGTTTTGACAGTTGGGTTTCTAGCAATGTATTGTCAAATTTTTTTAAATGGTAGAATGTTCAGTATCTCATCACTTAATTGAGATGCTAGACTTAATTTGGCTAATTAAATGTACACTAAGATGTAAGTTTCAATATTTGTAAATTATCTCATATCGATTGTCAACAAAAAAAAAAATAATAATCTAAAAAATAATGGACATTCGAATCATAAGTCTAACTTTAAAATTTTGGGTTAATTAAATGTCCACTACAATGTAAGTCATAATATTTGTAAATTATCTCATATGGATTGTCAACAAATAATAATAATAGGCAAACTTCACTTTACTTGCTATGGTTTGGATTAAGTGCAGATTATCTCCTGACATTCAGAAATTATCACATAACTCCCATTTGGTTTGTGGACTAAAACACACCGTCCACTTTTCTATCAAAGTTAACAGACTATGTAGTTCAAACACCCATAAAGAGAGTAAGTTACATTTTAAGATCAAAATATCCTTTAGACATCTTTAAATTTGCAAAGGCATGTCATGCTTCTTCCTTCTCTTTCTACTATTTCTCTTTATATTTCTTAACTCCAACCCAATGTACCACCTCAACTTCCTCTCCCCCCACCAATCTTCCCTCTCTATGCCACCACGTACCTCCTTTCTCTTTTATTCACATGCCTATACCGACGTCCTTTTCTACAACTCCATGGCCACTTCAAGTTAATAAGAAAAATAATAAAACTTGGAAGAAAAATGTTAGGTTTGCATCAATCAAAAATTTTTGAAGCTAAAACTTAATATCCACTTACCAACGGGATCTATCTTTAGAAGGGACCTTAGGTTCTGTGTATATATTTACATTATATATGCATATATGAATAAAATTTGGGTTGTTGAGTGGTGATGGAAGAGATAAAGAGTCTTTTAGGATAAAAAAGTATATAATCACGTTCTGAGTTATTAAATAGTCAATTTCAATTAATGGATAAGCAAATTGTGCCAATATAATTTAATTTGATGCCCAATGACAATTTTTTTTTTTTAGAGGAATAGTGACAGAACTTAGCTACTGTGAATGATTTTAGGAATTTAGTATTTAGATTTTAAATTGATTTGTAGAATATTGAATGATTGGATAATATATATGCATTTACTGTTGATGAGTGGTGAGAATGAGTGACTAGTTTTTTGGTGTGGAGATGTGTGTGCCGTTTGGATTTCTTGTGCAAATTGGAATGAAATTTGTAAGAGTTGGTAGCATGGAAGGAAGAAGAAAGAAAATAAGTGTGTATATATATATATATATATATTTGCAGGTTTAATTTAAAAGAGAGAAGAGGAAGAAGACGGGGGCATAAAGGTAAATTTACACGTTCTATTAATAGAAGTTAGTGTGCGTTTTAATTCACAAACCACATGGGAGTTATGTGGTGATTTCCGAATGTGGGGGGTAATCCATACCCGGCTCAAACTATAGGAGGTAAAGTGAAATTTGTCTATAATAATAATAATCTAAAAAATAATAGGGATACTCGGACTATTAGTCCAATTTTAAAACTTTTGGGTGATAGCCCTAATAATAATATGTCTATTTGTCCATATCATCACTATCACCAATTGCTACTGCTAGCCACCTTCGGTGAATTTTCTTGCTACCGGCCAACAGCGGTCCAGTGATGTTTGGTAGTGATTTGGCGACAATGGGATAAAAATAGAAAAAAAAAATAATAATAAAAAAAATTTATCTTAAGCATGTCGTTAATTTTTTCAAATATAAAGAATTTGTTTGGGAAATGGATTGCCTTTTCGGCTTTTAGTCTGTGCCTAAAAAATTCGTTTGAATTTTTTTATAGTATATAATATTTTATCTTATTAACGTTTTAATTTATTTTAATTTTTTATAAGGAAATTAACTCTCAACCTCAAAAGAGTCGCATACCAGACAAGGGCTTAACCAACCTAGCCTAATTGTTAGGAGCAACCCATGCTAAATAAAATTGAGGTCGGCAGGAATGGGCTTTTTAGGTTCGGGGACCTTTCACTAGAAAGTTGGGCAGACCGGAAGAAGCTTCATGTCAATTTAAAGTAGGCTTAGGCAGACATCCCAACGCAACCAAACCCACAAAAAAATTATGCACGATTATTGGTTTTAAACTTTCTTGGACAACAAATGTTGAATTTTTTGGGGGACTAATTATAACTTATTTATAAACAAACAAAAAAACATATAAATGCACAATCTAAATAAAAAACATATATCACTGAAAAATAATTACAAAAAATTCCATTGATTAGAGTGAATTAGATTTTCTATTATATAAATTATCTATATAGAACTTGAGCTTGGGTTGTGCAAGACCTCCGTCTAAGTGCAATCCGCCCAATCTTTTGTTTCAATATATATTATTTAAGAATTAAAATTTTCAATTGAGCTCAAGTTCGGGTTAAGACCTGCTTTAATTGCATCCTAAATGTTCTTGTACAATTTGAGATTTTTTTAAGGTTCAAATTATTCCCTTTCTTTATTAACAACTAACAAATTAACTCCTACTAATATATATGATATGACCACAAAAAAAAAAAAAAAAAAAAAACTTTATGGTGAAATTATGAAAAAATTCTCAAAGTTAGTTTTGTAATAAAATAAAGAGTAAATTACAAATACACTCCCTGAGGTTTGATTAAAATATGAATCACCTCCTATGATTTTGAAAATTACGTTTCACTTCTTGAGGTTTTAATTTCATAATAAATCGTCCATTTTATTAATAAATCATCAAGTCAATTAACAGTTTTTTAATGATGTTAAAAATATGTTTCAATTAATAGTTTAGGTAATTTTGTTATTGTATAGGAGAACAATTATCAATTTTATTTTTTGAGTTAATTTTATTAAATAAAAAATTCTAATAAGGGGGAATTTGCAATTTTTTAAACTACATGAGGCAATCTGTATTTTAAGCAAATGTCAGGGGGTGTATTTGTAATTTATCCTAAAATAAATCTTAATTTTTAAATTTTATCAAACCCTAAATTTTTATTTATTTTTAAATTAAGTCATTTGTCTATTTTTGTTAATGAACAAAGATATTGTAGTCATTAAACTTAATACAAATAGTATTTTAGATATTTTATATATACCTGCATTAAATTTAATGGCTAAAAGATACTTTTTTTAATCAATTTTATTTAACGAAAATAAGTGAATAGTTTATATTGAAAACAAATCAAAACGTTAGAGTTTAAATTGACAAAATTAAAAAGTCAAAATTTATTTTGTTACAATATTAAAGTCTTAATTTTGTTTATTTATTTATAATTGTCTTAAACTTTAGGGAAAATTCATCTAAGGTCCCTCTTCTATTTTTAGTAATGAAAGAGATCCACAATATTATTTTATGATGTCTAAGGTTTCTCAATCCCACACCATGCATCACAAAGAAATTTGATATATCACACGCTCTCTATTTCTCTCTATCAGACTCATACCTCATTTCTTCTCTCTATCGCTACTCTTCTCTCTCTCTCTCGCCGATCTCAACAACGAGATCGTCTTCGCCTTCCCATCGATCTCTACCAAATTTATCTCCATTTACCAGTTCAAAACTCTATATTTTCTCTCTCTCTCTCTCTCTCTCTCTCTCCCTAAATCTATCTCTCTCATTTTCTTCTCTCAACAAAGACGGAAAAGTGGGATCAATCCCTTAGTTACCATGTTCGAAAGTGCTCTTCGTCTTGACATCTTCTCGGCTTCTTCTCCAATTCACACCGTATCAAATCTTCATTCCCTGAGGACTATGTCTCCTTGGATGATCTCCAAATTGTCTTCCTCGCATTCTTCGTTGAAATTGGCGTCTTGCAACAACAGATTCATACCCTGCCGATCGTCTTCGAGGGTCCACACTTTTGGGCTCGTCGATAAGGCTTCTCTTGTGAAAGAGAGATGGAACAAGGCTTAATCGAGGTTGTTGAAATTTGAGTTTTTTTGGTTTGATTTTGAGTCTTTTTCTTCTCTTGCAAGTCGGGGATCGCCGATGAGTCCTAGTAAGAACATGTTGAGGTTCAAGACAGATCATTCAGGGCCCAACATGCCTTACTCGCCGTCGATTTTTGGAAGTAATACTGGGTTCCATTTGGAGAATTCGACCCCTCCTAAGCCACCTAGGAAGGTACCCAAGACACCCCATAAGGTACAGAGAGCTCTGTTTATTTTGCTCGTGTTTAGTTGTTAAGAAATCTGTGGAAAAATACATGTAATTTTACGAGGCTTATTTGAACTACAGCAATATAAACTACATATGTACTCCTTGATGTTTACTTCTTTCCAAATTTGTGAAATCTATTATGAGATCATATTTGATAGTATGAGCAAAGCAAGTTGATATTGTACTTGTTTGACAATTGGTTTGATGGATGAAATTAGTAGAAAACACAATTTTCTCTAGTTTGATCAAAACACAGAGAAAATTGTAAAGCAAATCAGAGAAATTTGTGAACATGTCAAAGAAATTCTTTGGCTTTCCTAGAATTTCTCTTCAGAGAAATTTTCTGAAAAGTCCAGAGAAATTTTATGAATCAAATTTTCTCTGGGTAAAATCAGAAAAAAGGTTGTCAATTTCAATGGTGAAATGGTGCTTTTAATAAACTACAGCAATATAAACTACACAGGTACTCCTTGATGTTCAATTCTTTCCAAATTTGTGAAATCTGTTGTGAGATCATATTTTATAGTTTGAGCAAGGTAAGTTGATACTGTACTCTTGTTTGAGAATTGGTTTGATGGATGGAATTAGTGGAAAACACAATTTTCTCTAATTTGATCAAAACACAGAGAAAATTGTAAGCAAATCAAAGAAAATTGAGCAAATTAAAGAAATTTGTGAACATATCAAAGAAATTCTCTGGCTTTTCCAAAATTTTTCTAGAAAGAATTTCTCTAAATTGAATTTTCTCTGGAAAGTTCAAAAAAATTCTTTGAATTGAATTTTCTCTGAATCGATATTGAGGGACCCTAAACATTACGAAAATATTTAGTGTCTTTTATGCTATAAAATTTTAATATCAAAGACCTTAAAAAAAAATCTCCTAAACTTTATTATCTAACTTCGGTACCCAATGCTAAAAAAGTTCTCTGGTCTCAAAAAAAACATTAGGGACTATTACCTATGCTTGCCTTGAGGATTCATTTAGAAATGGATTATTTTAATTAATTTTTAAAAATATATAAATAGTAAATATTTTAATTTTTTAGACTATTATAGCCAAAACCCACCAAAATAAAAAAATACTTTTTTTTTTTTGTTTGGGAGGCATCTAATCTAATCACGTTTTTTTTGTTTTTGTTTTTGTTTCTTTTTTTTTTTTTTTTAAGCATCTAACCACGCAACGCCCCATGCCTACTTACAGACGATGACGATGATAGTTGTCCCTTTACCAGCTGGAAAAAGTCTCTTTCCAACCAAGATCAACACTCGCATCGCACCTCCCCTCCCCTACTTTGTATATATCGCAGCGAATTCGGGAATCTTACTGTGAAGGGATCTGTGATATTTTGGTGGGAGATTTTTTTGATTTTTTTTTTTTTATAATGCGAATAGTTTATATTATAGGATTTGTTGAATTATATTATTTATATAAAAAAATTAAATTAATTAGAAATTTATAATCCCATGATTAGATTAAAATTGTTATACAAAAATTATTAGGATAATATTAACTGTTTATTTTTTAAAAATAAATGTGTTTTTATTATAAAGTTATAAATTTTTAATCAATTTGATTTTTTTTCATAATAATCTATTCAACAAATATTATAATATAAACGGCTCGTAAAAAAAAAAAAAAAAAAAAAAAACTACTGAAACACCACAGATCGCTGCTGTCCTTGGCAACTTGCAGAGAAAAATTATTCAGCAATCTGTGGTGAATAATTTTATAATTATTCAGCGATCCCTTGGTCCCTTTTTCTATTCAACAAACATTATAATATAGACTGTTCGTATTATTCACTGAAACACCACAGTTTTTTTGTTTTTTCTTCTCTCTCTTACAACCAAACAAACTAAATTTTTTTTCTAAATTCTCTCAAAATTTTTTTTTAAAATTTATCTCAAAACACAAACCAAACACACTCAACATTTTTGTAGATATATTAATGTGAAGAGTAGTGGTACATGCACCAATTAGTGTACTAATTACTATATCAATACTAGTTATGACATCATTATTGATCTCATTCATTATACAAATTGTAAATACCAAAAATATTTTAAATTGTACCACATCATCAATTGACATACTAATTAATACATTAATAAATACATATAGTATTAGTTTTAATGTGAAACATTGTTTCGGAATTTTTTTTTTTGTGAAATCTTCCTATTCAAAATTAATGGGAATTTGTTCCACAGTTGATATTTTCAATTACATTGGAAAGTGTTATTTATGTGAACCGATCAAAAATTGAACAAGTTACCTGCTCCATTAATTAATGGGATCAACGGAAGTGATTATACAAATTATAAATATTAAAACTTCATAAATTATGTTATATTATAAATTAATATATTAGTTAGTACATTAATTGATACATATAGCATTATTCAATTGTAAAAGTATTTAGAATATTAGAAATGATACGAAAATAAATTTCTTGTTCATGTTTAATTTATCAAAAATGTTAGAAATTTCAAAAGTCTTATTAAAATTTTTACCAAATATCTCACATGAAATATGAGACTTACATAAAATCTACATAGTGTGAGTCTCACACCCATATGAGATATTTGGTAGAAGTTTTGATAGAACTTTTGGAGTCTCTAGTATTACTTAGTTTATAAATTTAGTGAGAGAAAATTTTTCATTAATCTATATTTCATTTCTTATTAAGAATGGTGAGATTTAGGAATTATTTGGCATTTTCTTAAATAGGTTTTTTTTTTAAATTTTTTTTTGAATTATATCAACGTTCTATTTTTTTAAATTTTTTTGGGGTAAAAAATCAAAAAAATATATGTATTTATATCAACCTCAAATAATCCCTTAATGAGAAACAAATTAATTGATTGAAGTATTTATAGTAGTACCAAGATTGTCATTCTCACATGTTACCTCACCCATCCAAAATTAATATTAAAAAAACACAAATATTTCATTTCGTCCCTTACCAATAAGAAAAGAAACATAAACATTCATTCTTTTCTCACCCTCCTCCACTGATCCAAAGAGAGTGTTAGATTTCATATTAGAGCATTCTGGGGGTTTTTCATAAATTGAATAAAAAGAAATCAAATAATTAATTACAGAAATTAAAAGAGAGATGAAACAAACAACACTCTGTTTTCTTTAACAAGAATCTAGAGGGTGAGTTTAAGATCCAAGCCAGTTTCATCACATTGTTGATCTTCATTCTTGCGCTGTTGTTGTTGTTGTTGATGATTGTTGTTGATAGGATTAGGATTAGGATTTGAAAAGATCGGAGTTTTTCGATGATCATTGAAATCTTCCCATTCAAATGAGGGTACCCAACTCCTGGATTGCTCCTGACGACGATGATGATCTTGATCTGCTTTCCTCTTCTTAAGATTCTCGTTATTGTTGTTGTTGTTGTTGTTGTTTCGGATCTGCAATTGTTTCAATTCATTCCTCCGACGATCTCGAGCGTCCCGAAAGTTTCTAATCAGAGCAAAGAACTTGTCCATCTTTTCTTCATCCACATCCTCCTCCTCTGCCGCCTCACGACGATCATCATTGATTCTACCAATTTCCATGTTGTTGTTTTTTGACATTAACAACGACGAAAACGATTCTAATCTAACAAATTGAGAGAAACAAACAGATGAATTGCGTTACGTCTGCAATTTCTTCTCTCTCAGATATGTATGTTTGTTTGCGTCTTCGAATTCTTCGACTGGTACTGAAGGGGAAGAATGAACTATTTGTAGCGTTGTTTTTGTTTGTGAGAAGACTGAAATACCCTTGCCGATTTGAACGCTGGTTTGCTTTGTGCATAAAGACGTGTTTGGAAATTGATTTTTTAAAAGGTTTTTATTTTTTATTTTTTATAAAAGTTTTTGTTAAGGAAACATTAAATGAGAATAACTACACTCAAAAAGAATAAAAAGTTTTAAGGCTATTTCAACTCAATAAATGTTTTTATATCATTTTGTCTCTTGAAATCACAATTCTTACTTTTTGTATTCCTTTCTTTTTATTATTATTTTCTTTTCACCCACTCATCCATATGAAAGTAGACAACTATTTTTTGTTCACGATTGTGTTAGTTTTTTTTTTTTAATTTTTTGATGAAATTTTGATTTAAGTTTATCAAAATAAACTATTAATTTGATTGAATTTTTAGAATTTATTTTTTAGAAAAAATAAAAAATTAGTTTGATGAAAAAAATAATAAACACTCATTATTCTTATATAATTTTCTCTTTTTGAGAAACAGGTAATTTTAAAATTTTAAAATATCCTTTTTTTTATCAAACTAAATTTTAATTTTTAAAAATCAACCAAATATAAATATTTTGCAACTAAAAAGTTTTGTTTTGCAATATAAGTATTTTGAGGTGCTCATTGTGTTAGTATAGTTAAAAAAAAACATTATGTATATTTTTTGTTTTAACACCATAACATTACACATAAATGAGAGTGGTTATTGGGTGTTATTGGAGTACGATTACATGATACTCTAAGGTATTGTAATTGATAGAGAAAATAGGACTCATAATTTTGTGTTGGGAAACATAAAGCAGTATGGTGTATGAGGCACGGTTTTGCTACAGTCGGCCAAGGTGCTGTGGCTTGCGATTGCTGCGGTGTCTCCTCTCATGATAAGACACGTGTATTGTGGTCCATACCAGTAATGGTGTACATGAAAATAGGCGTTCTAATTGTTGCCTCTCACTCTCTTTCCTAATTAAGTACTTTTCTGTGTGGTTCTCTCTCCCCTCATTCTTTTCTTATTTAATAGTTTTCTCTCTTTTCTTATTTTTATTTTTGGTGAAGCTTCTAATTGTTCTGACACTATCTACCAATTTGGTTTGCAAAGGAAATCCATAGATCAATGGGCTTCAGACCTTGATTAGCAAATGAACCTATCTCAGAAAAGGAAAGGAAAAATTCCCGTTGCTATTTATTATTCCAGAGACAACAAATTGATAATCAATTGAAAAAACCTGACAATCAAATTGACAATCAGTTAATTATATGGCCCACAATACATGTGTCTTATGATGAGGGGAGACAACGCAGCAACTCGCAAGCGACAATACCTTGGTCAATTGTAGTAAAATTGCTCCTAGGGTGTTAAAATGGCCCTTGGGCCCCTAGGTCACCCGAAACTTGTCCTCAGCTTAGGCGGGCTCGACTCGATTAAACTCAGGTCTGAGCCCAGTCCAGGACCTTGGGGCTTGAGCTTAGGCAGTGTGTTTTGGAGCTTGGTCTGCCTGGTTCGGCCCATCGGCTCGCTCAAAGTCCGACCCGAGACCTAATGTTATTTTTAATGCAAAAGAATAAAATTTTAGTTAAAAAAATAGGGAAAAAAAATGTTTAGACCCGCCAAGGCCCGCCGACCTACCTAAGGATCGAATAGCTTCTGGACTTGGACCTAATTTTCTGCCTTGTAGCTCGGATTAACCCAAATTTTGATAAGAGCCTGTGCAACTCAACATGAGTCTAGCGGGTCAAATTTACACCTCTACGCTTGGTATTTACTAATTGGTTCTAGATCAGGAGCATTAAATAGTTTCTTCATAAAAGGAGTTACTTTTGTGGGCAAAAAAATAGTTTTTAAAAAATACTGGGTATGTTTGGTTTGAGTTTGGGAGATGAGTTTTAGAGATAAAAAGTACGAAAAGTTGTTTGGTTTGGTTTTTTCAAAAGATGTTTTGAAAAATTATTTTGAGAGAGAGTTTTGAAAAAAGTGATTGATTTGATGTGTATGAGAGAGAGATTTGTTTGAAAAACTTGTAAACCAAACAAGTTTTGGGAAATTTTTTTGGAAAAATTTGTTTGGTTTGATTACTTTTGAAAACTTATTTGTAGAGAATTTTTCTTAAAATTTTTTGGAAAACACAAATCAAACAAGGCAACTAAATTTAATATTTTTGTTTCACCTTTCTAAAATTAGTTGTTAAAATTATTTATTATTTTCTTAACATGTGTCTTAAGAATGTATGTTAACAAAATTCTTTTTAAAATATTTTTTAAAATTTTTATAAAAATACTTGTAAAAATGAAAAGAATAATGTAATAAATTTGTAATGATTTTTCGATTTTTTTATCAAAAGCCAAAATTCCAAAACAAGACCAAAGGGTTTATTCGGGGGTGTTTCTGTAATTGCGCACTGACGGTGGTGGCAAATTGGGTAATGGCTGGTGGCAAATTGGGTAATGGCTGGTGGGCGTCATTTATATTTGTTAAATGGGCTTTTACGTTACGTAATAATCGAAACGGATGGTCATAGTTGATCATGACGTATACACAGTGACATCATGTTCAGTTAATTGCCCTTCCTTATGGGTTACCAAAGATTGCTCTCTCTCTCTCTCTATTATTTGATATAAGTTTTCCTTCATACTTTTTTATATTCTTTTTATGAGTTTTGATTCAAATTTATATTAATTATTCAAATTTTCTTTGAATCATTGCTATAAATTTGAATTAAAATTCAGATATATATAGATATGAAGATATGAGACATAAAAGAGAGCTTATCTCTTATTATTTTGACCAAATGGTCATCTTAATTAATCACACGTATAAGCTATTTAATGTGAAATCTTTAAAGAAAAAAAAAAGAAGCTATTAATGTTTGAAAAATAATTCATTTCTTAATTTTGTTTTCCAATTCCCCTCGATGATGTGGAATTAGAGAGTGTGGAAACACTTAATACGGGTTTTAGTCACGTCATTTGAGTGAAATTAGAGAAGATAAAATTAAGAGATTTAGTGGAACTGTTAATATTTTGGAATATGATATGGTTTGACAAATATTTTTTAATATATTTTTGAAAAAAAATTTAAAAAACTTTTAAATTTTTAAGTCTTATTAGACTTGAAGACTCTAACTTATTTTAAAGTCCATGAAGACTCTAACTTATTTTAAAGTCCATCAAAGGCTATTTGAATTTGACTTTCTAAAATTAAAAAAAAAAAAAAGACTTTGCTTGATTTGAGTTTTTTAAAAATATTTTCCAGAAATTTTTACTTTTTTGTTTTCCTTATTTTTTTTTTGTTTTACTAAATTTTTATAATATTTTAAGATTTTTTTAAAACATTTTTAGACACACCAAATATAAATATATTGAAAAGTATAATTTTTGTGAAAAAATCATTAAAAAATTCACCAAATACCAAAAATACAAAAAAAATATAAAAATCCATTACATTTTTCGCATTTTTGTATATTTATTAAATTTAAAATATTTTTTCACAAATATTTTTTACTTTTTAGACATATTTAAGTAAGATGTATCTAAAAAAGTAAAAAAAAAGAGTTAAAATTTTAAAAATATTTACTAAAAAAAAAATATGAAAAATAAAAATTCAAATTTTAAACAGCTTAATTTAAAAAATTCAAACCAAACAAACTAATTTAAAATTTTTCAATAATTTTTAACTTTTTGGAGCCTTCTACGGTATTAAAAAACATATAACTTTTTAAAAATTTTTCCAAACAATGATGTTTCTATTGAGTCCGGATCCTTTGCCGTAGTCCCCTGCGGCGCTCCCTGCCATGGTTCAAAACGACGTCATTTTGAAGGTTTTTTTTTTTTTTTTTTTTTTTTTTTTTTTTCTTTTTCCGTTCCTCATTTTCGTTGAGAGCTGGAGACCTAACCCATACACCATGGCGACAGTGATGAGGCGAGGCCATGGAGACGGCGGCAAAGCAAAGCTAAGCGACGACGGCAGCAAGGCCAAGCGACAACGATGGAAGACGATCTGGACTCATATATCTTATCCTCTCCTCACCACACCACATAAACACACTCCTAAACCCTCTCATCTTCCCTTGTTTTTCCTCCTCATTTTCTTTGTCAAAAAGGTGTGGTTACTACAAAATCTGCAATTTCACATCAGATGGTGTCAAATTTTGCAAGGAGTATATGTGGTGGTGAGTAGAGCTTTCCTGATTTTGCTGTTTCAGATTTACCCATTTCAGATTGATTCATAGATGGTTGTTATCTTGGTGTTATATATATATATATATTATATGTATAGATTTGTTTCAGATTTTAACCCATTTCAGATTGATTCGTAGATGGCTGTTATTGATTCACAGATTAAAATCTTAATCTGTTAGGGATTGAGTTTCTGATCAAAAGAAGCAGTTACCTTAGATTTCTCTTATTCTATGCCATTTTCATGATCTGGGTTGTCAAGATTTGAGTCTGTAGATTGAGACCCATCTGGGAATTCTGAAATGGGTGGTGATGAAACTTTTGATTCAGTCTGTTTTTGATCATTTTTGAGGTTGAGTGTGTCTGGATTTGAATTCGATGTCGATGTCGATGTCATTCCTACATAGGAAATGTGGTTGAAGTCAGTGAACATGAAGCTAAAACAGAGGAGTCCACCAGGGTTCTTTTTCAGTTCTGAAGCAACATATAAGAAACGAGAGTTAAAAAAAAAAAAAAAAAAATTTGGTCAAAAACGACGTCGTTTTTTACCACGGCAGGGACCACGGCAGGTAAGTATGGCAGAAGATCCGGACTCGTTTCTATTAGTGTGGTGACGTAACTTTTGCATTAACGGTGATGTTATTTTTGCCAGCACCATTTTGTGCTTCGAGATTCTCTGGAGTAAAAAGTATAGAGTGATCTCTTAAAGTGAGAGATTCAACGGCTAAAAATAAAATTAATTAAAATGACGTCGTTTTGATTAGTAAGTTGAAAAAAAAAAAATGACATAGTTTTATTTTCAGCCGTTGGATCTCCTCACTTTAGGAGATCACTCTAAACTTTTTACTCTATAGGATCTTGACGGCCGTTTTGTAGCTCGAAAGATCGAGGCTCGAGTTGGCCCGAGTTCTTTCTACACGCACCCCCATTTCTTTGTACAGATCATCTGTGTTAGAATACAAAACTTAGACATTTCAGTTGAAATAAAAACGAAAAAGAAAAAGAAAAAAGAACAGAGTAGGGAGAGAGAGAAAGAGAAGACTCATTAGCGCCGACAAGGCTGTGTGTGCGAAAGGGTGCCGCCGACGAGGCTGCTGCTGCTTCTACTAGTACCAACGGGTGTTGCCGCTGCTGCTGTGTGTACCGAAAGGTGTCGTCGTTGCTCCTTCATTCATGCTACTTATGATATTTTTATGTTGCTTATGATTCATGCTACTTATAATTAATGCTCCTCGACCTATTAGTTGGTTTTGTTTTTTATATAGGATTTTGCATTAGGTGATTAAGGATTGATGGCAGAAATGGATCACAAGCCTCAAAAATATGTTCTTTGAATATATTTTGGGCATTGGGTGAATATATATGTTTGACAAATATATATGTTCTGGGCATTGAATATATTCTGGGCATTAAATATGTTCTTTGAATATATATGTTTCTAAGCATTGGGTGAATATGTTATGCAAAAATTGTTGGACAATCTTCACTGTATTTAAAAAGATTAAATTCTGTTATGTACAAAACAACAACAAGAATAAAAGAAATAGAGAAAATGAGAGAATTTGTTTGATTACAAAAATCAAACTCGAAATAAAAATAAATAAATAAAACCACAGATTTTATTTTGTTACAAAAACAAAAATAAAATCTGATTAAATAAACATAATAAAAACAGAATAAAATTAAACAACTTACTTGGTTAATTTATTTGAATAACTTTTCTGATCAAGTCCAGTGTTTAACACTGTGTCCTTAAGACAAATTCGTCCTCTCCACGGTGCTTTCAGAATTTGGACGTCTATCTCCCAGGATGAAATGATCTTACCACAAACAATAGCAGCACTACAAATTGTTTGCCTTACGAACACACTAAGTGTTTACACTCTTTCTTTCGAAAATAAAATGCAGCAAGATGAAGAATATAATTTGTAGAGGATGGAGTACGAAAAATTTGAGTAAAATCCAAATGGGAGGCTAGTCTATTTATAGATGTAAAGGTGGCTTTTGGTTTTGAATTGAACATGTATGAAACCTGTTAGATTCAAATTTAAACAGATTTGAATCTGTTTATTCAAATAGATAGAAACGGGAAGGGCTCTGTTTGGATGAGCAATAAATCCAAAATAGTTTAATTCTGTTTGAAAACGGGAAGGGCCCTGTTTGGATGAACAATAAATCCAAACCAGTTTAATTTGAATTCTGGATTTTATTTTAATAAAAAATAAAATTAAATTCAAATGTTTTTGGCCCAAAAAGACTAGAAGCCCAACCCAGCACAGCCCGCCCGACCGATCGGACGGGCGGCGGCGGCGCGCGTGTGTGGTGATTTTTGGGTCCAATGGGTCTAGCCCATTTTGCCCATAACCTCTCCCTCTAAAACACTTGGGTACCCCTTGGGGCACACCCCAAGTATCTCACCCTAAGCCTTATAAACCCTTTCAAAACTTCCCACCAAATCAATGTGGGACAAGCCAATTTACAACTTTAAGGAATTTCCACCATAACTCCATTTCCATGAAGCACACTTTGGCTTCAATTTCCCATTCACTCGGCAATGGTTTTGAGCAACCAAATATACCACGTGAATCACAACGCGGCATAGAACGCGTTACCACTTTGACCCGAGTAAATCGATGCTCGGGGCCTACCTAAAAAATAGACCAAACTTGAGAAAAAATTCTGGTTTTACCCAGAATTTTTCCACCATTTCCAACAATCCCCCACATGAATGGAATTTGATGACAACGGAAATGCAACAATATGCAGACTTTAACGAAAGAGTATAAGTCGAAAATATCTTGCATCAGGATAGGTAGTTTTCGGCCTTGAACCTTCCCTAGTGATAACCTATCGGACTTACTGGCCAACCAATGGACGCGATGCCTTGAATTGTTCAGCCGTTTGTGTAAGCTAAGACAATAGATTTCACACAAAATATCTTCTAACACATCGTGGTTCTCACTGTTGTGTTCATTTTGGCTTTGAACGCGCCTGGTTTTCATAAGTGTGTCTAGAAAATTTAGCCTCTTCATTCTCATAGAACCGGCTCTAGTTCGACACTCATATAGGTGATTCTTATTGTGAGTATCTCCTTATACTCGTCTTGATTTTATACCTTAATCAAGATATAAGTAATCATTAAAAGCAAAGCTTATCCTTATACCCCTGCATACAACATATGTTGCAGATATCACTCTCACCATAGGAATGAGTAGGGAATTTTTAATCCCTTGGTGATTTCTGGTGAGCCATACATAACTTAGTTGTCCCTTTAAACTTAGTTCTTGAGATCTCCAGTCATATAAGTAGGGTTACCATTATGACGACTCTTATGTAATAGGCTTTAATCCCATCCCCTTTGATGAACTATACACTAGCTCTTTTGTCAAACCTTTTGTTAACGGATCCGCAATATTCTCTTTAGATTTTATATAATCTATTGAGATTATTGCGTTTGACAACAATTGCCTTACGGTATTATGCCGACGACGAATATGTCGTGACTTACCATTATACATATGATTCTGTGCCCTGCCTATTGCAGATTGACTATCACAATGAATGCAAATAGCTGGCACAGGTTTTGGCCACATTGGAATGTCTTCTAAGAAGTGACGAAGCCATTCTGCTTCTTCTCCTGCTTTGTCCAAATCAATGAACTCGGATTCCATTGTGGATCGTGCGATGCATGTTTGTTTGGTGGATTTCCAAGAAACAGCAGCGCCTCCTAAAGTAAAGACATATCCACTTGTGGATTTTGAATCTTTAGTATCCGATATCCAATTTGCATCACAATAACCTTCAAGTACTGCTGGATATCGTGTAAAGTTCAAACCATAATCACGGGTGAATCTTAGATATCTAAGAACCCGAATGATCGCTTTCCAATGGTCTTCTCCGGGGTTACTAGTGTACCTACTCAATTTACTGATAGCATAAGCTATATCACGACGAGTACAATTCATTAGGTACATCAGGCTTCCAATGATTTGGGAGTATTTTAACTGAGACACTGCATCACCTTTATTTTTTGATAAATAAAGACTGATGTCTACAGGTGTTCTAGCTAAATTCAAATCATCCTTGATAAATTTATCAAGAATTTTCTCAATATAATGAGATTGAGATAATGCATATCCGTCAGATGTTTTAGTAATTTTCATTCCTAATATAACATCTGCGACCCCCATATCTTTCATATCAAATCTTTTGTTAAGCATTTGCTTAGTTGATTTGATCATGTTTTGACTGCTTCCAATGATAAGCATGTCATCCACATAAAGACAAACTAGGACATATCTTTGGTCAGTGTTTTTAACATAGACGCATTTGTCACATTCGTTTATCTTAAACCCATTAGTAAGCATTGCATGATCAAATTTTTCATGCCATTGCTTAGGTGCTTGTTTTAATCCATAAAGGGATTTTACAAGTCGACAAACTTTCTTTTCTTGCCCTGATACTACAAACCCTTCGGGTTGTTCCATATAGATCTCTTCATTTAGATCACCGTTTAAGAAAGCTGTCTTAACATCCATTTGATGTATTTCTAAATTAAACAACGCTGCTATAGAAATAAGCATGCGAATGGATGTTATTCTTGTCATAGGGGAATATGTGTCAAAATAGTCCAGACCTTCCTTTTGTCTGTAACCTTTACCAACAAGTCTTGCTTTATACTTGTCAATTGAACCATCTGCTTTCATTTTTCTCTTGAATATCCATTTATATCCAAGAGGTTTAGAACCTGGTGGAAGATCCACCAATTCCCAAGTATGATTTTGCATAATGGATTCAATTTCATTATTAACAGCCTCTTTCCACAAAGGTGCTTCAGGACCTGTCATTGCTACCTTAAAGCTTTGAGGTTCATTTTCTAACAAGTATGTCAGAAAATCTGGACCAAAGGATTTTGATGTTCTTGCTCTCTTACTTCGTCTTGGTTCATCATTAGTTAAATCCTGTTGGTCGAGACTATTACTAGTCTCTTTTGTTTGATTGTCATTAGTCTCTTGACTTTGTGTACAATCATAAGTTCTTTTCTGTGAACTTAATTCCTGTCCTTTCTTGTAAGGAAAGACATGTTCAAAAAACACAGCATTCCTTGACTCTATAATAGTGTTCACATTTATATCAGGTATTTCTGATTTATAAGTCAGAAACCGATATGCACTACTATTCTGAGCATAACCAATAAACACACAGTCTATTGTTTTTGGTCCAATCTTAGTCTTTTTAGGAACAGGAACTTCAACTTTTGCCAAACACCCCCACACTTTTAAGTATTTGTAGGAAGGCGATCGACCTTTCCACAATTCATAAGGAGTGCTGTTGGTTTTCTTGTGGGGTATTCTATTAAGAACAAAATTAGCAGACAATATTGCTTCCCCCCACAAGTTCTGTGGTAAGCCTGAACTTAGTAACATGGCATTCATCATTTCTTTTAGGGTTCTATTCTTCCTTTCAGCAATTCCATTTTGCTGTGGAGAATAAGGGGCTGTAGTTTGGTGAATAATGCCATGTTGTGCACAAAATTCATTTAATGGTGCATCATATTCACCACCCCTATCACTTCTAACCATTTTAATGGTTTTACCAAGTTGATTTTCAACTTCTGTTTTGTAGAGTTTAAACATTTCTAAGGCTTCATCTTTACTTCTAAGTAAATAAACATAACAATATCTTGTGCAATCATCGATAAATGTTATGAAATACTTTTTGCCTCCTCTAGTTTGAATAAATTTTAAATCACATACATCAGTATGAATTAATTCTGGAGGTTCGGTTTTTCTTTCAACCGATTTAAATGGAGCCTTAGTTAGTTTCGCTTCTACACAAATCTCACATTTATGATTAGGATTAATTTCAAACTTTGGTATATGATCTAAACCAATTAATCTACGCAAAGCATCAAAATTCACATGTCCTAATCTACCATGCCATAAATTTGACTCAAGAATATAAACAAAAGATGTGTTATTCTTATTCATAGCAACTTTCGGTACAACTGTCATTACATTCAACTTAAAGAGACCATCACTCATGTATCCCTTACCAACATACATACCACTCTTTGTTAATACAAATTTATCAGACTCAAATACAAGCCTAAAACCATTTTTACTTAACAAAGACCCAGAAACTAAATTCTTCCGGATGTCAAGTACATGCAGTACGTTGTTGAGGGTCAGTTCTTTCCCTGATGTCATCTTCAAGATCACTTTCCCTTGTCCAGCCACAGTAGAAGTAGAAGAATTTCCCATGAAAAGTTGTTCACCATTTGCAGCCTCATTGTAGGTAGTGAACATCTTCTTGTCCGCACAAATGTGACGAGTTGCTCCAGTGTCAACCCATCACTCTTTGGGATTTCGAACCAAGTTAGCCTCAGACACCACAGCAGAGAGGTTGATGTCATTCACTCCGTCAGAGATGTAATCCAATTCTGTTACATTGGCCTGATTGGTGGTCTTCTTACTTGTACTTCCATGATCCTTCTTAGGGCGGCGGCAGTCAGAAGGTCGATGTCCAGTTTTGCCACAGTTATAGCATTTTCCTTTGAACTTCTTGCTACTATCGCCTTGTTTAGGACCATCTCCAGTAAACTTCCTCTTTTTGTTGTGTGGTTTATGAACTTGTTCAACCACATTAGCCTTGGACTCAATGGGATTTTTCCCATTCCTCTTTTCAGCCTTTCGGTTATCTTCTTCAATTCTTAATCTTACAATCAATTCATCCATAGTCATCTTTTTGCGTTTATGTTTTAAATAATTTTTGAAATTTTTCCAAGCCGGTGGTAACTTTTCCACTAAAGCAGCGACTTGGAATGACTCGCTAAGAGACATACCTTCTGAATGAATATCATGCAAAATTATTTGAAAACTTTGAACTTGAGATATTACCGTTTGGGAGTCTACCATAACAAAGTCCAGAAATTTACCGACGACAAATTTCTTCGTGCCGGCATCTTCTGTCTTGTATTTCTTCTCCAAAGAATCCCACAATTCTTTTGCTGTTTTCAGAGGACTGTATACATTATACAGCATATTGTCAAGGCCATTTAGGATGTAGTTTCTGCACAAGAAATCTGAATGTTTCCAAGCATCTACAGCGGCAACAACTTGCCGATCACTTTCACCCTCTTTAAGTGCTGGAGCCTCTTCATGGAGAAACCGGGCCAAATTAAGAGTTGTAAGATAGAACAACATCTTCTGCTGCCATCTCTTAAACTCGGTACCGTTAAATTTTTCCCGTTTTTCTCCATGATTGATTGGTACATGAACATGGTTCTGGATAGGGACCGATGTAGGTGTAACAATAGGAGTACCACTGCCAGATGCAGTTTCAGTTGTAGTAGCCATAATCTCTGATTACAAAAATCAGAAAAAATTAAAACACAAATTAATTTTCTAGTTACTAAAACCAGAAAATAAATTATAACAACAAAATAATTTTATTTTCCTTGTTACTAAAACTAGAAAAATAAAATATCACAAAAATTTTCTGTAATACCAAATAATATTCTGAATTGTTAATGACACCAGTATCGTACTACTAGTTGTTGTCAAAGAAAAGAGACAGTATATTACTACTATCTGTCAAATAGCACAAATCACTATTTATTTTTCCAACCAGAATATTAATTTGAAAACGCAGAAAATTAAATACAATGAAGATACCAAAAAAGGATTCTGTCTTAAGATTGTTGGACAATCTTCACTGTATTTAAAAAGATTAAATTCTGTTGTGTACAAAACAACAACAAGAATAAAAGAAATAGAGAAAATGAGAGAATTTGTTTGATTACAAAAATCAAACTCGAAATAAAAATAAATAAATAAAACCACAGATTTTATTTTGTTACAAAAATAAAAATAAAATCTGATTAAATAAACATAATAAAAAACAGAATAAAATTAAACAACTCACTTGGTTAATTTATTTGAATAACTTTTCTGATCAAGTCCAGTATTTAACACTGTGTCCTTAAGACAAATTCGTCCTCTCCACGGTGCTTTCAGAATTTGGACGTCTATCTCCCAGGATGAAATGATCTTACCACAAACAATAGCAGCACTACAAATTGTTTGCCTTACGAACACACTAAGTGTTTACACTCTTTCTTTCGAAAATAAAATGCAGCAAGATGAAGAATATAATTTGCAGAGGATGGAGTACGAAAAATTTGAGAAAAATCCAAATGGGAGGCTAGTCTATTTATAGATGTAAAGGTGGCTTTTGGTTTTGAATTGAACAGGTATGAAACCTGTTAGATTCAAATTTAAACAGATTTGAATCTGTTTATTGAAAACGGGAAGGACTCTGTTTGGATGAGCAATAAATCCAAAACAGTTTAATTCTGTTTGAAAACGGGAAGGGCCCTGTTTGGATGAACAATAAATCCAAACTAGTTTAATTTGAATTCTGGAATAAAATTAAATTCAAATGTTTTTGGCCCAAAAAGATTAGAAGCCCAACCGATCGGACGGACGGTGGCGGCGGCGCGCGTGTGGTGATTTTTGGGTCCAATGGGTCTAGCCCATTTTGTCCATAACCTCTCCCTCTAAAACACTTGGGTACCCCTTGGGGCACACCCCAAGTATCTCACCCTAAGCCTTATAAACCCTTTCAAAACTTCCCACCAAATCAATGTGGGACAAGCCAATTTACAACTTTAAGGAATTTCCATCATAACTCCATTTCCATGAAGCACACTTTGGCTTCAATTTCCCATTCACTCAGTAATGGTTTTGAGCAACCAAATATACCACGTGAATCACAACGCGGCATAGAACGCGTTACCACTTTGACCCGAGTAAATCGATGCTCGGGGCTCACCTAAAAAATAGACCAAACTTGAGGAAAAATTCTGGTTTTACCCATAATTTTTCCACCATTTCCAACAAAAATCTGCTATGTGGAAATATGAATAATATGTTATAGCTCGAAAAATAAAAATAATTAAGAGGATGGCTGGTCATACTCGTATGGTTTTTGCACACACTGTTGATGAAATATGCTGAATCTTCTGTTAATAAGGAACATTGTGTGTGCAAAAATCTGTTAGACCCTATGTTTTTAAATTTTCATAACTCATTGATTAATCCATGACAAATGACTGAAAATATATATAGTGAACTTCATGTTAAATAATTTCAAAATTTTCATTTTAGAATAGACAATTATGTTACCTGTAAAATTTAATTCTCATTTGAGACCCATTAAAATCACCCCTCCCTCCCCCCCTAAAAAAAAAACTAAAAGTGCAAATCACAGAGACCTTACTTAATTTTCTATCTAATCCTAATTTCACCTCCTTGATTCATGAATTTTACCTCTGAAAGGAGCCACAATCATTACTTTCACCTCCTTAATTCATGCTGCCAATGGTGAATATGTTTGTGGATGTTTCTGTGTAATATTTACTTATTTTACAGGCACTGATTAGCACAATGGGGGACTACATTGGAAGCACATCTCATACTCAAGGTGGAATGGTCAACAATATCAGCAATCAAAGTTCGATAGTACCATCAAAATTTGTTGACTTGAATATAGACGCGGATCTAAATGCCCTTTTTTTTTAGTTTTGAAGTGCTAATTTTAGGTGAATTTCATTTGTAAACTTCAAATTGTTTGGCATCATTTGAAAATTGGTGGAATTGGTGATTGTTCCATTTTATGTTCAATTCAATTACAGGTTCATTTTAGGTTCAATTGAATTATAGGTTGAATTGGTGGCTGCTCCAATTGGTGGAATTGGTGATTGTTTGGCTCCATTTTAGGTTCAATTGAATTACCGGTTGAATTGGTGGCTGTTCCAATTGGTGGAATTAGTGACTGTAGTGTATTCGTAAGGCAAACAATTTGTAGTGCTGCTATTATTTGTAGTAGATCATTTCATTCTGGGAAATAGACGTCCAATTTCTGAAAGCACCGTGGAGAGGACGAATCTGTCTTAAGGACACAGTGTCAAACACTGGACTTGATCAGATTATAATTCGAAGAAATTAAATCAAGTAAGTTATTTAATTTATTTCCAGTCTTTTATTATTTATTTAAATCAGATTTTAATTTTGTTTTTGTAACAAAATAAAATCTGTTTTTATTTATTTATTTTTATTTTTATTTCGAGTTTGATTTTTGTAATCAAACAAATTCTCTCATTTCCTTTATTTCTTTATATTCTGGTTGTTGTTTAGTACACAACATAATTTAATTAATTTATATACAGTGAAGATTGTCCAACATCCGCCACTTTCCTCCATCTCGCTGGTATGGATCTACTCCAGAGACGGAATCAGGATTTCATTATCGGAGGGGCCAAAAGAAAATAATTTTTGTCACCATATACACAAAACATACATGTACATATAATATTATATAAATAAATTACATATACATAAAAAAAATTTAAATACCATAGAAGAAATTTCTAATAAGATGAAGAAGTTTTTTTTGGTGTAAAATAGAAAAAGAATTCAAAATGAAAGAAGAATGACATATATATTTTTTTATACTAGGGGCCATTTTATGTATAAAATGATATATATATTTTCAAAATTCAATGACAAACAATAATTTTCAGAAATAGGGGGGCTATGGCCCCCCATAGTCTTCTCCTAGTTCTGTCCCTGATCTACTTCAAAAATACCACGGATCTAGTTTGAGGTTGTGTTTGTGGTTTTTTGTTTTTGTTTGTATTTTGAGTCCATCATGATCTATCCTCTACTTGCAATACGAGCACAAGCACAAGCACAAGCACAAGCACAAGCACATGTTGTGCAACTAGATATTCTTCAAAGATTTACTCATGTGTGTTGTTTGTTTTCATTTTTCCTTTACTTGATAAAAGTATATCTTTTAAATAGATTCCTCTTTAGCTACTCTACTGGATATTTCTATTTTGATAAAAAATAAAAATATAAAATTTACATCTAAAAATATAAAAAGAAAATTCTTACAATTTTAAAAATATTTATTAAAAATAAAAAAATTAATTGCTAAAAAATTAAATCCAAGAAATTAAAACGAAACGCACATGCCTCTTCGAAACCATATCATCCAACAAATAGAATCCAATTGTTTTGCTTCGCACGTGAATCACTTCTATTCAATTGGCCATGACACGTTGGTTGCTGCTGAATAGAGTTTGGGTTCAATTTGACTTATTTTTCTTCATTTTTTTCTTAAATTATCAATTAGCCTCGATCTTCATCTCAATTTCAAATTATTGTTTAAAAAGTAAAATTAAATGATTTAATTCATAGATAAAAATAAAATGAGAGAATTGATTTAATAAAAATGTATTCGTGATTACATAGAATAAAATAAGTATACATTTTTAACCATGCATCAAAATGCCATGATGTCTATCCGATGTACCCTATTACAAAAATATATAATTTTATTATAAAATAAAGTTTTCTAATATCAATCACGAAATGTGTAAACTCGCTATAAATTAGCATAACAAAAATATTCAAAAATTTGTCAATTTATGACAAGATTACGTATTTTTGTAATTAATGTTTCAAAATTTAATAATAAAATTACACATTTTTATAATAAAATGCATATAATATACGCTATTTGGGATGTATACCATAACATTTCCCTTTAATGAGAAGGAGCTCAATTATTAGACTCGTAAAAAAAAAAAAAAAAAAAAATCATTGTTTTATTGTCTAAAATTTTAATTTTTCAAATATTTAATTACATAAAATCTCATTTTTTATGTCTAATTTGAGATTTCCAAAAATCCTAATCCGATACTGATTTTAATTTAGAAAATTTATAATTTAATTTTTATAATTTTAATTTTATCAATCTAAATACATTTTTAATTATGTTTAAAATTAAAAAAAAAAAATTCATTTGTGATGTATAATCTCGTATGGGTCTAGCTACTTTGGACTGAAGAGTGATGTTGGGTCGCAGTAGGCCCAACTCCAGACCTATCTTAATAATCTAGTAAAATTTGTAGAGTTCGTTGAGTGTATTATTCTTAAAAAACTCGCCAGATATCAATAACCATTTGATGAACTTACATTTGTGTTTGCGATTTATTTTTAAAACCATAATTACTGTTGAAACAAATGCAATTTGTTCAAATGGCTATCGATATCTAACAACGCGATTTTTTTTCAAGAATAATGTACTTAACGAACTCTACATATTGAACTGTTTGAATTATCGAAATAGATCCAAAATTGAGCCCACCATGGCCTAACATCATTTAATTTGATTTCGGACTACCAAGAATGTGACAATTTCATATTACAGAAATGTTAAAAATTACAAAAAATTTACCAAATTTTTTATTAAATATCTCACATGTATAAGATCCATACAATATAAGTCCTATATGAATATGTAAGATATTTGATAAAAAATTTAATAAAACTTGGTCTCTAACATTACTTTTTTGTATTATAACCTCTTTTGACAATTAAATTAAAAACCAATTTATTATTTTTTTAAATTACATCATTTTTTAAAAAATTTACACATTAGTTTTAAAAAAAATTACAACACCAATTTTTAATTTACATCCCAAAATAGACCTGTGTCGTGATGTGCTTAAATGGATGAATCTGGGGAAAAGTGTAACCTGAATGAAGACAACTCCAGCATTTGTGTTATTTTTTTTAAAGAAAAAATGTTAACCGACCAAATGATTATTTAATAAAATAATGCGAGGATTAAATGGATGAACAATTTCAACTCAGGAAACAGAGGGATTTGGATCATCTGTATTCTGTCCATATTTCAACTCCATTCTCAGAGAGAGAGAGAGAGAGAGAGAGATGGATAGGAGAGAAGTGAAGGACGAAGAAGAAGAGCATGAGATTGTGATAGTCGGCGGTGGGATTTGCGGTCTTGCCACCGCCCTTGCTCTACACAGGTTGCTCTTTTTCTTTTTTTTTTTTAAATGGTAAATGGAGATGTATTGTGATATTTAATGAGGAAATTGATTAATAAAAAAACAAAAAATGAACACAAAAATGCTATTGAAAAGTGCAGGAAGGGTGTGAGAAGTGTGGTTTTGGAAAAATCAGAGACTTTGAGGGCAACTGGTGCAGCTATTGCGATCTTGGATAATGGTTGGCTCGCTCTTCATCAGCTTGGCCTCGCTTCTCTTCTCAGACAATCTTCTCTTCCTCTTCAGCGGTATATATATATATATATTCACACACTAGGGCCATGTTTGTTTGGGTGGACATGAGCTTGGGATTGGATTAATAGTCCAATAAAATTATTAATCCGATATTTGGTTAAACAATTGAAGTACGGACTAATTATTTTAAACTTGACTATTAGTTAAGATAGCATACATAATTCAACGGATTCGCAATCCTAGAATTATTAGTCATGAGAATGCTAATCCAGTCCGCCCAAACAAACATGGCCTAGATGTTTGAATTTTCCATATGTGTTTGAAATTCATAGTTATAAGGATTGGGCTTCCTCCCTGTCCAAATCTCAACCGGAGGCTGCTATCTACGGGTTTGATTGTGATTTTAATGATTCGAAGCCATCATCTTATTAGATTTAGATTTTGCATGTATGTAGATTAGGTCCATATGATATTCGTAGGCAATTAATTTTATCGAATTGGTCTCTAAAAAAATTAACGGTGAATGTGTTTTAAAAATAAATTATCTATTTTTGTGATAAAATAAACGGATTATCTAATTTTTTTTTTATATAACAAAATGAACAGTTCAAATTATTGTAACGGACCATGATAGCCCTGTGAGCCCTTACAATAACGGACCATGATAGCCCTGTGAGCCCTTACAATATCCTTTTGGACTGGAGAGAAACCCATCCCAATAATATATATACATACCCCAGTAATGACATTTGTAGTTTTTATTTATGAATTATTGTGTTGTATTTGTTATAATTTGGTTACAACCGAAAATGTTTTTTATTATACCTTTATATGGTATTTAGTTATCACTCATTAAATTTTTGATAATAACTTCCTTATGAAAATGAATCACTTATAGAATAGATATACAAATTTACATCTTTTTTTCGCCCTATCACATACTGATTGATAAGTCAATGATTTACTTTGTGTTTTTATATTCCGTATATAAGGGTCCCAAAAGTGTTATTCGTTAGAGAAATGCTATTCCCATTTCAATTTTTTATAAATGCTCCAAAAGAAAGAAAAGAGTGATGGAGGACATGAACAAAATAGAGGACCAAAAAATAAAATTATATGATTATTATTTATTATGACTTGGATAACTCCAATATGGAGCCTTATGCAAAAGCTTATTATCTTATCAATGAAGTAAAAGCGAGATTTATGTTAAAATAATATCACAGTCAACAACCTCCAATTTTGATGGGAACTTTTTCTGATTTTCCATGATTATTTTTTTTGTTTTGTTTTATGCAATTTTTATTTATTTTGTAACTTTGACTTAAATTAGTAGTTAGTGAATGGTGGTTGATAGGTAGTGAAAAACGAATTACAAATACAATAACAATACTATACTGCTTGAGCACCTTTGCTATTTTAGCATAATAAATATTAACGAATGGAACAACTCATAACAAGTCTGTTTATGTGCACTTTTACTGTGATAAAATAACTCCTAACAAGAAAATTTTCTACACCTTTGAAAATGCTCTTAGGTATGAAGCTTAAAGCAACACATTGGGTATGGAGATCCAAGTTTTGTATTGGGGAGCACCAAAATGATGAAAACATAAAACAAAAAGAAAAACAAAGAATAGTAGTACCTTGGTTTTCTCTCACCTTAGTTAAAAATTATATAAGCCTATGAGTAGCAAAATGCAAGTGAGAAAATTTTGAGCAACGCTACATGCATAGAATAAATGCAGAAAATTAGAGCAATAATGCATGCATAGAATAAATGCACAAAAGCATTAATGTGTGTGTTGGATTCATTTTAGAAGTGGTCCCCATCATACAAGATTTGAATATGGATCAACAATTAAATTTTTGCTCAATTTTCTATGCACATATCTCTTCTGAAAAATTATTATGCAAACATATTCTTTGTAATTTATTTTTGTTTTTTCTCGAGTGTGTATTTTACACGAATGATTACATAGGTCCTTGAACCACTGGTAGAATTTAATAAAAAAATTTATGCCTAGAGCCAAAATATTAATTACCATTTGATCACCTAGCTAGGCCGATGCAAGTAACTCAAAAGCTCAAATTGGTTTTGTGGTAGTTCAATTTTGAATAAGAACATAAGCTTGCAATTTTCAATCTCTTTTGTAATTCTTACATTACAACTAAATAATTATGGAATAGGAGGTGATCACACCATAACACGGTGCACCCTCCTGTGTCCAATTGATCCTCTTGGAGTGGTGACAAACCTCTCATGTGGGAACTTGTTTGGTAGTTACAGGTTCATTTCAATTTGAATTCTATTGGATAAAACACTTGGAAAAGAGTTGCATCCTATTCTATCACACATAACAACTCTCAAAAAGAGTTGTGTCTCTGACGAACGAGTGTGTGGACATTTAAACGGGATGCCTTGGTGAGTTATTTATATCACAAACAGAAATGATAGGTGCACGAAATTAGAAGATAGAACAGTGTTCTAGCGTTTATGTATCACAAATTTCCTCTACTCTCGGATGAGTTTCTGCATGCAACATACACCCTTGCGGGGATTGTGGAACCTTTAAAAAATCGAAACACAGATAATTGTGAAGCAAATTTCAAATTATTGCAAAGTAGTTTATGGTTAATGCATGTTTCCAGGCATATATACTACTTCTAACTATATGGCCATTGCATAAGTATAGGGCTCGAGAGGTATGGCTTGATAAGGGTTCAACCAAAGAAACATCATTTGGGTAAGCTCAAATGTTTAATTCTCCTTTTCTTTATTTATTTATTTTATTTTTCTGAATCAGGCTGTTTTTCAATTGGTGGTTCTAATTTATAAAATTAATGAGCCCAAAGTTAATGAGGATATTTGGGACTTAATTACACAAAAGGGATGGAATGAATCCAATTAAATATATTTTAATAAATGCCAAAACAGAAAAATTTTAGCCAGCTTTTGTTAGGATAGGCATGGTGAAGCTCGATGCTTGAAGCGGAGTGACCTTATCAATACACTAGCAGATGCTTTGCCACCACATACAATACATTTTGGGTGCCAGATAGTAGGTGTTAAGCTGGATCCTTTAACTTCCAATCCAATTCTCCAACTGCTTGATGGCAGGTGTATTGTTGCCAAGGTAATTAATTAATGTTCATCATCGATCTTCACTCCGTTGCTTTTATATGGCAATTGTGTACAATAACTTACTCTGTAACCAATTTATTATGCATGCACATGCACGTGATCAGCATTATGATCAATCTATTAAGTTATTGAAAATTGTGTTGTACTGCAAACACGCATAGCTAGCCCTTTTATTTTATCCATGTCCTCCAAAGCTTGTATTGAGGAAGGACCTTTAAAGATTATTGAAATTAGTTTCCTGTGTGTTGGTTGGAATAATTTCCTTTACAATACTTAGTAACATCAATTTCTAACTTCATGCGACATGGGAGATGTCTCTTCCTCGTGAAGTCAAACAAATAATGTTGTAATATATATATATATATATATATTTGATAGCAAGAAATTGCATATTGGGGTATGAAGAACTCTCTAGAAAACATGTGTTTTTCTAGCTTGTTTAGGTTGCTACTTGTAGCCGGATCGACAAAAAAGAGCTATTATTACATAATTTTAACAATGTCATCCATACAGATTGTAATCTTGTGCCTTAGTCAATAGGGGCATTTGAGTAATAGACTGAGATCGTCAAAACAATCAGGTATTTGTATTCATACACCGAAATACACATACAAGCTTGAAGGCTTCATTTAGTTTGTGATAAATCGATTGAATCAATCTCTATTCATTATTCAACCCAACCATTTGAATAAATTTAGGCTCAAAGCTTGAGAACCTTTTTAAAAGAGCAAGATAAGCATATCTCAAACACAAGAGATGAACTTTTATGCTGTGTTTGGTCGGGAGATTTGGAAAGGGAAAGGGAAGAGGAAGGTGAAATATGAATAAAAATATATTTACATTTTACCTAGTTTCAACACCTTTTCCCTTTCCGTTTCCAAATTTCTTTCCAAATCCCTTAGCCAAACACAACATAAAGAGGGAAAATATAAATTGTGTAAGCAAATGTTTAAATCACTTAATCTCAAGGGGTTTGGCTTAGTGGATGAAGAAAGCAACCAAAGGGCTTACCACCTAACAAGTCACAAGTTCAAAACCCACGAAGGCCAAACATCCAAACCTTGAGGCCATTGGAGGTTTGCCCGGTTTTTAACTTCAAGGCCTCGGGATTTAGGCTAAGTTTGGCATCTTCAAAAAAAGTCAAAAAGTCACTATCATATTTAAGTCACATCATCTTATTTAAATCACATCATCTCTCTACCGCATCACTTTAAACCCAATTCATATTTCATAAAAAGTCAAAAAGTGCACGTATTTAGAATATCCCAAATAACCCCTTAGTCGAGGTGTGCATAAACTGGCCTGGACACTTGGATATATAAAAAAAAAAAAAAATGTTTAAATCACTTTATTTCTCATGCACACTCTTTTCTTTTATAGATAAATTGCCTGGTCCATTAATTCATCAGGTGCACCTAACAAATCAACATGTGAATTTGACTTACCAGCTAATTTTAGTTTTAAGAAGATGAAACACTAATATTGACAGTAGTGAACTAAAAACAATTTGAGAGGAAAGTTACTAATCTTGCAGGTTTTGATTGGATGTGATGGAGCAAATTCGGTGGTAGCTGACTTCCTCGAGTTAAAACCCCCAAAAGCATTTCCCCTGTCTGCTGTGAGAGGTTTGACGAAGTATCCAAGTGGTCATGCATTTGCCCATGAATTTGTCCGAATGAGGAGGAACAACATTATGGTAGGAAGAGTTCCAATTGATGATAAGTCAGTCAACTGGATGGTGGGTCAACTATCCACTCCTAAAGGTAATAGTATATTCTAAGACATTTGATTTAATTTGCTAGTTGCTTTCTCTGTGTGATTATAAATAGCATAGGATGTGCACATGTGCACAAGTCAGTCTACTGGCGGTATACTCTTATCTTTTTTTGTTTTTATGTTGTTTACCTGCACATGAACAGATGCCAGGACTTTACAAAATCCAGACCTTATTATACAGTCAACCCTACCCTTAATCTATGGTTTCCCACCTGAAATTCAACAAATGATCGAAGACAGTGACGTAGAATCATTGTCTCTCACGCACGTGAGATATCGTGCTCCATGGGACTTGCTATTGGGAAAATTTCGAAAAGGAACAGTAACAGTAGCTGGGGATGCAATGCATGTTATGGGTCCATTCCTTGGACAAGGTGGTTCGGCAGGTTTGGAAGATGCTATTGTTCTCGCTAGATGTTTGTATCAGAAACTTAGTGAAGTCCGTCAAATCCAAAGCCGAAGTCAGATGATGATGCATAAAGTTGCAGAAGCAATGGATCAGTATGTGAAAGAGCGGAGGATGAGGGTGGTGCGATTGTCGATGCAAACTTATCTCACTGGTTTGCTAGTGGGACCTTCATCAATGTTGGTGAAATTGGCTAGTATTGTTTTTATGGTTATTTTCTTTCGTAACCAAAATGATCATACTACGTATGATTGTGGTCTCTTGTGATGTAGAAACTGTGTTATATAAGTTGTTTTTGTTGTTGTTTCTATTGCTGTTACTCTACTACAGTCCTTATTTATGTATGTATTGTGAAATCATTGTTCTACATTTAATTAAGTATTTCTGCAAATGTTTTGCTTATTTAGGTGTCGTTTGACAAACTTGGCTTTTTGGTTTTTTTAACTTTTTTAGCCTGAGACTTTTTTTTTCGTTTGGTTTTTTTGTTTGGCTTTTTTGCATTGGAATGGCAAAATTGCCCTCCACTTGAAAATGATGCTTTTTTGACTTTTTATTTGTATATGGGTCAATTTGGTAATTTTGCATTAAAAGCGTTATTTTGTGATTTTGTAGCTTTTTTTTTGTCCATATGTGTTTATTTAGTCCCAACTCAAAAACCAAACCGGGGTTTAGATGTTTTCTTGACATGAGTTGAGACCTAAATTTCTCGAGCCTTTTGTATGGTTAAAGTCATTTCCCTCAAAATGTGTCGTATTCTAATTTTTAAATTGTTCCATTCAGTTGGTTTTTCATTGTTTTTATGGGGTTTTTATTTTTTGTGTTCTAATTTTTCTAATTGTATTATTAAGTTTTTTTTTTTTAGCGTTCATTTTAGTGTGTTTTTGTATTTTTTTAGTGTGTTCATTCAGTTAGTTTTATTATTTATTATTTTTTTGTATTCTAATTTTTAAATTATTTAATTTAGCTGGTATTTTGTTGTTTTTATGGGTTTTCTCTCTCTCTCTCTCTCTCTCTCTCTCTCTCCATATTTTAGTTATTTTATGGTTTTTTATTCTAATTTTTAATTATTTAATTCAATTATTGTTATAAAAATTTTAGGTTCTTTAGTCGAAACAAATTAGTAAAGTAAAAATATTTGACAAAATTTTGAATTTTTTCTAATTAAAGACAAAAATAAATAGAACTAACCAAACTATAGGGCCCCATTTGTTTTGGGAGATAGAATGGAGGAGATTGATAGTGAGAGATAGAATGGAGGGGATTAATAGTGAGGGGATTGTTAGTGAGGGGATTAATAGTGAGGGGATTGATAGTGAGGGGATTAATGATGAGGAATTGTTAAATTATTTTTATATAAAATAATAAAAAAAATGTAAAAATATAAAAAATTAAACATTATATTTAAAAAAAAATTCCCAATATATAAAAAATAAAAAAATTTCTAATCCCCTCACTATTTTCTAATACTATCTCTACTTCCTCCTTACCAATCCTCCTTCCAAGGGTATTAGTAATACCAAGGGACTAATAGTCCCAAGGTTATCTCTGCAAACAAACAAGGGCATTAGTAATACCTTGGTATTACTAGTCCCAATACCCTCCCTATAGCCTAAAACAAACGGGGCCTAGGGGAAAAAAAAAACTCTTCAGAGCAATCTTTAGCTTTCAATTGTGTGAATAACCTGAGAAATTAGGGTTTTTCACTTTAAGGAATTCATTTTGGGAATGGCTTCTGTCCAGTCTTTAATCGGACTGGACCGTACTGTTGGGCCTGTGAAGGCTTACCACGAGTCCTGTTTTGATAATCTGAACCGTTCAATGTGTAGAACTTGTCGAGTACTATACGCCTGTAAAAAATCACGTTGATCGGATATCGATAGCTATGTGATCAAAATAGATTTTTGTTAACCGTTAATTTATTCACCCTCTATTTTTTTATTATACAAAACTGATTTGATCACATAGCTATCGATATCCGATTAACGTAATTTTTTACAAGCGTATAGTACTCAATGAGTTCTACACATTGAACGGTTCAGATTATCAAAACGGGACCCGTGGTAGGCCCCACGGACCCAACAACATGGTCCAGTCCGATTAAGGACTGGACAGAAACCATGCCCATTTTGTTTTATTTGTGTAACTTTTATTATAAAAGTTATAACTTCTGAGAAATTAGGATTTTTCACTCTAAGGATTTTTTTTTTAATTTTTTTTTATTTGTGTAACTTTTATTATAAAAGTTATGACTTCCTTTTTGATACGTATTTTTCAATTGCAAATTGAGAATTGCAATTGGACGAATTACATTAACGGTTTCTGTAATTTGAGACTTGAATCATTTTGATTCCTAAATTTTTAATTGTAATATATTTGATCATAAATTCTGAATCTCGTTTCAAATAAGGATAATTGAAAACACTATTGCTTCACGTTAAGGACAAAGTCATCAATTTAATAAAATATAAATTAGTTTGACAAAAATAAATATCAAAAAATTATTTATGAATTTTTAAAAATTATTTCTGCCCCCCAAGGATAAAATTATATAAAAATGATAAATATTTAATTTTTTTACCAAATTAATTTTTAGTATGTGTTTGTGTGATGATCATGTAATGGGTAGTTATTTTTATTGATATTTTTGGATAGTTTTATATTTGTTGTTAACAAATATTTTTGGATGGTTATCATGGGTGGTTATTAGGGTTTGAATATGTAATTGATATATTTAATATATAAAATATTTTTAATTTTGAATTTTTTGATTTAATGGATTGATTTGATAAGGACATCAAAGTTTTGGCCGTGTTTTGACTTTTGAAAAATATGAGCTAATTTAACGAAAGTAAATATTGGAAAAACATTATTTCTACTATCCCAAAAGATAAAATTATATAAAAATGATGTGTTTTAATTTTTTTTCACTAATTTAATTTTTAGTTTCCTAAAAAAAAAATTAAAAATCAAACTAAACAGAACTTTATAATTAAAAAAGTTCTAACATTATTCATTAAAAAAAAATGTCATTACATTTCAAACACACATACAAGTTAACCTACACAAACTAAGTTGTATGACGACTTTGTCCTTAAAAAGGACTATTTACAAAGGAAAGATCTTTGATTGTCCTTTGGAACAAAATTCAAAATTTATGTTCAAATGTATCACAATTGAAAAGTTAGTGACTAAAGCGACACAAATCTCAAACTATAAGGACTGTTAATGTAATTCGCCCTTAAATAATTAAAAAAAGATAAAGGATGCCTTGGGCTGAAGTTAACCTTAGAAAATTATTAAACCAAATCAAACCAAGTCTTATGAGTGTCATCAAATGAGTTCGGCTACATAAATCATTCTTCTCTATTTAGCTTTATCTTAGCCAAATTAAAGAAATTTATATCTCTATTCACTAAACTATCCGACATCAATCTAAGTCTACCCTTTCCCTTAGCATTTTCATTTACTGTAATTGTATTGTCTCTCTTCACTATTGTCTACGTTGTATATGACCAAACCATCTTAATATATTCTTTCTCAACTTATGTTTAATCGGCGTTACTTCTATCCATTCATAAATATATTCATTACTAACTCTACCATTTTAAAAAAATTATTAACAGTCATAAAATATTATATGATATTGTTAATATATAAAAAGCATGAAATACATTAAGTTATTTTGTGTCAATTAAATTTTTCGTTAAATTAGCTTCCTTATTTATTTATTTTTATTTTGTTGGTGTACATCGAAATAAGTTAGGTCATCAATTAAGAACACAATGGCCTCTTTTGACAACTGAGTTAAAAGTTAACTTTTTAATTTTTTTAGTTTTTTTTTTTGAGTCACATTATATTTTTATTTTTTTAAATATTTTTTCAAAAAAAATCAAAAAATTAACTTTTAACTTATTTTTTCCAAAATAGGCCAATTTAATGATATTACACGGATAATATTCGTGACTATTGAATAAAAGGATAATAATATTATTTTACATATAGATAGTGATATTAAAAATAAAAAGTAACAAAAATAATAATAATAAACGGATGATATATAGTATTTTATTTTAGGGTAAATTACACTTTTCTATTTTTATGTTTGATCATTTTTTTACTTTGACCCTTAAAGTTTTTTTTTTTTTTCTTATTCACTTTGGCCGTTCATATTTAATTTTTTTTTTTCAATTTACTAAAGTTAATTTCTGTCCCAAAAAAAAAAGAAAAAGAAAATGCCATAATAATTGTCATATAATATAAAAAATATATTATTATATTGAAGTAAGTTTATATTAGAGATGTGAGTTATATATAATAAAATATTTTTATGCCACATTGCTGTTAATGTGTCATTTTCTGTTTAATTTTTAACAGAAATTAGTTAGGTGTAAACTGGGAAAAAAAATTTAAAATATGAAGGGCTAAACTAAGAAAAAATAATTTTAAGGGCCAAAGTAAGAAAATGACCAAACATAAAGGCACAAAATGTAAGTCATCATTTATTTTATTGAATAATTGCCTGTTAAAGGTAGTTTCTTGGTGTACAATGCACATTGTATACAATTCTATACAAAATTACGTAAATTTTCACGAATTTACATAAATTATTTTATAAAAATACATAAGTTAAATACAAATTTGCATAAGTTTGTGAAACTTATGTGATTACAATAATTTGTATTTAACTGATACATTTTTGTGATATCATTTATAATTTTATTTAGAGTCACATATTGTATACATTACATACTGAAAAAAATTTATACTTTCGTTAGAATATCTCTAATCCTTTACAGAATTTAAATTTGATGAAACTTTTAGTGAAAATGAGATCCAATCCTTTCATTAAACTTGTATCAAGTTAAGGGAGAAGCAAATTTTTTATTAAATTGAGGATGAACCAAATCTTTCACCAGATTTTTAATAAGTATTTTTTCACTTAAATTTGATGAACACAAAAAATGAAGGATTGGAGTTGGGTTTTTTTGTCAAAATTAATGAAAAATGAAATTTAGAATGAGAAAGTAGTTTTTTAAAAAGATTTTGATAAAAATTTGATGAAAGAATTGAAATAATTAATATAAAAAGAATTTTTTATTCAAATTTAAAATTAAATTAAATAAAAAATTTAATAAATGATTGAAAATAGTGTTAGGCCTAACTTATTGTTAAAGTTATTTTGTGATGCGAAAGTTGTGGTTGAAGTCCTCATTGCAATAGTAAAAAAAAAAAAAAAATCGTCATTGCAAGCGATGTGAATGTCATAATGTGGTTGCTACCACGTGCCAATTGAAACCAGCAATACGGGTCAATTGTAAGAACAATTCTTGTGTCAAGTCAAGCTTTGTATACTTAAAAAATGAGCTGTATTCTTACGTATCTGCAATTTAAAAAATATATGTATATTATAAAAACAATAATAAAGAAATATATATATAGTATGTATTATTTAAATGATTAGTGTTTTTTTTTATCAAATTTATAATGTTGATTTTGAGTTTCATCGTCATCTTAATATAATTTTTACATAAATACCAAATGATAAGGACATTTTGGAAAAACTCAAAATATGAAATATTAATACAACATTGTTGTGTAGCTTGAATTTGAGCTTGATCCGAATGGCTTGAAATTCATCTTGTCGGTCGTTCGGCGAGAGGCTGACAACCGCGGTCATTAAGGTGACAATCGCGGTAAATAAGTGTTTTACCTAGTCATTCGACTAGTTGTCCGGTAAATACCCATTCGGGCCATTCGAGCTCCTCTCTTTTCGAGCTACAAGGCATTTTTCATATTGCTACCATAAGGAGCTTTCTCTTTGGAAAAAACTTAAATTATGAAATGTTAACACCATTAGGAGCTTTCGCTTTTGAAAAAACTCAAAATATGAAATGTCAACACTATTAGAAGCCTTCACATATAATATATATATATATATATATATTTGATGACCAATTGTTCGGGTCAGCTTATGCGTACATTGACTAATTTCGGAACCCATGCAAAACGTCCCTTCCACGCGGATCGGGCAGAACCCACGAGTGTGGTCTTAAGGAGCAGATTGCTCCTAAAGGGAGTTGAACTTGAGACCTAAAGTGAGCACACCCCTAGGGCGCAAATTGCACCCACTAGACCAACCCCTTGGGGTTTATGCTATATATAGTTAAAAAAAATATTTAAATCTTATACCCCCAAATTTTTTTTGAATTAAATTTATCGTTAAAAAATTGACAAAATTAAATTTTATCTCAAAATACTAAAAATTACAACTGCAAAGTTAAATTACCCTAATAATTACAATAACATTTTATTCATGGGGAAGTTACGGATAAATCCCAAAATTTGGGAAGGTGGTCTAGCCAATCCTGAAATATTATTATTAATCTATTTGGTTCTACTACATGGGTGTTTACTAAAGTGCCCTTGTGGTTCACGCTTGTTGGGATGAGGTTGTTTGTATTTCGGTTGGGGTGGGAGGTGTTTGGGTGTTATGGTGGCAAAATCTTTGTAGTAGGGTTTTGTATTTGTGGCACGTGTGTGACGGTGTAACACCATGTCAGGTTGAACATGTCCCATTAAGTGCGTTTATTTGTGTAATTTGGAATCCCTAATCAAATAACACAATTTTCGGAACAAACCTACCCTGTAATTTTGCGAGTAGTGTTTGTTTGATAATGATTTGAATGGGTGTGTGAGTGTGGGGGTTTGTGTGTATTCGTTTATCAGTGACGGGTTGACGATTTGACGATCTGTAGCTAGGGTTTTGAATTGGAGGGGGGAAATTTTGGGTTTACAATGGTCGTCGGTTTGTTGACGGTGTGTCTGACGAAGGGCTGACATAACAAACCTGTTCACCATTGAAAATGACCCACAAGCGTAAGTGATTTTCCTTGAATCATCGTGTTGGTATACTAAAGTGCTGGGGTTTTGAATTTGAATGTAGTGCAAATTAAGGGTTTAGGGTTAGATTATGTGTGTGTCGTGTACGAGAGGTTTGTGTGTGTTTGTTTTGTGTGAATGTCATTTGATATTGTTTCTATGTTCAACTATGTTCGTAAAATTGTTTAGGATTTATGTTTGGGTATGGGGTATGGGTGGTGGTCTGACGGCTGTTCATTGATATGTTAGTATAATGTGTGTTGTGTGACTCTATGTAAACACAATGGGAGATGTGCTCGTCTACCAATTGTAATAGAAATTACATGTTGGGTCCCCTATAACACCCCAGAATTTTTCTCTTCGCTCAAGCGCAAGAGTTGATGCTCGAGCAGTCTTGTGAGGGTCCCAGTACTTTTGCAGTCTGTCTGAGATTCTGAGAGTTGTGAATTTCCGCTCGAACGCAGGAGTGGTCGCTCGAGCTTAAGATTGGACGCTCGAGCGGTTTTCCTGGTTGAGTCTAAATTTTTGGGACTAGTGGGATTGCTCTTGACATTTTTATTATTGTGTTTGGAGCCCCTTTGTTTTATTTTGAGACATTGATCGAAGTGGTAACATGATGGTTGAGCAAGATTGGACCAAAAACTTTGACTAGAGTAATTTTCCTACAAATAGCCATCACTTTTTGCCATTTTCTTTTTCCACACTTCGAATTTGGGTGTGAGGCTAAAACCATTGGAAAGCTTGTTTCTGGGGCTTCGATTTGGACACAAGAACGACCTAAAACGGAATCCAAATGAGAGAGTTATACCCGTTTGAAGTTTTAGTATCTGTGCTGGAAACAAGTGCGCTCGAGCGCAGAAAGTGGCGCTCGAGTAGATTGCACGAATTCAGCAACTTAAAAAGTGATTTTCTTGATCATTCTCTCTATTTTTCTTTTCCCTCTTACTTCCCCTCATCCTAGATCCGAAAAACCCTAGATTTTTTACCCAAATACATTCCATTGCCCAAAGTTTTGGCTAAGATCTCTTACAAAAAAGTGAAGAAGGCGTGAAGATTTTACTTTTCTACCAATTGAAATTTGGATTTGCGAAGGATTCTTCTTGAAGCCTTGCTTTTTTGCTTGATCCTTGAGGTAGGGGTTTCTAGTTCTCCTTCAATACTCTCATTTATAGATAGGGATGGCAATGGGGGTTAATGGAGTGGATATTAATTCTCCATTCGCATTCTCCTATAAAATTTTTTCCCCATTCCCCATTCCCCATGGGTACCACCCTCCCCATTTCTTAATGGGTTTGGATTTTCCCTAATCCACTTTAATTCCCATTTTTATTTTTATTTTTATTTTTTATATTTAATGTTAACAACTTTTTTTTTTTTTTTTTTTTTAAAGGTTCACAACCAAAGTTAAATATACCTTCAATCTTTTTTCTTTCTTTTTTAATATATTTAATGTTAACAACTTTTTCATTTTTTTTTTTAAGGTTCACAACAAAAACTAAATATACCTTCAATCTTTTTTCTTCCTTTTTTAATATATTTAATGATAACAACTTTTACTCTTTTTTTTTTTTTTTTTTTGAAGGTTTTAGCTAAGGCCAAGTTTGGCAACCCAAAAATAATTCATCTTTTTATCTTTTTTCAATCACATCACCTCTTTACTTTTCTGCACATCTTTACGTAAAAAGACAAAAAGTACACTTATTTAGGTTATTCCAAACAACCCCTAAATATACCTTCAATCTTTTTTCTTTCTTTTTTAATATATTTAATGTTAACAACTTATTTTTTTTATTTTTTTTAAGGTTCACTACAAAAGCTAAATATACATTCAACTTTATTTTATTTTATTTGGTTCAACAACAAAACCAAATACACATTAATTAATTAATTAAAAAGTTTTTTTTTTATAATAATCAAATATATAATTTTGAGACAATCAAATAAGTTTTACTAATTGAAAAAAAAAATGTGGAAGAACGTGAGAAATTAAAAAAAAATTACAGCCATCTCTCTCTCTCTCTCTCTCACTCTCACTCTCTCCCCTACATGTTATAAGAACATGATTACAATGTTATAAGAGTCTGCTTGAAGAAATAAAATGTGAAAAAACCTGTTTGAAGAAAGTGTTATAAGACCCATATTAAATTGCATCAGGGCATAAACAAGGAATTGATTGTTGATCTCTTAGCCACGAACATTTTAGATATTAAACCATCTTTCTCTTAGCAAATTTGAACCATTCATTTTAATTTATCCAAAACCTAATTATACCTTTTAACAAATCTGAACCATTCATTTTAAGATATCTATGCCTTACCACACCCAATCCATCCTTCATCTTCTTCCTTTAGTCCTCCACGAATTTTGTTGTTTGTTACTTTTAAAAAACAAAAAATGTTTTTTCAATTAAATTTTTACTAATTTCACAACGCCATCACCGCCATTCTCACCGTCACTATCACACTACCATCAACATAGCCACTACCATCATTACTGCCACCACCACCCCACCACTATGTCACAATCTCTACTTTCACCTTCGTTCCATCACCGCTACCACCAAATATAAAAAAATATATTTTTAATTTTTTTTATAAAAAATATTTTTCATTAAAAAATATTTTCTATCTAAATAAATGATGCATAACATTGGGAAACAAGCTGATTTCAGTTAAATCTGTTCATAACTAAGAAAAATTCTTTTATTTTAAAAAAAATTATTTAGTAAGACTTTATATCCCTTTTTTGTTTTTTCAGCAAATAAATCTTTGTACCCATCCTTTCTAACCAATCGCGACTCATACTTGTTTCGATTCTCTACAATTTCCTTATTTCTAAATACATTCATATATATATATATATATATGTTGTATAAATTGTGTGATAACATAAAACAAATAGATTTATACCCGTTAATCGAAATTTCAGAACAAGTAAACCATTCTGAAAATTACAATACATAACAAAATAAAATAACATAGAAAAGCAAACCGAAATCTGTACTAGACAGTGTCCTTAATTTTTTTAAATAAATTTAAAAAATTCTAGATATACATAAAATTTGACAAGAATAATGTGACAATTTAAATTAATGTGTATTTGATTTTATTGTTGAGCCAAATAAAATAAAATAAGATTGAATGTATATTTAGTTTTGGTTGTGAATCTTAAAAAAAAAAATGGTTGTGAACCTTAAAAATAAAAAATAAAAAAAAAACACAAAAGAAAAAAGATTGAATGTATATTTAGCTTTGGTTGTGAATCTTAAAAATTTTTTAAAAAATGGTTGTGAACCTTAAGAATAAAAAAAAAAAAAAGATTGGATGTATATTTAGCTTTGGTTGTGGATCTTAAAAAAAAAAAAAAAAAAAAAAAAGTTGGTTGTGAACCTGAATAAATAAATAAATAAATAAAAGAAAAAAGATTGAATGCATATTTAGTTTTGATTGTGAATTTTAAAAAAAAAATATGGGGAAATTAGTGAGTACCCATCCCGTGTGGATATTTAAAGAATATCACTTACCCTACCCAATGGATAAAAAAAAAAAAGGAGAAAACCTATGTATTTGGGTTGGGTTTCCAAGGATACCCACATGATAGGTTATCCATTGCCATCCCTAAGCATAAGTTTTAGGCCTCACTTTAGAATCATTTTGCAAAAAGTGCCATTTTCTAAACTCTTGAAACATAGTTGTTAAATAATTCTATATATTTTTTTAAACGCCCCCTTTAAAAATGGCCTTCACACAACTAAGGGGAAAATAAAAATTCTTATCTATAAGCATAATACAAGTTTTATAGATTTTCTAAACTCAAGTTTGTTATCATAAGAAAACCCATTTTGAAAAATAAATAAATTACCAATTTAGAATAGGTTCTACAAATTTAATTTTTATTTTCTAAAATAGAATTTTTATTTATTAGATAGTTTATGACAATTTTATTTCATTTAATTTGATAATAATCCTCGTAAATGCTTTAGATAAACCTTAATACTAATAGTATTATTTGACTTATATTTAAATATAAAAAAAAAATCCCATTTTAAATTTTGCTTTAGGTCTCAATGAGAGTTGGACTGGCCTACATAGAAAACATTTGAGAATACTTTTAAAATATCTCTCCTGATTATACTTCTAAAATTCTAATTGGTTTTACAATGATATGATAAGTATTAATTTTTAATTTATCATATATTTCATATTATATATATGGCTCAATTACTTTATTACATCATTATAAATGAATTTATAAATTTAAGTTATGAATTTTTGACAATATGTACTCTCCTTTCTTTGAGTAGCCAAGTACATTTTATTCTTAATAGGAGTGACCCAATCTACACATATGAAGAATCATTTCTTGTACAGTCATCATCTCACATCGTGACCCCAATCTACACATACGAAGAAATCATTTCTTGTACAATCCTTTGTCCATAGTTTGTCATCATCTCACATTTGTCCTCCTATTGACCTGATTTGTTTGAAAGATTAAATAAGATGAGATTATGAGTATAGAGAAACTGAATAAGAAAATTATTAGTGTGATGATATTAAATTAGAGATTTAAAATAAAGTGTGTTTGTTTGTGTACTAGTATGGTGATATTAGTTTGCTATGACCAAATTTATAAAATTACCCAAAAACCCTCCTCATATATAATATAATTTTGTTAGTTTTATAAAGTGGAGGGCAAAATGATAATTTAGCCATCAATTTGTATGAGGGGTCCAACCCTCTCATGGAAATGCTAATCCCACCATAAAAGGGGATTTATACTTCTATGAGATTGTTAATCCCATCGTATTTTATTGCACACAAATATAAGTTTAGTGAGTCCCAATAATCTAATCTTTCCTCCCAAACCCCCCATCAAACATGAACTCTAGGTACCCTTTTTTTTTTGTTGTTTTTTTTTTTTTTTGGAAAGCTTCTCATAAGGTACTTTGACAGATTCTTTCTAAAGCAATGCAACTCTATCATTGAGGAGGTTATTGGGTGAGGAAATTATTTATTGTTATTGGAGTAAATACGTGCGAGGATTAGAGTATCTCTATCTCATATTTCATATTTGATATGATATTTTAACAGTTATATTTGATTGTTTAGAATTAGGTTATTTTAGTAATTTTATTTTATTTTTTAGCTAAAATATGAGGTAAAAAAAAGTTGTATATTTGGAATGACTTTTTAATTTTTTACAAAAAGATGTATAAAAAATAGAGAGAAAATAGAATCTTTGACTTTTTTAGTATAGATTATAAGCTTTTTGATTTTTTAATAACTTTTTGGCTCTAGACTAAAACTTTTTCTTGATTTCAAAGAAAATTTTACTTTCTTGTTTTTCATATTTTTTGTTTTTACTGAATTTTTTAAATATTTTAAGTAATTTTTTTAATTTTTAGACACACTTAATATAAATACATTTAAAAAGTATAATTTTTGTGAATTTTTTAAAAATATCAAAAATACCAAAAAAATACAAAAATTTAGTACATTTTTCATATTTTTGTGTATTTATTAATTTTTAAAAATATTTTTTCACAAATATTTTACTTTTTAGACACATCTAAGTAAGATGCATCTAAAAAAGTAAAAAAAAAAAAACTTAAAATTTTAAAAATATTCACTAAAAACAAAAAAAAATATGAAAAATAAAAAACTCAATTTTCAAAAAATTTAACACAAAAAACTCAAATCAAACACACTGATTACTTCCCAAACGAGGCCTAAATATCAACTCTATCCGATGTGCTAAAAGTTAATATGATTTTTAGCATCAACTTTTTATATCAATTTTGACATGAAGACCACTTGATACCTTTTTTTTTTCTTTTTTTCTTTTTTCTTTAAAATTAGTAAAACAAAATAGCTTAAATTTTAAAAATAATATAATAATATTTCACATATCAGATGGAAAGTTTCTATGTCGAATTAGCATATGTCAATTTGCCACCTAAGCCTTCAATAAAATTTGGCATACCAAATTTTGAAAGTTTGAATGGAAATACTATTATATATATATATACATATATATTGTCAGTTTAGTTCTTTCATTTTTTAATTGATTCGATTTTAATCTTTAATTTTGAATTTTATGTTAATTAAGTCTAATTGATAATGTTGAGAAAGATTTTATATGAAAAATGATTGCTAAATTGGTTGAAATTAACTCATTGAATTTAGCATGTTTATAATTTTATTTCTAAAAGTATGACACGTGTTGCTTATGTGTGTATTTTTGATCAAATATGCTATTGAGCATAATCAATTAGACTAAATTGACATAAAATCATAAATTAAACGTCAAAATTGAACCAATTAAAATTACACAAATTAAAATGGCACAATAATTAAAATATAGGAATTACATATATAATTTGTCTTATTATTTTTATGTCTCTTTTTTAAGAAAATAGGACAAGAGTTCTAATATAAATAGTGTGGAGCAATCTTTCCAACTCCGTCGGAGTTGTTAGCAACTCCGCCGGTTCCAAGCCCGGGTTAAGGAGGAGGATTGTGTGTTAGGTAGTCGACAGGCAACACGTAAAAAGCTGCTCGGATCCCTTATGACAATGAATACTACTTTGAATTGTTTAAATGTTAGGTCGTTCTCCTCAAGTGACGCGTTGCGCTTGCCTCCGAGTGTTTCGAAGAGTGAGCAAGGGGCACCGCATCGACGCCTAGGTGCGGTGAAAAATGGGCGAAGGTTCTCGTGTTTTTCTAGATTAGCGCGGGTAAAGAAACTGGTCCAAGACTATAGGTTTAAGGTAGCCACTTGGAATATAGGAACCTTAATTGGTAAGACGATGGAGTTGGCAGATGTTATGATTAGGAGGAGAGTTAATATAGTTCGCGTACAAAAAACTAAGTGGACGGGTGAGAAAGTTAGGGAAATTGAGGATACTAGTTTTAAATTGTATTATAGTGGTAAGGATAGACGCAGGAATGGGGTATGAGTCTTAATTGCCAAGGGTCTTGTAGAGAATGTAGTAACAGTCATTAGAAAAGGTGATAGGATTATGTTAGTTAAACTAGTTATTGGAGGGAATATAGTGAACGTTATTAGTGTATGCGCCCCTCAAGTAGGATTAGATGATCAGACTAAGAGGGATTTTGGGAGCAAATGGATGAGATCTTACAAGAGATACTTGTAGGAGAGAATCTGGTTATAGGTAGAGATTTTAATGGCCATGTAGGTATAGATAAACTAGGCTATGAAAGGGTGTATGGTGGATACGATTTTGGTGATAAAAATGAGGCTGGAGAAAGTATTTTAGATTTTGCGTTGGCTTCTGACCTGGTGGTGGCCAATACTATGTATAAGAAGAGGGAGGAGCATTTGATAACCTTTAAGAGTGGGTCAGTTAAGTGTTAAATAGATTACTTCTTAGTGAGAAAAGTGGACTGCCTAAAATACAATGATTGTAAGGTGATTTCTAGAGAGAGCCTAACCTCTACACATAGGATTTTGGTACTATATTTATGTTTTTGAGGGCAATACCAAGCTAGGAAGGATAGTTGGTGTCATAGGACGAGATGGTGGGACCTAACAAGGGATAAATTAAAAATATTAAGAATAGAATAGATAAGGAAGGTACTTGGAACTTGAAAGATGATGCTAACACTATGTGGAACTCGATGGCCAATTGTATGAGGAGAATCTCAAGGGAAATTCTTGGAGAATCGAAAGGAATGGGACCCAGCTCTAAGGAAACTTGGTGGTGGAGAGAAAAGGTTCAAGCCGTAGTTAAGGCAAAAAAAGAGTGCTTTAAAAAGTGGCAAAATGACAGAACTGAGAAAAACCTTAAGAGCTATAGATAGGCTAATAAAGAGGTCAAGAAAGTAGTGAGAGAGGCTAAGCTGAAAGCTTATGATGACTTATACACTAGATTAGATAATAAGGAGGGAGAGAAGATGGTATACAAACTCGCTAACATATGAGAGAGGAAAACAATAGATTTTAATCAAGTTAAGTGCATCAAGAGTGAGGATTCTAAGGTATTGGTGAGAGATGAAGAGATTAAGGAAAGATGGAAGAACTATTTTGAGAAACTATTAAATGAGGAACATAGAAGTACGGCAATAGGGGAAAAAATAGCCAGTAATACGATAAACCAAGATTATAAGTTCTATCTTAGGATTAGGAACTTTGAAGTGGAGTTTGCACTTAAGAAGATGAAATCAAATAAGGCTTAAGGACCAGATGGTATCCCTATTAAAGCTTGAAAGTGTTTGGGTAAAAAGGGGGTTGCTTGGTTGACTAGGTTGTTTAGCAAAATTTTGTTGACTAGAAACATGCCAGATGAGTAGAGGAAGAGTATTTTAGTACCAATCTATAAGAATAAAGGGGATGTCTAGAATTGCAACAACTATACAGGAATCAAGCTAATGTGTCATATAATAAAAGTGTGAAATAAGGTGATAGAACACCGATTGCGAGATGTAACAAAGATGTCAGGGAATCAATTTGGGTTTATGCCAAGCAGGTCAACAATGGAAGCGATCTATCTTTTGAGGAGAGTAATAGAAAAGTATAGAGAAAAGAAAAAAGACATTCATATGGTGTTTATCGACCTTGAGAAAACATATGATAGAGTGCCTCGGGAGATAATATGGTGGGTGTTAGCGAAGAAAAGGGCGACAAAAGGTTACATTGATGTGATTGGGGACATGTATAAAGAGGTGGTGACCACTATTAGATCGTCTGCTGGAGAGACATGAATTTTCTATCATTGTAGGGTTACACCAAGGATCTAGCTTAAATCCATATCTTTTTACTTTAGTTATGGATGAGTTGACGAGAAATATCCAAGATGACGTGCTATAGTGTAGGTTTTTTGCAAACAATATAATGCTAGCGGATAGAGAAGGAGTTAATACAAGGTTGGAGATTTGTAGAAAAGCTCTTGAATCTAAATGATTTCGGATAAGCAGAATTAAGACATAGTACATAGAGTGTAAATTTGGTAACAGTAACAATGAAAGCAGAGGAGAAGTGAAAATTGAAAATCAAGAAATGCCTAAGAGTGAACATTTTCGTTATTTAGGATCAATTATCACAATAGTAGGGGAGATTGATGCAAATGTGGCCCATAGGATCAAAGCGGGATGGTGTAAGTGGAGAAGTGGGTTTGGGATACTGTGCGATAAACGAACACCCACTAGACTTAAAGATAAGTTCTATAGAACAGTTATTAGACCAACGATGTTGTATGAGACGGAGTGTTGGGCAACTAAGAAACAACATATAGATAAGATGAGTGTGGCTGAGATGAGAATTCTAAAGTGAATGTTTGGAAAGACTAGACAAGACAGAATTAGGAATGAGTGTATTCGGGAATGGGTAGGAGTAGCACCGATAGAAGATAAGTTGAGAGAGAATCGATTGAGATGGTTTAGTCATATTCAGCGGAGACCAACAGAGGCAATAGTGAAGAGATGCGATATTATAACGGTATATAGAAGTGTTAGGAGACGGGATAAGCCTAGATTAACGTTGGTTAGTGTTGTAAATAGAGATATGGATATACTTAATTTGACTAACGAAATAGCCTTTGATAGGGCCGCGTGAAAAAGAATGATTCATGTAACTGATCCCATTTGATGGGACTTAAGGTTTGGTTTGGTTTGGAGCAATCTTTCAACAATGCTCTAGACCATTCAATTTGTAATACTTTTGTGCTATCTTCTAACAAATAATATAAAAGGTGGTACACTTTTAAATCAAAGAAAACCAACTGATAATACCACACAAATTTACTACAAGAACACTAAACAACTTTTCTCATTATTGGCCATAGTTACGTCGTCTAGAGTTTAAGGATAATCATAACGGTAGAACTAAATTTATGTATTATAAAACGTTTATTATTATGTGTAGCTATTGTACCATTGAGAACATATGATGACACACATATTGATATAAGAATTTGTTTTGGAAACATTAAAAAAATCTATTTTTTATTATTTAAGTCAAAAATAGTTTAGTTATTTGGTTACATTTCATTTAGCTAAAATTTAATATAAAAAAAAAATGGTAAAAAATTCACCTGTTTGATAAATAATAAACATTCACATTTTTTTAAAAAATTTAAAACTTGCATTATATATATATTTTTTAATTTTTCAAACCTTTCTATTTAGAAGGATTTAAAAAGTAAAATATTTTGTGAAAAAAAAAATTTCTAAAGTGAAAAAAAATCAATCTACCTAAAATTTTCCTAATAATAAAAACTATTTTTTAGCATTTTTTAACAAGAATTTTATCTATATATAAATAAATAAATAAATAAAAGTAATTTAAAAACCAGCCCTAAATAAGTATTGGGTTTTGGCAAATTGGGCTTGCATGAAAAGCCCACATAATAATAAGGTTGAGGTCCAAATATATGAAACAAGGAAAGGGAGACTTCTTATGGGCCCTATATGGGCCTCAATTCTTGACACGGATAAATGGAATGGGCCTATCCCATCCCAATCTGACCAGAATAAATGTTAATTCACAAAATTATACACACAGAATTAATCATAATTTAATTATGAGACCAACTATATTCTCTAAATTTTAGAGATGCCAGTATAATTTATCTTAAAAATCACATATAATTTATAGAATAAAATACACTTACTTTCCTCAGATTTGAGAAAAATACAATTAGTTCCACATTTTTAATATGATTACACTAATTTTTTCTGAGTTTTTAATTCACAATACACTTAGGCACTTTTTTATAAGTAATTCATTAATCATATAAATAAAAAATTATATTATAATTTTTTTTCCTACTAAAATGAATACTTATATTTATTTATTTTAGTATTTATTCATCATTTATGTTAGTTTTGGTTGTTTTAATCATATTAGAAAAAGTGCTAGTGCAATTACGTCAAAAGTGTAAGGTTAATTATAGTTTCTCCAAACCTCAAGGAAAGTGATTGTAATTTTCCTTTTTTTTATGAGTTTTTTTTAATAGAAATAATTTGTAAAATTTTAAAATTAATTTCCAAAAACAAATTAAAATTTAACTAAACGTATTCACTTTTTACTAATTTAAAACAACTTTCTTATAATTTTAAAAAATATATATATTCAAATTTAATTTATTTCGAGGATATCAAACAATTTTTAACAATTCAAATTACAAGTTAGAATTTAGTTTTTTTTACAACCCTACAATTAATAACAATCACGGACTAGGGGTGTAATTTAGACGGGCTTAACCCGAGCAACCCGAACCTAATTCGAATTTTTTTAGGACTTAGACAAGATATTTTCAAATTCGGTATATGCTTGGGCAAAAAATCAGAAGCCCGAATTAAATTTGGATGGGTTCGAGCAAAGATGTCAAATAACCCGAGCGACTCGAATCCCGAATTATACATATATAAATATATAAAACAAAAAGCATTATTAATAACAACAATTATTATCAGGGCACATACAAGCCATGTACCCATCCCATCATCAACTAGTATGTATATTTGCTTAGAACTTATCAACCAATTTCTTAAAAAATAAAATAAAATAGCTTGTCTTGAAAAGAAAAATTATATAGCCAATGGATTGGCTATATGTTCTCTTCTTGTGCATGTTGTAAATTGCTACTAACTAAAATAAAGGGTCACAATGTGAACTATAGCATGGTTTTTTAATGGGATTATTACAATTAAGGCAAAAAAAAAAAAAAAAAATAAACATATTATTTACCAGCCAGTTCATTAAATAAATAAATAAATAAATAAATCTTGTAAAGTCTATGCATAAGAATTTATTTATGAAGGCAAAATTATGGGCTTGCTAAGAATTTGTCAATTTTAGCCTTTATTACTAGGAGAATGAAATGTTTTGATCGAGTACAAATAGTGATATCTGTTCCTATGTAATCAGATGAACTAGGAGAATTTGAAGAAGATATCTGGAGTCCTGCGATCTCGTCCATTCAATCAAAATGCGAAGACAAATCAGACGACTGTAATTTCGTTTACATTTCAGAGATCCTTCGAGCTTCCAATTACCTCCCTGAAGACTATGATATATTCCAATTGTTAGAGAAGCAACAGTATCTCAAAGGGAACGATACCTCTAGAGTCTCCAGCCTCGAAAGAAAGCTAATCTTCGACACTGTCTCTGAAATTCTCGACAGGAATAGAGAAATGCCTCCGTGGAAGGTCTTATCACGGTCAAATTCCAGTATCGGAAAGCCTTCATTGCATCGAATTTGATCAGAATTTCTGAGAATTTGAGAACGTGACACTGCAGAGGACTTGTTTGATATTGTTTGCGGTGTGCTACCTACGAAAGGACTTGGCAGGAGATACAATCAGCGGGTGGGGAGATTGTCCGATGGAGATGTCGGAGGCAACGTTGGACATTGAACGGATGATATTCAAAGATCTGGTCGGCGAAACAATTGGAGATCTGGTGGCATTTGCCGAGAATAGAAAATCCTCGGCGCCCAGGAAATTGGTTCTGATGCGAGGGCATAAGGAAGCCTTTTTAGTTTTTGTTTTTAATGTTTTCTGTGTGTCTCAATTGCACTTGTGTTTTAAGTTTTATTTTTGTTTTTGCCATTTTCTTTATGTTTATTTTTTTAAAATTTGGAAATCTGGTATTTCGTTGGGGTTTTTAACCTTGGAAACCAGGAAAATCTAACTGGTAGCTTTTGCAAAGCCTGTAAAAACTAAGATTGAAAATATCAGAAAAGTGCATGTGTGAGCTTTCAAACTTAAATCACTCTTTCTCAATATAGCATAATGTTTCATTGTTTATCTTAGTATTTAGAAGCAATTTGGGAGCTTGTTAAAAAAGTAGTTTTTTGACTTTTTAGTTTTTTAACACAAAAAAGTTACCAAAAAACCAAAAAAATCAAAAAATTAGTTTTTTTACCAATTTCTCAAAACACCACTTAATGTATCAAACTAATTATGGTGAAATTTATTATATCAATATTGTGCTCATAAATATGACATTACAGCTTTCTCTAATTGAACTATTTTGCATGGAAAAAAAAAATTTGTTTGGAAAATAGTGCATGTTTGGTAAGTTCGGGATATTTTGTTTTTACAATAGTATGTTTATGGAAAAATTGAGTGAGATCTGTTTTTAATTGTATTGGATCATCTAAAAATTATTTTTTATTGTTTATGTTTCAAATATAATAATTATGTATTTCCATAACTAAAAAATGTACAAACCACCACGTGGTAAGTCTGATCTATCAGTTAAATTTTTCAATATTATCATTACAAATTTAATTTTATAAAAAAATAATGCGAACGTGTTATTTCAAAATGAGGGACATATATGATTACAATGTTTTTTAAGGAGAGACTTTAAGAGCAAGTTTAATTCGTGTGGGTTATGTCTAAAAAAATGATGTGAAATGGTTTATTTTTGTGTTCCTGTAATCATTTTTGGAAAAGTTTCAATACACCGATGTGTTTCTATGACCTATTTTTCTTCCTAATTGGTTGCAAATATGACAGGAATCTTTGGAAGATGGAGGTGAAAAAATTGAGTCAAAGAAACACAAGAAGAAGAAGAAGAAGAAGAAGAAAAAGAAGGATAAGGGACAAAAAAACAAAAGGTTTGTTGCCATTGACCAGTTCATCCTAGTCAAATCAAAATTGTAACCTTTGCTTAGTCTTTAATGTTTTTCTGTTGCAGTCATCAAAGGACACTGTAGATGCTGTAGTGAAACGGCTTAAAAAGAAGCTGAAATTGTGATTCGAATAGAATTCGATTCCAACTGTTTGTCTGAAGGCATATTGAAGGGTTTACAAACTGATTTATCAGAGCATCTGCTTTTGCTTTTGATTAGAACAGACACTATTCCAATGAATTTTCAAGGAGTTTTTTTTTTTAATTAGCTTTTTCAATTTGTTTTTTTTTTTTAGAATTTATTTGATGCAAATGATTCAAAACCCTAATGATTAAATTCCTGAGTTGTGCAATTCAATCTATTCTTCTGGTTCTTTGTTAAAGTGGATTTGTACCTAGAAACTTCTTGCAATGTTTTCTATATGGTGTTTTGGTTGAGTCCATTACCTCATTTCCATTGCATGATTGTTGTGTTATGTTAATTTTCTAAGGAATTTCATAACATTCTCTTAAATGTGGCTCAATAGGATATTTAATTGTTGGTTAATATTTCAAGCATTCGTTGGTTGTCTTGTTTAGGTCCTTACTCTCTCTACTAAACAACCAAATGTGGTTTGACTTCTTGTGTTTATACTCACAGCCTCATGGGCCAGAATGATCCAGGCCCATATGGTAGGGTCGGCCTAAATTTTTTGAGACCCAAAGCAAACTCAAAAATTGGGCTCAACTTTAAAATTTTTTTAAAGAATATATATTGGTAAAATATTAAAAATCTTCAATTTATTTTACAAATTACATTCCACTATTTTAGAATGCACGATTGATCACGATTCAAACTTTTCTTTTTTTTTTTCAAAATAAAAATACATAATAATATTAATATTCCTTGTAATATTATTTTCTTTTAATAATAATATTTTCCTTTTATTGATTGGTCTTCATTGCCTTATAAAATATTTTCGTTTAATAATAAAATTTTCCTAGATCTTCATTGCCTCATAAAATCATTTTCCATTAATAATAAAATTTTCCTCCTTCATTGCCTTATAAAAATATTTTCCTTTAATAATAAAATTTTCCATCATCTTCATTGATTCACCTCCGTTCCCCTATATCTATATATACATATTGTATTGCATAGCTTACAGAGACAACAAACAAAGAGAGAGAGAAAGAGAAAGAGAGACAAAACAATTCAATGGCATTCAAAGCTTTCATCTCCCGTGTCACATCTTCCTTCAAATTGTGCCGCTCCAAACATCCGTCCAACATCCCAGATAGCCCTATCCAACTCTCCCCAAGCCCTCTCTTCATTGACTGCCAGCCGGCCACCCCCCTCCCTTTCAAAAAACCCCACCGCTCCTTCAAGCACCATGTCTCCTCCTTCTTAGTCTGTGGGTTCCGCACACACGAAGACGACCTCCCCGAATCACCGCCATGCAAGTGGGACGAGACGCCACGTCGCGACTACAACTCCTCCATCTCCAGCGATTCCGACGACGAACTCTTCCCTCCTCCTCCTCCGTCGACACCACAGCCTATCACCACTTCCATCTCCGGCGATTCCGACGACGAGCTCTTCCCTCCTCCTCCTCCTCCTCCTCCTCCTCCGACGCCGACACGACACTCTATCCCCACTTCCTTGGCCGACAGTGGTTTGTGTGGTTACGAGAGTGATGATGAAGAAGAAGAGATCGTGACACTTTCACTAAATCGCAAGAAGAGGATGCAGAAGCTGCTACCGTCATTTCCGGCAGAGGTGCATGCATTAAACTGGGTTTAATTTTAATTAATTAACTTCAATTATCACTTAATTTTGATTAATTGTTTCTAATTAGTTTGATTAATAATTTTGTGGGGGTTGAAGAGATCGAAGATGGAAGGAGGGAGGAGTCTGTTGGAGAGGTGCGATAAGCTGCTACACAGCATAGCGGAGATGACGAGTGGGACTGAGTTGCAACAGAGTACAGTGTCGGTACTCGACTCGTCGTTCTACAAGGACGAGTCGTCCTCTCCTTTGCCTGTCATGAAACGCAGCATTGAGTTCAAAGGTACGTAAGTCTCTCACAAATTTGCTAGTAATTAATTATCGAATGATTTTATTTAATACTGTAGTCAGATGACGTCTTCACTGCTATGTCGTGGTTTGACTCGGAGGGCCGAGCCTGTTCTTTTGGTTATGCTTTAGTCAACCTACTCAAATTTTATACATAGTACTCATTAACTGAGGTTTAACTGTAACTGAGTTGCAATCCCCTCTTCTGAAAATTTTATCCATAGTCAAAATGATAACCTAATTTCTGAAAATTTTACTCATAGTCAAAATGATAACCTGATTATAGGATTGCAAACGAACCGAGCTGAGTCAAGTTTTATTGAATATGAACTTGGTTTATTTATTTGTCGAACTCGTTTATTGAGTTCAAGCTCAGCTCGATAACTAATTGGGTTAGTGCTTAGCTCGATTCGTTAATATTAATAAAACTTGAATTCGGTTCAGCTTGACTTGATAAGAATTTTATTATTATTATTTAATATATAAATAATATATTTATACTTATATTATTTGATATATAAAAAATATATTTATTATGCAATTTAAATAAAAATACGAGCTCGTTTAGTAAACGAGCCAAATCGAGCCAGTTCGAAAACAATTCGGTTCGTTTGCAACCCTACCCATATGATAGCTAGCTCTAGTTGAAAAAGGAAAATAGTTAAAACTTTCAAGACATTCCTCTTAAATTTATTTCAATGAGGATATTTACAGGAAAGTTTTTTTTTTTTAAATTTAGGAAAGATTTTAGGGTATCTACCATTAATGATTGAAAATTAGAAAGGGCTATGTTAAAAAGAAAAAGAAAAAATAGTAAGAGTGATTCTTTGTTCGACTCTAAAAAAAAGTGTCATCCTTCGATAGGTGGGGTGGCAATTTTTCTAGACGTATTTGGGGTCGCTTTTGTGTAATAGAAGGGTGTTATTTTTTCTTTTTGTTTACACATTGTTTTTTAATGTATAAATAAAAATAAAAAAACAAAAAGAAAAAGAAAAGAAAAGAAACAAATTTTAAATCATAAAAGCTACGCCATTTTGATGCATGGGAGGGATGGATTCTCATAACTCTTTAACATCGTGTTTGAGGAAATTTATGAACTTTTACTATCTTTGTTTTTTCCCTTTACATTGTTTAGAGAACTCTTTTTTGGGGGTACTTTATAGACCATGACGTGGAGAGGATAGTCTTGCCAATGAAAAAATTCGAACACTCAACTTCTATGCAAATGTAATGCATTTTTTTTTTTTTTTTGTAGTTATGATTGAGATCACTAAAAAACCAATCACTAATAGCTCTAATGAGCTGAAAAATGTAAAATAAATAAATAAATAAATAAATAATAATATAGGCAACCATCACATTAAGGGGGGATTTAACTCATTAGTGCTCCCCTTAGTGGTCTCTTTTTACTGTTCTCAAGCATTAATTTTTTTTTTGGTTAACAAATGTACTTTGAAAAAAGAAAAAAGAAAGAGACTCAAAATATAACTACAAAAGATTATCAAAGATATAGTGAATTATATTAATTCAGACTCTGTTAATGGATTGGCTATATGTTCATTTAAATGAAATAAATTTATTTTGAAATATTACTACTAAATGTAAATTATAAATGTTGTTTTTTTTCTCTATCTAATAGTGACCACTGGCCAGCCTTGAGTTGAATACTACTATTTTTTTTTTTTTTGAATAGTGAATACTACTGCTTCATGACATGAAACAAAAAGCATTATTATAGTTTATTTGGTGTTGTTAATAACAACAATTATTATCAGGACACATGCAAGCCATGTTCCCATCCCATCATCAACTAGTATTGTATATTTGCTTAGAACTTATCAACCAATTTCTTAAAAAAAAAATAAAATAGTTTGTCTTGAAAAGAAAAATTATATAGCCAATGGATTGGCTATATGTTCTCTTGTTGTGAATGTTGTAAATTGCTACTAACTAAAATAAAGGGTCACAATATGAACTATAGCATGGTTTTTTAATGGGATTATTACAATTAAGGTAAATATATATATATATATATATATATTATTTACCAGCTAGTTCATTAAATAAAAATAATAATAAAATAAAAATCTTGTAAAGTCTATGCATAAGAATTTATTTATGAAGGCAAGATTATGGACTTGCTAAGAATTTGTCAATTTTAGCCTCAATTACTAGGAGAATGAAATGTTTTGATCGAGTACAAATAGTGATATATGTTCCTATGTAATCAAATGAATTAGGAGAATTTGAAGAAGATATCTGGAGTCCTACAATCTCGCCCATTCAATTAAAATGGGATGACAAATCAGATGAACTAGGAGAATTTGACGAAGATATCTGGAGTCTTGCCATCTCGCCCAATCAATCAAAATGCGAAGACAAATCAGATGAACTAGGAGAATTTGACGAAGATATCTGGAGTCCTGCCATCTCGCCCAATCAATCAAAATGCGAAGACAAATCAGACGACTGTGATTTCGTCTACATTTCAGAGATCCTTCGAGCTTCCAATTACCTCCCTGAAGACTATGATATATTCCAATTGTTAGAGAAGCAACAGTATCTCAAAGGGAACGATACCTCTGGAGTCTCCAGCCTCGAAAGAAAGCTAATCTTCGACACAGTCTCTGAAATTCTCGACAGGGATAGAGAAATGCCTTCGTGGAAGGTCTTATCACGGTCAAATTCCAGTATTGGAAAGCCTTCATTGCATCAAATTTGGTCAGAATTTCAGAGAATTAGAGAACGTGACACTGCAGAGGACTTGTTTGATAATTTTTGCAGTGTGCCACGAAAGGACTTGATAGGAGATGCAATCTGCGGGTGGGGAGATTGTCCGGTGGAAATGTCAGAGGCGACGTTGGACATTGAACGGATGATATTCAAAGATCTGATCAGCGAAACAATTGGAGATCTGGTGGCATTTGCCGGGAATAGAAAATCCTCGGTGCGCAGGAAATGGTTTTCTGATGCGAAGGGCATAGGGAAGCCTTTTTAATGTTAGTTTTGTTTTTAATGTTTTCTGTGTGTCTCAGTTGCACTTGTGTTTTAAGTTTTATTTTTGTTTTTGCCATTTTCTTTATGTTTTTTTTTTAAATTTGGAAATCTGGTATTTCATTGGGGTTTTTAACCCTGGAAACCAGGAAAATCTAACTGGTAGCATTTGCAAAGCCTATAAAAACTGGGATTGAAAATATCAGAAAAGTGCATGTGTGAGCTTTCAAGCTTAAATCACTCTTTCTCAATATAGCATAATGTTTCATTGTTTATCTTAGTATTTAGAGGCAATTTGGGAGCTTGTTAAAAAAAGTAGTTTTTTGACTTTTTAGTTTTTTAACACAAAAAATGTACCAAAAAACCAAAATAATCAAAAAATTAATTTTTTACCAATTTTTCAAAACACCACTGAATGTATCAATCTAATTATGGTGAAATTTATTATATCAATATTGTGCTCGTAAATATGACATTACAGCTTTCTCTAATTGAACTATTTTGCATGGAAAAAAAAAAATTGCTTGGAAAATAGGGCATGTTTGGTAAGTTCGGGATATTTTGTTTTTACAATAGTATGTTTGTGGAAAAATTGAGTGAGATCTGTTTTTAATTGTATAGGATCATCTAAAAATTATTTTTTATTTTTTATGTTTTAAATATAATAATTATGTGTTTCCATAACTAAAAAATGTACAAACCACCACGTGGTAAGTCTGATCTATCAGTTAAATTTTTCAATATTTTCATTACAAATTTAATTTTATAAAAAAAAAATGCGAACGTGTTATTTCAAAATGAGGGACATATGATTACAATGTTTTTTAAGGAGAGACTTTAAGAGCAAGTTTAATTCGTGTGGGTTATGTCTAAAAAAATGATGTGAAATGATTTTGGAGAGGGGCCTATTGTGGGAGTCCCCAAATTTAATCTATAGGGGCGTAGTAGCGGTCCATTTCATTTGCAAATTTAGAGGTCATTTTGGGATTTTTCTTTAAGTATTTTATTTACTTGTTTTCAATAAAATTAATTTAGGTTGTTAAAATTTACTCCACTAGATGAACCAATTTGTTTTAAAAAAAATTTAAAAAACTTTCACTATTAACAAAGGAAGGAAGAAACAGTTGATTTTTTTTATCTTTTATTTTTGAACTTTTCTTATTTTTAATGATTTTTTTTTAATTCCTTTATACTACACTAACTGGGGAAAAATTGACATAAATTAAAAAAAGATTATTAAAACAAAAAAATTATAAAAAAAAAAATTGACTATTTTAATTGGAGGCCAAATGAAACCATAGTGAAAGTTCAAGAGGAAAAAGAAGCGAGTTGAAATTGAAATTGTCTTAAAGCATGAGAAAAATAAGAGACACATTAGTGCTTCTTGCTCTGAAAGTCTTGGTCTTAGGAGAGACTTTCGGATGTAAATGGTGAGTCACTCTAGTCTCTTGTATGCTGGTTACATAAAATATATGACATCATTTATGTTGTGTTTTTTATTAATGAAAAATTATAATATATGTTAAGCAAGTCAGTTTATATTCTAACTAGCTAATAAAGTATACTAATGTGGTTCTACCTATAAAGATTTTTGATACATCATTATTTAAAAGTACTATTTTATCGACGTATGCTACAAGATATTTTAGGACTACTCATTAATTATCACAATTAAAAGAGGCAACAAGACATGATGGGTTGAGTTGGGCTTGTAATATTCCATTCTCAACCCTTACCATGTCAAAGCGGGAACATCCTTTCTTTGTCTATTGTTAATTCTTAATCATTGAGATTCATGAACAATTTGGATTTTTAGGGGACCCTGTCTTTTTCTCCTCTGAAACAAATCAAAATGATTGAGCTTTTTCTATTTGGAATTATGTTAAGTCTAATTCTTATGGGCCCTATATGGGCCTCAATTCTTGACACGTATAAATGGAATGGGCCTATCCCATCCCAATCTGACCAGAATAAATGTTAATTCACAAAATTATACACACAGAATTAATCATAATTTAATTATGAGACCAACTATATTCTCTAAATCTTAGAGATGCCAGTATAATTTATCTTAAAAACCACATATAATTTATAGAATAAAATACACTTACTTTCCTAAGATTTGAGAAAAATACAATTAGTTCCACATTTTTAATATGATTACACTAATTTTTTCTGAGTTTTTAATTCACAATACACTTAGGCACTTTTTTATAAGTAATTCATTAATCATATAAATAAAAAATTATATTATAATTTTTTTTCCTACTAAAATGAATACTTATATTTATTTATTTTAGTATTTATTCATCATTTATGTTAGTTTTGGTTGTTTTAATCATATTAGAAAAAGTGCTAGTGCAATTACGTCAAAAGTGTAAGGTTAATTATAGTTTCTCCAAACCTCAAGGAAAGTGATTGTAATTTTCCTTTTTTTTATGATTTTTTTTAATAGAAATAATTTGTAAAATTTTAAAATTAATTTCCAAAAACAAATTAAAATTTAACTAAACGTATTCATTTTTTACTAATTTAAAACAACATTCTTATAATTTTAAAAAATATATATATTCAAATTTAATTTATTTCGAGGATATCAAACAATTTTTAACAATTCAAATTACAAGTTAGAATTTAGTTTTTTTTACAACCCTACAATTAATAACAATCACGGACTAGGAGTGTAATTTAGACGGGCTTAACCCGAGCAACCCGAACCTAATTCGAATTTTTTTAGGACTTAGACAAGATATTTTCAAATTTGGTACATGCTTGGGCAAAAAATCAGAAGCTCGAATTAAATTTGGATGGGTTTGAGCAAAGATGTCAAATAACCCGAGCAACTCGAATTCCGAATTATACATATATAAATATATAAAACAAAAAGCATTATTAATAACAACAATTGTTATCAGGGCACATACAAGCCATGTTCCCATCCCATCATCAACTAGTATGTATATTTGCTTAGAACTTATCAACCAATTTCTTAAAAAATAAAGTAAAATAGCTTGTCTTGAAAAGAAAAATTATATAGCCAATGGATTGGCTATATGTTCTCTTCTTGTGCATGTTGTAAATTGCTACTAACTAAAATAAAGGGTCACAATATGAACTATAGCATGGTTTTTTAATGGGATTATTACAATTAAGGCAAAAAAAAAATAAAATAAATAAACATATTATTTACCAGCCAGTTCATTAAATAAATAAATAAATAAATAAATAAATATTGTAAAGTCTATGCATAAGAATTTATTTATGAAGGCAAAATTATGGGCTTGCTAAGAATTTGTCAATTTTAGCCTTTATTACTAGGAGAATGAAATGTTTTGATCGAGTACAAATAGTGATATCTGTTCCTATGTAATCAGATGAACTAGGAGAATTTGAAGAAGATATCTAGAGTCCTGCGATCTCGGCCATTCAATCAAAATGCGAAGACAAATCAGACGACTGTAATTTCGTTTACATTTCAGAGATCCTTCGAGCTTCCAATTACCTCCCTGAAGACTATGATATATTCCAATTGTTAGAGAAGCAACAGTATCTCAAAGGGAACGATACCTCTAGAGTTTCCAGCCTCGAAAGAAAGCTAATCTACGACACTGTCTCTGAAATTCTCGACAGGGATAGAGAAATGCCTCCGTGGAAGGTCTTATCATGGTCAAATTCCAGTATCGGAAAGCCATCATTGCATCGAATTTGATCAGAATTTCTGAGAATTCGAGAACGTGACACTGCAGAGGACTTGTTTGATATTGTTTGCGGTGTGCTACCTACGAAAGGACTTGGCAGGAGATACAATCAGCGGGTGGGGAGATTGTCCGGTGGAGATGTCGGAGGCAACGTTGGACATTGAACGGATGATATTCAAAGATCTGGTCGGCGAAACAATTGGAGATCTGGTGGCATTTGCCGAGAATAGAAAATCCTCGGCGTGCAGGAAATTGGTTTTCTGATGTGAGGGCATAGGGAAGCCTTTTTAGTTTTTGTTTTTAATGTTTTCTGTGTGTCTCAATTGCACTTGTGTTTTAAGTTTTATTTTTGTTTTTGCCATTTTCTTTATGTTTATTTTTTTAAAATTTGGAAATCTGGTATTTCGTTGGGGTTTTTAACCCTGGAAACCAGGAAAATCTAACTGGTAGCTTTTGCAAAGCCTGTAAAAACTAGGATTGAAAATATCAAAAAAGTGCATGTGTGAGCTTTCAAGCTTAAATCACTCTTTCTCAATATAGCATAATGTTTCATTGTTTATCTTAGTATTTAGAGGCAATTTGGGAGCTTGTTAAAAAAGTAGTTTTTTGACTTTTTAGTTTTTTAACACAAAAAAGTTACCAAAAAAACCAAAAAAATCAAAAAATTAGTTTTTTACCAATTTCTTAAAACACCACTTAATGTATCAATCTAATTATGGTGAAATTTATTATATCAATATTGTGCTCATAAATATGACATTACAGCTTTCTCTAATTGAACTATTTTGCATGGAAAAAAAAAAATTGCTTGGAAAATAGGGCATGTTTGGTAAGTTCGGGATATTTTGTTTTTACAATAGTATGTTAATGGAAAAATTAAGTGAGATCTGTTTTTAATTGTATAGGATCATTTAAAAATTATTTTTTATTTTTTATGTTTTAAATATAATAATTATGTGTTTCCATAACTAAAAAATGTACAAACCACCACGTGGTAAGTCTGATCTATCAGTTAAATTTTTCAATATTATCATTACAAATTTAATTTTATAAAAAAAAAAATGCGAACGTGTTATTTCAAAATGAGGGACATATGATTACAATGTTTTTTAAGGAGAGACTTTAAGAGCAAGTTTAATTCGTGTGGGTTATGTCTAAAAAAATGATGTGAAATGATTTCGGAGAGGGGCCTATTGTGGGAGTACCCAAATTTAATCTACAGGGGCGTAGTAGCGGTCCATTTCATTTGCAAATTTAGAGGTCATTTTGGGATTTTTCTTTAAGTATTTTATTTACTTGTTTTCAATAAAATTAATTTAGTTTTTTAAAATTTACTCCACTAGATGAACCAATTTGTTTTAAAAAAAATTTAAAAAACTTTCACTATTAACAAAGGAAGGAAGAAACAGTTGATTTTTTTTATTTTTTATTTTTTAACTTTTCTTATTTTTAATGATTTTTTTTTTAATTCCTTTATACTACACTAACTGGGGAAAAATTGACATAAATTAAAAAAAGATTATTAAAACAAAAAAATTATAAAAAAAAATTGACTATTTTAATTGGAGGCCAAATGAAACCATAGTGAAAGTTCAAGAGGAAAAAGAAGCGAGTTGAAATTGAAATTGTCTTAAAATTTTTGTTGTGACAATTCAAACAAGGTAAAGCATGAGAAAAATAAGAGACACATTAGTGCTTCTTGCTCTGAAAGTCTTGGTCTTAGGAGAGACTTTCGGGTGTAAATGGTGAGTCACTCTAGTCTCTTGTATGCCGGTTACATAAAATATATGACATCATTTATGTTGTGTTTTTTATTAATAAAAAATTATAATATATGTTAAGCAAGTCAGTTTATATTCAAACTAGCTAATAAAGTATACTAACGTGGTTCTACCTATAAAGATTTTTGATACATCATTATTTAAAAGTACTATTTTATCGACGTATACTACAAGATATTTTAGGACTACTCATTAATTATCACAATTAAGAGAGGCAACAAGACATGATGGGTTGAGTTGGGCTTGTAATATTCCAGTGAACAGTAGTTGCTAAGGATGCCACAATACAGTTCAGAATATAGGACATACATTAATTCAATTAACAGTATCAGTTCAGAAAGCAGTACAGTTCGATTGTTTAGAAGATAATCATTTTGAACATATCTTTACACAGTTGTTACTCACAGAGTTCTGGGCTACAGTAAAGCTAGAGCGCGTCCCCAGTCGCCAACCCTACACAGTTACAGATTGAACACACACTAAGCTACACAGTTGGGAAAATAATAACTTAATCCCTAATTTGCCTCGGTGTGTTCTACATCTATATCCTCATTAAGATGCCTTAAACTAGGCCTAATAATGCCTAAGATGCCTTAAACAAGGCCTAATAATGCCTAGGATGAGATGAGGATGCAAAGATGCACTTTAAAAGCATTTTCAGAATTTTCAGAAAACAGGGGTCACGCTTGAGCGTAGATTACTCCGCTTGAGTGGACATGCAGACAAAGGTTTTCGCTCGAGCGTAGACTTACCCGCTCGAGCGTTCTGCAAAATAGTCAAAAGTGCTGGATAGGTGAAAATCACGCTCGATTGGGCGCTCGACACCCGCTCGAGCATGAGACACAATGTCCAGCTCGAGCGTCAATTATTCCGCTCGAGCGGACATCAAAACAGTGCAGAGTACTGAGAGCATGAATTTCACGCTCGAGCGCCAGTCACCCCGCTCGAGCGTGAGTTCAAAATCTGGAATTTCCAGATTTGAACCTCAAGCTCAAATTCAACTTTTAAAACATAAGTTTCGATCCTCTTGGGCTAGTTTGCTGGAAAACACATCAAAACTCATAGTTTAACATGATTCAAAGCTCAATTGTAAAATCAAAGCCCCAAAAGGAAGATCAATTCAACTCAATTTGAAACCAATTTTCATGAACATAAATCAAACATAACATGTATGAATTTGAACCATTTCAAAGCTTCAATTTCATGCTCTAATGAGCCAATTCTTTCAAAGACAAGGTGAAAACATGGTTTATGATCAAAACATGGACATGCATGTGGCAAATTCATGAAGAACAAGCTCTAAAATGCAAGAGTATGCCATACATGCAATGGTTAAGCTTCAATTCAACACTTTTGAACCAATTCATGACTTAACTCTTTAATCTACCATGATCCATGCTAGAAGGAACTTAAATACACAATTAAGAGAAGGAAATTCATACCTAGGTTCCTCAATTACAAGTCTAGAGGCTCAATTATGCACTTAAGCTTTCAATTCTTCAAGATTCAAGCCAAATCTCTATGTTGAATTCACTACTCTTACTATCACTCTCTCTTGGTCGGCTAGCAAGGGCAAAAGGGCTGAGGAAATGTTTTTGTTTGAGTGTAATAAGGCTCAAAGATGTACTAAGTAGTGGCCCACTCACATTGACAATTTGGTAGATAAGACAACCTATGCGTTTTACATTCTTTAATTTAATTTAATCATACTGAATCACATTTTAACTGAATATGTCATAAAATCACATTAATTCTGAGGATCACAAATCATCAATCAATTTCAGATTCGGCCGCCGATAAGGCCTTCAATTCGCAATTTAAACACAAAGGCATGAACAGATAATCAAACAGTCAACAGATAGACATACAATTAAACAGATATACTTAATCAATTCAGTTCCAGATTTCAGTCAATCAGTTCAGTACTTCAATCAATGCAGTTACCAATCATAATCAGTCTCAGTTTAGCAGTAATCAGTGGTTAATCGGTAAACAGTGACGAGGGTTGTTACAGTCTCCCCTCCTTAAAAGAGTTTAGTCCTCTAAACTCGAGTTACCTTCGTTTTGGAAGAAAACAGGATTCAGTGGAAACAGTTCAGAATATCTTTTAGCCATGTCATCTTCCCTCTCCCAAGTGGCATACACGCCACCATGGTTTTGCCAGTCAACTTTCACTAACGGGATCTCTTTGTTTCTCAACTTCTTGATTCGTCTGTTTACAATCTAAATAGACCGTTCCTCGTAAGTGTAGTTATCACTCAGCACTACACGAGTAGGCTCTATCATGTGGAAAGGATCCCGGAGGTAGTCCCTCAATATAGAAATGTGAAAGACGTTGTGCATATGCTCCATTTCAGGAGGAAGCGCAACTCGATACGCCGCCGGATTGATTTTCTCAATAATCTCATATGGTCCGACGTATCTCGGCGCTAATTTGCCTTTGACTCCAAAATAAGTCTGGCCTTTCATCGGTGTCACTTTCACAAATACGTGATCACCCACTTCGTATTCTCTATCCCGTCTTCTGACATCAGTATAACTTTTCTGTCTGCTCTGTGCGGTTTTCAGTCTCTGTTGTATCAGTTTCACTTTCTCAGTCGTTTTGTATACAATCTCGGGCCCAAGCAAAGGCCCATCTCCAACTTCTGCCCAGCAAATCGGAGATCTACATTTTCTGCCATACTAATACTTGAATGGTAACTGTTGTTGTAGGTGAATTCAGCTAAGGGCAAATGGCTTTCCCAGTTTTCCTGAAAATCAATGACACACATTCTTAATAAATCCTCCAGAGTCTGGATGGTCCTTTCTGACTGGCCATCGGTCTGAGGATGATAAGCACTACTGAGTCTCAATTCAGTACCCAATGCAGTCTGTAAGCTTTGCCAAAATCTCGATGTGAACTTCGAATCCCTGTCAGAAACAATGGACACAGGCACTCCATGCAGTCTAATAATTTCATCAATATAGAGTATAGCCAATTTGTCCGCATTATAAATTGTCTTAACAGGTAAGAAGTGAGCAGATTTAGTCAGTCTATCAACAATAACCCAAATTGAGTCCATACCTTTACTGGAGCGAGGCAATCCCACAATAAAATCCATGGTGATATGTTCCCATTTCCACTCCGGTATGGGTAAGGGCTGCGATAAGCCTGTGGGTCGTTGATGTTCGGCTTTAACTTGTTAGCAATGAAGACATTTTGCCACAAAATCAGCAATCTCTTTCTTCATTCCCGGCCGCCAGAAATTCAGTTTCAGATCTTGATATATTTTCGTATTCCCTGGATGGATAGAAAATTTTGAATTGTGGCCCTCTTGCAGAACTTTTCTTTTCAAATTAGAATCATTCGGTACACACAGTCTTTCTTGAAATTTCAGTACATTATTTTCAAATTTGAAACCCGGTCTTGGTTTAGTTTCCCTTTCTTCGATGATCCTCTTCAAGAAGTCATCCAGTTGCTGTTTCTCTTTAATCTTTTCAATCAGTGCTAGTTGAGCAGAAATAACAGCTAAGGTTCCAACTTGTTCTCACAAAACGATTTCAAATTCAGAGTTTTCAAGGTCACAAAGCAATTCCTTCTGCCCGGTAAGCAAACAGGCTAAATTTTCAATCGATTTCTGGCTCAGTGCATCGGCAACGGTATTGGCTTTTCCCGGATGGTACAAAATCTGTAGGTCATAGTCTTTAATTAGTTCTAGCCATCTCCGCTGTCTCATGTTCAGTTCTTTCTGTGTGAAGAAATATTTCAAACTCTTGTGGTCAGTATATACTTCACATGTTGCCCCATACAGATAGTGACGCCAGATTTTCAGCGCAAATACTACTGCAGCAAGTTCCAGATCATGGGTCAGGTAGTACTTTTCGTGCGGTCTCAGTTGTCGGGAATCATAAGCAATAACTCTCCCATTCTGCATTAAAACACACCCCAAACCCTTATGAGAAACATCACTAAATACAGTATAACCATCCGTACCTGAAGGTAGGGTAAGAACCGGTGCAGTCACAAGTCGAGTTTTCAACTCTTGGAAAGCAGATTCCCTTTGGTCAGCCCAGTCAAACGATATCCTCTTCTGAGTTAACTGAGTCAACGGTAAGGCAATTTTGGAGAAATCTTGGACAAATCTTCTGTAATACCCGGCTAGTCCCAAAAAGCTTCGGACTTCTGTCACATTTGTTGGTCTAGGCCAGTTTACTACAGTTTCAATTTTCTGCGAATCAACAGAAATTCCATCTTTGCTACCAATATGCCCCAAAAACATAACATGATCAAGCCAAAATTCGCATTTAGACAGTTTAGCATAAAGTTTCTGTTCTCTTAGGGTTTGTAGGGCAAGTCTCAGATGATGTTCATGTTCTTCTACACTTTTGGAGTAAATCAGTATGTTATCAATGAACACAACAATAAAGTCATGTAGGTATGGTTTAAAGATTCTGTTCATGAGGTCCATAAATGCAGCAGATGCATTGGTAACTCCAAAAGGCATAACTAAAAATTCGTAATGTCCATACCTCGTTCGAAAAGCAGTTTTGTCAATGTCTTGTGGTTTAACTTTCAACTGATGGTATCCTGATCTGAGGTCGATCTTAGAGAACACTTGAGCACCCTGTAACTGATCAAATAAGTCATCAATATGTGGCAATGGGTATTTATTTTTCACAGTTACCTTGTTCAGTTCACGGTAGTCAATACACAGTCTCAGTGAGCCGTCTTTCTTCTTCACAAACAAAATAGGAGCGCCCCATGGTGAAGTGCTAGGCCTGATAAACTTCTTATCTAGCAGTTCTTGCAGTTGCACTTTCAATTCTTTCAGTTCAGTTGGAGCCATTCGGTAAGGAGCTTTAGATACTGGCTGCGTCCCCGGAATCACATCAACGGTAAATTCAATCTCCCTGTCAATCAAATCCCCTGGCAGATTATCGGGAAAAACATCTGGGAATTCTCTGACTATAGGAATACTGTTCACGTTAGCATTATCATCAATAGATACAGTCAATACAGAACACAGATATCCCTTACACCCCTTTCTAATCAATTTAACAGCTTTCACAGATGAAATCAAATACGGAGGAGGTACTACTCCAACCCCATTAACCACAAATTCGGGTAAACCCGGTGGGTGAAAAACTACTTGTTTCGTTACACAGTCTATGGTAGCATGGTATTTCGTTAACCAGTCCATTTCCAATATTACATCAAAATGATCAATGTTCAGGGGCAGTAAGTCAATAAACAAATGTGCATCTCCAACAATAATTTCACAAGAAGGGTACATATATGCACAGGTCATAGATCCCCCAATGGGTGATGATACAGCTAACAGATAATTCATGGGTTCTAATGGTCTATTCAGTTTTCGTGAAAAAGCATGCGACACATACGAATGCGTAAACCCCGAATCAATCAGTACATAAGCATTTTGAGTACAAATAGAGAGAATACCTGACACAACGGTCTCGGTATTCTGCACGTCTCCCGGTACTAGGGCGAACACTCGGCCCTGCCTCATGGGCTCTTTCCTAGTAGCCTTGAGGTTCGGTTTTGGTGCAACAGTTGATGCTGCCACGCTTGGTGCAGCTTTACTATTGGCTTGTGGAGCAGAGAGACAGTCTTTAACCATGTGGCCCACCTTGCCACACCTGTAACAGGCTCCAGATATTTTATAACAGACCCCTTTGTGCTTCTTGCCACACTCAGAACAGGGTGGTATGAAACCACTCCCTTTGCTGGGGCTAGTTGTTGACCCTGTATTCTGTTTCTTGTTCAATGGGTTATGCTTGCCTTTCTTGAATTTAAAACCCTGCCTTTTACCACGCCATTCAGACGCTGGTGTTTCAGTTTTCAGTGCCTCGATGTTCGATTCAGCCATCAAGGCTCGGTCAAGAACATTTATATAATTCGGTAATTTCAAAACATTTATTCTGTCGAGTATTGCAACGTTAAGGCCGCCTTCAAACTTTCTGGCCTTCTTGTAGTCAGTGTTAACCATATGTGGTGCATATCTAGCAAGCTCGGTGAACTTCGTTTCATATTCAGCAACGGACATTGTGCCCTGTCTCAGCTGTTCAAATTCGGTTACTTTTCTGTCCCTAACACACTGAGGGAAGTACTTTTCAAAGAAGGCTCCTTTGAATTGAGCCCAAGTCATCACAATATTGTCATCACGGATAAGTATCCACCATATTTTAGCTTCTTCTTGCAGAGTAAAGGTGGCCAATAGCACTTTATGTGCTTCGGAGCACGGAAAAACCTCAAACAATTTTTTTATCTCCAGAACCCATGCTTCAGCCTTTAACGGTTCAAGGCCTCCCTGGAAGGATGACGGTTTCATTTTGCTAAACTTATGGGTGTGAGCAATTATGTCCCCATCATTAACATTCACATTCTGCTCCGGCTGTACCGGAGGAGGAGGTGGGGGCTGTTGATTCTGTTATTGATCCAGTCTTTCAGTTATTAGTTCCATCATTCTTTCTAGTCTTGCCATTCTTGCCTCAGAGGATGAGGATTTAGATTCATTTGCAGTTCTCACATTATCCATTTCACTATAGGCAGTTATAACAGTTATCAACATAGGCAGTCATTTGGTTAAACAGATTAACACAGTAGCATATATTCAGTCATGTCATAGCCACACCCTTATCATGCTCATGTAATGTCCTAATCGCTTTTCTAGGACATCCTATAGCTCATTTGGACACGTGTGTGCGGTATAACTCGTGGTAAGTATCGCTCTGATACTACTCTGTCACGACCCAAACCCACCTCTATGGGTTTAGCACCGTAATCGGCTAGTAATCCAAGATTACCGAAGGCCTGCTTAACAGTAACACAGTAATCCAAAGTACAGGGGCATGGCGGAAGCCAAAACAGTAAATAAACAATGTCCAATGAGCTGTGACAGTCTGTATGCCAAAAAGACTTTTCATACACATATACATGAATGGTATGTACATACCAACAATCATTCAGTTCAAGGACTTAATCCCTATTAAACAGTACGTAACAGTCTATACAGTTGTACAAAACAGATACAGAGACAGACGGGGAAATTAAAACACCCCTAAGCCAAAACTTGACAAGCTCAGAACCTCGCAGTGAGGCACAGTGGTTGGCTTGACAAAACTGGAGCTTAACCCCGACGCTTCTAGCCGCGGTCTGGTGCCTGTACACCTACATATATATATATATAAGTAGTGAGCTAAAGCCCAGTGAATAACGTAATGCGTAAAGAGGTTAAAAATGAATGTCCTTACAGTAATGAAAATAGTTCGTTAATTCAGTATATCAGTTATTCAGTCATATGTGGTACATCCATTAGCATAACAGTACAGTGAACAGTAGGTCTTAAAAGGCTGAACAGTAAATGATGGCCATCAATCAGTAAACAGTAGTGGTTCCTACAAGGGAACCGACAGAGATCTCTGTAACAATAACAATAAACAGTAGTTGCTAAGGATGCCATAATACAGTTCAGAATATAGGACATGCATTCATTCAATTAACAGTATCAGTTCAGAAAGTAGTATAGTTCGATTGTTCAGAAAATAATCATTTTGAACATATCTTTACACAGTTGTTACTCACAGAGTTCTGGGCTACAGTAAAGCTAGAGCGCGTCCCCAGTCGCCAACCCTACACAGTTACAGATTGAATACACACTAAGCTACACAGTTGGGAAAATAATAACTTAATCCCTAATTTGCCTCGGTGTGTTCTACATCTATATCCTCATTAAGATGCCTTAAACTAGGCCAAATAATGCCTAGGATGCCTTAAACTAGGCCTAATAATGCCTAGGATGAGATAAGGATGCAAAGATGCACTTTAAAAGCATTTTCAAAATTTTCAGAAAACAGGGGTCACGCTCAAGCGTAGGTTACTCCGCTCGAGCGGACATGCAGACAAAGGTTTCCGCTCGAGCGTAGACTTACCCGCTCGAGCGTTCTGCAAAACAGTCAAAAGTGCTGGATAGGTGAAAATCACGCTCGATTGGGCGCTCGACACCCGCTCGAGCATGAGACACAATGTCCCACTCGAGCGTCAATTATTTCGCTCGAGCGGACATCAAAATAATGCAGAGTACTGAGAGTATGAATTTCACGCTTGAGCGCCAGTCACCCCGCTCAAGCGTGAGTTCAAAATCTGGAATTTTCAGATTTGAACCTCAAGCTCAAATTCAACTTTTAAAACATAAGTTTCGATCCTCTTGGGCTAGTTTGCTGGAAAACACATCAAAACTCATAATTTAACATGATTCAAAGCTCAATTGTAAAATCAAAGCCCCAAAAGGAAGATCAATTCAACTCAATTTGAAACCAATTTTCATGAACATAAATCAAACATAACATGTATGAATTTAAACCATTTCAAAGCTTCAATTTCATGCTCTAATGAGCCAATTCTTTCAAAGACAAGGTGAAAACATGGTTTATGATCAAAACATGGACATGCATGTGGCAAACTCATGAAGAACAAGCTCTAAAATGCAAGAGTATGCCATGCATGCAATGATTAAGCTTTAATTCAACACTTTTGAACCAATTCATGACTTAACTCTTTAATCTACCATGATCCATGCTAGAAGGAACTTAAATACACAATTAAGAGAAGGAAATTCATACCTAGGTTCCTCAATTACAAGTCTAGAGGCTCAATTATGCACTTAAGCTTTCAATTCTTCAAGATTCAAGCCAAATCTCTATGTTGAATTCACTACTCTCACTATCACTCTCTCTTGGTCGGCTAGCAAGGACAAAGGGGCTGAGGAAATGTTTTTGTTTGAGTGTAATAAGGCTCAAAGATGTCCTAGGTAGTGGCCCACTCACATTGACAATTTGGTAGATAAGGCAACCTATGTGTTTTACATTCTTTAATTTAATTTAATCATACTGAATCACATTTTAACTGATATGCCATAAAATCACATTAATTCTAAGGATCACAAATCATCAATCAATTTCAGATTCGGCCCCCGATAAGGCCTTCAATTCGCAATTTAAACACAAAGGCATGAACAGATAATCAAACAGTCAACAGATAGACATACAATTAAACAGATATACTTAATCAATTCAGTTCCAGATTTCAGTCAATCAGTTCAGTACTTCAATCAATACAGTTACCAATCATAATCAGTATCAGTTTAGCAGTAATCAGTGGTTAATCGGTAAACAGTGGCGAGGGTTGTTACAGTCTCCCCTCCTTAAAAGAGTTTAGTCCTCTAAACTCGAGTTACCTTCGTTTTGGAAGAAAACAGGATTCAGTGGAAATAGTTCAGGATATCTTTTAGCCATGCCATCTTCCCTCTCCCAAGTGGCATACACGCCACCATGGTTTTGCCAGTCAACTTTCACTAACGGAATCTCTTTGTTTCTTAACTTCTTGATTCATCTGTTTACAATCTGAATAGGCCGTTCCTCGTAAGTGTAGTTATCACTCAGCACTACACGAGTAGGCTCTATCACATGGAAAGGATCCCGGAGGTAGTCCCTTAACATAGAAATGTGAAAGACGTTGTGCATATGCTCCATTTGAGGAGGAAACGCAACTTGATACGCCGCCGGATTGATTTTCTCAATAATCTCATATGGTCCGACGTATCTCGGCGCTAATTTGCCTTTGACTCCAAAACGAGTCTGGCCTTTCATCGGTGTCACTTTCACAAATACGTGATCACCCACTTCGTATTCTCTATCCCGTCTTCTGACATCAGCATAACTTTTCTGTTTGCTCTGTGCGGTTTTCAGTCTCTGTTGTATCAGTTTCACTTTCTCAATCGTTTCGTATACAATCTCGGGCCCAAGCAAAGGCCCATCTCCAACTTCTGCCCAGCAAATCGGAGATCTACATTTTCTGCCATACCAATACTTGAATGGTAACTGTTGTTGTAGGTGAATTCAGCTAAGGGCAAATGGCTTTCCCAGTTTCCCTGAAAATCAAGGACACACATTCTTAATAAATCCTCTAGAGTCTGGATGGTCCTTTCTGACTAGCCATTGGTCTGAGGATGATAAGCACTACTGAGTCTCAATTCAGTACCCAATGCAGTCTGTAAGCTTTGCCAAAATCTCAATGTGAACTTCGAATCCCTGTCAGAAACAATGGACATAGGCACTCCATGCAGTCTAACAATTTCATCAATATAGAGTATAGCCAATTTGTCCGCATTATAAATTGTCTTAACAGGTAATAAGTGAGCATATTTAGTCAGTCTATCAACAATAACCCAAATTGAGTCCATACCTTTACTGGAGCGAGGCAATCCCACAATAAAATCCATGGTGATATGTTCTCATTTCCACTCCGGTATGGGTAAGGGCTGCAATAAGCCTGCGAGTCGTTGATGTTCGGCTTTAACTTGTTGGCAATGAAGACATTTTGCCACAAAATCAGCAATCTCTTTCTTCATTCCCGGCCACCAGAAATTCAATTTCAGATCTTGATACATTTTCGTATTCCCTGGATGGATAGAAAATTTTGAATTGTGGCCCTCTTGCAGAACTCTTCTTTTCAATTCAGAATCATTCGGTACACACAGTCTTTCTTGAAATTTCAGTACATTATTTTCAAATTTGAAACCCGGTCTTGGTTTAGTTTCCCTTTCTTCGATGATCCTCTTCAAGAAGTCATCCAGTTGCTATTTCTCTTTAATCTCTTCAATCAGTGCTAGTTGAGCAGAAATAGCAGCTAAGGTTCCACCTTGTTCTCGCAAAACGATTTCAATTTCAGATTTTTCAAGGTCACAAAGCAATTCCTTCTGTCCGGTAAGCAAACAGGCTAAATTTCCAATCGATTTTCGCCTCAGTGCATCGGCAGCGGTATTGGCTTTTCCCGGATGGTACAAAATCTGTAGGTCATAGTCTTTAATCAGTTCTAGCCATCTCCGCTGTCTCATGTTCAGTTCTTTCTGTGTGAAGAAATATTTCAAACTCTTGTGGTCAGTATATACTTCACATGTCGCCCCATACAGATAGTGACGCCAGATTTTCAGCGCAAATACTACTGTAGTAAGGACCAGATCATGGGTCGGGTAGTTCTTTTCGTGCAGTCTCAGTTGTCGGGAAGCATAAGCAATAACTCTCCCATTCTGCATTAAAACACACCCCAAACCCTTATGAGAAGCATCACTAAATACAGTATAACCATCCGTACCTGAAGGTAGGGTAAGAACCGGTGCAGTCACAAGTCGGGTTTTCAACTCTTGGAAAGCAGATTCCCTTTGGTCAGTCCAGCCAAACGATATCCCCTTCTGAGTTAACTGAGTCAACGGTGAGGCAATTTTGGAGAAATCTTTGACAAATCTTCTGTAATACCCGACTAGTCCCAAAAAGTTTCGAACTTCTGTCACATTTGTTGGTCTAGGCCAGTTTACTACAGCTTCCATTTTCTGCGGATCAACAGAAATTCCATCATTGCTAACAACATGCCCCAAAAACATAACATGATCAAGCCAAAATTCGTATTTAGATAGTTTAGCATAAAGTTTTTGTTCTCTTAGGGTCTGTCGAGCAAGTCTCAGATGATGTTCATGTTCTTCTACACTTTTGGAGTAAATCAGCATGTCATCAATGAACACAACAATAAAGTCATCAAGGTATGGTTTAAAGATTCTATTCATGAGGTCCATAAATACAGCAGGTGCATTGGTAACTCCGAAAGGCATAACTAAAAATTCGTAATGTCCATACCTCGTTCGAAAAGCAGTTTTGTCAATGTCTTCTGGTTTAATTTTCAACTGATGGTATCCTGATCTGAGGTCGATCTTAGAGAACACTTGAGCACCCTGTAACTGATCAAATAAGTCATCAATTCGTGGCAATGGGTATTTATTTTTCACAGTTACCTTGTTCAGTTCACGGTAGTCAATACACAGTCTCAGTGAGCCGTCTTTCTTCTTCACAAATAAAACAAGAGTGCCCCATGGCGAAGTGCTAGGCCTGATGAACTTCTTATCTAGCAGTTCTTGCAGTTGCACTTTCAATTCTTTCAGTTCAGTTGGAGCCATTTGGTAAGGAGCTTTAGATACTGGCTGCGTCCCCGGAATCACATCAACGGTAAATTCAATCTCCCTGTCAATCAAATCCCCTGGCAGATTATCGGGAAAAATATCTGGGAATTCTCTGACTATAGGAATACTCTTCACGTTAGCATTATCATCAGTAGATACAGTCAATACAGAACACAGATATCCCTTACACCCCTTTCTAATCAATTTAACAGCTTTCACAGATGAAATCAAATACGGAGGAGGTACTACTCCAACCCCATTAAACACAAATTTGGGTAAACCCGGTGGGCGGAAAACTACTTGTTTCGTTACACAGTCTATGGTAGCATGGTATTTCGTTAATCAGTCCATTTCCAATATTACATCAAAATGATCAATGTTCAGGGGCAGTAAGTCAATAAACAAATGTGCATCTCCAATAATAATTTCACAAGCAGGGTACATATATGCACAGGTCATAGATCCCCTAATGGGTGATGATACAGCTAACAGATAATTCATGGGTTCTAATGGTCTATTCAGTTTTCGCAAAAAAGCATGCGACACATATGAATGCGTAGACCCCGAATTAATCAGTACATAAGCATTTTGAGTACAAATAGAGAGAATACCTGACACAATGGTCTCGGTATTCTGCACGTCTCCCGGTACTAGGACGAACACTCGGCCCTGCCTTATGGGCTCTTTCTCGGTAGCCTTGGAGTTCGGTTTTGGTGCAACAGTTGATGCTGCCACGCTTGGTGCAGCTTTACTATTAGCTTGTGGAGCAGAGGGGCAGTCTTTAACCATGTGCCCACCTTGCCACACCTGTAACAGGCTCCAGATATTTTATAACAGACCTCTTTGTGCTTCTTGCCACACTCAGAACAGGGTGGTATGAAACCACTCCCTTGGTTGGGGCTAGTTGTTGACCCCGTATTCTGTTTCTTGTTCAATGGGTTATGCTTGCCTTTCTTGAATTTAAAACCCTACCTTTTACCACACCATTCAGACGCTGGTGTTTTAGTTTTCAGTGCCTCGATGTTCGATTCAGCCATCAAGGCTCGGTTAAGAACATTTACATAATTCGGTAATTTCAAAACATTTATTCTGTCGAGTATTGCAACGTTAAGGCTGCCTTCAAACTTTCTGGCCTTCTTGTAGTCAGTGTCAACCATATGTGGTGCATATCTAGCAAGCTCGGTGAACTTCGTTTCATATTCAGCAACGGACATTGTGCCCTGTCTCAGCTGTTCGAATTCGGTTACTTTTCTGTCCCTAACATACTGAGGGAAGTACTTTTCAAAGAAGGCTCCTTTGAATTGAGCCCAAGTCATCACAGTATTGTCATCACGGATAAGCATCCACCATATTTTAGCTTCTTCTTGCAGAGTAAAGGTGGCCAATAGCACTTTATGTGCTTCGGAGCACGGAAAAACCTCAAACAATTTTTCTATCTCGAGAACCCATGCTTCAGCCTTTAACGGTTCAAGGCCTCCCTGGAAGGATGGCGGTTTCATTTTGCTGAACTTATGGGTGAGAGCAATTATGTCCCCATCATTAACATTCACATTCTGCTCCGGCTGTACCGGAGGAGGAGGTGGGGGCTGTTGATTCTGTTGTTGATCCAGTCTTTCAGTTATTAGTTCCATCATTCTTTCCAGTCTTGCCATTCTTGCCTCAGAGGATGAGGATGAGGATTCATTTGCAATTCTTGCATTATCCATTTCACTATAGGCAGTTATAACAGTTATCAACATAGGCAATCATTTGGTTAAATAGATTAACACAGTAGCATATATTCAGTCATGTCATAGCCACACACTTATCATGCTCATGTAATGCCCTAATCGCTTTTCTAGGACATCCTATAGCTCATTTGGACACGTGTGTGCGGTATAAGTCGTGGTAAGTATCGCTCTGATACCACTCTATCACGACCCAAAACCACCCTTATGGGTTTAGCACCGTAACCGGCCAGTAATCCAAGATTATCGAAGGCCTGCTTAACAGTAACACAGTAATCCAGAGTACAAGGGCATGGCGGAAGCCAAAACAGTAAATAAACAATGTCCAATGAGCTGTGACAGTCTGTATGCCAAAAAGACTTTTCATACACATATACATGAACAGTATGTACATACCAACAATCATTCAGTTCAGGGACTTAATCCCTATTAAACAGTACTGTAATAGTCTATACAGTTGTACAAAACAGATATAAAGACAGACGGAGAAATTAAAACACCCCTAAGCCATAACATGACAGGCTCGGAACCTCGCAGTGAGGCACAGTGGTTGGCTTGACAAAACTGGAGCTTAACCCCGACGCTTCTAGCCGCGGTCTGGTGCCTGTACACCTACATATATATATAAGCAGTGAGCTAAAGCCCAGTGAATAACGTAATGCGTAAAGAGGTTAAGAATGAATGTCCTTACAATAATGAAAACAGTTCGTTAATTCAGTATATCAGTTATTCAGTCATATGTGGTACATCCATTAGCATAACAGTACAGTGAACAGTAGGTCTTAAAAGATCGAACAGTAAATGATGGCCATCAATCAGTAAACAGTAGTGGTTCCAACAAGGGAACCAACAGAGATCTCTGTAACAGTAACAGTAAACAGTAGTTGCTAAGGATGCCACAATACAGTTCAGAATATAGGACATACATTCATTTAATTAACAGTATCAGTTCAGAAAGCAGTATAGTTCGATTGTTCAGAAGATAATCATTTTGAACATATCTTTACACAGTTGTTACTCACAGAGTTCTGGGCTACAGTAAAGCTAGAGCGCATCCCCTGTCGCCAACCCTACACAGTTACAGATTGAACACACACTAAGCTACACAGTTGGGAAAATAATAACTTAATCCCTAATTTGCCTCGGTGTATTCTACATCTATAACCTCATTAAGATGCCTTAAACTTGGCCTAATAATGTCTAGGATGCCTTAAACTAGGCTTAATAATGCCTAGGATGAGATGAGGATGCAAAGATGCACTTTAAAAGCATTTTCAAAATTTTCAGAAAACAGGGGTCACGCTCGAGCGTAGGTTACTCCGTTCGAGCGACATGCAGACAAAGGTTTCCGCTCGAGCGTAGACTTACCCGCTCTAGCATTCTGCAAAACAGTCAAAAGTGCTGGATAGGTGAAAATCACGCTCGATTGGGCGTTCGACACCCGCTCGAGCATGAGACACAATGTCCCGCTCGAGCGGACATCAAAATAGTGCAGAGTACTAAGAGCACGAATTTCACGCTCGAGCGCCAGTCACCCCGCTCGAGCGTGAGTTCAAAATCTGGAAATTTCTGATTTGAACCTCAAGCTCAAATTCAACTTTTAAAACATAAGTTTCGATCCTCTTGGGTTATTTTGCTGGAAAACACATCAAAACTCATAATTTAACATGATTCAAAGCTCAATTGTAAAATCAAAGCCCCAAAAGGAAGATCAATTCAACTCAATTTGAAACCAATTTTCATGAACATAAATCAAACATAACATGTATGAATTTAAACCATTTCAAAGCTTCAATTTCATGCTCTAATGAGCCAATTCTTTCAAAGACAAGGTGAAAACATGGTTTATGATCAAAACATGGACATGCATGTGGCAAACTCATGAAGAACAAGCTCTAAAATGCAAGAGTATGCCATGCATGCAATGATTAAGCTTCAATTCAACACTTTTGAACCAATTCATGACTTAACTCTTTAATCTACCATGATCCATGCTAGAAGGAACTTAAATACACAATTAAGAGAAGGAAATGCATACCTAGGTTCCTCAATTACAAGTCTAGAGGCTCAATTATGCACTTAAGCTTTCAATTCTTCAAGATTCAAGCCAAATCTCTATGTTGAATTCACTACTCTCACTATCACTCTCTCTTGGTCGGCTAGCAAGGACAAAGGGGCTGAGGAAATGTTTTTGTTTGAGTGTAATAAGGCTCAAAGATGTCCTAGGTAGTAGCCCACTCACATTGACAATTTGGTAGATAAGGCAACCTATGTGTTTTACATTCTTTAATTTAATTTAATCATACTGAATCACATTTTAATTGATATGCCATAAAATCACATTAATTCTAAGGATCACAAATCATCAATCAATTTCAGATTCGGCCCCCGATAAGGCCTTCAATTCGCAATTTAAACACAAAGGCATGAACAGATAATCAAACAGTCAACAGATAGACATACAATTAAACAGATATACTTAATCAATTCAGTTCCAGATTTCAGTCAATCAGTTCAGTACTTCAATCAATGCAGTTACCAATCATAATCAGTCTCAGTTTAGCAGTAATCAGTGGTTAATCGATAAACAGTGGTGAGGGTTGTTACAACCTTCTTGGTTTTGCAGTCATGGAACAAGGAGGAAGGAATGGCACTATCCAGTTCTAATAATACTTGTTTGACATTCTTTTGACTCTTAACAGCCACTCCACTCAACTCACACATGTTATTGATTTTTTATTCTATTTTTCCCTTCTTAAATTAAAACTCCAAGGTTTTTGCACCATATTATGTTTTTATTCTGTTTTTTATTCTCATTTTTTATTATGTTTTTCCCTCTTTAAATTAAATCTTTAATGTATTTTAATAAATATATCATGTTATTTTTTACTTCATTTGAATATTATATAATGATGTTTTTGTCAATATTGAAGTGTATCTAAGGGTGATAGTGAGGAGAGAAGAACAAGATGACTCATGTACATTGCCATATAACAACAACTCCATTCCACTTCTTAAGAATGTTTCCCAATCTCCTTCTTTACATAGTTCCACTGATACTTAGATTTTCATTCATAGTTCACACATACACACATATATATGAACTGTTGAATTTCATTGTGTTATGATGATTAGGGAAACATTAAGACCATGTTTGAATGATGAATTTGTTGAGGAAAGGAAAAGGGAATGAAAAAGTAAAATGAATTATAAGTTATTTTTCTTTTTCTTCATTTTTCCCTTCTCCTTTCCTTCCACTCCACAAATCCATGATCCAAACACCATAACCTGGTCATTTGGTGTATCATTTTCCTTTTTGCAACCCAACATGTGGTACAAAATGGGTAATTTCGTTTTCCTAGAAAAATGAAAAATGTTTGCAACAATTACATCAAGTTCATTCTCAATATCCTCTTATCACGTTTGCCACTACTGGTTCCAAAGGGTAATTGTCATCTTCATGTACAACATCTAATCTTTTGCAGTGAAAGAAAATCAGAATGACTCTTTGTCACACTTTTGACGGGTTTGAAGGAGTTATAAGCTACCAGATATGAACATTGTGTCCTGTGGTTTAACAAGAGGCGAAGTTAGAAAAACGCAATTTTATTGTTTAAAGAGTATAAAGAACAGATTGTTTGAAGAACAAATTCAAAGAACAGTTTCATCGAACAAATTTTTGCACATGTTCAATTTAAAGCAACACCCACATTTCAAACAATCGATTCAACAAATTTCATCAACAGATTTCCATACCAAATGCACAAAGTTCAGAAGTTACAAATTTGGTTTCAAATCAAAATCATAATCAAAATAACAAAGTGGAATTGATGGGAAAACCCATAATGACAAAATCGACGAATTCGTACAGAAATTGAAGCCAAAACATAAACCTTAGTTTTGTCGAATTTGGGTTTACCTCAGATTCGTTTTCTTTAGGTACGCAATGACGAGTTTCTGGCGCTGTTAGCATATAAGAGGCTTCGAGCTGGTAGGTGAGGAGTTTTAACAGAGGTTGTCATTCGTCGTCGCTCGTCGTTCGGCTCCGTCAGTGTATGAGTACAGAGGGAGGTTTAACAGAGCTCGGAGATGGAGGTTTATGAAAGATGAGGATGAGAGGGATGAGAGGATTTCAGCACACGGATGAGAGGGATCTGGGCGTCATCCTTACCGTATGAATAGAAAGGGACCTCGATCAGTGATTAAGCAGGGAGAGCTTTGGTGTTTTGGTTTGGAATGTGAGGAGAGGAGAGAGAATATAAGTCATATTTCAGGCCATTCGAGCCTAGTTTTTTTGAGCTACAACATATTTTTGTTATTTTTGCGTTAATATTTTATCAGAGCTGCTACAAGGCCTGAATATACAACGGCTCGAAATTGGTTTCCCTCCGAAAATTTGATGCACGTGGAGCTCACGTGTTCTGCAAAGCAAACTAATGAAATAAAAAACAGAAACAAGAGAGGAGAGAAGGGAGAGAAAGAGAGAGAGGTTGCGAGCCAGACTACAAAACTTCACGACGGCAAGAAAGACGACCACGACGACCACCGACTTGGTGTTCACCGACGAGCGTCGCTGACCACCGTCCACCGCTGTTCAGAATCTCCATGTCGAATGTCCTAAACTTTTTTTTTATCTGTGCATGTAAGTAAGTGTCACGACCCAAACCCGGCCCTATGGATTTAGCGCCGTAACCGGCCAGTAATCCGAGATTACCGAAGGCCTGCCTAACAGTAAACCAGTAAAACAGAGTACAGGGCCTGGCGGAAGCCAATATAGTAAATGAACAATGTCCAATGAGCTGTGACAGTCTACACATACATGCACAATCATTCAGAACAGGGATCTAATCCCTATTAAACGGTACAGTAATAGTCTATACAGTAAACAAAACAGTTACAGGGACAGACAGGGAATATTAGAACACCCCAAAGCCGAAGCTTGAACGGCTTAGAACCTCACAGTGAGGCACAGTGGTTGGCTGACAAAACAAAAACTTGCCTGACGCTCCTAGCAGCGGTCCAGTGCCTGAACACCTACATATATATATGAGCAGTGAGCTAAAGCCCAGTGAATAACATAATACGTAAAGAGGTTTAGGATGAATGTCTTTTCAATATTTAAATAGTTCATTGATTCAATATATCGGTCAGTCAGTTTGTGGCTCATATTGATGCCGTAACAGTCATTTAGAAATCATAGTAATCGTACGTGGCACATCCGTTAGCAGTACTAGTAGCAGTGTCAGTACAGTAGCAGTAACGGTAACAATATAGTAACAGTACAGTAGCAGTACAGTAGCAGTATCAGTAACAGTACAGTAGCAGTACAGTAGCAGTAACAGTAACAGTACAGTAGCAGTAACAGTAACAGTACAGTAGCAGTACAGTAGCAGTAACAGTAACAGTAACAGTAACAGTAGCAGTAACAGTAACAGTACAGTAGCAGTAACAGTAACAGTAACAGTACAGTTCTTATGGATTCAAGAGGTGTCTCGCACAGATTCTAGAGGTGGCTCACTTTGTAGCACTTAGTTCCGTGCAGCACTTTGCTCCAAGTTTCACAGATTATAACAGTCATATGTGGTACATCCAGTAGCTAAACAGTACAGTAGGTCTTAATAGACCGGGTCTTAATAGACCAAACAGTGAATGATGGCCATCATATCAGTAAGCAGTAGTGGTTCCAACATGGGAACCGACAGAGATCTCTGTAACAGTAGTTGTCAATAACAGTAGTTGCTAAGGATGCCACAATACAGTTCAGAATATAGGTCATACATTCATTCATTCAGTTAACAATACCGTTCAGAAACAGTTCAGTTAAATTGTTCAGAAGATAATCAGTTTGAACATATCTTTACACAAATGTTACTCACAGAGTTCTGGGCTATAGTAAGCTAGAGCGTGTCTCCCCAGTCGCCAACCCTACACAGTTAACAGATTGAACACACACTAAGCTACACAGTTGGGAAAGATTAACAACTTAATCCCTAATGCCTCGGCGTGTTCTACATCTATATCCTCAACAAGATGTCTTAAACTAGGCCTAAGAACGCCTAGAATGGGATAAGGATGCAAAGATGCACATTTAAAACATTTTCAGAAAAATAGAGTCCCGCTCGAGCTCAAGTTTCCCCGCTCGAGCGGTCATGCAACAAAGATATCCGCTCGAGCGTACATTACTCCGCTCGAGCGGACTGTAAAACAGTACAAGATGCTGGGAGCTCGAATTCCCCGCTCGAGCGCCACTTTCCCCGCTCGAGCGGGAGACCAAAATCTGAAAAATCCAGATTTGAACTCCAATGCTCAAATCAAGTTCCAATGCATCAAATTCGATCCTTTTGGGCTAATTTTCTGGAAAACACTTCAAAACTCATAGTATAGCATGTTTCAAAGATCAATTTGAGAAATCAAAGCCCAAAGGTAGTTCAATTAAACATGATTTCAAACCAAGTTTCAAGAACAACAACTCAAATGTGACATGCATGATCTTAAATCATCTTCAAAGCTGTAGTGCTGTTTCAAAAGAGCTCAAACCTTCAAAAATAAGATGAACTCATGGAGTATGACCAAAAGATGGACATGCATGTGAGGTATTATGAACTACAACCTCAAAACTTCAATATATGTACATGCATGCAACCATTATGCTTTAATTCAACAACAATGAACCAATTCATGACTTAGTTCTACAATGAAGCATGAATCATGCAGGAACAACTCAAAGACACCATTAAGATGATGAATGATCTACCTTAGGTGTAGAATTAGAAGTGAGGGAGCTCAAATTAGTAATCAACCTTCGATTCTTTAAGCAATTCTAGCCAATTCACCATGAAACAAGTTGAACTCAACTCTTCTAGCTCCTCTCTCTCTCTAAGGTCGGCTAGAGCATCAAACAAGGCTGAGGAAATGTTTGTTTCAAGTGTGCACAAGGCTCTAATATGTTATAATAAGAGGCCCACTAACAATGGCAATTTGGTAATTAAGCCTAACTCCTTAATTAGCTTGCTTTAATCTAATTTAGTCATACCTAATCAGTTTTCAGGTAAATACACCATAAACTCACATTAATTATGAGGATTATAAAACATTAATCGATTCCCGGTTCGATCGCCGATAAGGCCTTCAATTAGCAGTTTAAACATAAAACATGAACAGATAATCAAACAATCAAACAGATAGGTTATGCATTTAAACAGATACAGTCAGTCAATTAATTCCAGACTCCAGTCAGTCAGTTCAGTACTTTTAATCAGCTCAATTATCAGTCATGATCAATTCAGTTTAACAGTAATCAGTCAGTCATTAGTCGGTAAACAGTGTTTAGTCGGTAAACAGTGTGAGGGTTGTTACAGTAAGTTATTGGTTTATTTGAGATGCATTTGTCTCTTACTCATAAATCTCATAAACAGATGAACTCCAGGAACCAGATTATCTATGCAGATAAACAGATTATAAATAGATAAACAGATTATCATAAATCTCATTTGTCAGATAAATAGGAACCAGATAGACAGATTATAAATAGATAAATCTTATTTGTCTCTTACTCATAAATCTCATAAACAGATAAACAAATTATCTGTGCACTCTAGGAACCAATAACTTATTGTCCTAAACAAATTGAATATCTCGTTATTGGTCAACATTTTTTTTTTCCTGGGATACATTTGTAAGAGGCAATTTATTTGATATGGGTCTGTAAAAAAAAAAAAAAAAAAATTGGTTGTTCTGGAAACAAGCCCTCTATTAAACATTTCCATTGTAGTGATGCGTGCCAATTGTTTGATGAAAGTCCCCATAGAGAAATTGTATTGATTTTTTTATGTTTTGGTTGATGAAAGTCCTGATGCATGGCAATTGTTTTGGTTGATGAAATTATCCCCATAGATTCCTGATGTATGCCAATTATTTTCAAACAAACAAGTAAATAAATTATGTGTCATACTAATTTAGTGACATGATGCTAATCTTTCTTGATTTAGCAAGAACACGTAAATTATGTTTGAATCAACTAATTTTGATATTTAGGGTACTTTAACTAATCTCAATGTTCTCATACAATGTTCCAATTATGTTTAAATTATGTTCTCACACAGTGTTCCCACTTAAATTATGTTTGAATTAACTAATTTTGACATACAGAGTTCTCATTAGTTAACTAATCTCAATGTAAGAATGAACTCATTACTAAGATCAGTGTTCTCATTAGTTAACTAAGATCAACTCATTACTGAGATCATCTCAGTGTAAGAATTAACTCATTACTGAGATCAATGTGTTGAATTAATCTCAGTGTTCTCATCCATTGCTGTACATTACTGTTTGAAAACTTGAAAATCATTGTAAGAACTTGAAAATCATTTACCATCTAAGAACTTGAAAATCATAGTAAATCATTTCAATGTTGTTTGATAAGACACAGAACTTTCATGGACATTAAAACAAATGGTATTAATTAACCTTGAAATGAAATATCCTTATCCAATATGAAAATCTATGTGGTTATTGGTTAAGTTGGAGAACCTTAGAAAAATTGAAATGCACTTACATGCACTTACACTTTATTTTCTATTTGGTTTGAAGCTACACGAACTACAAGCTTCAATGGACATTGATTCAAACAATCCTTCATTAAATGAGAGTGAGGAAGTTGAAGAAACGGAGAACAATCCGTCATTAAATGAGATTGGTGAAGTTGAAGAACCTAAAAAGGGCATGTGTTTTAGCTCAAAGCAAGAAGTATATTCGTTTTATGCAAAATATGCCGTTTCATGCCCCAAATTTTAATTACTCGAAAACATTACCAAAGCCTTTAAATTAGGTCCATTTTTTTTATACATATACAAATATCTATTACACTTTAGTAATAGAAATACAATCAAACATGTTCTCTCTCTCAATGAATATTACAATGACAACAATACATGCCAGTCTCCTACTGTGCTACAAATAAATAAATACAAATACAAGATTTATTTCCTTTACATCTACTACAAAGTTATACAAAGGGACTCAAGAACTCCATAAATCTTCAATCAAATAATCCAAACTTTCTACCTGTAAAAAGATAAAACAACCACGGGGTGAGCACTAATGCCCAGTAGGAATCTCATAGTTCTCAATCAATAACTAACACACAGATAGAAATAATTATGTATGCAGGGTGATACCATATAGTAGAGTGACGTTTTATAATTTCAAAATACCATACATAGAGTATCTTTTTCTCAAAATTCATGTGAACATTTATGGAAAACTTTCGACCATCAAAACTATTCCTTTTCATTAGAAAACATAAATCCTTTTTAAAACATTTATGTCTAAGAAACCACATCATTTATATTTATTAACTCATTCCAAAATATTTCTCATTTAATTTCCCATATTTAATATTCCTCTTTTTCTTTCATTCTTCTTTCCTTCTCATTATATTTAATTAGACTCCATCACTTCGAGTTCAGTTTCCCTTTTTAATTTATTAACGATTATCCTATATTCAATTTACACCGTTAATTACACTCTAAAATTTCATTTCAAGATGACACAAGATTAATAAACTCCTTTCAATTCAATCTCTTGTTTATTTATAGAACAACACTCACAATTTATCTTTATTGTCAACCCTAATTCATTATATTCCCCATCACCAATCCATAATCCCCTACTCATTTTTGGGTTCCATACATTACAAACAATGTCTATATACATTTCCTCTTTATATCAATATACACATCAATTTACAATTTCACAAATTCATCACAAGTCACAAATAGCATCATCAACTTAACATGTATGTCAACACAATCCACCTTTTGCCGACTTACTATGGCGGGATAGCGGGCACCCAATCCATAATACTTTTCACCTTTCGCCGTCTACTATATGGCGGGAAGTGAACTCCCCAAAACCTTTTTCTCAAAAGCCATGTTCTTCCAAAAATCATATTTTTTCAAAACCATTTTTCAACTTTTGAAAACCATCCTCCACATTTGCCGGCTACTATACAGCGGGATGTGGGCACCCAAAACAGTTTCGAAAACTATCCGTTTTTTCACTTTTGCCGGCTACAATATAGCGGGACTGTGTAGACACCCAAAAATATTTTCCCACATACGTCCAGCGATAAGCTTAGACAGGGCAATTGGGCACCTTTAATCCAATTGGGCACCTTTAATCCAAAACCACCCCTACATTTGCCAGCTACTATATGGTGGGACGTGGGCCCCCCAAAAACCTTTTTCTTCAATTTTTAAAATCATTTTTCAACTCCTCGCGCGGGTACCAATACAACACCACCCAACACAACTCAACCCAAACTCCACACACCCAACACAACACAACTCAAACTCAACACAACCCAACACAACTCAATCCAAACTCAATACACCCAACACAACTCAACTCAACACAATTCACATGATTCAGACACAATTCATCATAGTTCAACACCATTCAATTCAACATTATCCAACACAACATAATTCAACAAAAGTCAACATCACTTAGTTCAACAACACTATTTGCAATTCAACATAATTCAAAATAACTTCTTGAATCCCATTTCAACATTTCATAACTAAGTTTATATCATCCATATCATTAATAAATCATTTCTTCAATCTTCCTTTCACATTATAACATGATTTACAATGTTCATAATAAAAGTTCAATCGCTAATTTTTAACATAATTTTGAAACACCTCCAAAATCCAATTGAACTTGTACATATATAATTCCACCTACCAATTTCATGATTCTACTTTCAATTTGGGCAAAATCATTAATTATCATAATGAATCAACTTAGGGTTTTCAAGAAAAATTAAGATTTTCAACAAAAATTCAAACTTGTTAAACCACTGCTTTTAATTCCAATCTCCCTCTAGATTATACACCTAAGGTTCATAATCCATCATATTAACCCAACCATTGACCCCCAACACTTCAAACCCTAAACCCCCAAACCTCATGATGTTCACCATATGCTCAAAAATGAAGATTTTGCATGTGTATAATCAACATACCACAAATCTATCTATTTATGGAAGTATTGAAGAAGAACTAGGACCCCTACCTCAAGAATCGAGCAAAAGAGCAAGCTTTGATGAGATTCCTTCACAAATCCGAAATTCAAATCGGTAGAAAATGTTGATCTTCAAGCCTCTTCACTTTCTTGTAAGGGATCTTGCCCAAAACTTAGAAGAATGGAGAGTATTTTGGATAAAAAACCTAGGGTTTTCGGACCTTGGGCGGGAGAAAGGAGGAAGGAAATGGAAAATGCAAAGAATGATCTAGAAATGAGGTTTTAAACTTGCTGAATTCGCGCGGTCCGCTCGAGCATATCTTTTGATGCTCAAGCGTACTTGCTTCCAGCACAGATTCTAAAACTTTAAATTGGTATAACTCTCTCATTCGGACTCCATTTTAGGTCGTTCTTGTGTCCAAATTGAAGCCCTCGAAATAAGATTTCTAATGGTTCTAGCCTCACACCCAAATTCAAAGTGTGGAAAAAGAGAAGGGCAAAAGAATGACGACTGTTCGTAAGAAAAATTATTCAAATTAAAGTTTTTGGTCCAATCTTACTTTACCATCATGTTACCACTTCAATCAATACCCCAAAATAAAATAAGGAGATTCCAAATACACTAATAAAAATGTCAAGGGCAATCTCACTTTCCACGCTCGAGCGTGCACAGACCAACAAAGCCATCCGCTTGAGCGACCACTCCCACGCTCGAGCAGAGATTCACAATTCTCAGAATTTCAGGCCGTCTGCAAAAATGCTGGAAACTTCTCAAGTCCGCTCAAGCGTCAACTTCCCCGCTCGAGCGGTGGGAAAAATTCTGGATCGTTACATGCGGAGCACCTCGGATTTGCTGTAGCTTATAGAACACAGAATATTGGACAAGATGGGGAAGTAAAATACTTTGGAATTGAATGTACTCGGGCACGCAAGAGAACAAAATGATCAGAAGTACACCCTCTCAAACCATCTATGTGGTATTAATTAACCTTGAAATGAAATATCCCTATCCAATATGAAAATCTATGTGGTTACTGGTTAAATTGGAGAACCTTAGAAAAATTAAAATGCACTTACACTTTATTTTCTATTTGGTTTGAAGCTACAGGAACTACACGCTTCAATGGACATTGATTCAAACAATCTTTCATTGAATGGGAGTGAGGAAGTTAAAGAAGCAGAGAACAATCCGTCATTAAATGAGATTGGTGAAGTTAAAGAACCTAAAAAGGGCATGTGTTTTAGCTCAAAGTAAGAAGTATATTCGTTTTATGCAAAATATGCGAAGCACCTCGGATTTGCTGTAGCTTATAGAACACAGAATATTGGACAAGATGGGGAAGTAAAATACTTTGGAATTGAATGTACTCGGGCACGCAAGAGAACAAAACAATCAGAAGTACACCATCTCGAACCATCTTTGTCGTCATTCATTGAATGTAAAGCAAATGTTGGATCAACTCTACAAAAGGATGGAAGATTTAAGTTGACCACAGTTGTGCTTGAACATACGCATGACTTGATTCCTAGTGACTCATGACATTTTGCAATGAATAAGAGAATTCTTACCCCTGTAAAGAGAAGACTAGAAATAAACGATGCAGCAGGGATATGAGTGGCTAGGAATTTTTATTCTATAGTTGTTGAAGCAGGGGGGTATGAGACATTAGCATTTGATGAACGAGATACAAGGAATCATATTCAGAGTATAAGAAAATTGAGGCTTGAGGTAGGAGATGCTGAATCAGTTGCATTTTATTTTTATAGGATGCAACAACAAAATTCGAACTTTCATTCTGCAATTGACCTCGATGAAGATGGTTGCATGCGAAACTTGTTTTGGGCGGATGCAAGGAGTAGGGCAACTTATAAAGCATTTGGGGATGTGGTTTCATTTGACACAACTTATCTCACAAACAAATATGATATGCCATTTGCTCCATTTGTAGGAGTTAATCACCATGGGCAGTCAATTTTGCTTGGTTGTGGGCAGTTATCTAATGAGAACACTGAAACATTTGTGTGGCTATTTAGAGAATAGTTAAGTTGCATGTATGACGTTCCTCCAAAAACTATAATAACAGACCAGCGTAGAGCTATGCAAAATGCCATTGAAGTTGTCTTTCCACAAGCTTGACATTGTTGATGCTTATGACATATAATGAAGAAAATTCTGGAGAAATTAAGAGGATATGCCCAATATGAATTCATCAAGTTTGCTTTACAAAATGCAATTTATGATTGTTTTACAAAAGATGAATTTGATGAAGAATGGCAAGCGATGATTGCAAAGTTCAAGCTAGATGATAATGAGTGGTTGGGGGTATTATACAGATAGCGACACAGGTGGATTCCTGCCTATGTGAAGGATGTTTTTCGGGCTAGCATGTCGACTACACAATGAAGTGAGAGTATGAACGCATTTTTTGATGGATATGTGAACTCAAAGACAACTTTAAAGTAATTTGTTGAACAGTATGATAATGTCTTGAGAAGTAAGGTTGAGAAAGAGGTGAAAGCAGACTTTAAATCTCAAAACAAATTGTATGATTGCTTAACGGTATATGAGTTTAAGAAGCAATTTCGTGCAGCCTACACGAATGCAAAATTTAAAGAAGTACAAGTAGAAGTGATACGACTATTGTATTGTCGTGCGAATCTTGTCAAAGATGAGGGAGAAATTTGTACTTATCATGTGAAGGAGGTTGTTCTTGTTGGTGAGAAAATGAAGACTATGGAATTTGTTGTGTATTTTAAAGCAAGTGAATGTGAATTGCATTGTATGTGTCCAAGGTTTGAGTTTAGGGGCATTATGTGTGCCCATGCAATTACTGTGCTACTTGAGAGGTGTATATATCAGGTGCCAGATAAATACATTGCACAAAGATGGAGAAAAGATATCGAAAGAGGGTACACATACAATTCAACCATATACACTAAAGCCTGGGCTGTTCTTAATGCAAAGTTGCATGATAAATATCACAAGATGTTGGATGAAATCATAGAAATTACTGCCAACGATGATGGTAAACACGAAGTGCTTGATCTTGGGTTGATAGAAATCAAGGATAGAGTGAGAAAAAATCAATCGGGTTGTGCGAGTCATGTACCACCTTCTACTAGTAACGTGCCACCTTCTACTAGTAATGTACCACGTTCTCATAGTTCGCTGAAAAGTCCGTCTGCTCGTAGTACTACAAAAGCAAGCATGTCTCGCAAAATGCTGAGTCCTATGGTTGCTCGCCGAAGAGGACATCCATTTACCAAACGGAAGGTTAGAAAAGTGGATGAAATAGTGAATCAGTTAAAGGGAAAGAGTAAAAAGCCTCCAAAAGCACAGGTAAGTTCTTTTTTTGTGTGTGATATGGAAATTGTTGAATGTATTTAAGATAAATTATTCACCAATGAGTATGTGTCTTATTATAGGGATGTACAGTTCCTCAATGTCAGCCTCAGAAGTTAAATTTTCCTAGTACAGATGATATGCAATACAATACTTATCATGACCCGATATGTATTGAATTTTTATGTTGTTTGTTGTTTTTTATTTTAATGTCTTTTATGTATAATGAAATTGTGTTACTATGATCATAAGGCGATGTAAACTGCACCTTACGATTTTTCTTGCATAGATGGCACAGCAGAGTAAGTATGTACCGGTATGTGTTCAATGTCTAAAATAAAATATTGGTTCTTGTTTTAATTGATATATATGTTGAATGGACAATATTTGTAAAGTGTACTTGTTTATTGAATAGACACAGTTTAGTCAAATGCAAACGGTGGACAATATTGGAGGGACATCTCATACTCAACCAGGAATGGTAAACAACATCAGTAGTCAAAGTTCGACAATCGGTTCAAATTTTGTTCACTTCAATGTAGATGCGGATCCAAATGTCCTCTTTTTTTTTTTTTTAGTTTTGCATTGTACTTTTACTCTTTTTTTTTTTGTGGAATGCTCTTGAGATGAGTTTTTTTTTTGTAGAGTAATATGAATGGTGTTGAATGATGTTTAACTATAAATGATGGCAAATTGTATGTTGATGGTTAACTATGAATGATGGCAAGTTGTATGTTATATAAAGTGTTTCAAACTGTTATATGACTGGTGCTTATGACTGTTTACTTCAATCTATTTCTCTGCCAGATTTTCAATCTGTTTGTCTATGAATCTGCCAGATTTTGAATCTCAATCTGTTTGTCTATGAATCTGCTAGATTTTAAATATGTTTCTTTATGAATCTGCTAAAGATTTATCAATCTGTTAAACAGTTCGGCAAGTTATGGTTCTTTAAATCTGTTAAAGATTTATCAATCTGTTAACCATTTTCAATCTATTAAAGATTTATCAAACCAAAAGAGGTGTTTTGGATTGGAGTGAGGAAATTCAGTGGTGCAAGGTGTAATGTTCAATCTCAATCTGTTTGTCTATGAATCTGCCAGAGCTAGAATTTGTACCAAACGAAGAATATTAGAAGAACTTTTCTTAATTGATTAGAAGAATGTTAGAAGAACTTTTCCACTCATCCATAATAAAATTAACATGTCCATTACATCCATTCAAACACTAACATTCAACATGTCCATTACATCCATAATTACATTCATCAAATTTCCCAAAAAACTAACAGTCAAGCATTTCAATTCTTACATAATAAAGTACAAAACGATACACGCTGCAATCACATAAATCATAGTGTTGAATTTGTTGTCCATCCTTTGAAGCATTTTACCATGGTCATGTATTTCATTTTCCATCTCAGAAAGCCTTGCCCTGACATCATTCAATTCTTCTGTTCAGATAGCTTTACGAGGTCCACTATTGGAATGGATTGTCGAGGTAACGTCCCTATCATCATCATTCGCAAACTTGAAGTAATTGTAGTGTTCTTTCTTACTCTTACTCTACAATGCATGACAATCAATTATTTAATTTACACAAATAATTTCCAAAATACTACAAGTTTAATTTCATAACACATACTTACATATTTGGCTGGGCAAAAAAAAAGAGATGCCCTTTATTTCCATTCTCATTAGTTCGTACAATATACATTGCGGCTGTTTTGCCACAATCACACATTCTTGGTCTTAATCTAATGTTGATGTTGTTAGTAGAAGAAGAAGCCATTTTTAATCTGCATAAACAAAATTCATAATATTTGAATATTAATTTCAAACCATGTTTCCATATTTCATGTCTTCAATGCTCTATGATATTTACCGGACAAGTGTCTTATACATTCAAAATTCAAAATTAAGATTTTATGGCAGTGAGTTAAATGTTAACCAAATAAATTGAGAACAAATAAATTCTGTAAAACTGACATTAGACACTTTAACTATAAAAATGAAACAACATACAGTTAAAGTGTTCATTTAACAAAAAGGAAAACTTTCAGTTTTTTTTAATCTTTCCAAGAAAAACTTTGAGTTTTTTGACAAGTGTTTTATACATTCTGTTTTTTTTTTTAATCTTCCCAAAACACCATCCAAAAAGGAAAAATTTTACACATTTTTTTAAATGAATAATTAAGGTCTTGTATGTTGTTTCATAGTATATGAATTTTTGAAATTGACATTAGACACTTTAACAATAAAAAATAGAGAACAATTTTACAGAGTTTAACTCACTGCCATAAAATCTCAATTTGTTTGTTCCAAATGAAAGATGGCTTCTTGATTTTTCCTTGTTCAACATTCATTTGAAAGATGTATAAGAACAATTTTGTTAAATGAAAGATGGCTTATAACAAAATTGAAAGATGTATAATAACAAAATTGTTCTTAAACAACTCAATTAAAAGATGGCTTCTTGATTTTTCCTTGTTCAACATTCACAAATAAAACATATGTTAAACATAATTCTGGCTTCTTCATTTTTCCAAATGAAACATTCACAAATAAAACCCATGTTAAACATAATTCTAGCTTCTTGATTTTTCCTTGTTAAACATTCACAAATAAAAGAGATGTTTCCTGATTGCTTCTTCATTTTTCCTTATTAAACATTCACAAATCAAATATTGTTACACATTCAGAAATTGATTTTTCCTTGTTAAACATTCAGAAATTCCCTTCCTGTTTTAATCTAATGGAAGAGGTTTACACAGAGTCTCAGTTGGGGACTTTCATTAGAATAGGAAGGGAATTTCTGTAATGAACAAAATCAGTTGGGAACAAAATCAGTTGGGGACTTTCATCAAACACTTGGAATGCATCAATATAATGAAAGATGTTTAACCGAGGGTTTGATTCCAGACAACCAAATATATATATTTTTTTAACACACATGAAGTCACACAATTTGGCATATCCATTGTTCCTCTCACAAATGCATCTCAAATCAAAAAAAAAAAAAAAAACAACAACAACAACAAACAGAACACTAACTTACTTCACAAGCTGCAAGGGTGAGGCAAAATACAAAACCCTCAATCATCAAACACTAGTTTTTTGAGTTTACAGAGTTTACCTGAGATTGAGAGGAGAGAGAAGGGGACAGAACAACTTCTTTCCGGAGTCGTTTCGGAGGAGATAGACTCGAATGATTATTCAGAACGATGACAAACAGAGCAATAGAGAGAGAGTTTGAGAGTTTGGGTATGAGAACAAAAATGAGGACTTTGGACGAGATAGTTTGGGTGACAGAGGGCGAGATAGGCAAGATGCCTGCGTGAGCCCACGTTTTCGGGCCATTCGAGCCAACGTATTTGAGCCCTCAAACAATTTTCATATTTTATTTTAGGAAAAATGAGTGCAACATACCTCTTTAATTTTGAATAGTGAGAAATTTCTAATATTTTTTTTTTATTAGCTGAGGTTTATCGATGAAATTTCTCTATGATTATGCCAAATAAATTTGAAATTTCTTTATGATTATATTAAAGAAATTTTTATGTGTTGGGCCGAAATTTCTCTGTTAAAATATAAAAAATTTCAATTATTATAAAAATATTATATATCATTTATTTTATAAAATTTTAATTTCAAGTATCATAAACTAAAAACTCTTTTATTTAATGAGTGCCAATTTTTCCTTTACGGATAATGTTAGGGATACTAAATTTTTTACTAAATGAATGACCAAATGTCTCATGTGGGGTCTATAATTTTGTAGACTCCACACTTATATGAGACATTTGATAATTCATTTGATAGAAAAGTTGAGACCTATAGCATTTTCCTTTTTGTAACTATAGAATTTAGGCAATCTTATTAGCATGGTGACATCATTTAACAAGCACCATCACAATATTCCATTGTTTGTCAAATGGTGCGCATTGTGAAATGTCTTTTAATATTTATACAAAAACTTGACAACAATACCATTATATTTGTGATTAAAGTTATTTCTCAAAAAGTTTGTTTTAAGGGAAAATTAGTCTAGGGTCTCTCACTCATTTTTAGTAATGGAAGAGATACACAATATTATTTTTTGATGTCTAAGGTCCCTAAACCCACACCATATATCATACAAGAGAAATTTGACTACAATGATGCAGATGAGGGTTTGAGGCGCTTGTTTCGCTCGTGTCGGAAGCTTTCACTTATAGCTTATCAATTCCAACCGAACTTTACTGCATTTTTCAATGCCACTGGCGTGGTGGTTGACTTGTCCAATAATTATTTTCAAGGTCCAGCTCCCAGTAATACAGGGACCAATGTTGTTGTCAATGGAAATTGTTTACAGAGTTTGCCGAATCAGAGGAGTTTGCAGGATTGTAGATCGTTTTATGCTAGTAGAGGATTAATTTTTGACAGTGAAACCAAGGAACGCCTCTGCAATCTCACACATTTTGATGAGAACCATGGAAGAAATTTCCTCAGCTGCAAACTGCTTGTCCTCACCCTTGTAGTTGACAACATCGTCAGAGAAATTTGGTTAAAACACATTATGAAAACACATTTGATAAATTCCGAAGTCAGAGAAATTTAGTTAAAACACGTTTCGAAGTCAAAGAAATTTAGTTAAAACACATTTCGAAGTCAGAGAAATTCAAAATTTCTCTGGAGATAAATCCAGAATTTCTCTGGAGATAAATTCCAAAGTCGCTTCCGTAGTCTGGAATAGCGTTGCAATATGTTTACTGGCAATCAGGCACTACTAGAAGTGGAGATAATTGCACATTGAATCTAGACGTTGATGGCCATCTCTACATTCTCAATGCAACAGGCAATAATATACACAATGTAACCGATGTAGAACCACCTACAAAGGAAGCAAAGATTTATATGGTGAGACTTGACGTGGACGGAATTGTCAGAGCTTATTCACATACGTTGGATTCGAATGGTAAATGGTCGATTTGGTGGAATTCTACGATGAATAAGTGCGATCCTTTAGGTCAATGCGGCTTTAATTTGTTCTGTGTTTTACGGGATACCAATGCTGATTGTAAATTGGTCAAACTGAACCCAGAGAAATTTGAATTTTTTCTGGGTTGAATCCAGAGAAATTCTTTGGAAGTCCAGAATTTCTCTGGACAAAATTTCTTTGGACTAATTTTCTCTGGACCAATTTTCTCTGGATTAACTCGAAGGACCTTAGACATTATGAAAATATTGAGTGTCCTTTATGCTGTAAAATCTTAATACCAGGGACCTTAAAAAAAATTCTCCTTGTTTTAAAGTTATAAATATCAATTTAGCTACATCATTTTTTTAAAAACGTCTCTGTGTGTCCTTTTTTGTAGTTTGTATAATATTATTTATGGTTGTGATTTTTTCTAAATAATGTTTTACAATTTATTTTTTTTGTACATATTTTTTAGAAAAATGCTTTAAGGCTCTAATTCTTGAACTCTAAAATCAGCTTATTAGTGGATCCCACCCACTATTGATGTGATGTATGTTTTTTTTTTCTTTTTCTTTTTTTAACTCTATGGTAGCTCATTAGAGCTGCTGTTAGAGCAGCTCTTTTAGAGCTCCCAATCACAACTATAATTCTTATATTGAATGATGTGTCCTTTTATGATAAATCCAAACCATTATTCACTGCAATGTTTAATTTAAAAACTACTAGTCACATTATTTTGAATTTATTTTTTTTTTTTGTGCATAAAACTTATGTTTAAAGATTATTATTATTTGAAAAAAAAATATGTCGTGGTACCTCTTGATTATTTGATTAAAAGATCTGATAATAAATTTGGAAAGGAAAAATGAAATAGTACACACTTTTCCTTCTCCATTCTTAAATTCTCCAACTAAACACATCCTTAGAGTATCTAGAAATACATTCCAAGTCTTGACTCAATTAAACTTAAATTTTTTTGTTGTTTTTTTTTAAGGTGCTTTTATTTAAGGAGTTTGAATGCATTTTGCAGTAACATGGTTTTGTTTTCTATGGAGGAGAGATAATGCATAAATTCTGAACCCAATATTTGGAAGTTTAATTATTGAGGGTATTACATAATAAGATTTAGGGGTTGTTTGGGGTGTCCTAAATAAGTGTACTTTTTGATTTTTTATGAAATATGAGTTGGGTATGGGTTGAGTTTGAAATGATGTGATAGAGAGGTGATGTGACTTAAATAAGATGATGTGACTTAAATAGGATAGTGACTTTTTGACTTTTTGAATTTTTTTGAAGATGCCAAACTTGACCTTAAATGCATTCACAAATCTAATTGGTGTTAACTAATAATTTAATAACTTCTTTTTTCCAAAAAAAATATATATATATATATATATATAAAATGATGGCCCTATGTGTGAACCGTAATTATTGCATTGAACTTAATGGAGATTTGATTCCACAATTGGGCCTTGTAGTGGGCCTTGTTGGACTAATAAGTCAATGGACCGCATCGCCTGCAAGAAAAATGCTTCACTTTACATTTTAAAATGAAGGATAAACTATTCAAATATAAATCACCCTATGTAATTTTAAAAATTATATTCCATCTTTTTAGGTTTCTAATTTCATAACAAATTGTCATTTTTATTAATAAATTATTAAATCAATTAACAGTTTTTAATAATATTATATATATGTTTCAATTAATAATTTATGTAATTTTATTATTGTATAGGAGAGCAATTATGAATTTCTTTCTTTTAGTTAATTCTATTAAATAGAAATTTTAATAAGGAGATATTTGTAATTTTTCAAATGATATGGAGCAATCTGTGCTTTAAGTAAAATTCAGGAATGTATTTGTAATTTTTCATGAAATAAAATGGCGTTTGTGGTGGGTTCACACGTCTAAATTAAATAATTTGATTTTTAATTTTTTTTTTGAATTGTGTATTGATTATTTAAAAAAAAAATTAGTTTGATTTAGTAATTATAATCGCATGATTTAATTATATATATATATATATTTTTTAAATAGATGATTTATTTTCAAAATTATATTTGTTGTATATTTTTTAGAATACCAGTGTGATGAAGTTATATGTTTACAATTATTATATCAATTTTAATTTTTAGTATTTTTTTTTTTGAAAAAAAAAATTATATTATAAATAGTTGATCTACATTCTAAGACCTTAACGCTAGAGATTCGTACGACTTATGTACAAGAGAATGCCAAAAGAATTCCAATGTAAATCAAATTGGATTAAAGAAACATAAGAGAATACTATTTGCTTTAATGACTTTGTCCAATGCGTCTAATTTTTCAATGTTTAATAGTAATAGCTTTGGGGTTCCTTAGTTGAGCCACCAACCAAGGGGTTTTTTGAAAAAATGCTTGGGAGTACTAAAAAGGGATCACTAAAATGTGACAGTGGGCCCGCTCACTTTCTATGCCTTGTTTTTATTTTTTTATTATTTTTTTTGTCATTTTCAATGTATTAATACTATTAATAATGTATTTTTTAGTGGTCTAAATTATTGTTGGAGTTTTTTGGGCTTCTACCGGTTCATAGTTTGTCTAGTACCCATTTGGTATTTGTTAGAAAAAGACTTTGCCCATAAATTAGACTCGCGATTGAGAAGTTATTCAATATTTTTTGAACAATTTATGATAACATTCTAAATTTGTAGTCGATTTAGTCCTAAATCTACGTCGCATTAGAATAATAAGCCTCTATTGGTTTTTTAGGAGATAATGTAAAAAAAAATCAATTAATAATTCAAGGGTAATATTCTTCAAAAATATCTAATAATTTAAAAAAAATATTTATCACTTTATTTATTTTGCCAATTTATGTAATAAGTGTCGTGTATATGTGAGGTTCATTAAATTTTAAAAGTGATGGAAAAGAAAAAGAAAAAAAAAATTGCACTTTTTATCTTTTCAATTTCTATTAAAATTTCACTTTGATCATAGTTATTTTGTTACTCACAATTAGAAATTTTGACAAAAACATCAGAAGGGATATTAGAAAAAATAATTTATGATAAATTACACCTATTATCTTTCAAATTTACTTAAATTTTATTGTTGTTCCTGAAGTTTCAACTTCCACTCAAATGTAAATGATAGGGTACCAACACGACCAAATTAAATATTAATTGAAATTGAGAACTTAATTATTACAACTAAATGGTGAGGGACAAAAATAAAATTCAAATAAAAAATTAAAAGATATAAAAAGTGTAATTCATTCAAGCAAAATAACACACAAACATATAAATCTCACAAACTCAAACTAATTTTAGTAATAAATATTTTAAATTTGGAATGAAAATCATTAAACTAACATAATAGGAATCACATTTATGAGTAACAGTTTCCAAGTTCTGTATGTTTCTACAACATTAATTAAGGTCGTGTTTGGTCAATAAATTTGGGTAAAATTCAGAAAGGAGAGAGAAAAAAATAGAAAAAATATAAATGAAATATAATTATATTTAATACACTTGTTTTTTTCTTTCTTTTTTTAATTTTCTAGTTAAATTCATAATCTAAAAACAATATAAAAAAATAAAAAGCAAGTGATTAGGCCCTTAAAACTGACTGAATTCACTATAACCAAATAAAAGCTGTTGGCCTCAACAAAAACAACTATCTATATAAACGATGAGTAAAATATAAATAAAGTATAATTATATTTTATTTATTTATTTTATAAATTTATATTTAAATTTATAATTCAAATATTGTCTAAACATTAGGGTTGAGTAAGGAATCCGTGAAATTCGTAATCTGATCCATTCCAGTCCAATCTGATAGGTTTAGATTGGTTTTTTGAATCCATGGTGCGGTTCCAGATTGAAGAATTAAAAATCCGTAGTTCACGGATTGATTCCGAATTGAACCCCACGGTATACAAATAGTCTTTATTTTTATTATACATCCTCCCCCATAGTATCTTCTCTTGTTCTATACAAAACCTAAACTCAAACCTAAACTCGCATAATATCTTCTTTTATCATTTTTGTTTGTTGGTTTTTAGTTTAATTTGTAATGGTCTAAATACTTATGGCAAAACCAATTTTTTTATACTTGTTTAAATTCTAGAACAGTATGTCGCTATTATAGAAAGACATGTTGCTATTGTGGAACTAATATAGCGCTATGTTTATATTTTTATAAAATTAAAGTGTTATATATATATATATATTTTTTTTATTATTTAATTATGTGAATCCGTGACCCTAAACCGATTCAATCCGTGTTTAAATAGATTAGTTTGGATTGGTTCTATGATTTAAACGAATTAGATTTGTTCCAATTTTTTCAAAAATCATAAATAACAAATTAATCTTAATTTTAGTCCAATTCAATCCAATCTAATCCAGACCATATCCACCCTTACTAAAGATAATAGAAATGTGTAAAATGACACACTCCCTTCTCTCCTCGTGGTTGGACCAAAATGGCCATTAATTCGTACTGATTTCGACCATGTGCAAAGTGTACTGCACATTCCATGGAAAAGAAGTGTACCGCCAATTCTGCTGATCAAACCTCTTATAATTTTAGACTCCCGTGGGCGTGAAAACATTGGATTTTCCGGTGGTTCTTTTTGAGATCACGCTGTATTTTGATTGAAATTTGACGGGGTGACTAATGAGTTTTGGTAAGTCTCATTTGTTTTCAGAGATAAAGTGAATGGAATTGATAGTGAGAGAATTAAGTAAAATTGTATTTATTTTGATGGTAGTTGTTAATGTAAGGATTATTAAATTATTACCCTATAAAAAAAATTTAAAATATTAAAACAAATAAAATTGTGATTTTTACTTAACAAAAAAAAATACAAAAACATTAAACATTAATATTTTAAAAAAATGCATGCCATGCAAATAAAAAAAATAATAAATAAAATAAAATAAAAATAACCTAATCCCATGGAACTAATTTCCTAATACCATATCCATCTCTTCCATCTCAATCCTAACACCAAGGCCCATCATAATTCCATGGGATTATGAATCTCTTCATCTCCCAAAATAAACACAACATATAGTGGGTCCCATCTCCATCTCAATCCCAATTCCATCTCTATCTCCCAAAACAAAAGGGGCCTAGTGTCTCGATGGTGGGGTCTCTTCCCATGGATTAGGTCAAGTCAGACTTGCAATTGGTTACTCCGGAGCCTGGGTTCACGAATGCTGTGATGACACCACAAAACATTTTTTTTCCAGTTCAAAAAGAAGAAGAAAAAAACCTCTCATAATTTATACAACCCTTCGTTAACTATATATATATATATATATTATTGATACTCTAAAGCACTTTTTTTAAATTTAATTATGACAGATTAATCCGTTGATCAAAGTCTCTACATTTCATTAGAAATTTAGATGTTCGACTTTCCACACTTATAGACAATACAAATAACCTGTAAGACGATTCCAAACAAGAAAACTCAGCTAAAAAATAAACAAGAAGGGTAATACGCTGCCCTTACAGTTATCAAAGAAAACCCACGCAATTACTGAAATAATAATATACTTAGAAATGCCCCAAGAAGAGCACATTAGATAGTTCTACCGAGAATACTCAAATTGCCTCCAAGAACACAACTTAGATCGCATGTCAGCAATGATCCTAGAGGTCACTATTATATGTTGTATATTATTAATATAGTATTTCATCAGTTTGAAGTAGTTCTAGTTAATTTATGATATATCTCCCTAACAATTATCACAATTTGAAGAAGGGTCTTGCTAACAAGTATTTTTAAGGTATAAGTAAAAGACAAAAAATTTGAAGAATATAAGACATTTTTTACTAAATTCAATATACTTTTAATGAAATCAATATATTTTTTTAATAGTTTTACATATTTTAAGACATTTTATACACACTTTTTAATATTAAACAACGCATAAGAACACTCGTTAACATTTGCCTTTGAAGAATATGAGTTAGGTAAATTTTGGAGACTCAAAGTATTAGAGTTTCTAAGCATATATTGATATTGTTTCTCTTTCAACCTTCTAAGATTAAACCTTTTTTGACTTGTACATGAGACCATGATGAAATGGGTACCATAAGCATCTTTTCATAATGCTCTCATTGAAGTATAATTAGAACCCATTACCAAAACTTGACTATGAAATTACCAGAAGCTATTACTTTCCGTCAAAAGTCATTGTTGGGAGAGGAAAAAAAAATGATTAATTGAAATGCAAGAACAATAGAGCTTAATTATGGATATATGTTAATTAGTTTATTACCACTACATCAATGTGAACAGTGGGATAATTCAATCATCATCACTTAACACACACACATACCTGCAATCCATCTTACAACAAGACTTTAGAATTATTTAGAAAATAGTAATCTTAATTAAAGGGAAAGCTTAAGGTCTAAGCCGTCTTTGACCTCTTGATTGGGACCATTACTTGCTTCTTTGATATGATGAGAAGAAGAAGCCATTGGAGGAGAGCTTCTGAACTGAATATTTTCCATGAAATCTTCGCGTTGGAAAGACGGATTCCACACTGCTTTTGGCTTCTCGTTCCCATCAACCACCCTCCTCTTCCTCTCATTGTTGTCGTTGTTCTTTGCAATCTTCTGCTTCTGCATAAGTATATGATTGCGAGCTTCGCGAATGCTCCTAATTAGGGCAAAGAACTCCTCCATCTTCTTCTCCTCATCCTCATCCTGCTTCTCCAACTCCTCATCAGTATGATTATTACCATGCTCTTCATGGCATGTAATCTTTCTCTTTTTCATTATTGATGATCCTTCCATGTGATGTGAGTGAGATGTTGTGAAACTGCCAAAGCAAGAATTCGGAAACAGCTATGGAATGCACTTTCGTGGTTGCTTCTTGCAACACATACACTATGCTATATACAAGGTCACGGTCAGTTCAAAAAAAAAAAAAAAGTCACGGTCCTCAGTGTTCGTAAAAATATTAAAAGTAATATTATAGGTAACAGTGATATCATATTTATTAGGTGACAAATTAATGAAAAACCATAAATAAAATTAATTAGATAAGTTATTATATCTCTTACTAGTTCAACTAGAGTCCAGCTTGTCTTATATTTTAGATCAAAAGTGGACCGTTTAGTCCGACCCATGAGTCTACTTTTGGATTTCATTTTAATAATCCGAACTGTTCAATGTGCAGAACTCGTCGAGTACTATATTTCTGTAAATAATCACATTGATCGGATATCGATAGCTATTTGATCGGATCAAATATCTGTTAACCGTTTATTTTTTCACCGTCTTTTTTTATTACAAATCTGTTCCGATCAAATAACTATTGATATCCGATCAATGTGATTTTTTCCACAGATATAGTACTCGACGAATTCTATATTGTGAACGGTTCGAATTATCAAAACAGGACCAAAAAATAAACTCATAAACCAAACTAAATGATCCAATCTTGATCTCAAACCTGAAATAAGTTGAACCTTCAATTATGGTGTAATTTCTACCGCAATGCAAAATTGTGATATTAATGTTACCGTTATATTTAATATGATTCTCTCTTCAAATATGATTCTCTCATCAATCATTTGATTCTATTTATTTATTTATTTTTGTGTCATGACACTTGAAATTATTTGGTGTTCCCAAAAAGAGGAAAGTTAGGGATCATAAAAATTTTCTCATAAAAATGATCATGAAAGAGTTATGATCTTTGGATTATCTTGATTAGTGTGTGGTACTTTATTCTAAGTGTAATTCAAGGGTTACAAAACTTTCATAATTATTTTCATGAAAGGTTTTTCATGATACAAATTAATTTTTAAAAAATACCTATTTACCCTTGTTTGCATATATGAAAATAGACAAATAATTTACCATTTAGAAAAATTTTATATGCCCCAGTTGTGATATTTGGTTATGACCTATTATGGTATTAGTTATAGCTATTGATTATAACATTATTTTGATTATGATTCAAAAGGTATTTTGTTATATCTTATGCGGTGTGTGGTTATAATTCTTATTTTTTAGTTATGATTAAAATGGATCTAATTATAATATCTATGATAATTAAAACCACAAAAGCTTGTGTACCATAGCATTACCTAAATGATTAATAGTATGATAATATATGTATTGAATGAATTTTTGTAATTCTCTATAGATTTTCTTTACTCATCTAGTAAATTAATTTTTTATTTTTAAATAAGAGTAAAATAGGCATTTCAAAAAATTAATTTCTTATATTAGTTTTTTCCGTTAGTTGTTTTAACAGTTGATTAACTGAAAGATTAAATTGTAATGAAAGTTTAAACCCTGGGAAGGTGATGTAATTTTTAAAATGTGAGAGGGATACTTGTATTAAAGACAAACCTCAAGAGGTGTCAGTGTAATTTACCCTTAAATTTAGTAAGGGTAAATTACAAATACACCCCTGAGATTTACTTAAAATGCGAATTGCCTCCTGTGATTTGAAAAATTACAAATACCTCATTGTCAGAATTTTTTATTTAACAGAATTAATTGAAAAAATGAAATTTCCAATTGTTCATCTATACAATAATAAAATTATCTCAATTATTAATTGAAATAAAATTTTAACATTATTAAAAACTTTTAATCAACTTAATGATTTATTAATAAAATGATCTATTTGTTATGAAATTAGAAACATTAGGAGACATAATGTAATTTCTAGAACCATAGAAGATAATTTGTAATTTAAGTAAATCTCAGGAGTGTGTTTATAACTTACCCATTTAGTAATGTATAAAATAAATTATTAATTGATGATTAATAAATATATGAAAAAATAAAATTATTTTAAATATTTTAATAGACCGTTATATTATTTAAATTTAAAAAATAAATCTAACTTTAAAATTAGAGTGACATTTGACTTAAAGTTATTTAGGGTTCATTTGGCATTAGCTTTTTTAGCCAACTTTTTTGTGTCGAGACTTTAAAGTATAATGATTAACCTTGTGTAAATTCTTGTAGTGTTTTTTAACCTTGTTTGGTTTTTGTTTTGAGATTTTTTTGACTTTTGTGAGAGAAAAAGTATAATAATTATGGGTAAATTTTGTCTTAAAATATTTTGTCTTATTAACTTTTATAGTCAATTTTGTCTTTTTGTGATTATTTAGCTCCAATACAAATGCCGAACCAAGGCTTATTATTCACTCGTGTGTGGAGGAACATGCTCGCTATTTTATGTGATCTTAGAGCATTCACACCAGTCTCTTCAAATTTTTAATCAAATTAGAGCTTAAAAATCTATTTTACTATTTTAGCTAGTCATCTATTTAGTACCTACTACATCAAATTCTCTATTTTAACTTAATCTTATTGAAATATTATTTTCTTATTGTGTTTGTTATTTTTTCTTTTTTTTTTATTAAATTGATGAGTTACCTGCTAAACAATTCTTAAAAAATGCGAAAAAAAAATAAAATAAAATAAATTTGTCGTTGACCGGTCGGATGTTCGGCCAGACTTTCGGGCGGACATTCGGTAACACTAATCTGCTTATTGTAGCGATGAATAGTGCCTCGCTTGTTGTAGTGAGATACTGTAGCAATCACAAAGTTTGACGCGTTGTAAGCAAGACTGATAGACTTGATTTTTTGAAATTTATATCGCTAGTTTAGCTAAAAAACGATTTTACCCAATTTGATGAAGATGCTCTTAGAGTAATGGCCAACATTCTTAAGAACTCGTTTGGGATGTGTGTTGATTTTTTTAATTTTTTAGTTTTTTTATTATTTTAGTTTGAGACTAAAAAGTCTTATTTGGGCTGAATTTTTTGATTTTTTTTAACTTTTATGAGAGAAAAAATAAAATGATTATGATTTAGATATGATATTTTATCTTATTAATTTTTTAACCTATTTTATTTTTTTATAACTATTTTAATTATGCTAAACTAGTGCTAAGAATCACATGATTATGTGGGACATATCTCATATAAGGGGCTCACATGACGCTGTGGTGTAATTATTAATACTTCGGGAGTAATATTTCTATTCCATTAATAGATTGATACTTCATAGTATTTTATCACTTAAAATTTTAATATAAAAGTGTTCAATCTTATAATTTAGATTAATAACTGATGATTTAAAATATTATTTAATTATATATCAAAAGTATTGAATAATTTTTCGATGCCATGTAGCTTTAGTGGACAGGACATTATCCCCAATGCACTATGTAATTGCTCTTTACTTGCAAATTTTATTTTATTTTTTTAAAATTTTCAACAACTAATAGCTGTATATATATATATATATATATATATGTATCATGATTGATCATAGCTTCAATTAGGACAGTAAATGAATAGAGCCAGTAGAATTTTGCAATGTTTGTGATCAGTTCGTTTGTTTATTAAGTTAGAAAATTTAGCTTAAATTTGGCTTGACTTGTTAATATTAATCAATTTTAATCTTGAATCTAGATAATATAATTTTTTTTATTATTGCTTATTTCATTTAAATATATAAATAATATATTTATTTTATTATTTAAATAAATAATAAACCACTACAAGAATTTACACATTTGCCGACCACTTTTGCCGACCAAAAAAATTTTGGTTGCAAAAAAATGACATTTGCCGACTAAATTAAAATTTCTTAGCTAAATTTTTTTTCTATTACCGACCAAAATTTTTTTGTTGCAAATAAGTACTTTTTTGCGACCAAATTACAATTTTTGTTGCCAAAAATCTGGGCGAGAGTTGTATGATCTTTCAGCAACTAATATAATTTGGTCGCTGACACCAAAACGACGTCGTTTTAGACATTAGCCGACCAACAGGTTGGTAGGGGATAACTTTACTAATTCAAACACATATAAATCATAAATACGCGCCTCTTTCACACCTCAGTCGAATTCGATCAAAGCTCAGTCGCGCCAATCACCTCACCTTACCATCGACCTTGCCGTCCGTTTGCACTGCTGTCTGTCTGCACCGCCATCCGTTTTCACCATTTCTGATTCGTCTTCGCCATTTCTGATTCATCTAGGTATTTTTTTTCAACTTATAATAGTTTCTCTCTATTTATATCTCTGTGTCTCACTTTTTCTTTTTGATTTCTCATATTCGTCTTGTTCTACAATGTCTCACCCACCAAGGCCCTAACCATCGCGATTTTTTAGAGCATCTTCAACTCTCCCTAAAAACAATTTCAGGTATAAATCCTCTTTATCACTCTCACTCACTCAGTCTCTGCCTGTGTCTCCCTCTCACTGTCAATGTTTCTGTTGATGTTTGCTACTGGGATATGTCGATAATAAGATTTCGTTATGTTATTTGTGAAGTCCCTCAATCTGTGATGTTCTTGTAGTGTTTTATTTCTCCTCTTTCTTTAAGTATCCCTTTTTATATTGGGAAATATACTTAATGAGAATAAAAAAAATTTGGGTGCTTTTGTAAGTTATTTGTAATTTGATTTCCAAACAAGTTAGCAGGTTAATAGGATTTATTATATTTTTTAAGTATCCTTAAATGAGCCACAAGCTCTACAAGGACTTACCCTATATACCAGCCTTTAGAAGTTGGAGTTGAAGTTTTAAGAAGAGACTTAAAAATAAAAAAATAAATGAAAAAAGAGAGTGAATCTACGTACACAGAAAAATCTATGTACACAGAAAAATTTTGGTTAAAAACCTTGCTTCCCAAACAAGGGTTAAAAGTTGGAAGAGAATAGTTCAATTTATTTAATGGTCAAGAAATTGATGCCCTGATTATATAAAGCAGATACCTTCATTTCTACTTTGATTCATTTGGTATTATTTCTTCAAAGTCAATTATAAACCTTGTTTTGATGATTTCTAAATCATCAATACAAGATTGATAATTAACATTTGACTATCCTCCTTTTTACTAATATTTAATCCCAATATTCATGCATTACTTGTTATTTTTATCCATTGCTATATGGTTAGATTTGTTTGGTAGAAGTGATGGGTCATGCTAATTAAAGTTCTACGAGTTTCTTTTTGCTCATAGTTGTCCAATACTATCAACTATAAAATTGCTGGTAACATTAATTTGCTATATTCATGTAAAATTATGCTTTGGAATCATTTTTTAATCAGAATCAGCTTGTTTGTTTATGATGGAGTTTGTGCATAAATGAGTGGTGCCAAATTTATTTATTTTGGAATATTTGTTTTAATATATGTATCTTGTGAAATTTGGAAATATCTTATTTCAAAATGAAAACTAGTTAATATTGAAGTTCACTACATTTGTGATCTTGAAAGGGCAAGTTTTTGATACTAAGTATTTATCTTTTTTGAAGATGCAAACTACATGTACTGATTTTTGACTTCAGATTGTGACATTTATCTCCACGTTAAACTTTCAGATGAGTCCATTCAATAGCTCGCCTTGTGCTATTCTTGATCGATCAAGATACTTGAAGAAAATGTGTCATAATTGTGTTGATCAGGAAGTTTTTCCCATTGCATCAATAGTTGTTATAACCTTAGAGTTTATGCATGTATTCTTGTTACATTATTTGAACTAAACGAAACCTTCAATGATCTTTTATTACATAGAATTAGTAAAGTAACACCAAAATAGAAATCACTGCTGACTTATACATGATTCATATTAATTGAACTGAATGACCCAAAAAGTATGGGGTCTTCTTGCTGCATTTCATCTTTAGTTTGCTTAGAAAACTTTTGAGCATTGGTTCCAATTGTTTGTGAGATTGTGAAACGCGCGAATTCACTTCCCGTGGGTTGCAAGCAATAGTTCATGCACCCACGTTACATAACATGGATGACTCCTCAACTTTCTTAAACAATATGGTATTTATTCTCCTTAGAGTGGTGGTAGAGCTAGTGACAGTGGGAGGAGGAGGGTGCTGCTAGTGAAATAGAAAGAACTTGTTAAGGAATATTTTCTTCCTTTTTTGAAGTTTCTAAACTTATCAATTACCAATAAAAATGCATATCAATTAGTTTCTTCGTTTCAAGTACGTATATATTATTACTTTAAAAAACTTGGTTCCTAAGTAACACAAATACAAACACACGACATGGACAAGCCGACACATTGATTTTCAAAACATGCAGGACACCACACGCTTGGGACAAATTAAAATTTTATAATTTTATATATTTATTATATGTAACATACACTAATTACTTTAAAAATTATATATTTCATAACTTAAATATCAAGATATCATTTATGTAAAAATTACATTCTAAATAATACAAAATAATTGCAGAACATTATAATACACATGATATATTTATTTATCATATAAATGTTTTAAAACATAGTTAGAGTGCATACATTGTGTTTTGAAAAATGTAAAACATTGTTATTATGAAGAAATCATCAAATGGGACATATTTAGAGAGTTCAAGAAGTGTTGCTGCTGAAATATCCCCGATGTGTCTATAAAGTGTCTAATATTATGAATATGATTTTTAATCAAGACACGTAGTAGTGCTAGACATGTTTTTAAAAGTGTCCGATGAGTGTCAATGTTCGACATAAATGTCCAACATGACACGTTTTCTTTTTTGAAAGTGTCCGTGCTTCTTAGGTTGGTTCATTATTCTTACACATCTTACTTATTGTTATTACTTGCTTTGTCCCATCTTTGGCATGCTTGGGAATGTTGTGAGCATTCGTTCCATTTCTTTGTGAGATGGCCAAACCCTTGGATCAACTTCCCTTGGAAGATGAACAATAGTGCCTGCACCCACAATACATAGTATGGCAGGGCCAACCTTGAGTTGTTCAGGGCTCTAGGCGAAATTTTAAAAATGAGGCCCTTTATAGACTTAAAAAACATTACCATCTATTCAAAAAATTTATCCCAAAAAATATCATGAAAAGATGGTGTATAATATAGATTTGAACTTGGTATGATGCTTCTATGTAAATTATCTAGATATGTAGTGTTATTGTACACATAATTACCAAATATATATATATATATATAATTGGAAATATTGTCAGTACCCACACAAACTATGTTTGCATATATAATCACTAAAATTTACTTATACAAATTTAGACATGAAGAAAATCATTACAAAGCTCAAAAAGATAAAAATTGGGCCTTTATTTTTGGACCTACTAATAATAAAAGAGTTAATTTTTTGGACCTTTAGTTTGGATTGTTAGTGTATATTAGTTGGATTGGGCTTTTATTTTTGGACTTACCTATACAATAAGAATTAAAAAAAAATTGGGGCCCCCCAAAATTTGACAAAATATGGGGGACTAACTTAGGCAATTGCCTTCTTCGTCTTGGACCAGGGCTAGCCCTATAGTGTGGACAACCCGTTAATTTGAGTGGCTTTTCTTGCACTTTCCTTAACTGTCCTTGCAAGTTCATCTTTCTTATTGTGATGCTTAAAATTTTATTGTGTCTCTTGCTCTAAAAATTTTGTGGTGTATATAGTGTGAATAGGAAAATATGAATAACAGCTGATCAAAAAAAAAAAGAAAATATGAATAACGTATGTCTTTATAAGGGAAGAATTTGGAATGTGATATAGATAATCTATTACATTGTAAAATTTGGTCAAATCAATCTTGCAAAAGATTATGGCAATTTGGTTGTTTAATTTAAGATTTTACAATTAATTTTCGTTGTATATGGTAGGATGACAACCAATCAAGATCCTTCTTATAATTCAGAAAAAATAAATGAAAATTTTGTTGCATTGTGGATTGTTGTTTGTTGAATTGTGGATCGGATTGTTTATCTTTTCATATTTCTTAGAAAGTATTTGTATAGATGTGAAAAAAGAAGAAAAAAAGGAATAAATATTTCAATCTCAAGTAAGTGCTCTTGGTTTAATTTTGCAGCTAAAAATGCAATGAGCGTAATGCTTAAGTGATACTGTGGTGTAGTTGGTTTAATTTTTTCTTTCAGGTCTTGTTTAGAGATTGGTTTTTTTGTTTGCAAACCCTGGGAAGCTGCATAATGAATTTTTTAAAACATGGCAACTATTTGAGTAATTTTATTGCCCAGGAGTTGATAAATTTTGCACCTAAGGTTTATGAAGTGATGTTCTTTCTTTTTCATTAAATTTTGCACCTAAGGTTTATGAAGTGATGTTCTCTATTGTTCAAAACCAGAAGTGATGGACTGAATAAATTTTGCACCTTAGAGGAAGTCTGCGATCTGATCAAAACCAGAATTGGTTTGTGGATTAAATATAATTCTAGGTTGTTGCATTATTCAGTCCATGATATGGTTGAGAATCTGGATCAGGTTCGTAGGTGTGTGGGGGGTAGGTGATTGTGTCCTTGCTTGCTGGGTGGAATTTCATTATGGTCAGGGATTGAATTGGTTGAACTTAGTAGTCATTTTGTTTGATAGTTAAGCTACCTTAATTTATGTTTCAATTTTTTATTTTCTGAATTGGTGATGATCTGAGTTGCTGCTATGAAGTTGTTGCTGTTGCTTGTGATATTGCTGCTGTAGCTATGGTTTCTATGCTGATGTGTAGTTCAGTAGTAGAATTGGGTTTCTGATATTCATGTTGTTGTTGGATCTGCTGATAGTGATTGTGTCCTTGCTTGCTGGGTAGAACTTCATTATGGTCAGCGTTTGAATTGGTTTAACTTAGAAGTCAATTTGTTAGATAGTTAAACTACCTTAACTATCTGAATTGGTGATGATCTGAGTTGCTGCTGTGAAGTTGTGGTTTCTGTTCTGATGTGTAGTTCAGGAGTAGAATTGGGCTTTGAAGTCCTCTAGGCTGTGCTGCTATCCTGTGGAACACTAAATGATCTGGTGACTGCCAGTCAGTACTACTGTGAAAACCAGAGGAGATGCATAGAGGTTTGTTGTTATCTGTGGGTATGCTAGATATGGAGTGATGTAGGGGATGCAGGGGTGATGCAGGGGTGATCTGGGTTAATCTATGTTATCTGTTGTTATCTGGTGTTATCTGTGGGTATGCTAGAAATGGAGTGATATGTTGTTATCTGTTATTATCTATTGGTGGGTTTATCAATTGGTGTGTGGCTGCTGGCTGCTGGCTGTCCTTGAGGTCTACTGAATGTGTGGCTGCTGGGTTAATCTTTGAGGTCTGCTGTCAGTTCTGCGTATGAGTGATTTGGGTTAATTTGTGATCCTTAGTCTGTGCCGGGTTCTGCTGTTGTTAGATGTTGTTGCTGGTGTGTGGAGTTTATGTTTCAAGCTGTCTGTATTTAATTAGGCTGCTAGATTGGGTTGTATGTTAGATTTAGGCTTGGTTAGTCTTTACATAGGTGTGGTTGTTTCTAGGTGGTTGTGGTTGGTTTCTCACCAACTCTTGATAGTGTGCTGCATATGATTGGACGATCTTGTTAGTGCCAACCTAGTTGGGATTGATTTGGCTCGCTATGATGCTTTTGCACTCATTCTCCTTTTCCTGTATTATTGTTTTAGCTTTCTTCTTCATCTATAAAGTTCTTTTTCTTTGCTGATCAAAAAAAGAAAAAAGAAGTGATGTTCTTTATTAAATGTGTTCTTTCTTTTATGAAGTGATGTTCTTTTTCATTAAATTTTGCAACTCGCTGTAATTAAATACCACTGTAATGAAATATCACTAATTAAAAAAAGTGATGTTCTTTTATGTAGTGTCTGAACCCTGGTTATTTTAGTTAGGTTTTAGTTTGATGAGAATATTTAGCACTGGTACTGGAGAGGGGTTATTCTTAAGGAGTTCTAAGTGGAATTTCTAGATTTCTCTCTATCTTCTTAATCTTTTCACAAAACTAAGGTTACTGTTTGCAGATCTAGAATGGTACCAATCTCAGCCATGAAGCCTTACTTAATCAAGCCTAAATCATCCAGAGAATTCCAGCAGCTAATTCCTGAAATCCTGTCACCATACATATTGTAAACCATGCCAAATTCCTTCTTTTCAATCTAGAAAATTGGAAGATTTCTTATACTTGTTCTAGAAACTTAGCCCTAGAAGCCTTCTTAGGCTTAGACTAACCACAAATCTATTGTAGGTATCATTATGCCAAGTTTATTATGGTTGACGTACATTACTAGTGAGTCTATGCAAGCCTAATGCTTTCGTATATGTTTTGCACTCTGCTCCATGTCTTTCCTTCTTTGACAAATATGAAATGTTAATTCTGTATTGGAAGTGAGTCTATGCAAGCCTAAATTGGAAGATTTCTTATCCTTTTTATTTTTATTTTATTTTTGAAAATTTTATGCAGCTTTGTACACTTGAATTTGAGACAAGGCGTGCTTCATATTATTGGTTATTGGATGCATTGAACCCTTACTAGCCTTATGTATGGGAATACTCACGATTGAATGTAACTAACACAGTGATGTCAAAACGCAAGGTGAGCTGAATTGTTGAACATCTATTTGTTTATGCTATGTTTGGATCATAGATTTTGGTAGAGATTTGGAAAAATAAAGGAAAAGGTGAGGTAAATTTGAATGAAATATAAGCTAAATCTTTTCCGCATTTCCTTTTTCTTTCCAAATTCCTACTCAAATTCATGATCCAAATAGCCCTAAAGAATTGTTGGAAGTATTTTTCTACCCATGCACTCTAATATTTTATTCCATACACTTGGTTGACCATGGTATGCTATTGCAGCTAAATCATCTTGCGAAGGAAAAGCGGGTTGATGGTTGGGATGATCCCCCTTTGATGACATTATCTGGTTTGCGACGTAGAGGTGTTACTTCAACTTCAATTAATGCTTATGTTCGAGGAATTGGAATTACTAGAAGGTTGGCTTATATATATATATATATAATAATGTTTGGCCATGGATCAAAACCTATAATTTTTTTGCTGACACCAATATACCTGGTATTGCAGTGATTCTAGTATGATAAATGTTGACCGCCTTGAGTACCACATAAGAGAGGAACTAAACAAAACAGCACCTGGTACCATGGTGGTTCTACATGCACTCAAGGTCTGTCTCTTGTTCCAATGCTTTTTCAGGTGTTAATTCTGTTGTGTTCAACTAATTGTTTCTGTTTTTCAGGTGGTTATTACCAACTTAGAAGCTGGCTCAGTAATGGATCTCAATGTAAAGAAATGGCTTGACGCTTCACTAGATGATGCATCTTCTTATTATAAGGTGACTTGTGGCAATTTAAATAATGACATTGATTTTTAAAGACGTACTTCTCTGTGAGTGTTAAAGCATGAAGTTTAGTTGTCATGGAAACTTTCTATTCAGTTCTATAACAAATATAGTAACCCCCCTTCCCCTTGATAAGATTATACCAACTTCAGTTCAACCAACTCAAGTTCAAGACAGTATAACCCAAGTCAAGCAAACCAGAGGATAACTTCCCTAGCTCTAACAGAATTGTAACAGAATTAGTTATAGTGATATATGAATGTATAGATTGTAGAGGCGGTGGACTAATAGTTAGTAAGCCGGTTCCACTCTTGTATTATAAATATAGATGTACTGATTGATTATAGAGATGAATTGAAGTTTTCAGTTTCTTATCATGGTATCAGAGCCTCTCTACTCCAACGAGTATTGATCCTTCTTCATCTTCTTTCTCACATTGAATTCTTGAGTTCAAGTTCTTGAATCTGTTTCAATGGCTTCTCTTCCTCCTAATCTCACACTTCTAATTTCAAATCTCAATTCTTTTGTCACTGTGAAATTGGATTCTACAAACTACATTGTTTGGAAAACACATCTCCAAAACATACTCAGAGCTACAAATCTTCTCTGTTATGTGGATGGCACTTGTGCTTGTCCATCTGCAACAATCACAGATTCAGAAGGCAAAAATGTTATCAATCCTGAGTTTTTGAGTTGGACACAGATCGATGCACATTTGCTAAGTTGTATTACAGCAACTCTAACTCCCACGATGTTCACATCTGTGTTTCATTGCAAAAGCTGTCAAGAAATCTGGACATATCTTGATAAACGCTTCACATCACTCTCCAGATCTCATATACACCAACTCAAGAACAAACTCAGTAGTATCATGAAGAAATCTGAGTCCATGGAAGACTATCTTGCTCAGATTAAAAGTCTTGCTGATCAGCTCGCACTTGCTGTCTCTCCTATTGAGGATGAGGATCTTGTTTTGATTACTCTAAATGGATTGCCATCTGAATATAATGCTTTAAAAGTAGCTATTCGAGCTCGATCAGAGGCCATTACTATGGAGGATCTTGCTTTTCTCCTCTGTTCAGAAGCTTTGCATATTGAAGCCGATCATAAATCTTCTTCGTCAGATCTCATTGTTGCTTATACTGCAACTCAACATGAGACTTCTAACCAGTCATCTTCTTATCAGGCTGGTAGTCGTGGAAATAGATCATCATACAGAGGCTCTTCTCATAAAGGAGGAGGTAGATATTTTTCTAGAAATACTTTCAGTCGAGGTCGAGGAGGAAGATCTTCATCCTTTCATCATTCATCAGCATCTTCCTCTTCCTCTTCTTTGGTATGTCAGATCTGTGGCAAACCGAATCATACTGCTCTTGAATGCTGGCACAGACTGGATACTTCCTATTCACCACAAACTTCACCTGATAAACCTGTTTTTCTTACATCTTCATCTTCTGCGTTACCTAATTGGTATGTGGACTCTGCTGCCACAAATCATGTCACTCCTGATCTTACTAATCTCCAAGTTCATAGTCCCTATCATGGCCAAGACCATGTGACTGTTGGGAATGGTAGTCAACTTCCTATTCACAACACCGGTAATGGTATTCTTCCAACTCCTTCTTTTCCTTTCAAATTGACTAATGTTCTTCATGTTCCACATATATCATCTAATCTTCTTTCAGTTCATCAATTGACTTCTGATAATAATTGTACTGTCACTTTTGATGACAAATCATTTGTGGTTTAGGACAAGACCACCAAGATACCTCTCTTCAGAGGTATGTATAGTCATGGCCTTTATCAGTGGCCTTCATCTTCTTCACAAGGTTCATCATCCTCACAAGTTTCATCATCCCAGCATTCTTCTTCTGCTTGTTTGGCCACTGCTACATGGCATACCAGACTTGGTCATCCATCTCCACAAAAGCTGCAATATCTTGTTAATAAGTTTCAGTTGCCTACTACGTCATCTTCTAATAAGACTTTGTGTCCTCATTGTAGTGTGGCCAAGAGTCACAGACTTTCTTTTGTTTTGTCTAATTCCACTGTAAATAAGCCCCTTTCTCTTGTTCATAGTGATGTTTGGGGCCCTTTCTCTCCATCTATTTCTGGTTTTAAATACTATGTTTTGTTCATTGATGAATTTAGCAAATTTACTTGGGTTTATCCTCTTTGTTATAAAAGTCAGGTGTTTGCCAAATTCATGGAATTTAAGGTGTTTGCTGAAAATCAATTTGAGACTAAGCTTAAAATATTTCGCACTGATGGTGGTGGAGAGTACACTAGTTCTCAATTTGAAACTTTTCTTAAAACCCATGGTATTATTCATCAAATGTGTTGTCCACACACTCCTCCCCAAAATGGCGTTGCCGAGAGAAAACATAGGCATCTTGTCACCACCACTATTGCTTTGCTACAGCAATCAGGTCTTCCTCTTGCTTATTGGTTTGATGCTCTTGCTACTTCTGTTTTTCTTATTAACAGATTGCCTAGTTCTAAACTTCAACATCAAACTCCGTATGAGGTCCTGTTTCATCATTCTCCTGATTTTGCGTTTCTTAAAAGCTTTGGTTGTAGGTGTTTTCCCTGGCTTCAACCCTATGCTTCTCATAAGCTCGCTCCTAAGTCCATTCCTTGTGTCTTCATTGGTTATCATCCCTCTATCAAGGGCTATCGTTGCCTTGATCCTATTTCTGGAAAAATCTATTTGCCTCGACATGTTACTTTTGATGAATTACTCTTTCCTTTTCTGACTTCATCTATTTCTACCTCTCCACATCCCTCTCCACCTACTCTTCCTCAACTACATTCTTTTTTCTGGTCCTCTTCTCCACCTGTTGCAGCTTCTGTTTCACCCTCTGCTCCATCAGTTCAGTCTTATGCTCCGTCTGTTTCTCCTTTCCCTACACCAGTTCAGTCTCCTGTTGCTCCCAGCCAGCCTGCTGCTATTCAGTCTACTGCTGCTCGACAGCCTCCTGCTGCTGCTACTGTGTTGCCTAGTTTGCCAGCCTCTGCTTTATCTCCCTCTTCTGCTGTCCCTACTTCTATTCCTATTTCCTCTCTCACTATTGATCTTCCTTTTGTGCAGCCTATTTCTGCTACTTCTTCTCATTCTTCTCTCAATATTCATCCCATGACTACCAGGTCCAGGTCTTCTTCTTCTGCTCTCATTTCTACTATTTCTCCTCTTATTGAACCTGCTTGTTTCTCTGAACCAGTTTTAACTCCTGAATGGTCTAAAGCCATGCAAGAAGAATTTCAAGCCTTGCAAGACCAAGACACTTGGTCTCTTGTTCCTCTTCCTTCTCACAAGCAAGCAATTGGCTGTAAGTGGGTGTTTCGCTTAAAGAAAAATTCTGATGGCTCCATTGCTCGCCACAAAGCTCGTCTTGTGGCTAAAGGCTATCTCCAGCAGGAAGGTATTAATTATCATGAAACGTTTAGTCCTGTTGCCAAGCAGCCTACAGTTCGGGTTCTTCTTAGCATTGCCCTTCATTTTAATTGGTCTATTAAACAGTTGGATATTTCAAATGCTTTCCTCCACGGTCTTCTTCAGGAAGAAGTTTAAATGGTGCAACCTCAGCTCTTCTCCTCACCATGTGTGTAAACTGAAAAAGGCTCTCTATAGACTTAAGCAAGCTCCTCGAGCTTGGTATTCAACCTTTTCTTCTTATCTTCTCTCTACTAGGTTCACAAATAGTCGTTGTGATTCTTCTTTGTTCATCCAGCGCACTTCTACCACTGTTACTTTTCTTTTGATATATGTGGATGACATCTTAATTACTGGAAATAGTGTTGCCCATATCACTTCTCTGATTCATCATATGCACAAAGCCTTTTCCATGAAAGAATTAGGTGATATTTCATATTTTCTTGGTATATCTGTGACTCGCATTGCCTCTGATTTATTTCTCTCTCAGCACAAATATGCTACTGATATTCTCCTCAAGGCTGGTATGATCAATTGTAAACCATGTTCTTTGCCCATGGCCTCTAAATCTGAGCCTCCTTCAGACACCTTGGTACCCTTTTCTCAGCCATCCTTGTATCGAAGTATTGTTGGCGCCTTACAATATCTCACTATTACCAGACCGGACATCTCTTTTGCTGTCAACCATGCATCTCAGTTCATGCATGCTCCTACTGTTGCCCATTTTAATACTGTCAAGCGGTTACTTCGTTACATTCAGGGTACTCTTCATCATGGTTTATTCTTTACTCCAGGCTCTCTGAATTTGCATGCTTTTTCTGATTCTGATTGGGCCGGCGATGTTCTTGATCGTAAGTCTACCACTGGGTATTGTGTCTTTCTCGGTTCTAACTTAATTTCGTGGTCCGCGAAAAAACAATCCACTGTTTCTCGGTCCTCCACCGAAGCCGAGTACAGGGCTCTTGCTCAAGCTTCTGCTGAACTTCAATGGCTTCGTATGCTTCTTCAAGAGCTCTCTCTTCCTTCTGTAACTCCTGTTTTATGGTGTGACAATCTCTCCGCCATATCTCTTTCCTCTAATCCTGTTTTCCATGCCCGCACAAAGCATATCGAGGTGGATTATCATTTTATTCGGGAGCAAGTTCTTACTCACAAAGTTGTGGTTAAACATGTGTCTTCCTCTGATCAAGTGGCTGATCTGTTTACCAAGCCCCTTCCCGTGGCTCATTTTTCTTATCTTCTTCCCAAGCTTATGGTGCGTGCCTTACCCATTCGCTTGCGGGGGCCTGACAAGATTATACCAACTTCAGTTCAACCAACTCAAGTTCAAGACAGTATAACCCAAGTCAAGCAAACCAGAGGATAACTTCCCTAGCTCTAACAGAATTGTAACAGAATTAGTTATAGTGATATATGAATGTATAGATTGTAGAGGCGGTGGACTAATAGTTAGTAAGTCGGTTCCACTCTTGTATTATAAATATAGATGTACTGATTGATTATAGAGATGAATTGAAGTTTTCAGTTTCTTATCACCCCTCCCCCCCCCCCTAAAAAAAAAAAAAAAAAAAAGAGGGTTCTATAAAACAAATATTGGAACAAGTGTTAGATTAGATGTCTTGATTTTTGACAGATTTTCTCATTTATGCTTCTATTATAGGTCCCTTTTCCAATGTTGTATACATTGTGAACTCTGATTTTCGAATGAAAGATTCTAAAGATTACTATGGGCTTGCCCCTGGCAAGTCAGTCCTATTGAGGTGTGTATAGATTTTAATTTATATTTACTGATCCATCTAGGCAGATGGGAGTGCTCAGTATTGAGACTTTTGTTTGTCTCCAGATACGCATTTCCTATAAAGTGCACAGATGTAATTCTTGGTGATGATAAAGAGACTGTTCTTGAGATCCGGGCAGAGTATGATCCTTCCAAAAAGACAAACCAAAGGTTGTTTGTCGCCCTAGAATTGGGTGTTTATTTTCTGTGAATGGTTTTACTAAGGTTGCAAAATATTGCAAGGTAGATTCTTTACAAGTTTTTTTTCATTATGTAGGGGGTTCTTCATTGGGTTTCGGAACATTCTCCTGGGGTTCATTAGGTTTCGGAACATTCTCCTGGGGTTTCGGAACAGTCTCCTGGGGTTCAGTCTTGCTTTTGGGTTCTCCCCCCCTTGTGTAGCAAGTTTTCAAGGGTATAGGAACGGAGTATAGTACCAGAGAGAAATCAATGGGTTGATATTGATTATGGAACTTAGTGATGGTTTGCTGCTTTGCTCTGTTTTTTATCTTCTATTTTTTCTCCTTGTACATCTTCGTATTGGTGTCTAGAAATTCCAAAATGGTATTTTGGGAAACTATTAATAATTTTAAAATACAAAACACAATTTGTTCCAACCCTAAGCTTTAAAAAGTCTTAAACACCAAGAACCATAAGCTACAGCTGGCTTTAGCCCACCAAAGAAGCAATTGTAGGCAGTGTTATTTAGAACATATGATAAAATTACCTGTTCAAACTTAATAAAGCATTGGAACCCTTGAAAATGCAATTTTTAGCAAATTCACGATGCTATTTTAATATTGTTTCTCAAACTTGTTAAGCATTCCTCTAAACTTTTATGTAGTTAATATTGTTTAATATTGTTTCTGCTGTGTGGCACTATATTGGATCTGAAATGGTGGCTGATCCAATTTATTCTATAGACATAAGAATGCTATTGTTTTATTTACAATTTGATAATGATAGTCATTTAATTTGCTAATGTGAGCTTTGCTTTTCATGGACATTTTTCATTATTTGTCCAATTTTATTTGACATTATTTCTCTTTTTCTTTGGTACAGATGGATGAACTCGTGCACAAAGCTAAATTGTACAGGACGAATTGGCACTTTTTGCATTTTTGGAAGGATTATATATTTTTATATAGATGTATATGGAAAATATTAAGGTAAACTGTAGTTATATTTTTGGATACACTAGTAGTTATATTTTTGGATGGGTGTGTATAGAAAATATTTGGTAGACTACTAGTTATATTTTTGGGTTGATGTAGATGGATAAAAATTTAAAACATAATAACAAGTACTTGTTATGTTTTAAATTTTTATGCTAGATGAAATATGTAGTTTGGAATTACTTATGGATGAAAACTTATAATAGTTGCTGACTTTAATTAAACAGGTTCAAAATTGGTTGATATATATATTTTGTTGAATGTTCATGATTCAATTTATTTGTTGGTTTGAATGATTTTTGCAAATTACAGATTATATTGAATAAATTGGATAGATTATTATAAATTATAGGTTTATTTTGTTGGATGTTGGCGACCAAAATTTGGTTTTGTTTTTTTAGTTTTGGCGACCAATTGATTAGTCACCAAAAATATAAGTTATACTTTCGCCGACTAAATAAAGTAGTCGGTGTATCACCAAGCACATTTGGTGACTAAATAATTAGTCGTTAAAATTATTAATTTTGGCAACCAAAGGATTTGGTCGCGAATAGGTCTATTGCCGACTAAAGTTTTAGTTGCGCAAACATTTCTTTTGGCGACAAACATGTTTGGTCGTGGAATGTGACAATTGGCGACTAATTATTTTGGTCGTGGAATGTGACAATTGGCGACCAAACTAAGAGGTCATAGAATGTCACAATTGGCGACCAAACTTTTTGGTCGTTGAATGTGATAATTGGCGACCAAATTTTTTAGTCGTGGAATGTGACAATTAGCGACTAAGATATATGGTCGGCAAAATATCACTTTTCGCGACCAAAATCTTTTAGCGACAAAATGTATTAGTCGCAGTAATGATATATTTAGCAACCAAAAATTTAGTCAGCAAGTCTAACTTTTCCCGACCAATCAAAATTTTGGTCGGGAATTACTTCTGCCGACCCTCAATTGACGACCAAAGTAGCAACCAAAAAAATTGGTCGCGGATAACTTTTGCCAACTAAAAATGAACTTTTAGCGACCAATTTTTTGGTTGGCAAAAGTGTTAATTCTTGTAGTGAACGAGCTGAGCTTATTAAGTTTGAACTCGATAAGTGTGGCTCAAACTTATTTATTTACCTAACGAATTGAGGCGAATCAAACTTGTCAATAGTTTGATTCATTTGTTAACCAAACAAGAAAAAAAAAATGTAACTTCTCTGTACCAAATCAACATGAAGTCAAAAAAATATACAATCTTAAAATTTTTATCATGAAATGTAGCCAAATAGAGGATGTATATAGTCTAGATTATAACTTCATATGTTGTGGACTACATTTATAATGAATTTAATTCACATAATTCAAATACTGAGTAATTTTTTATTTTATTTTATTTTTTTTAAAATGTAAATTTTATTAATAAGAATTTGTCAAATTTGCACTTCATTTTTTTTGGTAAATTACACTAATCTTTCCTGAGATTTGAAAAAAGTATAATAAACTTTATAATTTTGAGAGAATTTTATTGGACTTCTTAAAATTTTAATTCACATCACACTTTAACCTCCATTTTCATCAGTAATTTGGTAGTTATACGGATGAAAAAAAATATTATTATCTGTTGGGTTTTAATTTTCTGAATTCAGTTTTTTGAAATTTGAGTTTTTGTTTTTCGTGTTTTTTTGTTTTTAGTGAATATTTTTTTTTTCGTGTTTTTTCGTGTTTTTTTGTTTTTTAAATTTTTTTTGTTTTTTGTTTTCAGAAACATATTTCCAAAAATATTCAAGATAAGACATTGATCTTGTTAACATAATCCGTGTGTATAGCACGGGTTACTACTAGTTCACATATATAGATAATTGTAAACATAATCCGTGCATAGCACGGGTGATATGCTAGTTGATCAGTAATGGGAAATGAAACTCTTTGAATTTGTGGCAAATTTTTATCAAGGTATTTTGTAGATTTAGAGAGAACTAGTCATGGGTCAAGTGAAAGCTAATTTGATATACTTTTGATCAAGGTATTTGGACAGCAGTAGCTGCTCTCAGTGGTCTGGTACATAATCTGTTAGGATGTCTGGTTCATAATCTGTTCTATTTTGGCCAAATTCAAACAATTTGAAAATACATTAGTCTACATTGTACTTTGCAACTTTACTACTTAATATGTTCCATCTCAATCTATGTTATATACTTGGAGAACTAAGGAAAGGTTAGATATAGACAACGTCATATGATTTTCTTTGTATGATACACATTGTGCATTCCTATGGAATAGGTTAATAGTACACATGATGCGTTTTATGACATAAACAAATTAAAAAAAACTTGATCTTTCATTTGTGATCAGACATGGACAAGAGTTGGATTGCATTGGGTAAGACACCTGATGGAAGGATGAGTCAGCCATTTAGGCAGTTGTTGACCAGGAAGGTAAAATTCCATGCCCATATTTGAACTGTGTGAACTATTATTCCCAAAATCTTCGAAATGTGCAAATTCATTTGCTTCAATATGGGATTATGCAAATGTACACTATTTGGCATGAGCACAGGGAACCACGTGTATCAAATGAGGCTCATCATGAAATGGCAATTGATGAAGATGAGGTTTTAGGTGGTATTGATGCCTTAGTGGAAGATCGAATCAGAGGAGAACCCAACGATGCACCCCAGAATGAGGAGTACAAACGTTTGATAGACTATTGAATGATGCCAAGCGTGAGGTGTACTTAGGTTGCACAAACTACACTCTGTTGAAGTTTGTCATCGAGCTGCTTAATATGAAGGTAACAAACCACTGGAGCAATAAGTCGGTTAACACACTATTGGAGTTTTTAACAAAACTTTTACCAAAAGATAATTTGGTTCCAAAGTCATTTTATGAAGCTAAGAAAATACTTCATGATTTGGGCTTGTCATATGAGTTAATTGATGCTTGTATAAATGATTGTGTACTCTTTTGGAAGGAAAATGCAAGGTTAGATAAATGTCCAAAATGTAAGGCATCCAGATACAAGATCAATCGTGGCAGGGGTAAGAAGATTCCCCATAAAGTGTTGCGGTACTTCCCATTAACACCAAGGTTGAAAAGATTGTATATGTCAAGAAAGACTGTTGAGGACATGAGATAGCACAAGGAGAAACGTATAGATGACGGAGTATTGAGACATCTTGTCGATAGTGATGAATGGAAGGAATTTGATGTATAACATCCTCAGTTTGCCTTGGAGCCTCGAAATGTGAGGCTAGGGTTGGTTGTTTGTAACGCCCTCAAAATAATACATAAAACCCATCACTAGACAAACAATTATATAAAAGAAACCAACCATTTATATTCATTAGAGTAGTTCTTACAATAGTATTACATGTTAACAACAAAAGCAAATGCCCTATGGGCTTACAGCTTTCCAAGTCAACACCTGATTACACAAAAGAAGAGTACTAACTCTATACAAAATAAGCCATTGGCTTGATATACATGTAATACAAACAAAATAAATAAAAGAGTCTTCAACTCTCATCATCATCCAAGCTATGTCCTTGGAGGTAGCATACTACCTGTACCTGAAAATGATGTCCCATATAGGGTGAGCTAACGCCCAGTAGAAATATGCTAAACATAGTATGAGCAATAACTAAGACATTAGCAATTGATAAATGTTCAAGTTCCATAAATCAATTCATAATCCATTTCCATTTCATGACCGCTATGTTCATGTTTCATTTCAGTTTCCATTTCTTATCAATTTCACAATTTACATCAACGGCTCAGAACCTAGCCAAACACTTATATGAAACAGTGACTTATATTAGACATTTCCCATTTTGCAATAGATAAACATACTAGTTGTATCAATATTTCAACAGATAAACATACAAGCTGTATCCACATTCTAACAGATATATTAGCTATATCAACACTTCCAAAGATAAGCATATGAGTTGTATCAACGCTTCCATAGATAAGCGTATAAGCTGTATCAACACATTAACTGACAAGCATATGAGCTGTATCAACGGAGTCCATCCCCTATCTCCTCCCAGACAACATCCGGTTCAGAGGTCCATCCCCTATCTTCCCCTAAACCGTGGAGTACATCCCCTATCTCCTCCCATACACACAACGTATATACACATAGGTCATATACACAATCAATCAATACATAACGTTAATGTATTCTATCAACCGTCATACTCTATGACATATCCAATTGATTAGTTTTAGTTTGCCTAATCATCATGCATTGTCTACAACAATCAAAACTACCCTCCACCGGTAGTCCAAACAATTATTTCTAAACAGATAATAAGAGCTCCAACAGATAAAATATCAATATTTTCAAAAGTGAGCGATTAACAAATCCAACTCCACTATTCTACTATATAATGAGTCAATTTCATTATTTCCAACTCAATTCCATATAACCACAATTTTCTCAAATTAATCATACCAATTAATTTATACAACCAATTAGGGTTTTCTACCCCATTTCTCAATATTGACCCAATGGTCTATATATCAACAACCAACAACAATATCATTATTTTGAAACTCATAATACACATTCTTGGAATCAAAATAACAAAACCCTCTTCTAACATTTCGAAACCCTAAGTCCCAAATTTTACCCAACTTCAACACTTTATCAAAACAACCAAACATCTATGTTAAAGACCATAAGAGTGAGTAGGAATCCCTACCTCAAATTTGGAGCTCAAGGAAAGAAGGTGAAGAAGCTCAACGTGCTCCAAAACTCAATATTTTCGGATCAAAGTGTAGCCCTCGACAATCAACCCAACTCTTACAAAGGCCGAAGGAAAGGGAAACACTCTAACTAGATCAAACCCTAGAGAGAAGGGAGTTTCTAGAGAGAGGAACTCTCAAAATGTCTTTTTAGAAAGTAAGAGAGAGAGAGAGAATGTAAAAAGTGATTTTAAAATGCCCAGCTGCCAACTGATATACGACATTCCCGCTCGAGCGGAGAACACAACGCTCGAGCGTCAAGAATAAAAAACTAGGTTCGCTCGAGCGCCAAGACACAAGAATAAAGTACATCCGCTCGAGCGCGAAAACCAGTCTGCTCGAGCATAGATTTTCCCCTCCCAAAACTTACACAAAAAAGTACTACCCGCTCGAGCGCCAGAGTACTTGCTTGAGCGCCACCGCTCGAGCGCAAAGAAACCCGCTTGAGCGTGAAAAATATGCTTGCAGAAGTTCTGCAGAGCACCAAAATACTGGGAGCGTGCAATCTCCGCTCGAGCGCAAGAAGACCGGCTTGAGCGGACCTCCTAAAAACTAGGCAACAAATAATTGAAACCAAAGCCCAACCAACATGTAACAACTCTGCCCAATATATCCTAAAACTCAATCAAGCGGAATTAAAGGATGACAACAAGGTATACCACCACCAACATCACGGAACCCAAGTCCGGAACGCAACAGAACAGTAAAGGGACAACCAGGATCGCTATACTGTTGATGGGTTCAATCCTTTCGGGAACATGAAGAACTCGTATAGTTTATGGCCTGTAGTACTCATTCCTTATAACTTGCCACCTTGGTTGGTTATGAAAGATCCCTTTCTTACGATGTCACTACTTATTCCTGGAGAATCACAACCAGGGATCGATATTGATGTCTACATGAGACCTCTGGTGGATGAGTTGAATGAGTTGTGGGAAAATGGTGCATTATCTTATGATGCCGTAACTGGTGAGTCTTTCCAGATGCGTGCAGCTTTGATGTAGACTATACACAATTGGCCCGCATTTGGTGACATATCTGGGTGGAGAACAAAGAGTCATTATTCTTGCTACACTTGCAATGATGAACCATATTTTCAATCCTTGAAAGGTAAGACTGCATACACTAACCATCGACGCTACTTGCCTCAAAACCACCCCGAAAGGCGAAGTGGAAAAGATATTAGAGCAATTGGACAGAGTGGCAGGTGTCACATATGGGAAGTATCCAAGAAATAAGAAAAGACTCCGTCAGGCACCAAATTGGACAAAGGTAAGCATCTTGTATGAGTTACCATACTGGAAGAAATGGAAGCTTCGACACAACATTGATGTTATGCACGTCGAGAAGAATTTTAGTGAAAATACCTTTGGAACTATGTTAGGCATTGATGGAAAGAACAAAGACACCGACAAAGCACGGATAGACTTGGAAGATATGGGTATAAGGAAAGAGTTGTGGTTAACACGTCATCCTGATGGAACTTATGTCAAACCTAGGGCAATCTTTTCATTGACCCCTGAAGAGAGGGAGGGTTTCTTTGAATTCTTGAAATCAGTGAAGTATCCGGATGGCTATGCTGCAAACATATCAAGATCAGTGAATGCGAGAAATGGTAAATTAATAGGCTTGAAAAGACATGATTGCCATGTGCTCATACAACGGATTCTTCCAATTGGGATGCGTGGTTACGTAGACAAAGAGATTAGTAAAACACTATTTGAGTTAGGTAGCTTTTTCCAGGATTTGTGCTCAAGGACACTACGCCGTAATGAACTTGAGAAATTAGAGGAACGTATAGTACACATATTATGCAAGCTTGAAAAGATCTTTCCTCCAGCCTTCTTTGATGTGATGGTTCACTTGGCCGTTCACTTGCCGCGTGAGGCTATTCTTGGAGGACCGGTGCAATATCGATGGATGTACCGGATTGAAAGGTAATTGTTAAATTGAAAGGTTCATAATTATATGTTGCATGTGTAACCTTGCTCTTAACTAATTCTCTTTTCAAGATTTCTCAGAGCTTTAAAAAAGTTTGTTACAAACCGAACTCGACCAGAAGGTTCAATCGCAGAGGCTTACATTGTCAAAGAGTGTATTACTTTTTGTTCAATGTATGTTGATGGGATCAAAACAGTGCATAATCAACCAGAACGAAATCAAGATCGTGGCGAACGTCGCAAAGGGTTAACTGTATTCACAGAAACTGCCCGTCCTATTGGCCTAATCACGTATTTAAATAGTAAAATATTTGTTAACAAATATTTTAAAAAATTAATAAATACACAAAAATATGAAAAATGTATTGATTTTTTTTTTGTATTTTGGTATTTAGTGTATTTTTTAAATATTTTTTTCACAAATATTGTACTTTTTAAGTGTATTTATGTTAGGTGTGTCTAAAAATTAAAAAAATTTGCTTAAAATATTAAAAAAATTCATTGAAAACATTAAAATACGTAAAATAAAAAAGTAGAATTTTTGAAAACTATTTTCTGAAGACTAAAACCAAACAAGCTCAATACATTAAAATATATATTCTACCTTATTTATCTTTATGTCTTTATATTATCTGCATTAGTTCCAATTTTTTAAATTTTATTAAAAGGAAAGTCAATATATCAGCATAGTAAATCTTATTAGTATATTTTTGGATTGGTCTGGGAACCAAAAAAATAAGTACCAGAATTTACCTAGAATGCAGATGAATGGTAGAGATTAGATGAGTGTATTGTGGGGTCAATATGTAAAATGAATATGAACAATATGTTGAAAATTCTAGATAAAATTTGGCCATAAATTTATGAGTTTGTAGCCTGACTCTATATTTTTTTTCAAAGCTCACGAGAGATCAATAATTTAACATTTTTATATATTTTCTTAGAAATATACACCTTATAATTATAAAAGAAAATTATATAAGTTCATACTTTCTGAGTCTTAACTACAGGTGACCAATGGCCGACTATAAGTAGGTATGGGTAGGTCGGGTTATACATTTAAGGGTGTGTTTGATTGGGGGGATAAAAGGGGGGGACTATTTACTGTGCCAATTGTAATCCGAGAGAAGCATCCCATCTAGCGTTTAATTTTTTTTTTAGTTCGCCGAACATGGAATCTGGCTGGACTCCTTATCCCCATATGAGGGACTATACTATCGTGAGGGGGGGAGGGGTGTGGGACAATTTTCATGGGATTATTTACTGTTGGGATTAGGTGGTAAAATGACCATTTTGACTCTCTACTATTTAATTATGTATTATATTTAGTAAAATTCAATAAAATTTAAATGTCTCAATTTAAAAATAAAATAATTCTATTTAACTTTTTATTGATGTTTTATTTATTTAATTTTTTGAAATAATTTTTTATAGATATTTTATTGATGTTTTATTTCAAAATTTTGTTTATATTTTTTTTAATTTCATTATTTAAATTTTAATACATGTTTTATTTAATTTCATTACTTAATTATTATTATTTAAAAAAATAAATTTATTTAAAATTTTAATTAAAAAAATAACATATATTTTTATTGATATTTTATTTATTTAATTTTAAAAAAAATAAATTTATTTAATTGTGTAAAAAATAAAATAAAATAAAATAAATTTGTATTTAATCTAACTAAAAATAATTAAAATATGAAAGAAATTTTTAATATTGTTATTACTTAGTAAATAATTGAAAAATAGTAAAATAGTCTTTTGCTCATTTATCATATTTAGGTCGTTCAACCAAACATTGGATTCACTAAAAAATAGTCATTTCCAGACATCTACTCCTATAAAAAAAAAACACGGGATACACATCCAATCCAACCAAATAGTCTGAGGGATTCACAGTCTCAGGATTTAAGTCCGATAGATTCTAATCCCTCTTATCCAGTTCGTCCATTATGAGTAATGTTAGGGATCTCAAATGTTTTACCAATATTGGTAAAAATATTAGTAAAACATTTGGGATCTCTAACATTTTCCTACATTAAAAAAAAAAAAAAAAAAAAAAAACCCTCAAACTTGCCCATTTAATAAAGAGAAATGTTTTAGACCACTAATTAGTGGTGGCTTTAATAATGTGACAGTGGGTCCCACCCACTGCCACAGTGTGTTTATACTTTTTTTTTTTTTTTTTTTTTCAATTGCCACTTCACTAGAGGTGGGATTAGTGATGACAAATTAGTGATTTATAACATTGCTCTTTAATAAATGGGTTTAACAAATGAATCAAATCAATCTGTTTACTTCATTTTTTTAATCTTTTTTTTAAAAAAAATTATTTTTTTTATTATTTAAAAAAAAAATTCATTTTTTTAAATAATTTTTTTAAAATGTTTTAGTATTGGTGGCAAAAGTGGTGCACATTTAAACGGGTTAAGATATTCAACCTATGTAAACCCAATTTTACTTGGGTTGACAATGAGCAATCCATCTAGAGCCATTTATTAACTTGGGTGGGTTAATTTGAATTTTAAATAGATATAATTAGACGGTTTTATGGATTTGGGTTGGGAGAATCTCGGCGGTGCGCCCAATCGGCCATTGTTGATGTGTGAGATCGAATTGAAATTGTAATCCGGAAAATATAAAGAGATTTGAAGTGGTAGATATAGATGATATACATAAAGTATTTGTGTGCTATGCATGTATATATATACTAGAGTCGGGTATATATGTATGCAATGAAACCATGCGAGATTTTGGTAAAAAAAATAGAGGAGTTGGGTGACGGGGAGGCGCGGGACCTAATGCCTTGTTCCACTGATATTTTTTTCATCTCTCTCTAGATTTCTATGTTTCTCTCTCTCCCTGTACATGCAATACATATCCACAATCATACTCAAAACAATAGTTGATGATGATGTATTTGACAAAACCAATACTAAAGCCTTTTTTTCTTTTTCTTTTTTAATCTGGGTTTTTGTTTCTTGATTTTTTTTTTTAGATGGATTTGTGTTTTTTTTTTTTTTTTTTTTCTTTTTTTGGTGATTTTTGTGAGATGAGTTTATGAAATCTTGGGCATTTGAAGTGTTAAAATTGAAATTGTAAATATGAAGAAAAACACATTTCCAAATCTCTAAACCATATCTGACCCATTTGGCCATTGAAGTTGTTCAGTGAGATATTCATGATTTTGATACTAGACAGAAGAGGGAAATTAGATGGAAAAAAAAAAAATCAATTATGAGCAATCATGGAGGGGTTTGGCAATGGTGCGACAGAACTGGATGTCGGCAAGGGAAGGCAAGAGAGGGATGCCGACGCCGGCACTGGCTTGGCTGCTGTTGGGGCTAGGGTTTGCTAAGTGGGTAATTATGTTGGAAAATTTTAAAAGTTATTGGGAATTGAGTCCATTTGAATGAAATGATACAATCTTTGATGGTGTCTATTCGTATGAAAGGATGTGAATATAAGAGACATAACCATTCTAAAGGTCACAAGTACTTCTATAAACACCATCCCATCCCATCCCATCCCATGGTTTTGATGCATAAGTTAAGGTTTTAGGATTTATACATTATGTCTAGTCGAGTATATAAGAGAGAGTGCACGGCACAAATTGGTTCGCAGTACACATAGAAAGTTGCGTAATTTCTGTGTGGGATGATCGTTGTATCCTAGATACAGGATGTCCATTAATTGCAAACACCAGAGGGGAGGACAAAATTTTGTCTTAAAGACACAATATTCAAACACTGGTCTCGGTCACAATTTGTATTAAATTTATAGAATTTCTGTAAGAAATTTCTTGTGTTGTTTATTATATATTTGTATTAAATTGATTTTTTTGAAAATATTTTCTTACAAATTATTTAGTAATTCAAGAATATAGACATGTGGTATTCTATAGTATTGTGATTGGTAGGGAAGGTAGGTAGGTAGGGTATTGTATTAGGTGATTGAAGAATATAAGAATGTAAAAAAAATTATAATTGATTAAGAATATGAACACGTGATATTTTGAAAATAATTTTTAACTTTCGTTGTAGAGCTTGTGGGGGGAAGAGAGAGACCTCTGCTTTTCTTTTTCTTTTTCCTTTTTTGAGTGTGTGCATCAAAACGATATCGTTTTAGTGCACTATAGAAAACACTGCAGGAAGACCAGTACAGAGCATCCATGAACATAGTACATTCTTTCAAAGGATATATATACTATATAGGAGAACTAGCGTATACCCGTGCCTAAAGGCACGGTGTAAATAATATTAAGATTAAAATGCAGTTATAAAAATATATTTAACAGACTGTACTCTACAAGTCCAAACAAATCAAATATAAAAACATTGAATATCAAATGAAACAATTGAACAGAGTACTTAAATGGTTGGGTTCACAGAGAATGAAGCTGATTGTCAAGTAAAATGGGCTACTGTAAATACTCTCTTAATATTAGTTTGTCATCAGGAAGCCCGATCCAGAGTAGTAGAAGCCATGGCTTTGGGAAAGTCCGTTGGCTCTTGCATTGATATAATAAAGAACACATTAATTGACAAAGAAATATAGATATATTATTACCTTTTGTTTCTACCAAACCTATGTGTGTGTTAGACAGATCAAAGAAAAATCTTTCAAAGTCTTCTAGTCACAGTTGAAAACTTGCTCCATATTGTGCAAATTTTATGAGAAGTCAAGAAACCCAACAGATTACTAATGCAATTCAATTTCCTTCAAACCTGTTTTAAGACTTCAAATTAATTACATACATTCATTTATGTGTTTACTCTCTTTGGTATTGTTTAGAATGTTGGGGCTAGTATTGTCGAAAATGCTTACTTACCCATTTCTTAGTGAGTTTTTCAGATACAGATGGAGCTCAAATCTAATTTTAATTTAAGATATTGTTGGTAGCTTAATAACACTACTGTTTATATTCATCTATAGTTGTAGACTCCTCTCAAGTCGTTTTGATGCTGAAATGCGATTAAGATGATTAACAAATATCATAATGTTCTACTTTATCGGTCCCTCTTAAAAGATAATTTTTTTTAATTCTAAAATTTAAAAAGTTAAAATAAACTTTAAAACATTCATTATTTTTTTTCCTTTAATAAAAAACGTTAATTATTTTTAAATATTTCATTTAAAAAAATAATATTTTTTCAACTTGTCTTGTCGTCCAGAAACTTGGGCACTCTTATATTTTGGTCTTGCACATTTTCCATGCAGAGGTTAACTGGGCTAGTGGTCCAAATTTCACATTTGAACTTGAGGATCTATAACCAACTTGCATGTTTGTTTACAGTATCTAAACAAACTTGATTTCCAAGTATTGTTGATGTAAAGATTTGGTACATATTGAATAAATTAATCAATTGACATAAAGCCATCAACCACAAAATTCCCCAGAAGAGAAAAAAAAAAATCACAATTGACATCAAACTTCACCCATCAAAACTGTAGTAACTTTGATTCATATGCCCCCAAAAGGAGCTATACCCAAAAAGCCACAATAGATTTTTAAAAAGAAAAACCAAAAAGAGAAAAATCATTATACATCATATAAGTCTGGTTAGCTCCTAAAACTCCTGAGAAGTATAACCAATATCCCCTTTCCCTTTACCCACCTTCTTAGGCAACAGAGTTTGGTGAATGTGGTTTGTGGGTTTCTACACGTTTGAGAAAATGTGGGTGGTCGTAGATTTTTTTTTTTTTTTTTTTTGAAAGAGTAAGGAGTGAATACACCAATTTATAGAAAATTCAAAAAATTTATATAAACATTCAGCAAAACATTTGAGTGAATTCACCACATTTGAAACAACACATGACAAAAAATAGTAGAAAAGTGCGTGCACCTTTACCTTTAGTTTGCGAAGAGTGAGTGAAGTGATCTGTTTGAGGATGAAACAGAATATGTTTGTGAGATCAATTGAAAGTAAAGTGATAGCAATCAAACATAATAAAATAAGCGTGTCTGGGACGCGCTCTGCTAGAGAGTGATTGAGCAGTAAAAAAATAATTAATCCATTCAAGTTTGGCTAATAATATTAAATGGTTTGAAATAGATGCAAGTCACACAACAATTAAAACCCCACTACACACTTGCCTTGATTCTCCTAAAACACAGAAGTCAAGTATGTGTTCCATCTAAGCTTCACAAATTGCAAGTACCTACTTTCATGTTCTATCAAGTGATATAAATCATAATTTTTGCAAATCCATCAGTTTCTCTATGAAATTCTAACTCCTCTCAATAATTTCTCAGATATCTTGCAGATTATAAATTACTGTGATGCTAAAGAATTCCCTGAATCTCTTGTCACTGTGTTTTCAAATCAACAATTTAATTTAAAAATTATTTGAAAATAAATAAACAAATAAAGAATGCGTCTAATTTCGTACCTATCCCAATTTGAAACAAATGAGTTAATATGTTTGTAGACGCGCCCGTGGGCCTCATGCTACAGTTCAGACTCAAATAGTCACGGTCCTGTATCTAATCTCGCGGAGTGCAATGCAAGACCAATGAATCATCAAAGAGTCCAAATCCGGCAAATCGTTTTGAAAAACTGATTTTTAGAAAGAAGTGTCAAATATGGACTACTTTGCCAGATACAGAGTTGCCACCCAAATATTTTATTTTGGAGGAATTTAGAAAACCCTGACTCGTGCCTAAGGCCACATGTCCGTCATCACCAAAGTTGTCTCGGCTCGAGAACTTGGGTACGATTGGGGAAGGTCAGTTATGAGCACCCCCACTCGCTCGATCTGAAGATCGGCCTCTACTAACCATGATATCGAGTTTTGAAAATATTATGCGTTCCTATTCCGGTTATTAGCCTAGATTTACTATGTGATGCGCACAGCATACAAGTATAGACTGGATCGCCTGAATTGGAACAAAACATTTCATGTTTGTTTTGAAAACGGTTTGCTACTTGCAAGTAAGTTAAAAATGCAGATTTTGCCACCCTCGAGTGGGCTTAGAAAGCGCGGTTTTGCCACTTTCAAGTGGGCTTAAAACTTGCATTCAATGCATTGTTCCAATTCAAATAACCCACCCTTCACCCACAAGCACTCAGGCAGTTATATCACGTAAGCACATAGCCTCATGGTAAAGCATGCTATCATGGCAACACTCACATGTATGCAAGGATGCTAAACCATAAAAACTTACCGAGTACTCCAAGCCAAAACAGAAACTAGTTAGTGAACATGCATGAATCTTAACTATGCTGAAATGTTTAATGCAACACGTGCAAAAATGCAACCTAGATAGGCTCGGCTATTATAAACATGGCATATGAAATGCAACAAATAACATGGATTCAACTTGGAATTGAAATACCATGCAGTTAGTATGATGCGCCGAGCTCGGTGCATGCAATACAGATGAATGAATGCACACATGCATAGCATAAGGTATGCTAATTTAAATATGCCCTAACCATTGAAAGCAGATAAATAAAATGGAGAAAGAAGTGGGGGTTGGAAAACATGCACACACTCACACACACTTATTACACAATTGCCCTCGCTTGGAGGGTCTGAAAGAATAATACAGGCCAAATAATGAATCAACTATCCTAGCTAATTAATTATTACAAAACTTCTAATTAATTAACAAATTAATTACAAAAATAACCTAAATATGAAACTAAAGAGACCGCCGGAGCTCTGCCTCGGAATGCATAGATGATGCATGCTCGATTTGCCTTGCTCGGAAACCCGTTACTATGCCACTGTTGCCTCTGTTTGCACTGTTCTGCACCTCTGAGGGATGTGAAAATTCTTGAGGCACCTCTGAACCATTCCCTGATCATTTTGGAATGCCAACGGCCAATGAAAAGCACCACCGACAATGTAAATGTGATCATCGACCATAAATTGGGTCACCGGCTGGACTCTTATGGTCAGTCGGCACTAAAAGTGGCCGGCCGGCCATTTATTCCAGCAAAATCCTATTTTTACTGCAGCAGTGGACAGACAGTGCATGGCAAGGAAATTTCAAAGCAATGTATGCATGGCCACACTCCTTATCATATTCATGACTCAAAAGAAGATGGCCTTCAACCCTCGGACCACCAATCGTGCATTTCAATGCATGATGGTCCGAGGTGTCAAGTTATGCATTTTGATATCAAATGAAATGCACACAAACACCTAAGGGGCCCAACCTCTATCATGGGGATTCAAGAGGCAAGGCATGCATGCCAAATACAACCTAAGCATGCAATATGAACATGAGGGCAAACATGCACACATGCAAGCATGTAACAACATATCAATGGCAAAACATGCAACAACATGTTAGGCAACTAAAAGAGAGAATGCATGCCAAATGCATTACAACCTATGCATGCAACAACATGCCATATAGCTCAAGCAATGCAACAAAATGCAATATAGCTAAGCATGTATCAATAATGCAAGCAATGAGCATGCAAAACACTATGCAACCAAAACATGCAAGCATGAAGCAATGTAACAACATTTAAACAACATGCAAACGGTGGACTTAAACTAATATGGACAAGCCTCAGCCATGTCTAAATAAGTAGCCAAAATGCTATGGAAATGAAGGCAAATTTACATACAAACATGCATGCGAACATGGTCCAACACTTAAGCACAAAGAGGGGACTTTTAAGCACACTTAAAAGGAGATGATCATGGACCAATGAAAAGCATGGCAAACTCTGAAAATCATGTTAAGGATGGTGCCAAATCAACTAAACAAAGCAATCAAAGCATGCAACCAAGGTCCAAAGCTCAAAGTTATCCTAAGGGATCAAACCATGGCTATGCAAGGCGAGTCCCAAAGGGTCAAGGGGACTCAAAACAGTCCCAATGTAGGTCGAGACAAAGCCCAAAACACACTTAGATGGCATCTAAATGGCCTACACATGGAAGCATACATAATGGTCCAAACATGGAGCATAAAGCATAAACCTTTTGAAGCATCAAATGAACCATGAATGCAAGTATACAAGAATGCTATATGGACTGAAATGACATGATAAGTGGTTCCAAACCACTAAAATGGTACAAGGAAAGCATGCTAGAGGATCCAATACTCAAAGCCTACAAAGGGGGATAGCATGGTAGCTATACAAAGTAAGTCATAGATGACTCAAATGACCAAAATTAGAGCTCACGCACATCAAAACATGCATAAAACCTTCACAAAGCTAAGCCAAAATCATGCTAAAAACAAGGCTCAAAGCACAAAGCATGTTAAGGTAATTTCATGGCATTACAAGACAAGTATGCGAAGCATGCATGGTGTGTCTAAACCAACTAAAAACAGTGTTATATCATAACAAAATAAGCACAAATACTACTTAAGACATGGCCAACATGAACTCAAGAAAGGTACTGTCACGACCCAAACCCGGCCCTATGGGTTTAGCACCGTAACCGGCCAGTAATCCGAGATTACCGAAGGCCTGCAGAACAGTAGAATAATAAAACAGAGTACAGGGCCTGGCGGAAGCCAATACAGTAAATGAATAGTGTCCATTGAGCTGTGTCAGTCTGTATGCCAAAAAGATTTTTCATGCATTCACATATACAAACAGTACAGTCTATACAAAATTTACAGTCACAGTACAGGGACCTAATCCCTTGATAACAGTACGGTTAGCAGTTAACAGTCTATACAGTAATCCAAACAGTATGGAGACAGACGGGGGAAAAACAAGACACCCCAAAGCCATAGCATGGCAACTCGGAACCTCTCAGTGAGGCACAAAGGCTAGCTTGACAAAACTGGAGTCTAACCCACGCTCCTAGCTCCGATCTGGCGGCTGAGCACCTACATATATATATAAACAGTGAGCTAAAGCCCAGTGAATAACATAATGCGTAAAGGGGTTATGAATGAAATGTCCTTACAGTAATGAAATCAGTTCATTAAACAATACTTCAGTCTTTCAGTCAGAACAGTTATTCAATCATATGTGGTACATCCATTAGCATAGCAGTAAACAGTAGGTCTTAAAGACCGAACAGTAATGATGGCCATCAATCAGTAAACAGTAGTGGTCCCACGAGGGAACCGACAGAGATCTTTGTAACAGTAACAGTAAACAGTAGGTGCTAAGGATGCCACAATACAGTTCAGAAGATAGGACATACATTCATTCAGTAAACAATATCAGTTCAGTAAACAGTTCAGTTCAGTATTCAGAAGATAATCATTTGAACATATCTTTACACAATTGTTACTCACAGAGGTTGGGCTACAGTATGCTAGAGCGTGTCTCCCCAGTCGCCAACCCTACACAGTTCACAGGTTGAACACACACTAAGCTACACAGTTGGGAAAGATAACAACTTAATCCCTAATTTGCCTCGGTGTGTTCTACATCTATATCCTCAATAAGATGCCTTAGACTAGGTCTAAGAATGCCTAAATGGGATGAGGATGCAAAGATGATCAGAAGACTGTTTCAAGATTTTCAAAAAAACAGAGTCCCGCTCGAGCGCATGTTTCCTCGCTCGAGCGGACATGCAACAAAGGTACACGCTCGAGCGTAAACTTTCCCGCTCGAGCGTACTGTAAAAGTACTGGATGGGTGAAATCTCCGCTTGACGCCCGCTCGAGCTTGAGACATGACTCCGCTCGAGCGCCCAATACTCCGCTCGAGCGGACTGTAAAACAGTGCAGAGATACTGGATGCTCGAATTCCACGCTCGAGCGGCACTTCCCCCGTTCGAGCGGAAGTGCAGAATTTGGGAATTCCATATTGCACCTCCAAGCTCAAACTCACATTCAAATACATCAAAACCAATCCTCTTGGGCCCATTTCCTGGAAAACATTTATAAACACATAGAGTATCATAGTTCAAAGCTCAATTTTGAGAAATCAAGGCCCAAGGGTGCTTAATTCAAACTCAATTTCAAGCCATTTTTCAAGAATAATATGAACATGCAAACATGTATGAATTCAAATCATTTGGAAGTTTCAATTTGATGCTCTAAGGAGCCAATTGATCCAAAAACAAGTTGAAAACATGGACCATTACAAAATTATGAACATGCATGTTCCATTTCACCATGGATTCAACTCAAACCTCATCAATTCAAACATGCATGCATGAATTATGCTCTATATCAACATGTATGAACTAAAACATGGCTCAATCCTCAACTTTAACATGAATCATGCAAGAGCAAGATAAGCATGAGGGTAATTACTCTACCTTAGGTCTCCAATGCAAGATTAGGAGTTCAATTATGGAGTCTATACATCAATTCTTTAATCTCTCCAAGCAATTCACAAAGTAGAACTCAAGATCAACTGAATTCTCTCTCACTCTCTATCTTGGTCGGTTGAGTCAAGGGAAAGAGCTGATGGAAATGTTGTTTTAATCAAATGCACTAAGTGTAATAAGCCTCAAAAGGTTTGAGGTAGTGGGCCACTACAAGGCTAGTTTGGTAAATAAGTTCTACTTGGCCAATCAGCTTATTTTAATCTAATTTAATCATACCTAATCAGCTTTCAGATAAATACACTATAAAATCACATTAATTACGACGATCATAAAACACCAATCGGTTTCTAATTCGGCCGCCGATAAGGCCTTCAATGAGCAGTTTAAACACAAGTCATGAACAGATCAAACATACAGTCAACAGATAAAATGCAATTCAAACAGATGTATTCATCCAATTCAGTTTCAATTTCGGTCAGTCAGTTCAGTACTTTTAATCAGTCCAATTATCAGTCATAATCAATTCAGTTTAACGGTAATCGATGGTTATCGGTAATCAATCAGTCATTAATCGGTAAACAGTATGAGGGTTGTTACAGGTACTCACACATGAGGCGAAAATGGCAAGTGTTGAAGACAACAAGGAGAGGGGATGACCCTCTCCTTCTTAGGACTTCAAAACACCATCCCCACTCTGAATTTTAGTGGTGAGGAGGCCAACACAAGGTGGTCCCGGAGCTCACCAAAAGTGCACAAAAATAAGGCCAAACAAAGCCTAAGAGGGGTCAAATAACCCTAAACCTCAAAGAGGCCTCAAACAATTATCAAAAGCAAGTAAAAACAGAACTTTTACTAGCTATACACTAAGCTTAAAAACAGATGCAAGGATGGCTAAAAGCCTATGCAAAAATGGAAAATAAAGGGATAAAGTTCTTACCCTTGAAGACATTTTTCAAGAAGACCACTCCAGCACCTTCTTTAGGTCAAAACCAGCTCAAAAACTCCAAGAGCAACCCTCTGGCACCTCAGCAACCAAGGTATGGTGTAACACTACGTGTCTTAGTGCAAAACTATGGACAAAACAATCTTATACACACACAAAGGCAAAAGGGAGAGAGATATAGAGATAGATAGATACACAAACCCTAACCCTAATCTCAGAGCCCTCTGGAACTTCTTGGAACCCTTGAGAAGGGAGGAAAAGTCCTCCTCTTATAGAATTCCAACTCTTGCAAAGCTTACAAAACAAGCTAAGCAAGAGGGAAATCCCTCCATACACGTGTATGGAGGGGGTGCAAAGTGGGTGCCAGTTGGCACAAAATATCTGCCAAAAGCAGATGAATAGTGTTCGGCCAGCCAAAAATGACAAATTGACCAAAACAATGGTCAGCCGACCAGAAAGAGTGCCGACCGGCCAAACATTTGGCCGATGGAAACAAAACATGGCCGGTGGCCTCAATCCATGGCCGGTGAGGTGTGAGGATGGCCAACAGGCCATTTCCCACCCTCAAAAGCAAAAACACAAGTGTTTGGTGCAAAACCAAATACAAAACAGGCAAGTCGAGAGATCTTAAGGCAGGGCGCATAGCTGAAACCTTCGGGAACTCAAAACGAATACAAACATGGATGATCACCGAGTGTTCAAACGGTGACGTCCAAGTCTTAAGGACGGTCAAAAATGGGGTGTCTACAATGTTAAAATTATTTTGGTGGGTTTGACCCTTCTCTTTCCCCACTGACTCCAATTTTATAAAGATGAAATTGAAACCAAAATCAAAACCCATTATAATTATAGGTATTTTGATTTCATCGTAAACATATATAAACCCATCATATTTGCAATCCATCAATGTAGAGAGAAATATGTAAAGAGAGAAAATGTAAAGCCATAACATTTGCAACTCCAAAAGACTTGTTTAGATACCCCTAATTTCTTTAGTTAAACAATTATCAACCAAATGATGGTTTGAAAAAAAATGGCATGATTTCAATTTCTTTAATTAAACAATTATCAACCAAATGAAGGTTTAAAAAAGGAAATAGCATGATTTCATGACAACCCATAACCTGCCACTATCTTTTCTTATTGATTGCTCGATTCAGTAACTATAATGATTATCAAACTTTTTTATGGACAATAAGAAACTCTACACAACTTTGCTCCTAAATAAATAAATACTATTTGGAATAGTTAAAAGAAAACAAAACACTCATAAAATATGCTACAATCAAAAGCAGATTTATAGAATTTATATAAAGATTAAAAAATTAAAAATAAACAATTTGAGATGCATTTTGATACTAAAAAATAAATAAAAAATACCTTTAGCAGCCCAAGCGATTTGTCGGTGGAAAGAAGTGGCCACTCAATCCTTTACAAGCTCTATCTTCCACATTATTTTTTGCAGTCCTATGGAAAAAAATAATAATATATCAACACAATTTGATTATATAAAATACAGAAAGATTGAATATATAAAATCTATAATAATATACATAAAGATTGATTATTTTTTGCATTCCTTACTATGTTTCTTCACCATGTCTTCAACCAAAGATGAAGAAATTGTTTATGAATTTTCACACTTCATTCAAGTATACAGAGATGGCAGAGATGGCACCAATACAATCCAACACTGATGTCCAATCCAAGACATTGTAATCGATCCAGAGACTGGCTTATCTATAAGGCTCTACATCCCCAAAAATTCTAACCCACATCACAAACTTCCTTTTCTTGTCTACTTCCATGGCGGTGGCTTCTGCGTCGAAATTGCCTTCTCTCTCAGCTATATAACCATCTCAATTCACTAACATCCAAAGCCAATGTTGTCATTGTATTGGTCGATTACAGAAGAGCCTCGGGGCATAAAGAAAATTCTTTTTCTCCTCAGTTACTCCACCATTCCAAATCTGGATGGTTGGGTTGTAACGGCGATGGCGAGAGGTGATGAATAGCGACGGACTGAGAAAGTTGTTCTTCGTGTGAAGCTCTTTCGTTGCTCTTTCGTTTTTCGAATCCAAAAGTTGTTCGAATCCAAAAGTTGATGAATAATCTCCGATGCTCTTTCGTTTTTCGAATCCAAAAGTTGTTCTTCGTGCGAAGCTATATCGCCTACCAACTTGAATGGTCTACACTCTAAGGGGAGAGAGGGCGACTGGGAAAGGTCGCCTTTGGAGGAAGAGGGTTGGGGAGGGAAATCGGTGGTCGGCAATGGCGATAGGATAAAAGAGAGATAAGTGAAAAGAGAGAGGAGAGAGAAGCGTGAGTAGGTTCTGTTTTGAGAGAGAAAGAGGAGAGTGAGTGGGGCTTGGGGCAAGTGATATGTTTTTCAAATAGATTTGGAAAAAGTTTTGAGGAGAGAGAGAAAGTGAAAGTGTATGGGCGGGAAAAAAAAGCAATCTAATTTGTTAATTTTTTGTTTAAAAAGATCTACATCATTAGATCAAAATGTATCTCACATACATTTTATACAATTTTTAAAATCCTTCATCCCTTATTATATAGATTTTTTTTTTTTTTATACTACAACAATTATAAAAATTATTTTTAATATTTTTCTTAAATATAATATGGAAAAGTAATTGTCACTCTTCCGAGGAATATAACAGTACAAGTTGTTGAAGTGATGGCTAACTTTAACTATTCTAGTAGGACAGAAAATTTTTTATTACATAAATATAAAAGTGATGCAACTTGTATAAAAGTAATGATTCATTCCCCTTTTCCCCAACTCTTTTGACCCTTTCTCTTTCTCATTGGTTATCTTTTTTTTTTCTTTTTCTTTTTTTTCCTGTTCCTCCAATCACCACCTGTCACGTGGCAAAAGGGGGTGAGGGGGTGACCCCCAAAAGAGAGTCCCAAGCATTATTCAAATTTTTATCACTAAGGATTCATCTCTCTAATTTTATAATTTTAATTGAGTATTAATAAAATAATTTTTTTTTTTTAAAGTTTTTAAAATCAAAACATCACATCAATGAGCAAAGCTCCTTTAAAACTCATAATTTAAAACTCTTAAATATTTTTTAATTTTTATTTTTACTTTATTATAGATTCACTTATATTTCATATATTTTTTAAAATGAAAAATTAGTAGATTGAATTTATGTAATCTAAATTGTTTGAATATATCAAAATGATGTTGTTTTACTCTTAAAACAACATCATTTTGAAACATTCAAGTCATTCAAGTTATAAAAATTCGAACTAACAAGTATTATTATTTTAAAATTTAGAGTAAAAATTGAAAGTTCTAATTTTAAAATTTTAAAAAGAGTTCTAATAATATAGCAAAAAGTAGAGTTCACATATAATATGATGTATGTGCTTATTTTTTTTTTCTTATCACATAACTAAAACTCTATTTAAAATTTCAAAATTAAAACTCTCCTAAAATTTATATGGTTCCACCAATTATATTGTCAATTTTTTCTTAAAAAAAAATCTGATTGGGTGGGCTAGCGGTCGGACATCATTATCATATCATGCGTGTGACGCATATTTCACGACGTCAGACAGGTGTTCCTTTCTTTTGTCACGTGATTGCTGCCGTATGATTTCCCCCCAAAAAAATGTTATTGTTCACACTTATGTGAAGAAAAGTTTGTAATTAATTGTTCCTCGTTTGAAATTCATGTTATTGTTCCTCGCGTTTGTTTTTTTTTTTTTTTTTTTTTTTTTTTTTTTGTCCTGACATTTACTGTGAGGTTATTTTTCTTAAAATATAATCAATTAATAAGAATAAAATTATATGTACTAATTAAAATATCAATTAGTATATTAATAGAGAATAATATTATATGTACTAATTAGTGTACTAACTAGTGTATTAATTAATAATGTGGCATAATTTAAAAGGTTTTTAAAATTTGTAATGTAATTAATGAGTGAAGTTAATAATAACGTCATAACTAGTGTTGGTACACTAGTTAGTGCACTAATTGGTGCATGCAGCACCACCGATTAATAGATGATATGATATAATTTTAAATTTTTTTTATAATTTATTTTAAGAGGAGCTAATTTGAGTCCACTAAATTAATTAGGCCCAATAGTCCAAGGTTGGTGGGCCAGAATTTATCACAAGTCCAAGATTAGTGGGCTCAGATTTATCGCCATCAAACGGATTGAATCGCTCTAAGCCTCGAAAGGGTTCGGATCCACAAACTTAGAGACTTACTTGGGCCCGGACTCGAAAGGGTATTGAGCAAGCCTAGAGATCCGAGGCACTCGGACTCGAAAGGGTTCGGATCCACGAATCTAAAGATCCGAAACACTTGGCTTCGAACGGATTCAGACGCAATCTAGAAGTCGCTCCGTTAATGAGTCCTAGAACACTTGCGGGCTCGGAGCTTTCTAGGACCTACGCACCAGAACCATGGGCATAATGGAGTTCGAACAAAGGACCCGATCCCGAGGACGATGAGTGGAGAGAAATTCACTTTTCGGTTAAACTAGCCTATACCCAGGTCAAGGTGGCACGATCCAAGGGGTCCCTCAGACTCGGCAATATTTGCGGCAGGGCGTTCTCTTGAACTACCCCTGACCCTTATGCGGTAGGACGTTCTCTGGGACTACCCCTAACCCTTTGGGATGATTGGGGATCATTGGTTAGGTGTGGCTAAGAAGAAGGGTTCGCCGAGAGGTTGATCTCCTCTTCGGGGTTTTCCTCATCCTCGGAGAGGTCACCTTCTCGGACAAGGTGGTTTGAGAGAATATTCCCCATGTGCCTTGCACATGGGCTCCATCCTACATCATAAGGTGCCTATAAATAGCACCCAGCCATATCTTTACAAGGAATGGATTTTGGAGAGACATTTTTTGGGAAAGAACTAATTTCCCTTCTCCATTATCAACCTTGAGAGTGAAAGTAAGAGATCCATGGAAGAGCCTTGCTATTATTCTCTCTTTAGCTACTTTGCCTTCTTCTTCACCCAATCTCTTATCTTCATCATTTCCTTTCTTTTGTGTTCTTAATTGAGACTATTGAAGAATCTAAGCCTTTCATCATCTTCTAGAGAATTCGAATTTTTCTTCAAGGATCTTCGAAGATCTTCGAATTTTCCAACTACTTTCTTGAACCCTTTCACATATTTGGCGACTCCACTGGGGAGGTGGATTGGTTTATGGTCTTAACGAGATCTGGAACCCACATAACTCCAGCAAAGATGGCGGGAGAAGATGAAGTTCGCCAACAAGGATCCTCTAATGGTGCTGATGACAGGATCGTGGCTCCAGATCAACCACTTTTATTTGAAACCATTCAAGGACTTCAAAACACTCAGCAGGAGATTCTTACCACTCTTCAGAATCTCACTTACACCATGTTGATGATGAGTCTAATTTTGCACCAGTGCCAAACGGAAATTAAACTGGTGGTGGAGTTATCCTCGCCGGAGTGCAAAATCAAATCCAAGGAGAAGTATGTCCTAGTCAGCCTGTGGCTCATGGAAACACAGCCGCAGTAACACATGCTCAAACCACAGTAGGCGGTAGCAGTTTGCCCATGTCCGGGCTCCATGGCGTGCCAAACTAAGATCCAATCGTAACTAGGGGAGGTTCTGGTGTAATGAATGGCGCTCCAGCAATTGTTGGTGTCCAGGAAAATATAAGGGGCATAATGGCGCAAAAAGGAGCTCTGCCCGTACCTAATCTTGTTACACCAACAGTAAATGTTACTCAAGTACCAAGCGGGCCTTCTTTGGTACCGACAACAAATTTGCAAGCCCAACCCGATATAGCGGCGCCATGCGGTGGACTTTATGGATCTCAGTTCAATGTCCTATCACCAACTAGCCTGTCCATAGGCGCTGATGGCCAGTATCGTCAAGTGTCTTCACCAATGATGAATTCTCAACACTTGAATGGCCAAGTCGCTCCTAGCTCAGTCTTCGGGTCCATAAGCCAAGTTTTAGGAATGTCACCATCAAACTCTCTCTCTCAATAGTTTCTCACTCTTGCCGATGTGCAAGCCATGTTCGATCTGGAACGGGACACGAGGACTTTACGCTCTTTACCCAATCCGGATGTCAAGCCACGTTACCCTATCGAGATGTTGAGTTATCCATACCCGAAGGAGTACACAGTGCCGAAGGTCATCAAATTCGATGGTAAGCAAGGAAATACTCGAGAACATGTTGTGCGATTCATCGAGACTTTAGGTATTCATGGTTCAAACCACGTCCTCCGGCTGAGAGATTTCTCCAAGTCTCTCACCGACCGAGCATATAGTTGGTATGTTAACTTGGCCCCAAACTCTATCCGATGTTGGGAGGAGATGGTCAACAAATTCCACATCAAATTCTTTCAAGTGGCCGAGAAAGTGACTACACTTACCCTGTGTAAGGAAAAGCAGCAAGAGAGTGAAAACATTCTCGAATATGTGAAGAGGTTCCAAGATAAAGCCGTGGACTGTCACGAGGCTGTGGAGGAAAGCTACCTTGTCCAAATCTGTGTTGAAGGGGCATTGAACGGGTATAAAATGCTTTTTCTTAATCACAAGTTACCCACTTTCACCACACTAATTGAAGCATCTCGGAACATCAACATACCTCAGTCTCAGAAAATCGGGTTCGAGACTAGTTATAAAACCAGTTTCAAGAATATTCTCAAGGACCTTCTGTCACTACTGCTTTCGCATCTTCCACCCGAAAGCCGCAGGGGGAGGAATTCAGATGACAGAAGAGGAAAAAACTGTAAAGATGACACTCATTTTCCGTGTAGTGTTAAGGAGGTGAAGGCCTTAATTAAAGAATGTATGGCAGACGGGGAATTGAAGTTACCTCGTGTCGAAGAGCTTTGCTGAAGAAGGACCGCGAGGGTCCTAATTATTGTGTTTTCCACTGATCATTAGGACATCCTACAGAAAAGTGTCAGGCACTTAAGAAGATCTTTAGAAAGAAAGTCATAGTAGATGAGCTAGAGTTCAAAGAACAGGGGTCCCAGGATATCTTAGAAGACATGGCTATGATGGTGTATGACGGCCATAGCCCGAGCAGCTGGTGAAAGCTTTCCAAATGACCTAACAACTCTAGGGGCAAATGTCAACATTCCGTAAAAGAAGTCTATCCATGACAGTTACAATTTGTATTTACTGCATTATCCAAAAAGTTTTTATAATTTATATAATGGATGATATTTATAATTTTAAAATTGTAATGTCATAGTATTTGTTGATACACTAATTGATATATTAATTGATGTGTATAGTATCACTGGAAAAAAAAAATTCATATTTTTTTTTCTTTTTCTTAGATTGAATATATAAATTTCATATTTAAAAATGTAATGATTGCATTCAAAATTATGAATGATCACCGTCAAATTTTGAGTGAGTTTATAGCAATTTGTCTATGTTCCAGATTATATCTAGGCCGGACAAACCAAAGGATTAATTTTGTGAGTTGAAGAATGATATTGAGGGCAGGGCAAATTAGAAGGTTAATTTTGTAAGTTGAAAAATGATAATATTAATAAAAATTATAAATAATATGGTATATTATTGAAAACGATTATACTTAATGAGAATTATAAAATAAAATAATAAAGGAATAAAAATTAATATTAATTATAATATTTTATTGTTTTAATTTTTTATAATGAAAAAATTAAATTATATATTATATATATAAATATAATCAGGGTGGAGTCGAGAAAATGGGACGGGGAAAAGCAAAATTCTTCCCCGCCCCAATTCCTCATCAGAACATGAAAAATCGTTGCAAGACAAGACCAGGGGTATCGGGGCAGAATGGAATGGGAGAAAATGATCATTCCCATTTAGAAATTGCAAGTTGGATTGAGAATATGTCATTTTAATAACTTTTTAAATTTTTGACTAAAATATGAGGTGAAAAAAATTAGTTTATTTGAAATAATTTTTTGACTTTTTACGAAAATATATATAAAAAAGTAAAGAGAAAATAAAATCTTTAATTTTTTAAATATATATATATATATTAATTTTTTTAACTTTTTAAGGCCTCGTTTGGGAAAAAACATTTTAGTTAAAAAGTTAAAAAAATTATTATAAATTATCACATCACCTTTTATTCTTGGGGAATTTTTTTTAAGGTCCCTAATAATAGTAATTTAGAGGATAAAGGACACCAAAAAAAGGGGTGATGCATCAGGTCCCTCAACTATTATCGCGCGCATTTTTAATTATCTCATGGACCAAAATACCCTTCACAAATCAACACAGAAACTTAACTGAACTCCGACGACTTAGTTCCAACCATCTTCACGAGCAAGAGAACAGCAGAATTAGGATTTCAATATCATCTTCACCATCGACATTAGAGCTTCATTATCTTCTGCAAAAATCATTCACATTCATTTCTCATAAATTTCTCTAACCTCGTTTTCACTGTTCATCGTCATCTCAGTTCATCTTCGTTATGTCGCATCTTTATTTCAGGGCATATCAGCTCGTCATTAAAGTTTCATCCTAACTCTAGTAAGTTTTTCTACAATACAACTAGATTTTCTCTGAAAACATAGTTAATTGCATTTTAGATTAACCTTCCATAAATTAGGGTTTCAATTTCGTAATAAAAAGCTACATGAATTTGAAAAAGTAATTTCTCTATGTTTTGAACTTATTCTTGAACATGTTTGTGTGATTTTATCTATAAATTTCTCCGGCATTTGAATTTCTCTAGTTTTTGCTTGATGTATGTTTCTTCTTTGAATTTTCTCTGGCACGTTTATTTTGAAAAAAGTTATTTCTCTGTGTTTTCATCTTATTTTTGAACATGTTTCTATGATTTTGTCTATAAATTTCTCTGCTAGGTAAATTTCTCTGCAATATGTATTTTTAATTGGAATGTCTATCTTTCTCTAGAATGTCTATTACTCTCTTCTCTGCCTAAGTTTGTCTGGTATTTATAATTTTCTCTGACCACATCACTTTCCTCCCTTGTGTGTCTCTATCATGTTTAATTTTCTCTGGTTGTATATGTAAATTTCTCTAGCATTTTAATATTATGGATTGGAATGTATGTTTCTTCTTTGAATTTTCTCTGGCATGTTTATTTTGAAAAAAAAAATTTATTTCTTTGTGTTTTGATCTTATTCTTGAACATGTATCTGTGATTTTGTTTAAAAATTTCTCTGCTTTGTAAATTTCTCTAGAATATGTATTTTTCTCTGGAATGTCTATTACTCTCTTGTCTGTGTCTATGTTTCTCTGGCATTTATAATTTTCTCTGGCTACATCACTTTTCTCCCTTGTGTGTCTCTATCATGTTTAATTTTCTCTGGTTGTGTATGTAAATTTCTCTTACATTTTAATATTATGGACTTGAAATTTTCTCAAGAATGTGTAATTTTCTCTGGTATGTTTATTTTGTTCAATTCTTGGTTTCAATGTTGTGTTTCAGTGGCATGTTTACGTTGCTTTGTTTATTTTATCTTGCTAATTATGGAATGAAAATTTTCTTTTGCTTGCCATGTTTACTTTTCTTTGTCATTCATTTTTTGTGCTTGCTAGATATATGTTTCTTTTTTCAATTTTCTCTGGCTATATTTTACTTCTATATGTAATTTTAACAATTATTGAAAATTTCTTTGCAATGTTTATGTTGCTTTGTTGATTTTCTCTGGGAATAAAAATTTTCTGTGGCTAGATGTATTCCACAGGAAAACAATTAGTACTCTGACATTTAATTTTTAGTGTCTAATTTTGTCTAACATTTATAATTTTCCTTGGCTACCTTAGTTTTCTTCCTTATGTGTAATTTTCTCTGGCATGTCCAATTTTCTCTGGCGTGTTCAATTTTCTCTGGGATTTAATGTTAACATCATTATGTTTTTATCATTGTCTAAAAATGACAAAACGTAAAAGCAACAAAACACCGGAAACACCAAGCAAGAAACAGAAACTCTCTCAGTCTTCTTATGATCTAAGATCAAAAACTAGCAAAACACCACAAACTCCTTACCAAAACACACAAGTCCAAGGTGATGAAACAACTAGCATCAAGATGAGTACTCCAACTTCAAAAGACTCAAGCTCAAGGGGGAAAATACCTGTTAAACTACAAAGAAAAAGAGCTCATTACATCATTCAATACCGATCCAACCTCTCATCTGTTGTCTCATTTTTTCAAACACTTAAATTCAATTCAAATCAACTTGTAGAGCTTCAAAAGACCCCATTTTGGTATTTGATCCAAGCTCTAACAACTAGAAGGATGGATCCAAAGGAATCTAGGAAATCTAATGATGATGTAGTTGCAATAATCTGATGTTGCAATGAAAAAACAAAAGCATTCATAGTTAGTAAAAAGAACTTGACCTTTACAACCAATGACATGACCTTAATTTTCGGTTTGCAAGGAGGTAAATGAGCCATGTCATTAAGATACTCTAAAAAGCCAAAATCTGCATTCCTAAGGAGAAGATTCTCAAAGGACAGAAGGCTCACTGGTTCTGTTCTTAAAAATGCCTTGGTCAAAGCAATGAAAGGTAGCAACCAACTGACTACAAAGATGTAGCAATTATTGTTACATTGTTCTTGTGTGTCACCCTATTTTTTCAACAAATGGGGATTCAATAAGGTGGGTTTTTATAAAGTATGTGGAACCTTTTGAATCAATGAAACAGTATGATTGGCCAGAAGCAATCACATCAACATTGATTGATTCTATCATAGCATTGCACAAAACTCCAGAAAAAGTTACAGAGTGTGTCATTGCATTGCTAGTAAGTATAATTTCTATTTAAATTTGCAGTTATCATACTTATAAATTTATGTGTTTAGCAAAATTTAATTACTTTAATTCATATCATAGTATTGGCTATATGAACATGCAAATATCATTGACTCGGAAGACAGTAACACAACTGACTTCCCAAGATGTGCCAAGTGGAACCTACAAAGCTTGACGAAACAACTGCAGAAGACACCAGCCCACTCTCTTGCACCTCGACAGGTTAGATTTCTATCGTCACTGAAATCTCAGTGAAATTCCAAAATTTCTCTGACCACTGGTTTGTTTCCCTCCATGTGCCTTGATTGATTGAGATCAATTTTCTCTAAACTATTAATTCATGTTTCTTCTTTGATTACCACTGGTTTATTTTTGCCATTGTAATCAATTTTCTCTGCAATCCAAATTTCTCTGACCACAATTGTAACACATTAACTTATATGCCCTGATTGATTTTCTCTAATATCTGATTTATGTTGGTTGTTTCATAATTTTCTCTGGCCTATAAAATTGTTTCTTCTTGTGTGTAATTTTCTCTGGCCCATAACTTATGTGCCTTGCATCTTTGATTAACACTGTTTATTTCTATCATTCTAATGAATTTTCTCTGGAATCCAAATTTCTCTGACACAATTATAGTAAAACATTAACTTATATGCCTTGATTGATTTTCTCTGATATCTAAATTATGTTGCTTGTTTCATAATTTTTTCTGCCTCATAAAATTAACTCATTGTCTGTAATTTTCTCTGACCCATACAATTTTCTCTAAAGTTTGTTTCCCATTAGTATCATTTAGATGAATTTTATTTTCCTTATTTGAATTTTTTCTCTCAATGAATTTTGTAACATTTCTCTAATAAAAGAGCCTCCTGTTATAGATAGATAACGATAAGCTAGTTAAAAACCCATCAGAGGAGTTCTATCTTGGTAAAAACAAGAAGAAAGAATCAAAAAAAGACAATTGTCAAATTCAATGAGACATTAGAAGATTCATCTGAAAAACCAAGGAATGAAGAAGCAGAAGGCAACATAGAAGAACACGAAGCCAGCAATGGACAAGAAGATCAAGCAAGCAGTGGAGAAGCGGAAGCCAGAGAAGAAAGTGAAAAAATAGAAGTAGAAGACAAAGAAGAAAATGAACAGAAAGAAGAAGATAGTGAAGAAGAAGATGAAGGCACTCTATCTAAACAGCAAGAAGAAAACAATGAGGAAAGTGATGAAGAAGAACATAATGAGCCGATGTACCAACATCATGATAGCATTTGTGGCTCAACAATGCATTAGCCTCAAGAATCTGAGGAATCAAAGGATGCCCAAATTGCTGATCTACATCAAAGACTAAAGACACTTTCTAAATCTAAAGTAGAAGAAGAGAGAAATTGGAATGAATTACTTGCAAAAAAAAATATTGCAATAAGAACCTTGGCATCACATAACTCAGAATTTCAAGAAAGAGACAGCACAATCCAAATGAAACTAAGGATGTTAGAGGTTCAAAAAGAAGATGATACAAAAACAATTCAACAGTTGAGGTATTCAATTTCAGAGCTTGAAACTGAAAATACTAGATTGCATGAACAAATTCAAAAACTATCTGTCTAACTAGCAACACAACCTTACCGAACACCAACACAAGTTCAACCACAAAGTCAGTGAAAATCTTGAGCCACAAAAAGTTATGTCCTTGTGTCAACATAACTCAGAGAAATTTCTCTTTATTATAATTTTCTCTAGAAGTTCAATTTCTCTGACCACATTAGTTTTTGCTGCTTATTTCTATTGATTTCTACTGCTTATTTGATTTTCTTTGTCTATTTGCTAATTTGATTTTTGAGGCTTGTTTGATTTTCATTGTGTATAGTTGGAATAGAGGTAGAACAACAACCAACAACCCAGCAAAAACAAGTGGCACACAAAGAACAACCAAAACAAAAGACAAAAGTCTATGGTAACTGGAAAATATTGAATCAAATAAATTTACATATTGAACTATCATCTCTTACTTCAGAGAAATTTCACTTTTACTGATATTTTCACTGTCTATAGTGAAAAAAAATCCTATATCAATGATAAAGAATTTAAAGGCAAAAGAAAGGAAAGAAAAGCAGCAAGATCCAGAATTTCAATATCCCAAAGTTGCAAAGGTGACTAGAGCTTTAAAGCAAGCTGCAAAGAAAACAAAGCAAACCACCAAAGACAAAGAAGTACTTGATGCTGATGCGTACGACTTGCCTCTACCAACAAACATCAAAAAATCTTGAATTTTTTCACAAACTCTACCGGTTTCAAGATTGATAAAAGAATATGTAAAAGACATCTTGCAACACATATCAAATGTGTCTGGACTCGAGTAAGTACAACAAATAAAAAAGAAGATAACAAATAACAATTTATTAACTTATATTGCATTAACAATTATTAAATCCCTTCTTTGTCATCTTGTAGGGTTTTAATTTGGACAAGTGAGTTGAATCTCATTACCTTTGAAGCTATTGGAAACCTAATAAAGCAAAAAGAAATTGCCAACAATGTAAGTCTTTCATCAAAATTTCTCTGCAATGTTCCATCAGCCTTTATAAACCAATTTTACAATTATAAATGATATTTTTTAGGTCATTGATGGCTATGGAGAGATCCTATTTGCTGACCAAAGGAGAAAACGACAACAACCAACTTCATATTTTTTCACATCCATGAGCTTAGTATGTTAGTGCACTTTTATTTGATTTTCTCTGGAATTTATTTATTACTTTCTCTTGTTAAGATACTTCTTGATGCCAGTTGTGTCCCTGGTCTAATTTTCTCTGGCTAATTGTGTGCATTTAAAATCTCTCTGTGTGTATATTTCTTAAATTCCTGTCATTTCAACTTTCTCATAACATAACCATTTTTTGATTTTCTCTGACCGCAGAACTTCATCAAGATAACAGAAAATCAAACTTTCCGAGTCTCATTATTTGACAAGCATCTTGAAACAGCATGGAGAAATTACAGGTTTTTCCATTTCCCAATAAATACTGGGGGTAATGAGAATCCAACAAATGGAAATCACTAGACCTTGCTAGTTTTTGACAAACAAGACAATTTATGGAGGTTCTACAACTCACTAAGACCAAGGAGGGATGATGCACAAGACAAATATATCAAAGATGCAAAATAATTGGTAACGAGTTCAAATTTCTTTGATGTATCATAATATTTATGTGATGATAATTTTCATAGAATCCCATTGATTTGTCTGTAAATTTCTCTGTTATTTAAAAATTATTTTTTTGCAGCAAGATTATGTGGAGAATTTTTTGAAAGCTTGCCTTGAAAGAGAGGCACAATCACAACCCTCTTTCAAATTAATGGACTCACAAAACACAAATTACGACTTTGAATATGTCAACAATACTCCACAAGAAGACAGTGATTCATAAGTTTCATACAATATCTATAAATAAGATAATATAATTTGAATATTTTTTAAAACTAACTATACCTATAATTTGTATGTAGCCTAGATTGTAACGTCTTTGTATGCTACATAATGAGACAATATAACAACCATGAACCTATTAGCTCCAAATTGTCCACACAAGACGTAAGGTTGATGAGGGTAGAAATCATAGAGAAATTTGTGACCGAAGTTGGCCAGTCATGGACAGAACCAATTCAAATACCACCAGAAAACGAACCAAAAGTATAATAGTGAAAGCACATTAGTGAAAGGAAGACAATATACACAATGTAATTAGGATTAACCATTCAATTTGTTTTTTCATACATTAAAAGAATGATGATGTTTGACATATATGTATATATCTTTTTTTGACTAATGTAAATTTCATAGTTATCAGTGGTTAAATATATATATTTTTTTATTGTGATTGTCAACACAATCCACACAGAAAAAATTGTTTGCAGAAATTTCTCTGGTATGATGTTACCAAAAATTCACAGAGAAATTTAACTCGTATTTTGCCAATAGCAAAAATTTATCTGGTATGATACCTATATGATCATGTAATCTATAATACTATGTGTTGGTACAAAACAATCATCAAATTAAAAAAACACAAAGCAAACAATAATTTTCTCTACTATTGGCAAATTTCACTAGATGAATTCAAAACTTCAAAACACAATGCACAGATAATTTTCTCTACTAGTGGCAAATTTGTTTGGATGAAATTGACTGGTATTATAAAGACAATGCCCATAATATGTTTCAACAAACACAATGCACATTGTAATTTTCAATGCTATTGGCAAATTTCTCTTGATGAATTGGACCTCACAAAACACAATGCTCATTTCAACAAACACAATGCTCATGGTAAATTTCTCTTCTATTAGCAAATTTCTATGCATGAATTTGATTGGTATGAAGTCACCAGAAATTCACAGAGAAATTTAACTCGTATCGTCCCAAAGAGGGTGCCTATATGATCATGCAATCTGTAATACATTGTGTTGGTACAAAACAATCATCAAATTCAAAAAACACAATGCACACAGTAATTTTCTCTGCTATTGGCAAATTTTTCTGGATGAATTTGAAGCTTCAAAACACAATGCACAAAGAATTTTCTCTGCTATAGACAAATTTCTTTGGATGAATTTGACTGGTATTATAAACACACTGCCTATAGTATGTATCAACAAACACAATGCACACTTTCACTGTAATTGGAAAATTTCTATTGATGAATTTGATAGGTGTTATTATATACACTGTGCAAAAAATACATTTCACAAAATAAAATGCACAAAGTAATCATCAAATGTATTATTCAATCAATGAAATGTATTATCCTCAACTATTTAACAAAGGTTCCTTGCATGTCCTCTTATTATGGCGACCAATACTCTCACAACGACTACACTTAATTACTCTTTTAAACTCTTCAGTAAAAGCAATTCTGTTCTTTTTTTGGCCTTCTAGCTGGTATCTTACTCAATGGAGGTAAAATCATAGCATCATCAATGCTACACATAGGTTTTTCAACAGTTGGAACCGGGGCAATTGAAAACGAGTATGCTTGACGATACATATCAACATGAAAAAATGGTTCAACGAATGAATTCAAATTCTTTCCATTCCTAAAAATTACAGCAACAGCATGTTGACATGGATATCCATTTATTTCCCATTTTTGACATGAACAAGTTCTCAACCCAAGATCAACCATAACCAAAGGAAAACAATGCACTTCAAAGACATTATCAGATGATAAACTCACATTCCATGTCCTCCCATCCAAGAAAGCCTTCTCTAATATACTATCCATACGAGGACAGAAAACTTTATTCCATTTACTAGAGAGCAGCCTCCTATCAGACCTCATATTCATGATTTGCAATCCTATCATGTCCACCAAATTTGTTATTGGCAAGTGTCGAGCATTTCGTATCTATAAATTGAATGACTCAGCAACATTTGAATACATCTGACCATAACGTTTCTCTTCAAAATATGCATCACTCCAATTTTCATATGGTAAACTTCTCAAAAGAAACACTTACAATGTCTCATTCCTCACTTTTTAATTCATTTAACTTGAAATAAAATGATGCCTTTGTTGGCGCATATGCACATTCTGAAAACTTGGACACAATCATCTCCTTAACCAAATTTGTGTTTCCACATGACAACTTATCCCTCAAATTTCTCTTTAGATGTTCAAGACAAAATCCATGAAAGCAATTAGGGAAAAACCTCGCAATTCCTTCCACAATACCACAATGTCGATCTGATATGAAACTTATCACCCTCTCTAATCCCAATACTTCACATAAATGTTCAAGGAACCAACACCAATTGTCTTTATTCTCAACACCAACAACAACAAAAGCTATAGGAAAAAAACCTACAAAACAAATAGGAACTAGCATATTAGATATACACATGCAGAGAAAATTAGAACAATAAACAATCAGAGAAATTTGACACTGCCAACATCCAGAGAAAATTCACACAATGGCAACCTCCAAAGAAAATTCACACAATAGCAACCTCCGGAGAAAATTCACTTAGTGACAAACTCCAGAGAAAATTTAATAGTGACCAACTACAAATAAAATTCATACATTGGCAACATCCAGAGAAAATTTACTTAGCGACCAACTATAGATAAAATTCATACAATGACAACATCTAGAGAAAATTCACATACTGACCAAAATCTAGAGAAAATTCACACTAACCACAACCAGAGAAAATTCAAAGTGTCAGAGAAAAATCACATTCACTCAATTCCTACATGTATAGAAGATTCACATACTTAGATAAAATAAAATATATTTACAATTACCTTCATTCCCATATTTCCCCATCGTAGCAAGCATAACTCCTTTGTATCGTTCTTTAAAAAATGTTCCATCAAGAAACAACAATGACCGACAATATTTGAAACTAGCAATGCATGCATGAAAAGCCACAAACACTCTTTTGAAACGCTTGTTATCGTCAAAATCTAACTCAAAACGACTACCTAGATTGTTTTTCAATGTCTCATTAAAATACCATCATAATTGATTGAATGACAAACAAGAATCCCCATATGTATTACATTTTACTTTTTCAACCCCAACCAATCACAGTTATAACTGATTGAGACCTCATACTTGTCTTTCATTTCTTGGACAACATCCACTAGACGAGTTAAAGGTTTTGCAATTACCTTTTCAAATATCAGCTCAGAAACTAAGCTAGAAGTCATCTTAGCATGTTTACTAGTATGAACCGCCACACCACACGTATGTTCATTGTTCAAAGTTCTTATATAAAAGAACCCATTTATTTTTTCAACTGAAGCATGTACACGCCACATATATCCCCTTGATTCCTTATATACACATTCTGTCATAACCCTTAGCTTGTCATTTTTAACATACGTGAACTGAAAGCCAACCTCAATAGCATACTTGCATAAAACAATATGGAACTCAACCACACCACCCTCAAACTTTTGTCCAACACTCGTAATAATATTTCGCCAACCAGCTGACAATAACACCTTTTCTTGGTGAGAACAAAACTTAGAGAGTGAATTCCTTTCAATAGCTACCAGTCTATCACATTCACCATGCACAAATCTACCTAATTAGACCCTATTTCATCCTCTTGATCAAAAGTACTACACCTAGTAACCAAAACATCAACTATATCAACACCATGTACACAAACAACCCTCAACATATTCAGAAATCAATATCATTTCAAACCATACAATTCGGATGGCCCACAATAGAATATGAAATACACATTGTCTCAGGTTTCAAATTCTCTCATGTTTTACACAAAATGCCAACCAATTCCTCAAAATTCAATTCGCATGAAACATTAATGACAATAGTATCATTCCCATATTTGCACAGCAACAACACTGCGCTATCCATCGAAACTGAAAGAAAAAAAAAAGAAAAATAATTTGTTCAACATAAAAACACTTCACAAGAACAACATAAAAGTTCAAAGAAATTTCTAATAATTATAATTTTCTCTGGATTATAATAACAAGCTTATAATTTTCTCTGGACTCAAATAAAAGTCCAGAGACATTTACAAACATATATTTACCTTCAAGATAACAAAAATAAAATCACAGAAAAATTAATGAATCCAGAGAGAATCACAGATAAATTTACTGCTAACTATTAAATACAATCATAGACAAAAATCACACAGAAGATCTGTTATAAAATTATAAACTTCTCTGTGATTTTCAATGAAGCACCCGCTTACAATTTTCTCTGCGTCATTCTGCAATATTGCACTCATATCAAAATCCAGAGAAATTTACAAACTCATATACACCTTCAAGATAACAAAAAAAATATTACACTGCCCATCTAAACTAAAAGAAAAAACACAAAAAATAACTTTTGCTTAGAGAAACAAAAACTTATATTCATTTTCTATAAATTTATAATTTTCTCTGAACTACAAACTGAAAGTGAATAACAAATTTATAATTTTCTCTCAACTACAAATAAAAGTCCAGAGAAATTTAATATCTGCATTAGAAATTTCTAATAATATGTCCATATGAACTTATAATTTTTTCTGTTATTTTCGTTGGATTATAATAATAAACTTACAATTTTCTCTAGACTATACCAACAAAAGTGCAGAAAATGAAATTTCTCTAGTTTAAACAAATTTCTCTGGTTTGAAAAAATAAAGAACAAAACTTATCATTGATCAGCATGTTGATGAAAAATAGAGCACGGAAAATGAACTCTAATTATCAAAATCAACTACATTGTCAACACTATTTGAAATTGATCAAAAACTAGATAATGAAAAATTAATTCCAAAAATAAAAATCAACTCTACCAAGCTGGCCTCTGTCTAAAATTGATCAAGAACAGAAAATGAAAAATCAACTCTGAAAATCATAAACAGCTTCACTGAGTTAGCCTCTCTTTTAAATTAATCAAAACTGAAAATAAAAACCTAATGCAAAAATACACTCAAAAAACTAATATGAAATCGGAATCCCTACATAAAATTCAAAACAAAAATCAAAATTCATGTGGAATCTCTATCGAAACCATACCTGATTCAACTCCACTGAAAAACCTACGCGATCAACACACTGTAACGCCTACACGATCGTCGTAATCTCTATTGTCAAGTCTACTGCAACACTTGCGAAATCTCTACGAAATCTCCGACAAAATCTCCACTGCGAAATTAGTTTCTAAAATCTCCACCGTGAAGTAAGCAATAGAATATTCAGTTTGCCAAAATCTAAACAATCTTATGTTATAAAGAAGGGTAAATTAGGTATTTTATAACATAAAATAAAGTTGAGGGACCTTAACCATCAAAATATATTATTGTATACCTCTCCTCCTATCAAAACTTAGGAAGGGACCTTCGATCATTCTTTTATGTATGTTTTTTTATAAAAATTTTTAAAAATATTAAAATAATACATTTCCGAACGAGACCGACTATTTCATGTTGTCAAACTTACCTAGAGGTGTGCGCGGTGAGGGTCAGTGCGGTTTGAGAGAAAAATAGAAACCGTATGGCGAGTGGCGGATTGATAAAAGTGTCACTAGAATTTGTCATTTTCCTTATAAAAAACCGGCAGTTCAGTTGGCAAATAATGGCGGATTTGCCTTGGCGGTTCAGACAGATTGGCGGTTTATAAAAAATATAATTCAAATTACAAAACTTAAATCAAAGAGTAAAAAAAAGACGAAAGATACCGTGAAGTTAAGCATCTTGCGAAACTTTTTTCTGATGCAGCAAGTGTAGCAACAACATGATAATATCAACGACTATGTCATCAGTTCATTATAAGCATCTGTGAAACTACAATGATCAAATACAATACATAAAATTTCCCTCGAGCAGTAATGTAATATTATATTCTAAGGTATAGAACAACAAGCAACTTAAGTAAAAAAGAATTTTTAAAATCTTATAAAACATGATGTAATAGCAGTGCGGGTCGGTGCGGTTTGGAAGAAAAATAGAAACCGACGGATTGATAAAAATGTCACTAGAATTTGTCATTTTTCTTACTAAAAATCGACGGTTCGATTAACAAATAATAACGAATTTGTTTTAACAGTACAATTCGGTGCGATTTTAACGATTTCGACAATTTCGACGATATTATATACACCCTGCACTTACCCATAGTGTGCAAACAAATCGGAATGATGATTCTTCCTGGCCCAGACAAACTTTGAGTGGGGAAAAAGCTGCTTTGCTCTTTCCTTGCAATTTCCTCGTCCGCCCTCTCCTCCAAGGCTCGCTCTTACTACCCAACAAAACAAGGGTAATTAATTAATGGGGAATCTTAATATTAAAGGGTACTTTAAAATTTTAATTTATTTAATATTATTTGAAACTTAATTAATTTCACTACAGGAAAAATGGGATTTAGCGGCGTTTATTTAATGGCGTTTTTATAAACGTCACTTTTTCTAATATTTAGCGACGCTTTATAAACGTCGCATTTTGATTTATTAAAACGGTACCGTTTATTAATAGAAGTCGTTTTTGAACGCCTTCAAATGTGTCTTACCATGTTATCCCACTCCCACTCTCTCCACAACTCTGAGAATCAGAACCTCTCTTTTTCTTCAAACCTTCATTATTGATCCCTCAAATGTCTCACTCGCTCGCTCTCTCTCTCTCTCTCTCTCTCTCTCTCTCTCTCTCTCTAAACCCTTCGGTCTCAGAGATTGCGATTCATCCTTCTTCAGCTCGGTGAGCAACACCGTCTGCAATCTCAGTTTCGTATCCTCTCTCTCTCTCTCTCTCTCTCTGTTTCAAGCTCTTCCTTCCGTCTATTCTTCTCCTAGGGTTTGGATCAACTCTCCTCTTGCCTGACTATGTTGTGAGATCTGAGTTCGAACAGTAAAGGAAGCCCTAGATTGTTGTGTTTTGGGGTTCTTCTTGTTCCTTGAAGGCAATGCCGCTACAGTTATTGAGACTAGGACATCTCTTTTTCCCCCTCAAGAAGGTAAGATTTGAAGTTTGAAGCACCAATGTCTTCATGTTACGAAATTTCTTATTCAATAACATATGTTTCAGATCTGAGATTTCTCATTCAAAAATATGTTTGAGATTTGAAATTTCTTATTCAAAAACATATGTTTCAGATCTGAGATTTATCATTCAAAAATATATGTTTAAGATTCGAAATTTCTCATTCAAAAATATTTGTTTGAGATTTGAATTTTTTCATTCGAAACAATATCCTGTAGATATGAGATTATCTTTCAAAAATACATGTTTCAGATCTAAGAGTTTTTATTATTCGTTTGAGATATGAAGACTCGCTGGGATTTTTTTTTGGGTATAGCCTTCTTCCTGCTTAGGCTTTTGATTGTTGATTTTTGAGGGAATCTGATTACTCGAGCTTTTGCGTATATGAATGACATCCTTGATGAGGTCTGCTGTTATGTTCTGCATTTTAGTTATTATTATTATTATTATTATTATTATTATTATTATTGTTATCAATTCATGCTATATTCTAAAGTTTTCCATTTATATTCTGTTTTACATTTGACGAATTGATTCAGCACTCTTTTGTATCACTGACTGAAGCTTTATTGTTGACAAATATTTCAATTTAGATTGAGAACTAACCCATAATAATGCTTTGTATCAGACAAATGTTGGGGTAAGAGGATAAAAAGAAGCTATAAGCATTCTCTACCCCTGCTCTTTGGGCTAACTGATGTTTCCATAAGCTTGAGATTAATACAACATCAATCACCACCCCGAGGGTGGTGACTTGGTGGCAAGGTGCCTACTCCCAAGTGGTTTGGTGGAGAGGAGGTCATGAGTTTAGTTTAAGTCTCACAGGCGTCAATTGGGGGCACGAGACTCATGCCCATTAATACTGTTGTATGCAGATGGTTGCTTAATAGTTACTGTCAAGATTTAGCTTTGCTATTCTTACTGATTCTTGAGACTTGTTTGGTTTTTTAGCTCCTCTCAAGCGCATAAGCAGTTGGTCTTTTGATGAGAAACTCTTCTTACAGTCACTTTTCAAGGTAGTATAACCATAGCCGAGTTGCTTCTTTCAAAACTCAAAATCTTATACCATTTATGCATGTTGTTTTTTGGATAATTTTGTTAATTTACTCTCCATTTGTTATGACAAAAAATGTTTTCTAGAAAATATTTTTCACATTTTTTGGTGTTTTGAACAACAGAAAATGAAAGTCAATGAAAAATAAATTTATTTGGACAGAATGTTTTCTAATTTTGAAAGGTGAAAGACCTTTTGTGGACTACAATCTTACCAACACCATCCTACTACCCCACTTCCACCATCCCACCACCACCACCAACATTAATACATCACTAGCACATTAGTTTCAAGATCGCAACCAAAACATAAAAAAACGCTTTCTACTTTAAAAAAAAATATTGAAAATATTTTCTGTTAAAACAAACGAAGCATTAGATGATTCCTGAATATGTAGCTTTTAGGTATCTCAGAGATTACTGACCAGAAAGATTCTTGCAGGTTTTGGTCTCAGTTTCCGAAACCAGTTCCATCATTCTCTACATCAGGGATGTCGAGAGGCTCCTCCAATCCCAAAGACTCTACAAATTGTTCGACAGAGTGCTAAAGAAACTATCAGGATCAGTTGTAATACTTGGCTCTCGGATGTTGGACCCAGATGAAGATTGTGAGGAAGTGGATGACAGAATAGCTCTTCTGTTTCCTTATAACATTGAGATCAAGCCACCCGAAGACGAGATTCATCTTGTAAGGTGGAAAGACCAACTGGAAGAGGACACAAAGCTTATCCAGTTTCAGGATAACAAAAATCACATTGCCGAAGTACTTGCTGCAAATGATCTTGAGTGTGATGATCTCGGTTCAATCTGCAATGCAGACGCAATGGTTCTCGGTAATTACATAGAAGAGATTGTGGTATCCGCGATATCTGATCATTTGATGAATAACAATGACCCAATGTACCGAAATGGGAAGCTTGTTATATCGTCTAAGAGGTAGACAACTCGTTCTTTTTTTCTTTTTCTCTTTTGTTTTAATCAAATTTCATGTAGTTATTCTTGCTTGTGATGTGAACAGTTTGTCCCATGGGTTGAGTATCTTCCAGGAGGGAAGAACGGGTAGGAAAGATTCCCTAAAACTAGAGACAAATGCTGAATCTTCCAAGGTTTGTTCTACATCTTAACAATCTGACGAGAGTAGTGGAATTGATTTTTATCATTTTTAATAGGGTTTAACTAACTGTGCTTCATTTGTCTATCGATTTAGGACTCCGAGGGGGGAGAGATAATTGGGTCAAAGCCTGATGCAAACAAAAGCGAGACAGAAATCGGTTCCTTCAGCAAAGAAAGATGGTGAGAATTCACCGCCATCAAAGCCGGTAAGCCCATCTCTGATAAATTTATTTGAAAAGGGAGATGGTGAGAAGTAACAAAAAAATGAACCGACAGATAAATGTTTGTTGCAGTTGGACACTAATGCTCTTCCGCACTATCTTCTGAAAGTTTTAAGTATATTATCAGTTGATAATTGATATAATCTCTCCTAATATTGCACTTTCTTGCACTTTCAAGGATTTGCTAAGTACATGAAGAAAGAATATAACTTCCTAACAACATGTGTGTCTATGCATCATGGTTTCCTATAGGAAGTTCCTCCCGACAACGAATTTGAGAAACGCATAAGGCCAGAGGTTATTCCTGCAAACGAGATTGGAAGATCTTGATAATTCTACTTGATCCAAATACTAGCTCTCACCAAGCTTGTAGTTCTCAGGTAAGCAAATAAATCTGAATACAACTAAATTCCATCTTTTGTCTATGAGATGATTTTATAGACATTGATATCCTTTTGCAGGATGATTTGCTTAAGATTCTTGGCGAGAAACATCGACTTTATGATTTTCTTAGCTCACTCTCTCTGAAATGTTCATATGTACTTTTCAACAAGGAGCATGTGAAAGAAATCCTTTTGGAGGCTGACTTGCGGAAATCGGCTGGAAATACACAACTTACTCTGGCTTGCATGAATATTCTAGTGGTAAAACATTCTGTTCCTCTAGATGCTATTTTGAAGTGGTTGATTGTGTTATATAGACATTATCTTTTGCTGGTTTGTAGGATTTGATCAATTTTGTTGAGCCTATCATGGTGATACACAAGAAATTTTATGAATCAATGCACATGCGCTCATGCCTACAGATACATGCATGAATGGGGTACATGTAATGATGTGTGGATAAGGGTTATTTTCTTGGCAGAATCTGACTGTAAGAAAACTGATTAGATGGCTGACTATGTCCATTTGCAAATTAAAACTAACTGATGCAAGTGTTTGCAGTATAATTGTGAGTCATGCTTCTACAGTGGTACTGGTACTTTGTCAGTTATCATCTCTTCATTCGATTATAATGCTCACTCTAAAAGCCGTGGTCACCTTATAATTCCATTTTTTATCTCAATTTTAGGTATTCTCTTTGGTTGGTATCATAGTTGTCCATCGGCTTTTTGTATCTTGAACATTTTCCATTCTCCAGTCAGAAAACTGCAGAACCGAAAAAAAAGAAAGAAGAAAGAAGAAAGAAACATGTTACAATTTGTTTTTTAATATTTGCTTATGATGAATTACAGATTCTTGCATGCTTCAGCCCTTTGCTGCTTAGTGGGATTGAAAAAGATTTGGTACATTTTCTTAAAGATGATAATGAAGTGATTAAAGAAGGTGTTTTGCATGTTCTAGCGAAGGCTGGTGGAACCATTCGAGAACAACTGGGAGTTTCATCCAGGTGCAACTATGGTAACTGTTGATTTCAATTATTCAAATTCCTTGTGTATGAGTTTCTTAGTTTTTCTTTTACTTGCAGTTCATTAGACCTTATACTGGAAAAGATATGTTTAGAGGGTAGTCGAAGGCAGGCAAAGTATGCAGTACATGCCCTAGCAGCAATAACGAAGGATGATGGGCTGATGTCGCTCTCTGTCTTGTACAAGGTTTGGTTTCATTTATAGTTCATCCCCTGTGGACTATTCTAATCATGTCTTTCTCTCCTTTGAAGGTGACTATAATTGAGATACGTTTCTTGCACTATGTGCAGAGGCTTGTCAATATGCTGGAGGAAAAGACACATTTACCTGCTGTACTACAATCTCTGGGATGCATAGCACAGACTGCAATGTCAGTTTTTGAAACAAGAGAGAGTGAACTTGAACGATTCATAAAAACAAATATTCTGGAGTGCAGTAATGTATGCCTTCGAAAGTATGTTAGACTTCTGTAGTTTATCATGTGTTCATGATTTTAAACTGTGCTTTTCTGTTTCAGATAGTGGAAGATAATGCAAAAGAATGTTGGGATGACAGAAGCAAACTTTGTTCATTGAAGGTCATTTTGCAGTGTTGTATACATTTATAGCTTTTGAATTCTAAGATTTGTTTAAGCAATTAAATATGAAATCGGACAAAATGCTGTTTAGCAACTCATCCAGTATTTTGCTTGATGCTATTCTTTGAGTTTTTAAAAACGCCGCCTATAATAATATAACGACTTTTAGTGACTTTGAGTTTGAGGAGTGAATAAAAGAGAAAATTTTGACTGTAAAATTGGCTTCTCTAATCATTTCTACAGTTATATTGGTACAGAAACAATATGAACCTTTAGCACTAGTTGTAAAATTGTCTAGTTATAATATAGGGAGTGATATTTCTGAAATGGTGGCAAAAGGTTGTGCACAAAAATGATCAATATATAATTAGGAAGTAAATCCAATCTTCATTTGTCCGAATATAATGTTTATGGTTATGTTTGTTTTGGTAGATTGGATTATTATATGAGATTTTTGCTTGAAATTAATAGTTATGAGATTATCAATATCCTAAAATTATATATTTTATTTCACGTTTGAAATGTCCTTGTATTGGGAGCAAGATTTGTAGAATTCAATCCTATCTCATGTTAAGTTAAAATTGCTAGACATGACCATGGTTTGTTTTAGGGTAATTGATCATGGGTACTTTTATTTTATTTCATTATATCTCATTTTTATTGAGGGTTAATGTGTGACATTAGGAATGAGGACATGTTTGGCATATTGAGGGTTAATGTGAATATTGGTGCAATAAGTTAGAGGGTTAATTGAGAATGTGGGTGTAATAAGTCAGACACACACAAGTCTACTGGAGAGTGAATTTGTTTCCTTTGCTAACTTCCCATCTTGCTTTACAGATGTTCAAAAGATCCATTTCAGAGACGGCATTAGAGCGAATGTCTGGTTTGTTTGGATCGTTTTCAATTCTTCAACCAAAGGAGGGAAAAAAAAGGTATAATAGAATAATACTTGCCCTTATTTTTGGTGATGATGAGCATTTTGTAGCATGCGTCCCACATTCTAATGACCACTTTTCACATGACAAGGATGTGAGCATGCAGTATTCATGTTCTTTCTATGCCATTCAGCAAAAAATGATCGGCATTTGTCGCAATTGAATAACACTATAAGCTCATTAGATTTATTCTTGGTACGTGGTATGCTTCGATACTATTTAGAATCGTTTTTTAATATGTTATTAAATTAAGATATTAGAGATGCTGTAATGTTTTCTTGTATTTGAAAGTAATTGATATTCCAAATCTATGACTTTATTCAAAGTAGTTTGTATGTCTGTTAGCAAACCATTTGACATAAGTTTAGTAGTTTTTTTAAAAAGTTATTTGTGCTTTCTTCCTGCCTTACAGGATATGTTCTGGTGACTTTAGATTCTAGGAGGGAGAAGTCTAGTTCTACCCAAAACTGCAATGTATTTTTAAGGAAAATTGATTTTCTTGTTTATTGTGTCAATGGTTTCATATAATGCATTGTTGACATCATTGAAGTGGGCTCTTCTTTAGTTACAGGCACATTGCGTAGGCAAAGCAGTGGGGAAGAAGTTGGATCAAGGTATGGCGTGTATGTAGAAAAAGATGCAAATGTGGTCATTACCTGTTTGGTTGTTTAATATTCCTTCTATTTTGTCTTCTGCTTTCATTTGCAGGGGAACAGAATGTTCTTCCAATCCTTCAAAGCTTCATTGAAATGCTTCTGCCCCAGCTAATATGAATAACCTTAATATGAATAACCTTGTTTCACAATCCTCTTCCGCAAATCCAGGTTCTTTTGGAGTATTTTATTTTCAAAGAGTATATGATTTATAGTAGTCCTATTTACTGTTATGCATGAATAAAACATTTTAGCTACTTATTGGTGTAATAGATCTAATTGAATATTTTTTTAAATATGTTGTAATTGCAATACCCCACATAATTCACATGGGTGGAGGAGAAAAGTAGCATTATTCTTATTCGGCCCTTCTACCTGATTCTAAAAACGTATCAGAGTCATGCCACATTGATCTACACATCTTTGTCTCCAAATTGACCCAAATAGAAATACGCAAAAATTGTCTTTTATCTCTAAGAAAGCTGCTAGTTTTTTATTTTTATTTTTTATGTCCAACAAATTAGGAATGAACTCTTATTGGAGAGCCATTTGGACTCCTAACAAAAACTTAATGAACCCTTCTACCATCTAAAAAGTTTATTGGACTAGTTGTGGTAGAATCCTCATATATGCAAAAAACCTATGAAGGAAACCTCCTGCTACTTGATATATTCCCTTTATATACTGATCCAAAGCTTGGAAATTTACTGATGCAGAAATTCAAGTTCTGGTCTGTCCATAGCTTCCATACACGGTGCTGTACTTGCTTTGGCAGCTTGTGTTTTATCTGTTCCATATGATATGCCCAGGTATGTTCATGTCTAACATATACTAGGGCTGTGTTTGGATTTATGATATGCCCAGGTTTATTACCGATTTCTGTCCAGTAGCTGAAATGGAGCTTTGGACCCTGTGAGATTACTGATAAATGATAGATAAGGTATGTATAGGAAATAAAATATTATATTGGATGAGGTGGCTTACATTGACATGGTAGTTTTATAAACTCTATTGAATTATATTATTGTATATATCAAATCCCAGACTTAGCATCATTCTAACAGGAATAGAGTAGTCATTTTTTTCAATAGGAACACCAAGCTGGCCATAGCTAGTCCTTCACCATTCTCTGCTGCTCCTAATTTGGAATAAGTGACTAGGCTAAGCTCTTGTTTCATTGACTGCAATTTTGGTGCCATGAATGCCTTAGGCCTGCATCTTTCCATTTTCATTAAACTCTCTCCAATATCTCTCAGAGTCCACGCAAGTGATGACCCAACCACTTCACATGGTTCTCTAATTGATTGTCTTAGAGCTGATGAGGGCTGATGATAGAATTTGAATAAAATGTCAATATATTATTATATTTTTAAATATGATTGATGAAATCTAGGGGATGAAAATTTCAGACCTGTCTATGAGATTGAAGACACTCTTTTAGTGATACAATGGTAGTAGCAAGCTCTCTAAGAACATCTCCAATTTGTAGGTATTTGTCCCAGGGATAAGAGAGCCCAAATTTTCCATGCCATGGTTCCCATCTTGCAAAATTTGCCTGAAACATACATTCTGATCATCGTAAGCTACTAATTTTTCTGTCTTAGCTAATTAGAGAAGATTTAAATGGAAGACAAAAAAAAAAAAAAGTGGTTAATTTTATGGGATTCTTTCATGCATCTAGGTGATACAGTTCAACCAGTAATGTCCAATTCACTGGAATCGCTTGTGCAATAACTCAATGGCTCAGATTCTTTATTAACGAGTTGGAATTTTGCTCATGAGAATCTTTAATTATTTATTTTTTCAAACATTTAGCTCTTCATTCTAACTCTGTGGTATAATAGTTTAATGAAAATATACCAGAGACTCTTCGCTGGACTTTGAGTGTAACATTGATTTGCAACTGGCAAAACTGGTGTTGGAATGGTTTTCCTTCTCATTGACTAGTCTGAAGTACTCCTCCAAGTATCCTACATTGATGACACAAAAGTACTCTCTATTTCAGAGATATATAGTGTTTGATGACTTCCAAGTTGTAAAATGGAGAAATATTACAGATTTCTCAGAACTATTCAAACTCAAGTTAAGAAAAGAAAGAAAAAAAAGAAAAGAAAAGAGAGTTTACTGTAGTACTGATAAGCTTAATTTAATTCCTGTATTTTATGGTTTGGAATTCTTTAAGTGAATGCTGAAGCCAGATCTAATGGCTGATAGTTATTTGTTGCAATTATAAATTAAAACCTTATAAGAAATTTATTTTTGAATCACTCAGTTCTCTGTGTCTGAGATTGTTTTACTTTTACATGGATAATTTTAGTTTGGGCTGCATGTGAGCTTATTTATGATTTTCTCTCTGTTCCAATGAGTTCATAATAATTCTAGATTATGTTTAAATAAGTCCTCAATTTAGTTACCATACTTCGGCACCAATCATGATTGCTCCAACTGCAATGCATAAATTGGCTCATCCTGAAGGTCTAAATTCAGTTACAAGAGCTTTCGAGTGAAATTTTTGTGTAGTTCTGCTATCAGCTTTTGTCTGTACCAGGAGAGATCGCGACAACCCAAGCAGCAGCTTCACATCATGGTATTGATTCTTGAATCTGGAGCTCCTTTGTTTACTTTTTTTCCTTGAATAATGAGTTGTCCCTCATACCTGTACTGTGGTGGAGGTTGCTTCAAGCTGCAACGCTGTTCGCTTTTTTAAATTCAAACACGATCATTCCATACAGAAGGATTGTGCCTCAGTTGAAGAACTTTGAAGGTCTCTGCATTCCTTTGTGTTGACTGGGATTTGGAAATGTATCCTGCTCAAAATTGTCTTTGTTGTACATGAACCTATTATGATTAATTGAATACGAATCCCTATTCTGCAGTGTAATGATGTGTAATATGCTTGACTATTCCATTGCATCTGCATGTGCAAGCAAATGACTTAACCTATTTTTTCTTTTTATTTTTTGATTGTGTTTGTTGTTTGATTTTGGTTCAGACACAATCATGTAATGTTTATTTAGTCAATATATTGAAGTAGCTGTAAAATTTTATTCATATTATTGTTATTTTTCAGCTTTATTACAGGTATGTTTTTTAGTTAAATATAACAGATTCAGAACAATTTTTTTTTTAAAAAAAAGAGCTATAACGGCGTTTTTTCAAAACGCCACTACAGTGCCAACGGAAATTTTTTTTAAATAAAAAAAATCTATCACGGCGTTTTAAAAACGTCGCTAAATATTTGATGACGTCATTTTATCATTATTTATCGCATTTAGCGGCGTTTTTAAAAACGCCGCCTATACTAATTTTACGACGTTTTTAAAGCGTCATAAACTTATAGCGACGGCCGCGTCCTCGACGTTTGGTGATAAGCGTCACTAAAGGAATTAGCGGCGTTTTTCATACATATAGCGGCGTTTTAAAAACGCCGCTAAAAGTCGTTTTTCCAGCAGTGTTTTTTATGTGTTATCATTAACAATACCTTTAATTAATAAATGACACTAGTACAAATACAGTAAATCAAATCAAACTATTATTGTAGTTGCTAGATAAAATTAATTAATTTTACTTTTTTTTATAGATTTTTCCCAATGTTATTTATGGGGAGGTAATTTCGTAACATAACATAAATTATAAAATCATATAATGAAATTCACATAAAAAAATTAATTTATAATTTTGTTATTTGTAATTTTTATTGTGAATGGACAGCACAAAATCTGACATGTTTGAACCAACCAAGAATGAATAATTGAATGTGAGTGCAAATTATGAGACAACCCCACGCCGCCTCCTTGGTTTCAAAACATCAACCCACATGTTATGTTTTACTGTGTTGGGGATTCATACGCAAATGCTCAAAAAAAAAAAATAAATAAATATTTTTTTTGGTGAGAATAAAAAAAGTTAGTAATTTAAAAAAATTATCATAAATTTATTTAAAAAATTTAATTTATAATCTACATTTAATTTTTGTATAAATGTCAATCATACGATTCTTTGTCTAAATATTTTTATTTTGGAGAAAATTTTGGTAGCCCCTAACATTGTTAAATGTGAGGGATAGAGGGGGAATATGATGCCTCTGCCTATATTCTCCAACAACACGAGAGTTTTGGCCATCCAAAAATCTATATAAATGGTCTGTAAAAGTAAATGGCATCATCCAAAGCGGGTAATGATACAAAGTTCTCAAAGAGCTCTACTGAATTGGTAAGGAAAAAAAAAAATATATATATATATATATATAAACACATCTATCACATCACAAGTGAACTCTTTTAAAACTCCCTTTTTAAAACTCTAAATCATTTTTGCTCCAAAGCTCCCCGTGTTCTATGGTTTCCCATTACATCTTTACAAACATATGTGGTGGTGCACCTTCTTTTTTGTTTTTTTAATTTTTTTTACATTCAGGTATTTGGGTCAATTTATGCGCACCTTAATTAATTTCGAAATTCATGCAAAGTGTCCTCTCTACATAGATCAGACAAATCTCAAATAAAACCCACAAGTGTGATCTTAATAAGCAAATTACTCCTAATAATAGTTAAACATGAGAGCTAAAATGAATACACTCCTAAATTCAAGTTACATCTATTAGGCTAGCCCTTTGGAGTTATAAGTGCACCATCTTCATTTATCTACTGGAATCCACTGTCATGTATATATATATATATATATTACGACCAAAACACTTGAGTCCCCATATATATATATATATATATTCGAGTATTGGGGCTCACTTCACATGCCAAATTCATTAATAACAAGGTGCAATACATGCTTAATATTGCATCCAAGATTGTGCAAATTGTATTGTATATATAGAAGATCATATAGATAATATCAACATGTATTGTAATACCAAAAAATTATCAACTTATTAGATGATATCATTGTATTAGGCATTCAAATAAATAGATGTGTACGATAATATTAATAAGGTGTTTATTTCAAAAGTAAGAGTCAAACCTGAGACTGACACGTAGCATGAGTAATTTACAAAAACGGAAGTGCTTAATGATATTATCAAGCGCACTTACTATAGAGCAGTGGTGGTTTCTTATTTTTATAAGAATTGATTGAGAGATATTATCTCATAAATCTTCAACAGATCATATCCCTACTTATTATTATTTCTTAATTTAAATCAATTTAGAGTTACAATTTGGGGATGTGGTTTGACATGTGGCAATCATGTATGATATTTGGTGTTGCAAAATATTAATGATCTAACGAACAAAGATAGGTGACAATAGTTGATCACTTCTGCAGTTAGCAAATCTAACAATACATGAGATAAATTAAGCCTCAAGTTATGTAACACTTCATGAGTTGACTTAGCATGACGTAGCTGAGAAAGTGGAGGAAGTGTCCAACAACTAGGGGAATGCCTGGTTATATAAAGGGATAGGAGTTGAGTGACCCCAACTAATCATCCAATCAATCAATATATAGTTTTACTCCAATTAATTAAGACAATGTCTTTTAACATGGTTTCAAGTATTTTTTCATTATCAGTTGCCATTTCAATTTTCAAGTTAGTTAGATCAATTATTGTAATTAGATCTATTGAATGCAATATTGCAATTTAGTTTCTTTCAACACTAGTATTGTACTTTTTCTATTTTAGCTTCTAAGAAATTTAAATCCTCTTCATAGAAACAAAGAACAAATGATTCTCACCACTGGATCACGAATAGTTTCCTATTTTGAACACAAAATTGTTAAGTACTGATAGGATGATGGGTGTATTACATTCATATGGTGTTTACGAACATAATAATTAGTGATTAGTAAGGAGTACATCATAACAGGCATGCACTACACCATATAAGAGTTTTAAAGATCAAATTTTTTAATTTCTAAAAATGAAGGGTATGTTTGGTTTTGATTTGTAGAGTGATTTTGAAAAAAAAAATTAAAAAAAATTAGTTTGGTTTGTAAATTTTTCAAAATAATTTCCAAAATCATTTTCTCTCTCTTACCTATCAATCAATCACTTTTTCTCTCTCCTCTCTTTTTCTCAATCACTTTTTCTCTCTCACACACATCTACTCAATTATAACAAAATATCAAATCATTCCAAACTCCAAAACTACTTTCAAAATACACAACCAAACAAACCAAAAATTTCTAAACTCTCTTCCAAAAACAATTTTTAAAAACTACTCTCCAAAAATCAAACCAAACATACCCGAAAATTTTGTTCCAAAAGACATTTAGGGACCAATTTTTATAATCGTGAGAACAGTCGTTGAAAGGTCGTCTCGAAAAGTAAAAAATAAGATTTTTAGCAATAAAATTTTGAAAATGTCAATAATAAATAGGCTTTTAGGGACAAAATAATTTGGTCGTAAAATGGTTTATTTTTTAAAGTAAAAAATTTGGTTCCAAAATGATAATAATTCATCACTAATGTCCAAATTTCGTTACTAAAAATATAATGATGATACTTTTCACAAAAATATTTGGTCCAAAAAAATAATTTTGTCCCTAAATTTTGATTTCTAAAACTTTAATTTTTGTAGTGATGGTGTCCTATCGGTACTAGATAATTTTTTCTAAATGCATGGAATTTTTATGGTACACCAATGATAATTTTCTTGTACCACACTAAAAACAATTCCAATGGTTAGATTGAAATAAGGAGAAGATTTCAATTGTTGATTGATATAATGCGTAAAATTGGATACAAAACATGAGTTGATTTTATGGAAAAACAAAATCGTTTAGTCAATGATGAATTAATTTTCATGGTTTTACTAACCACTTAGCTCTAGTTATCACATAAAGTAACCTTACTTACTAAGTTGCTACTAAAATAAACCATGCTTACTGGCCCGAACACCCTTTTGAACCCAAAAAAAATAAAAAATAAAAAATAAATAAATCTAACCATGCTTACGAGATAATGCCACTAAAAAAAAATTGTTTATCATTAGAGTTTACCATACATACTACACTACGATTTTGGGAGACTTATTTATAAGTCATTTTTTAGACACTTATAGTAGACTAAGTCCTGTATAATTTCTTATAGAGTTTCAAGTCCTATTTAAATAGGAATGTATTCTACAAGATTCTACATAAACGTAACGTAACGTGACACCTATATAAACGTAACGTAACGTGACACCTACATAAACGTAACGCAACGTGTCACGTTACGTTTCGCAAACTTAATGAGTTTTTATTTTTTTAAATTGAATGTGAAAATGTTGTTGGTTTATGTTGATGTCACGTTATGTTTCATATAAATATGATCTATGGTAACATTCAATTTCCTATATAGGAAATTGAATGTTGCCATATATCATAGGTGTCACGTTACGTTTATGTAGATGTCACGTTACGTTACATTTATGTAGATATGATCTATGACAACATTCAATTTCTTATATATAAGAAATTGAATGTTGCCATAGATCATAGGTGTCACGTTACGTTTATGTAAGTGTCACGTTACGTTATGTTTGTATAGATATGATCTATGTAACATTTGATTTCTTATATATAGTTTTATTATTATTTATGATATTAACAATTAATATTGAGGGTAAATGTGTCAACAAACTTCCCACAGGACTTATGAGAACATAAGTTTTTTAGTAAGACCATATGTAGCATAAGTCTCCCTAATAGAACTTATAAATAATTTTCGCTATGATTTTACTTATCAAAATTTTGGTGTATAATATACTAAAACCATAATTTGTATACCCTAATTGAGCACTATTCTATTCATAAATTCTTCTGTTCTCTTGTTCTAACACATTCCTAATGATTGTGAATCATATCTTAAAATTTGAGTGTTTTTCATTTTTCACATCATCCTAAAACATTTAGGTGCATTGAAACAAAAAAGACAAAAAAATTTGAGGAAAAAGATTCCTTGGCTCCATAGTTGGACCCAAAAGACAGATATTATGGAGAAAGGAAATCTAGCTAGTGGCCAATTGTCAAGACTAGTCTTCATTACCTTTTGAAACATACAAATTCTCCTTTTGTTAACCAATATTATATATTAAAGGGAAAATTATACAAGTGAAATTTGTTCCAAATGTCAATTCAATTTTTTAAATTTTAATTTTATTAATTTTACTCTTTAATTGATTTTTTTATATTATATCAAATTAATATAAATGATAACATTTGTTAAGCAATTAAAAAAAAATCAAGAACACAATAATCCATTCAAAATGAACACCAACCTCAAAGGTAGTGAACATACTTCTTTTTATCTAAGGTCTCGTTTGAACAAATTATTTTAGTATATAAAAGTAAAAAAAAGAATAATGTGACAACTTATAATAACTTTTTAATTTTTTGATTAAAATATATAATTGACAAACGAGGCTTTAATTTTAATTAAATTTGTAAAGAATCAATATTTAATTAAACTAAATTAATATAATATGAAAAATTTAAAGATAAAATTGATATAATTAAAAAGAATAAATTACAGAAAATACGAATGTAATATTAAACACATGACTGTCTATAAAATTCTACTTTTCAGAAAAACATGACAATCCCTTGCTTGTTTCACTTTTCAACATAACACGTTTTAGAAAATTTTATTTTTTTATTTTTCATTTTTTTTTGTTTTTATTGAATTTTTTTTCATAATTTAAGTAATTTTTTTTTATTTTTTAGACACACTTAACATAAATACATTTAAAAAGTAAAAAAATTATAAAAAAATCTTTTAAAAATTCACTAAATACTAAAAATACAAAAAAAAATACAAAAATTCAATACATTTTTTGTATTTTTATATATTTATTAATTTTTTAAAATATTTTTTCACAAATTTTTTACTTTTTAGATACATCTAAGTAAGGTGCATCTAAAAAGTAAAAAAAAATATTTAAAATTTAAAAAATATTCACTAAAAACAAAAAAAACATAAAAACCAAAAAAGTCAATTTTCAAAAAATTTAATCCAAAACACTCAAACCAAACACACTTTTATTCATAAAAGTAGATCATCCATAAATAAAACATTAAAGTGAAAGCTTAAGGTCCAAGCCTTCTTTAATGACGATGTCTTCTTCTTTACCAGCAGTTTCGGCATTTTTTGCAGAAGAATCCACAAAATTGATGGCCATGGGAGCATATTTGATCAGTTTATCATCATCTGCTGCGAAATCTTCGGGTCGGAATGAAGGGTTCCAAACAGCAACAGCCTTCTCTTCTTCGTCTACTTTCTTCTTCATCCTCTTCTTGTTGTTTTCTTCTTCCGAGCCATTGGTTAAAATATGATCGCGTGCTTCTCGAATGCTTCTGATAATGGAAAAGAACTCCTGAATCTTCTTCTCTTCATCATCGTCGTCCTCGTCCTCGTCGTCTTTGAATGTAATATTAACATGATCATCATCATCATGGCCAGTCTTCTTCCTCTTGTTACTAATATCTCCCTCCTCCATCTCCATGTGATATTATTATTATTTACACATGAAGGACGGGGATGAAGAAAGGGAACAAACAACAACAGACTGCTTGGTTGCTTCTGAGCTACTTCTACTACCACGGAGGAACCTCTCCACTAAAGTCTTTTATTACCCAAAAAAAAAAAAGGTGACACTTTGTATTGGACCATGGGCCACAGACAATTCAATGCAAATTAATTGCTTGGAAAAATGCTATTCTTCTAACCAACTATTAGGGGTGAGCATGGTCCGGATTGGACCGGATTGGGATAAAACCAGGACCAATCCGTTATTTACGGTTCCTAAAAAATTGGAACCAATCCAATCCGTTTAAATCATGGAACCAATCCGAACCAATCCATTTAAATACGGATTGGATCGGTTTAGGACCACGGATTCACATAATTAAATAACAAAAATATATATATAACACTTGAATTTCATAAAAATATAAACATAGCGCTATATTAGTTCCATAATAGCAACATGTTTTTCTATAATAACGACATACTGTTCTAGAATTTAAACAACCATAAGAAAACTGGTTTCACCATAAGTATTTAGACCATTGCAAATTAAAACTTAAAACTAACAAACAAAAGTAATAAAAGAAGATATTATACGATTTTAAGTTTGAGTTTAGATTTTACATAGAATAAGAAAAGATACTATGGGGGAGGATGTATAATAAAAATATAGACTATTTGTATACGGTCCGGATCGGTTCCAATCCGAAACCGTGGGATTCAATCCGGAACCAATCCGTGAACTACGGATTTTTAATTATTCAATCCGGAACCGAACCACGGATTCAAAAAATCAATCCAAACCTATCGGATTGGACTGGACTGGATCGGATTACGGATTTCACGGATTCCTTGCTCAGCCCTACCAACTATACTCATTTACTTGATTGATGTGTCAGTCACCCAAATTTTGATATTGAGGTTCCTGTGCGAAGTGGAACTAGTTTTTTTTTTTTTTTTTTTAACTTTTTTTTTTAAGTTTGAGATTAAAAAGTCTTGTTTTTTTACTTTTTGTGAGAAAAAAAATATAATGATTATGAATTGATTGTGATATTTTGTCTTATTAAACTAAAAAATTTATTTTATTTTTTTTGTGATTAAAATAATCCCAAACCTAAACCAACCCAGCCCAACCCAATCATTCTTTCCAAACGAAGCCTAAGGTTTATTTTGACAATTAGGTTATGAAAGTCAATTTTTTAATTTTTTGGTTCTTTTAGATTAGGGTAAATTACAGATATAAATTTGAGATTTGTTTAAAATATAAATTATTCTTTGTAATTTGAAAAATTACAAATACTCCCTTATTAAAAAAAAATTATTTCATAGAATTAAGAGCAAATTACAAACACTCCCCTCGAGATTTGGTAAAAATACAGATTTCCCCGTTAGGTTTGAAAAATTACGTCCCGTCCCCTGAGATTTATATTTTCATAACAAATTGCCCATTGAGGTTTTTATTTTCATACAGATTCCCCCCTTATTTCCCCTAATTTGTTATGAAAATTTGACCCTCAGGGAGCAGTTTGTAATTTCTCAAACTTCAAGGGGAATCTGTATTTTTATCAAATCTCGAGGGGGTGTTTGTAATTTGCCCTAGAATTAATTAAAAAAAATCATAATTTTTCTCTTATACTATAATAAAATTACCTAAATTGTTAATTGAAATATATTTCTAATATCATTAAAAAGTGTTAATTGATTTGATAATTTATTAATAAAACGGGCTATTTGTTATAAATTAGAAACCTCAAGTGGTGAAATGTAATTTTCAAAATTATAGAGAACAATTTGTATTTTAATCAAAACTCAGGGAGTATATTTGTAATTTACCCTTTAAATTACAACAGTTCTTTATTTTTTTTATACATTTTTTTAAAAAAAAATAAAAATTTAAAAATTAACGTTTAACTTACTTTTCAAAATAGGCCTAAAAATTGATTTGGATTTTTTAGTTATTTTATCTGATAAAAAAAAAGTTATATTTGAGATGATTTGTGAATTTTTTATAATTGAATAGATAATTATGAGAAAAAAATACTTAATATATAAAATGTAACATTATCTTATTAATTATTTTAATTTTTTTTATCTACATTAATAACTATTTTAGCTAAATAAAATAAAAAAACAAAACAGAGCTATAGAGACGGATTGTTAGTGCGGGTTGACGTGTGTGCGAATCATAAAAGGCATCTCTGTGACGCAACCGCGTGACCTCAGGTGTATGAGAACTGCACTGACAACGACTTGCGTCATTTTGTGTCCACAATTTTGATTTTGACTCATTCACGCCAAGTGACTTCTCCTAAGCCCCGTTTGAAAATTAATTTTTTTTTGATTATTTTAATTTAGGTTAAAAAATTTGATTTGGAAAAGATTTTTTAATTTTTTAATTTTTTTGACTTCTTTTTTAGAGAATAATATAATAATTATGGGTTTGGTTTTTTTTTTTTTAGAATAGTATAATGATTATGGGGTGGTTTGAGATGATCTAAAAAAGTGTACTTTTCAACTTTTTACGAAAAGATATGCAGAAAAGTAGAGAGGTGATGTGATGAAAAAAAGATAAAAAGATAAAAAGTGTGTACCCCAAACAAAATAGCTTATTTTGTCTTTTGTGACTAAAATAGCCACTTTAACTCTTACCAAACAAGTGAATGTGAATTGTATCGACTAACCGAATCATGTTATTTAAGTCTTCGTTTCGCGTTGGATTTTTCAGTTAATTTTTTTGTGTTTTGATTTTTTTAGTTTAACTTTTTTAATCTTGTTTAATTTGATTTTTTTTTATTTTTTTAACTTTTATGAAAGAAAAAATATAATAATTATAATTTAGATGTGATATTGTGTTTTATTGACTTATGTAACTAATTTTGTCTTTCTTTTTTAGCCAAAAATCAAATGCCAAACGAAACTTAAATAAATAAAAAATATATATATATTATTTATACATAAAATTTATAAAAATATATATAAAAATAATGTGACGATATTATTTTAACAAATAAATATCATTTTTGTAAATATTTTATTTTAAAGTGAATGATTTACATTTAGTCATATTATTATGTATAAAAATTTTATATGATTATTTATTTATTTATATATTATTACTCTTTAAAAAATTTATGTGTGAAAAACGAGAGTTCCTAAGAAATTTATCTATACATAGGGCTAATTTGAAAAAATAGTTAAAAGTTTACTTTTTAATTTTATTTTTTTTTTTTGACTTTTTTGTATGAGAAGTGAGATAACCTAAAATGGGTTAAAATATCTGATGGTCTATTTTTTTTCTTTCTATTTTGCAAATTATTTACAATTTAGTAAAAAAAAATTTAAAAACAAGAGTGAAAAATAGAATTTTTATATCAAATTCATGTAATTTGAGATTCAAAAAAAAAGTGCCTCTCTTTTTATATTATTTATTGATTTTTATACTTGCAATAAGAGTTTTTTCACCCTTTTTCTTCTTTGTCGACTTTTTCTCCTCTCACACATGACACACTTTCTCTCCTCGCTTTAATCACTTCTCATAAACTCATTTTCACGTCTACCTTTTTTTTCTTCTCTCTGTTCCTTCCTCATTTCTACGTTATCTTTCTTTTTCTTTTCGTCTTTTCCTCTACTTTAAAAAGTAGCACGTTAATTCATGGGCCTTGTAAACATCAAATAACACAAAATAATCTGATTCTAAACTTTTTTAATACACAAATTGACAAATATTTAAAAAGACTTTTTTTCCACAAAACATTACTTTCTTTAAAACAATAATCTTAGCAAATATTTTGAAAAAAAAAAGTTTTTTTTAATAATTTTCTAAAATAAGTAATTTCAGTTTTATTTATTTATTTATTTATTATAAAATAAGTATTTTATAAAAATTTAGAAATAATAGTTTTTTATGGATAAACAAATAGTGAAAAATATAAAATAATTAAATTGCAATTGAAAGTTCCACACAAAATAATATACCAAATAACTATCGATAAAACATAATTTAACCTTCCCGAGATTTTATTTTTATTTTATCCTTTGTCCTATTTAGAAATAATAGCTTTTTTTTATAAAAAAATTTGGGCACCATGCACAAAACTTAATTGAAGCATGTACATATAACACAATTATTTTCTGCAATTGATTGATTGTTTATTTATTTATGTTTTTTGAACAAAAATTGTTAAAATATCCACGTGAGTTATACGTGACATTTTTTTGTTGAAGATGCTGATAACAAATAATAGAGGAATTATATTAAAATGCAATTAAACCGGTGAATTTTCAATTGATGAAATAAAAACAACAAAAATAAAAATGAAATCTAAAGAACATGTAATTTAGTCAAAAGAGTTCACTTTAATTTTGAGAAAAAGAAAGAAAAAGTGGAGGAGTGATCTAATGAAAACTTTGGAAACAAAAAGATTTGAGTTTAGAAGTTAGGTATGAAATAAACAAATGATATATAAACAGAGTAATGCTGTGTTTGGTTGGGAGATTTGGGGAGGGATTTGGAAAGGGGAATGGAAAATGTAGGTGAAATGTGAATAAAATATGTATATATTTCACATAGTTTCACACCCCTTTTCCCTTTCCCTTTCTAAATCCCTCCCAAAATTCCCCAATCAAACGCACTATAAAGAGTGGGTGATAAATGTTGTTGGATTCCTTGTAATGACATCAACATGCATGACATAAGAAACAGACTATTGAAAAAATTCATTTTTAACACATGTTATCTTTTTTTCTTTTTCTTTTTTAATTAAAATGATAAAGGCCAGCTAATCTCTCAAAAAAGTAGAGGGCTTGTTGTGTTTTTTGTTTTGTTTTTTTGGGGGCCGAAAGCTATCATAAATTTCACCTAAGATTGAATCTGATATAGCTGGGCCGATCTTGAAGAATATTTTGTTGCCCAATATGAGATTCGGGCTGGGCTCAAACCATAGTCTGATCTGGTCAACCCAAAAACCCAAATAGCACATTAGTTGCAGATGCGGTTGTTCCAATATATTTAAGAAAAAAAGATTGAGGTTTCTAAAAAGACTTATTTTACTCATAATAATATGATAAATTTTGTGTCAATTTTTATTAATTTTAATTTTTAATAAAATTAATAATGTAAAATCCAACTCCTTTATTATATCATTGTGAGTGAATTTAGATGTTAAATTATAGGTCTCTGGCATTTTCTATTGTTTGATTAATGAAAAAGTAAATAAAATATTTTTTCTGAATATTATTTTTCGCTGTAGTCCCTCAAATGATTTATCATTAAAAATTTTGTAAGCTAATTTTTAAGAAGTTTATTTCCAGATCAACCTCTCTAGTATATTGATCTTTTTAAAGATAAAATGGTCGATCTTCATTAACTTTCTACCCAACACATACAATAGAAATTTGTTGATTGAAGCGTCAATCAAACACCAAAAAATAAAAGAAAAATAATTTGTTAGCAAAATACAAAAAAAGTTGTTTTTAAATGTAAACAGAGCTTAAATCACAATTCTTTTTTTTTTTTCCCTCTTTATTTTGGTAAGCCAAGAATAGTTATATTAAAAAGATAAAGACTTCAAGAGTATAATATTCTGGGGTAAACTATCCCTTCCCTCTATCTTCATCAAACATTTGTGCTACAATACAAGAAGGAGAAAATGGATAGACAAAAATTCCTTCTACAGAGTTGTTTCCTTGAAGCATTTGCTTCTCGAAAGATGTGATTAATTGTTCTCACCTTAAGACATAAAATTAGAAATAAAGTTGTTAAGTTGATGATGTTTATTTGTGTCTCTCAAAATGAGGAGCTTTAGGGTTGGTTTGGGATGTCCTAAAAAAGTGTACTTTTTGACTTATTGGTGGGTTTGGGTTGGGTTTGGGTTGGGTTTGATGTGATGTGTTAGAGAGGTGATGTGATTTAAATAAGATGGTGTGACTTAAATAAGATAGTGACTTTTTGACTTTTTGACTTATTTAGTACATGCCAAACTAGCCCTTAGAGGTAAAGTGCCAATTTCAACTTTTAGAATAACAATCCGCTCCAATGCAAGATTAAGCCCATCTCTCATAGCCCAGAATTCCGCTTCAATAGTAAAACAAAATCCAATGTTCCTAGTGAAGCTTGCAACCCAATGCCCCCAAATGGTCTCTAATAATCCCACCGGCAGACACCGTTCCTGGATTACCCTTAGCGGCCCCATTTGTCTTTTAACTTGAAAAATCCTCTTTTAGGAGGAACCTAACCCACAGCAGTACCTATACCAACTCTATTAGTTAGTTGGCATTTTGAAAAATGTTGGCATTCAATGGAATTAGCCACTGTTGAGTAAGGTTTCATTCAGGATTAGATTATTTTAGTAACTCATCACTTCTTACGAAAAAATTCATTTTAACACATTTTATGTTTTTCTTTTTTCAAAAATGCTAGAGATTCCAAAAATTATACTAAAATTTCTATCAAATATCTCACATGGGTGTGAGACCCACATAGTACGGGCCTTACACCCATGTGAGACATTTTGTTGAAATTTTAGTAAAACTTTTGGAGTTTGTAGCATTACTCTTCTTTTTTTTTTTTTTAAATTAAAATAATAAGGCCTGCTAATCTTTCAAAAGAGTAGAGGGTTTGTTGTGTTTTTTTTTTTTTTTTTTTTTTGAGGGGGCCAAAAGCTATCATAAATTTCACCTGAGATGGGGTGTTTTGAGAAGATAATTAAAAGTTTATTTTGACTTTTTTTTATTTTTTTATAAAAGAGGGAAGTGGGTTAAAAGTTGAGAAGTGACTTCTAACCCACTCCTCAAAATAGTGATAAAACTGGGCGATCTTGAAGAATATTTTGTAGCCCAATATGAGATTCAGGTTGTACTCAACCCATATTCTTATCTGGTCAACCCAAATACCCAAATAGCAGATTAGTTGCACATGAGGTTGCTCCAAAATTTTTAAGGAAAAAAGATTGAGATTTCTGAAAAGACTCATTTTACTCATAATAATATAATAAATTTTGTGTTAATTTTTATTTTTATTTTTAATAAAATTAATAATGTAAAATCCAACTCCTTTATTATATCATTGTAAGTGAATTTAGATGTTTAAATTATAAGTCTCTAGCATTTTCTATTGTTGGATTAACTAAAAAGTAAATAAAATATTTTTTAAGAATATTATTTTTTGTCATAGTCCTTGAAATGATTTATCATTAAAAATTTTGTAAGCCAATTCTTAAGAACTTTATTCCAAATCAACCTTTTCAGTATATTGATCTTTTTTAAGATAAAATGGTCGATCTTCATCAACTTTCTACCCAACACCTACAATAGAAATTTATTGTTTGAAGCATCTATCAAACACCAAAAAATAAAAGAAAAATGTTAGCAAAATAAAATAAAATAAAAAATATTGTTTTCAAATGTAAACCGAGCTTAAATCACAATTCTTTTTTTTTTTTTTTAGGTAAGCCAAGAATACTTATAATAACTAGATAAAAACTTCAAGAGTACAATATTCTAGGGTAAACTATCCCTCTAGCATCATCAAACATGTGTGTTACAATACAAGAAGGAGAAAATGGATAGACAAAAATTCCTTCTATAGAGTTGTTTCATTGATTAGCAAGAATATCCGCACAAGCATTTGTTTCTCGAAAGATGTGATTAATTGTTCTCACCTTAAGACATAAAATCAAAGATAAAGTTGTTAAGCTAATGATGTTCATTTGTGTCTCCCAAATGAGGAACTTTAGAAGTAAAGTGTCAATTTCGGCTCCTAGAATAACAATGTTCCGCTCCAATGCAAGATTAAGCCCATCTCTCATAGCCCAGAATTTCGCTTCAATAGTAGAAGAAAATCCAATGTTCCTAGTGATGCTTGCAACCCAATGCCCTCAAACGGTCTCTACTAAGCCCACCGGCAAACACTGTTTCTGGATTATCCTTAGCAGCACCATTTGTCTTTTAACTTGAAAAATCCTCTTTTAGGAGGAACCCAACCCACAGCAGTATATATACCAACTCTATTGGTTAGCGGGAAGTTTGAAAAATGTTGGCATTCAATGGAATTAGCCTGTTGAGTAAGGTTTGATGAAAACTAGCTGGGTATTATCATAACAACGAGAATTTCCATTCTTCCAAACAGCCCAATAAACAATAGGAAACAAAACAGGCCCATAAGCAGCTGAAGGATGAACAGCTTTGGATTGGTAATGGGCCGGGGAACAAACTATATCATGTAACATTAGGTGTGGGGGCCTCAAGCATGATGGATAATGGCCCATTGATTAAGATGGTTGGATCTTGGGTGTCAAACGTCAACTTGAAGCAATTAAAAAATAGATTATATTTATTAATTAAGTATTATATTTATTTTTTATTATTATAATTATAATTCATTAAATTTTACTCTAATGTCATACATGAATTTAAATATAAAAACAACGTACGTCGACTTTGGACAATTTTTAAACAACAATGCTAGATGACCACAATTTTTGTGGCCACAATGGCTCAAAACTGCCAAAACGACGTCGTTTTGGCATGTTTTACACCCAAAACGACGCCGTTTTGACAGTTTTAAACCATTGTGGCCATAAAAATTGTGGCCCTCAAACATTTTCCATTTTTAAATATGTTAAATAGATAAAATTGTTGGCTGTTGCCAACGCCAACCTTTGGAAGTGTCTCTTTTAAAGGTGTTTGTTTACTACTCGGAGTTGACACTAATTCTGTTAGGAAAAATATATGATTCTTCATAAATAAATTAATCAATGAAAATAAAATTTAATGTAGAAAAATTAAATCAACAAAAAAGCAAGAATTTTACGTGCTTCCCTTAATGTGAGATACGTTTACGAGATCGAAATTTGATTTCACTATCAACCAAAGAGTTTCCAAACAATTACAAACGAGATACGAATGGTCTCACAAAATCACCCTTAGGTGAATTTCAAATAATCACAAATAAATAAGAGGAAAGACCTCGTCAAATAGATGAACAAAAGTATTCGAAACCAGAGTTGAAGAAGACCAAAAATCTGAATCAAAATAACGTCTACTAACACGGCAAAGTACAGCTTAAAAAAAAAACCTTTCAAATTAAGGTCTACCGAATTGAGTTTTGAAAAGCACTCATACACAAGTTTATATTTGAACCACTGAAACTATGTACCAATTTTAAGCCGTGTAAACAGGATTGTTTTTCATCCTTGTAGAGATAAGTCCATTGATATGCCATACCAGGGCATTGAACTCCTGCTATGGAGAAGTCTTGAAGAAACTGCTATATAGTGATTAATTCATTATTTCTGCTATCTTCAGCTAAGGTATATATATAGGGTTTAAGGTCTTCAATTTCTTGGCTTTTCTCACAAAAAGATTGAATGATAGAATGCCTGAAGAAATACATTCTAGCACTCAATTGTTCAAATTCCTCACTGGTAAGTTGTCTGATTTCTAGGTCAGGAAAGGGAGTATGGGCTTTTTCTGGAGTTAGTTTTTTAAGCTGATTAGTTAGGGTTCGAATGGTTGCTCTCAATTGTGTTTTTCTCATCTTGGAGCTGGTTTAGCTCTTCACCTACCTTTTTGTCTTTATCTATAATTTTCTTGAAATTTCTAATAAGGCCTTCTGCACATTTGAAGAGGATTTTGAGAATCTGGCTGAGGGTTAGTACTACTGCTCTCTGTTATCTGGCTAACTGGAACTCCACTAGTAGCAAGAGTAGTTGACTGTATCTTACCCAATGTGTCTAAATAATCTTTAGCTATTTGGCTAATAAAATAACTAGTTTCTATTTGTCTGCGGGCATATGTACTAACTGACTCGAAATCATAAAATCTTTTAAACTGAGGTACAGGAAAATTTTTAACTAAAGGTTCGACTTCTACCCCGTCATGGTAAATGCCAGGCTTGATTCATTTAGCTACTACATAGAAAGAAAAGCTTTTAGACAAAGGTTTATTCTAAATTTTTGAAAAATATATACTGAAAGAGTTTAAGACTGACAACAGTTTGGCTGGATTGTTCCAAAGGTTATCTAAAAGACACTGTTGAACTGAATCTAGCTCGATTCCTGTTAATGGTTTGAATTTGTTTTTGCTTTCATAAATGGGAAGAGCAAATCCCCCAAAGTTCATTATTTTTCTGTTCTCCATTATCTGCACAAAAATTAAACTGATTATTTTCTTTTCCTAAATAAATTTTCCTACTTAGCTAATCTGTTAATTTATTATCACTCCCTTTAATATATTTAAATTCTACTTTATATCTTTGTCTTACTATACAATCTACAAATTTTGCCCATATTCTACTATTAAGTTTACGCTCATTAAGTTTCTAATGAAATCTAATTATAGTTTTGCAGTCTGTTCTAATTGTAAAGGGCTTGTGTAAAAATAATCTAAATTTGTTTATTGCATATACTATTCCTAATATTTCAAAATCTAAGATGGCCATAGTTGTATCTTTTTCTTTAAATTTTTCAGAACTATATCTACAAATACGCTCTTTATTTTTACTATCATACTTGCTAGGTTTAGCTAATAGTACTGTTCCTCATCCTAATTGGCTTGCATCTGTTTCTACGACTATATATTCTAATTCTAAGAGAAGTTGTAGATCAGGTAAATTTTTACAAATGTCGTTAATTTTTCTTACTAAAACTATATCTTGTTAGTTAAATATTTTTTGTCCTGCGGGTGTGGTCTTGCTATATAGAAATCCTATTATTTTACTAAGATTGGGAATGTACATTCGTGCATAATTTAGAAATCCTAAATATGGTTGAAGTTGTTTTGTATCTTCTAATTTATGTGAGTAATCTAAAATTTTCTTAACTATGTAGGGTTGTAGCCTGATTTTTCCATCTCCTAACTTCATTCCCAAAAATTCTATATGAGGTGTATTTAGGGGTTGTTTGGGGTGTCCTAAATAAGTGCACTTTTTGTCTTTTGGACTAAAAAGTTGAGGAAAAAAAATGGATGTTTGGGTTAACTTTTTAACTTTTTTATGGAAAAATGTGTATTAAAAAATTGTATAAAGAAGTATGTAGGAGAATATTAGAAAGGTGGGTTGGCAGCCGTACAAGTTGTGCAATTGAATTGATGGTAAGAAATTATAGGCCAATGTTTGAGCATTGCACTGAACGGTTTTGTTTGGCCCGTGGGGCCATCACGGGTCCCATTTTGATAATATGAGCCGTTCAATGTATACAAATTGTTGAGTACTATATACTTGTAAAAAATCACGTTGACCGGATATCGATAGCTATCTGATCAGATTTATTTTTTTTCAATCGTTAATTATAATACCATCCTTTTTTTTATACAAAACTAATTTGATCATGTAGTTATCGATATCCGATCAACATGATTTTTTACAGGCACATAATACTCAACGAGTTCTACACATTGAACGGTTCAGATTATCAAAACGAGACACGTGATGGGCCCCCAAGGGCCGAACAACAATGTGTTCAATTGCGCCCAATCTGATCAGATTTGTTCGGCCACACACAACACACAACAGTGATTGCTTACATCACTGAGTTGTACTTGGCTTGGAAAATTAATTTTTTAATATTTTTTTTGTGTGAATAGTAATAACTTTTTAACTTTTTAAATAACTTTTTGACTTTTTTGAGAGTTGCCAAACTTGATCTTAATACTATTTTTTTCTTACTAATTATTATTCCATTAATTAAGAAGTAATGGGCCGGAGAACATACTAGAACATGTAACATTAGGTGTGCGGGCCTCAACCATGATGGATTATGGCCCATTGATTAAGATGGTTGGATTTTGGGTGTCAAACGTCAACTTGCAACCAATTAAAAAACAGATTATATTTATTAATTAAGTATTATATTTATTTTTTATTATTATAATTATAATTCATTAAATTTTACACTAATGTCATACATGAATTTAAATATAAAAAAAAAAAGTAAGTTGACTTTGAACAGATTTTAAGGCCAAGTTTGGCATGATTGAAAAAAGATAAAAAGTCAAAAAGTCAATCTCCTATTTAAGTCACATCATCTTATTTAAGTCGCATCACTTCTCTAACACATCACTTCAAACCCAACCCAAACCCAACCCATATTTCATAAAAAGTCAAAAAATGCACTTATTTAGCCTTTCCAAACTAAGCCTAAATATCTAAAATAGATAAAATTGTTGGCGGTTGCCAACCTTTGGAAGTGTCTCTTTTAAAGGTGTTCTTCACTGCTCGGAGTTGACACTAATTCATCATTTTCCTTAATATGATTACAGTTAAACATACAACAATTAATACCTTACAAATAATTGTTTTTACACACATTATTAGTTAATGATAATTATCATACGAGGAGCCAATTTACTTCCATGGTGAAATTATTAGTAATTTTATTACTTGAATAAACTTATTAATTTAATATTAAAAATTTATTAAGTCTTTCTTTTAATATCCTATTTAATTAGTAGAATTAGTAATAATGAGGGGATTAACTATCCCTGAGATTAGTATATGAATAGTTATGAAAAATTATTCGTCTTTTAACTTAATCCTTCCAATTTCATCTCCAATAATATGAAATTAGGGAGACTGAAAAGGAAGGAGGGAGGGAGGGAGGGAGGGAGAGAGATGAGTGTGAGATTGTTTCACATGAATTTTAGTCATGTAATTAGGGGGTGGAATTGAGGAATTTCAATTAAGGGATGTACCGGGATTGAGTTATTTAGATGAATTAGTAGGATAAATGATTTTCGCTTATCCATGTTTGCTTTGAAATGGATATAAAAATGTATAATTCTAATTATATATTTGTTTTGCATTATTAGTTCTAGAATTTAAAAAATTAACAATTTTGTTGGATATAATATTCTGTTTGATTGGATAAACTAGATAAGAGGGGATTAGAATCTATCGAACTTGAATCCTCGAATTGTGAATCCCCCAGACTATTTGGTTGGATTGGATGTGTATCCGTGTTTATTTTTTCATGGGATTAGATGTCTAAAAAGACTATTTTTAGTGAATCCAATATTTGGTTTGATAGACTAGATAATGATAAATGTTCAAAATGTTATTTTACCCTTGTAATTTATAATTTATATTTTTTATTTAATATATAATTTTAAATTTGTAATCTATAATCTATAATTTAACAACACTAAAAAATTTTAATTTATAAGGCCATAATTTTTAATTTAATATTTTTAATTAAATTAAATTTATAATTTTTATTTTTATTTAATATATAATTTTAAATTAAGAGCACAAAAAAAATAACTTTATTTAATATATAAATTTAATTTTTTAACAACACTAAAAAAAATTAATTTATAAGGCCGTAATTTTTAATTTAATCTAATTTATAATTTAAAATTTGTAATTTATTTTTTTATTTAATATATAATTTTAAGTTAACAACACTAAAAAAATAATTTATAAATGTTCAAAAGATTATTTTACCCATTTTAAGTGATAGCATGAGAGTAAAATGAACATTTCGCACATTAGTCCCATGGGATACTAATCCCATGGAAATAATCCCACCCTCCCCTAGGATTGTTTAGTCCCTCATATGAGGGATATGGAGTCCAGCCAAACTCCATGTCTGGCGGACTAAAAATCTAGTCAAATGATGAGCGTCTCTCTCTTTCGGATAAGCAATCTGAACAATGAATAATCCCCCAATCAAACATTAGAATCCACTGGACTTGAATCTTGGGGCTGTGAATCCCCGGACTATTTGGTTGGATTGGATATGTATCCTGTGTTTGTTTTTTCATGGGATTAGATGTCTGAAAAGAACTATTTTTAGTGAATCCAATGTTTGGTTGGACGGCCAGGATAGGATAAATGAACAAAAGACTATTTTACCATTTTTCAATTGTTTACTAAATAATAGCAATATTAAACATATCTTTAATATTTTAATTATTTTTAACTAGATTAAATAAAAATTTATTGTATTTTATTTTTTACACAGTTAAATAAATTTATTTTTAAAAATAAAATAAATAAAATATCAATAAAAATGTGTTATTTTTTAAATTAAAATTTTAAATAAATTTATTTTAAAAATAATAAAATTAAATAAAACATCTATTAAAATTTAAATAATGAAATTAAATAAAATATAAACAAAATTTTAAAATAAAACATCAATAAAATATCTATAAAAAATTATTTTAAAAAATTAAATAAATAAAACATCAATAAAAATTTGAATAAAATTATTTTATTTTTAAATTGAGACATTTAAATTTTATTGAATTTTACTAAATATAATACATAATTAAATAGTAGAGGATCAAAATAGTCATTTCACCGCCTAATCCCAATAATAAGTAGTCCGATGAAAATTATCCCACACACTCTCCCCTGATAGTATAATCCCACATATAGGGATAAGGAGTCTAGTCGGACTCCATGTCCGGCGGACTAAAAATAAATAAATACCAAATAAAGAAGTTCTTTCGAATTATAATCCTAACAGTGATCACTACGCCAAAATAGGGCATTAACGACGGTTTTTTTAACGGTAATTTTCATTACCGCTGTTAAAGATACTATTGACGGCGGTAACGAAACTGCCGTTAATACCGTCGTTAATGTTTTTTTAACGGCGGTTTCGTTACCGTCGTTAAAAAAATCACCGCTAAAGTATCTTTAACGGCAGTAATGAAACCGCCATTAAAAAAACTGCCACTAAAGCCTTCTTTTAACGGCGGTAACGAAACCGCCGCTAAAGCCCTCTCATTACCGCCGTTAATGACGGCGGTCTTTGTCGGCAGAGCTTTGGCGAAACTCCGACGTGTGGTGACCACGCGTGGCTAGAGGTTCAACATGATCATCTACAATAAAGCAAAAGTAATGCTTAAATATTTATTTAAGGAATATATTTCATATAGAATGGTTGTGGTGGAGTGGTTGGCGTGCATGGATTAGACGTCAGGGGTTTGAGACTTGGGGGGTGCAAGAAGAGAATTACTTTTTTAAAAATTTGAACTTATTTAAGGCGGTAAAGAACCGCCGTTTTTGGTCCTATATTACTGCCGTTTTTGATCAACTTTTAACAACGGTAATTTACCTTTTTACGACGGTTGTACCTTTTCCGACACAAGTATAAACGACGGTCTTAAATTACCATCGTTAAAGACTTTAACAGCGATTTTACATCATTTAACGACGGTAAAAAACGACCGCTAAAACCCAATTTTAACGTAGTGGATAGTCCCCCTTAATTCAACAAATCAAATGCATCTTGAAAGTATCGGATTGAGTTAAGCAGGCCATCGGGCCTATGGCAATGGTCAGAAGAATTTTATGAGTGTCTCATCTTAAAATGTGTTACTTTAACGTGTAGTTTAAACTTTCATTTGGCTATGTGGGTTGGGTTGGGTTGGGTTGGGTTGGGTTGACTTAGGACTAAATTAGTCAATAAAAGATAAATTAAGTTAAAAAATTAATAAGATAAAATGTTATATCTAAATTATAATTATTACACTTTTTCTCTCATAAAAGTAAAAAAAATTAAATTAAACAAACTTTTTAGTCCCAAGCTAAAAAAGTTTCAATTCCAAAAAACCAATTTTTTTTCCAAACGACAACTTATTATGGTTAGGTTTGTTAAGTTTTCAATAATTCAAACCATTTATTTTTAACTTGTGTGTAGATATTATTTTGAAATTAAAGATCTATATTTTTTTTAAAATTTTTTTTAAAGGAATTATATAAATAACATTATCGAATCAAATATATATTCTATAAAGGGCATGGCTTCTTTCCAATCCGTAACGCTTGTGAGGGCTCACCATGGGTCCCGTTTGGATGATCCAAATCGTCAATGTGTATAACTTGTCGAGTACTTTACCCCCATAAAAAAAACACGTTGATTGGATATCGATAGTTACTTGATTGGATTAGATTTTTATCAACGGTAAATATAATTTTCAAAATAGATTATTAACAAAAATATAATGGAGCACTAATGACATGGTAAGGAGAACAAAAAAAAAAAAAAAAACTAAGATCAAAACATCACATCACAGTAGGTTGTAAGGGCGGACCTAAGGTTAGGCATAGGTGACAACAACCCAGCACAAAAATTTTAAAATATGTAGAAATTTTTTTTTCAGCCTAACCCAGCCTCCTAACCTCTCCTAGCCCCGTCCCGCCTCAAATAAGGGTCAATAATTTTTTTATTTTTTTTTTAAAATAGGCAACCTAATAGCATCTCAATACTTACCCCAAAAAATAGATAGGCAATCCAATAGGTTTGTATTTGTTTAAAGGACAAATCTTCCAAAACAATCCTCACATCTTCCAATAGATAGGCAGCGGCCCTCTCCGTCGTCTCCAGCAACCTGCAGGAGCTCCACTTTCCTAACATTTTTGGTAAGTGCAATTAACCAATTATTTTATTTCGTTGGTTGAGAATGAATTTGATTAACAATGGTTTTGAAATTTTGTCTTTATGCAACAAATATTATATTGCTCTTAGGTTTTTTTATGATGCTACCTTGTTCAATGTTCTATATTACTCTTAGTTTTTGAACTTTGAAAGAATTTTTTTGGACATATATAAAAATAATGAAAGCTTAAATAAAAATTATTGAGGATATATATAAAAATCCTAATATTTAAAATTATTGCGAATATACTTTGGTTTAATATTAATTAGGGCTAAATTTTTTTAAGTTATAAATAATGGAACCTCCACACTCAAAAAAGGCAAAACCCTTTTCTCATTCTATCAATCAAAACAAAAGTCTAATAGTATAACATCCAATGAGTTGAAACCTCATTTTCTGATGTGCAACCGCTTTCCATGCCTCAAGCAAATAAACCAAGCGAATTTGATTCAACTGTTATTGAACGGGATCCTGATTTACGCTTGCAGATTTGTGAATATCCAGTTAATCAACAGGATGAGGTTAGACGAGCTTATGTGAACTTGGAGCCTTATCAACCTAAACTTAAGTATCCTAGGTGTTCATTTGGAAAGCAGAATCGCCGATTTCAACATATTTGGTTTAAAACAATTTTCCTGGCTAGAGTATTCTCCTTCAAAGGATAAAACATATCGTTTTTTCATGTGTTTTTGAAAATTATTTTAGATTCTGTAATCGATAAATTCAAATTTTTAAAGACTCGTCGAGCGCAACTTAGTTAGATTGTTTATAATTAATAAATTTAGATATTAATATAAATTATATTATTAAACTCTCTCTTCCTTTTTTTTTTTTTTTTGGTGATTATCCTTAAAATGTATGATATAATTTCATCTTAATATTAACCCACTCTATTGATAAATCTTGGATTCACTCTTGATAAATCGATAAATCGATAAATCTTAGATTCAGGCCTCATTTGGCAAGTTAACATTTTAGTCAAAAAATTAAAATGTTACAAAAAAAGTCAAAAAGCTTATAATCTATATTAAGAAGTCAAAATTTTTTTTTTCTTTACTTTTTACACATTTTTTTGTAAAAAGTCAAAAAGTCACTCAAAATATACTAATTTTTTTGTTTCATATTTTAGTCAAAAAATTAAAATATTACTAAAATAGTATATTCTCAAACAAGGCTTCTTGATAAGTTAGTCAAGTTATGTGTCATTTGGCATTGGTTAAAATAGTCAACTTTTAAATTTTTTAGCTTCGTTTAATTTTTATTTTGAAACTTTTTTAAATTTTATGAGAGCAAAAATATAATAATTATAATTAAAAAATTATATTTTATTTTATTAACTTATATAACTTATTTTATTTTTTTAACTCCACCAAATTTACCAAACGAGGGCTTAGACTCACCGTCAACTTTTTAAAATAGACTTTAAAACTCAGAATTAAACGTTTAAAACATTTAAAAAAAAAATTAATAATCAAATGGAGGCGAAGTAGCCAGCCATCCACGATGTGTGTGAAAGGTCAATCACGCGGTGACCTAGAAATAGTCACGTGTCGACCAAGCTAAGCTTCAAATTGCGTGTTTTGATGAACGAACTGTCCCCCATCCCCGAAAACGCACACCTGTAAGTCATCTCAACCCGGTTTTACAAGTGGCCGCCGGTTTCCAGTCTCCCCATATATAAAAACTACTTCAACCCTTTCGATCTCAATTTTTTAGAATCACTCTGCGACAGACACGAAAATCTTTTAACTACCGCCCCTACCCCTGATAATTTTCTCAGCAAGACCCCCCTAATTTTCTCTCTTCAAATCTTCGATTCCTCAGATATTTTCTCGAGAAAATCTAACCGGAGGTGTTCTTGTGCTTGTGCGAGTAATTGTATGTTTTGGCATAATAATCTGAAGATGGTACCTGAAGCAGCAGAGGTCGTTGTTGTTCAACAGAGCGTCGTCCCAGTCTTGGACGTTCAATTCAGATGTAGTAATCTCCAGGAGGTTGCCGTCTCATCGCCGCTTTCTTCTCCGACTTGTGCCGTCGATACGATCTCCTCCGACCTATCTCAATTGGTGAGTTCGATTGTTCTTTCTTTACTATTATTGAATCCGATTAGGGTTTGTGATGCTTTTTCTGTGTTTTTTTTTTTTTTTAGTTGTGAATTTTTGAAGGATTCATGTGATTTGCGTTGCCTTTTCTCAAGCATCGAAATACGTGTTCAGATCTTGAATTAAGGAATGCTAAAGATCGCCAGAGCCTTAATTACCGTGAATTTCCTGAACTAGAAATCAATTTGCAAGGACTCTAGATGAAGAATAAAAAAATTGAGCTTTGACTTAAACTATTTTATTTTAACCCACTATTAAAATAGATGACCCTGATTTCGTTATTTAGGTGATAGAATCAGTAAAATCATTATGATCATTAGGATTGAAAAAGAAAAAAAAAATACAAAATAAGGACATGATCAGTAAAATTATTTGTGTTGGTTTCAAATTATAGTTTCTAGTGTTTGGCCCAATATTCTTTAACATTTTGAATCAATATTATGCATATTTACAATAATAAAGTATGAAATATAACCAGGTAGATCTTTTGGTTATCTCCATTCTCCAGGCTAAAACAAACCTTTAATGTTTCCATGTAGGGGTGAGCATGGTTTGGATTGGTTCGGTTTAGGGGTAAACCAGGACCAAACCATTACTTACAGTCCCTTGAATTTTGGAACCAAACCAAACCATGAAAATCTTGGAACTGAACCAGACCGAACCACTAAAACACTGTTCGGTTCGGTTTGGAATCACGGTTTTTAGAAACCTTGTTATCATTCACAATATGATCCCAAAATATTATTCACAACACGATCACAAAATATTGTTCATAACCTAAGAATTGTTTAGATGAATATTTAACATTAGTTCTACTACTATACAAGAACACATTTGCAATAGTAGAGGGATGTAATTTATGTGTGTATATATATAATACTAATAAGATATTTGAGTGTTTATGGTAGTTGACAAATTATATATATATGTATATCATATATATCTAAATGGTTCAGTTTTGTTCTAAAACAAATTTGTAACTATAAAACCATGGACCGATTCATGAAGTTCGGGTTGCCTATTTTAAGAATCAAGCCCGAACCATGTAGTGAGAAAACCAAACCAAACCAAACCGAACGGTTTGGTCTGGATCGGATCAGTTTGTGTTTTTTCTGATTTTTATGCTCAACCGTACTTCCACGAGCTTGAAAATTTTATGAGGTCTTTCGGTTATCACCATTCTCCAGGCTAAAACAAACCTTTATTGCTTCCATGAGCTTGAAATTTTCAGTCTGTGGAGTGTTTATATCCTATCTCCATTCTTCAGCACTGTGATACAATTATTTCTAGAGTATGATTAGCATCACAATAAGTATCGTTGTACAAAATTTTTCTCATGCCACGCGATTAAGGAACTGGTCTATGCTAGCCAAGTTACGTGAGAAATTACATGTGCCAATTCTTATTCTTATTTTGAGTTGTCTTACCTGACAATTCCAATATATGCAACATTGTAATCCTGAGCTTTACATGGAGAAATAAGCTCCTTATTTTTTTCAGGACATAATATCTCCTGAGAGCACGCTTGAGTCTGCTATTCTGAAATTTGTCCCTAGCATTCGTTCTGGTAGCTTTGCAGACATTGGACCACGAAGGTATATGGAAGACCAGCATATAAGGATAGATGATTTATCTGCGCACTTGGGTTCACTTTTCAGGTTTCCTAAGCCAAATGCCTTCTATGCGGTGAGTAAATTGTCAGGCTTAAAATTTCTAGAGTCATATATCCAATCATTTTGGTATTCACTGATTGAGGTTAAATACTGTTTACTGATTGAGATTGAACTCTGTGCAGGTATTTGATGGTCATGGAGGGCCTGAAGCTGCAGCTTATGTTAGAAAAAATGTACTCAGATTCTTATTTGAAGATGTCAAATTTCCTCAGACATCTGAAGTTGATGATGCCTTCCTAGTAGAGGTTGAGAGCTCTCTCCGGAAAGCATTTCTTTTGGCAGACCTGGCTTTGGCTGATGACTGTAGTGTGAGCAGTTCTTCGGGGACAACAGCACTAACAGCTCTAATATTAGGAAGGTGAATTCAGGTTCCATAACTTGTTTTTTTTTTTTTTTCTTTTTTTGCCTTTTCTGTAATTGCATGTTTTCCCATATTTATCAATGTATTGTTGGTCTCTTATATGCTAAAAATTGACCAACAATTGCCTTATCTTTATTGTTTGGGACTGGTTCCAAAACAGACACAGCTCTAGTATACGCCATCCATCTGTGACTTTATTCCAGTCTATTGTATTTTGTCTAGGGTTGTTTGTTCTGTAAGTTGTATGTTATTTGGCTCTTAGTGCACCTCCCTTGCAGTACCGTGTTTGATTTGGTGAATGTCTGAAATTATTTGTTGGTAACTTGATTACTATATTATTAAGGGATATGCTTAGATGGCTACATGGTCTGCAATGCATGATGTATGTAGTACAAGTTTGTAGGCCAGCTATGTATCAACTGAAACAGAAATAGTTTCTTTTCTTTACTGTATGTTTATAATATTTCATTATCTTTAAGCATTATTTGGATCTTTAGACAATGGTTGATAATGTTCTCCTATTTCAGGCGTCTAATGGTGGCCAATGCAGGAGATTGTCGAGCTGTTCTCTGCAGGAAAGGTGAGGCAATTGATATGTCTGAAGACCACAGACCAAATTACGCATCGGAACGGAAACGTGTTGAAGAATTGGGTGGCTATATTGATGATGGTTATCTCAATGGCGTTTTACAAGTAACCCGAGCTTTAGGGGATTGGGACATGAAATTTCCTCGAGGCTCGCACTCACCTCTCATTGCAGAGCCAGAATTTCGGCAGGTGGTTCTCACAGAGAATGATGAGTTCCTCATCATTGGGTGTGATGGAATTTGGGATGTGATGTCAAGCCAGTACGCGGTTAGCCTTGTGCGCCGTGGGTTGCAGCGACATGATGATCCGGAGCAGTGTGCTAAAGACCTCGTCATGGAGGCCTTGCGTCTCAACACGTTTGACAATCTTACTGTTATTATTGTTTGTTTCTCTTCCCTTGAACACATGGAACTGTTGTCGCCACCACGACCACGGAGAGTGAGGTGTTACAGCCTATCTGCAGAGTCCCTGAGCAGCTTGAGGAGCTTACTGGATGGCAATGGAAATCATTGAATGTGCATGCAATTTTTCGGATAATAAAAAGGCTTCCTTATCTTGGGAGGGTATGTAAGCTGTTTGTGGCTGCTTCAGCTGGATAGGGGAATAATAATCTAGAAAAAGCAGCTCGCAGTTTTGTAGGGAATCTATCTTCTTCTCAGCTTTCTGCTTGGCTGGGCTTCCAGGTTCATGTACATAACACAATGGTGCAGGTGACCTATGTTAGCGGATTAGAATTGATTTTTAGAGATTTTTAATCGTGTAAGTTGCCATTGTTTGTTCAGCTAATAGTCATGTGGCCCTGCCCTCCTCTGTCCACGTGTATGTCTCATCTATTGGCTTGTGTACATATGACATTTTTAAATTAAATAAAATATATCTTCCCCTCTTCCTGCCAATTTGGCTCTCTATGAGAGGTGAATTATTATTTTTATTATTTTAATTTTTTGTAGTTTTAAGATGGGCTGTGATTTGTTGCAATCCACATAATTGCACATAAAAATTTTGTTTTGTACATCACTCGGTTTTTAATCCATTTTTAGCTTGTGAATAAGTGAACTAAAAATGGATATGGTGAAGTTGCCATTGTTTGAATATGGTCTGATTAGCTGAATAAAGCATGCATATGGTGCTCGTGCAATCAAATAAATATAGGAACATATTAGTCTCTATGAGCGTAGAAATGAGTGTAATTATAGTAAGTACTATTGTGCACAATCAAAGTTATTTTTGCCACAAGAACTTCATTGCATGTCATGATAACAGTGGCGAATGTTTGCTTACCAGACACTCTGATAAATACTTGAGGAGCCATCATGCTGTGTGAATTAAATTTTCATAATCCTATAAATCTTTCCTCAATTTTTGCTCCTGCCATCCATGTTGACGACGGATGGTTCTCATGGTTTGCCTTTTAATGGGGGCAATTTCATTTTCAAGATTGGACATCATAGACCAGCAACACACCAATACATGACTAACCATTTATTAGTCTTACCAAGTACCTTTACTCCTCAGTCGGTTTTGATTGAACTGGACAAGGGTGCTACAATTGGTAACTATATTTTAACCAAGTATTTGCATTGAAACAAAGAAGATTAGAAAATAGAGATCTGCCCTTATTTTGGGGGGCTTACTGTCCTAGGGGCTAGGTGCATAAACTAGGATTATGGCCTTGTGAATAAAATATCAGTCTAATAATATTGCTGTGAAATTTGCTCCGATTTCATAGATATATACAGGAATGATTCTGTCCATTCAACCATTGTATCTAAACTGTTTTCTGATGACGATAAATCATCAAATACAAAAAAAAAAAAAAAAAAACCAAAAACAAAAAAAAAACAAAAAACAAAAAATTGAGAAACATTTACTTTGATGAACAAAAGCTTAAGCTGTTGACAACTCAACAATCAACCTATCCATGTTATAATTGACCTACTTGGCTGTCTCATTACCTCAAAGTAAGGCAGGTCAAGCTTTTCAATACACTGAGAGAGCCAGAAACCACTTAAGGGACAGTAAACAGGGGAAAGTTATTCATGGTTTCACAAAATACAGGACCATTATAAACACAAACAAAAACATCTTGTATAAAGAGACAGAAATGTCTCTATAAATTAAATGGATAAAAAAATGGACATATCTTAATTCCTCTTTATGAAATACAGATGCATTACAATCTTTAGTAGCCAGACTTACTTCCTCCTTCGAAAGAATGGTCCGTGCTAATAATTTTGGTAAAGTCATCACCTAAGTCCCATAATTTGGACATCACCTTTTTGAGTTAGTGGGGTAGCTTTTTGCAAACTTTGCAAATCTTTCTAAACCTCGCAAAAGTAAGCTCTCAGTAAAAGGATTTAGTACCTGGAAAAGTTTATATAAGACTTTAGCGCTCAAGCATATAACAAGTATCTTAAATGGAAAATGAAAAATAAAACAGCTGAAAAATGAGGAAAATAAACATAATGGTCTCTGCCATTCCGTCATATCTGTTGCCCTTTTCATTTCTGTTTAGGCTAAGTTGTTCAACATGCCACTTGCAATGAGTTGGAGTGCTTACTGATGCCAATGGAACCAAGAGTTGAGGGACTTCATATGAAACAGTTAGCTGAAATGGAGAAACAAAATTATTTTATTAGTTAAATTTGAGCCACCCAAATAGAAAAGAAGAGAAAAGGAATATTGTATCCACTTTCCCTTTCCCCCTCATTGCTACAATCATAGATGAGAACAATGGCCATATTCTGAAAAACTTTAAACTTGATCGAGTTCAAGTACTAAAGAAGTAAACCATGTAAATGGTCTGTTGTGATCCAAATATGGACTTAACAGTGGGCATGAAAATTATAGGCATCACAGGGAGAGTCACTAAAGTAATGAATAAACAATGATAAAATGTCAAATGGGATATTGTTTAAAGCAGCCTTACTTCTACTACGCATGATGAAGGACCTTTTGGAAAAAACCGTACAGCTCCTCTGCCACACGAGAAAGATGTTTATCACGATTCTTATATCAAGCATTAGGGCGCACACAGACATACACATGCACAAGTAAAGAATTTGTGTTTTTATTTTTATTTTTATGTATATTTTTTAAAGTCAGAACATACACATTTGTACATACGTAGGATTAATTATAGAAAAGTAAAACATGTAACATTCAATACTTTTATACATTTTAGGATAAATTACATTTTCCACCCTCATAGTTTGAGTTCATATTTGGATAATTTAGTCCTTGAAGTTATTAATGTGCATTTCTATCCGTCACACAATTTAGTCAGAGAAGGATGTGTTTCAAGCATATAAACTATAATAAATATTGATTATTTTACCTTATTTGGATTTTAACCATATTTGGGTTGACCCAATTTTATTATAGGTAGACAATAAATCAAATCTGACCCATTACTGTGTCTCTTACTTTCTCACTCTATCCCATCTCTCCCTCTCTAGAATAAGAGAGGTCAATGCAGTATACTTCACTTTCACTCTCTCCCCCATATGTGTTTTTCAATTTCTCTCTTACCCACTATCCCTGTACACAAAAACTCCACTTACAAACCAGCAACAATACCAATGTTGCCACAGCCGCGTCTCCATGACCCATCACTGCTGCACTGGACAAAACAAAGCTCTCCTCTGTTTTGCCTTATTTCATTCAGATTTTACAAACAAGGGTGCATAAATATTCCTAATGAAGTTACAAAACCTACTGCTCCTCTGGTTGAAATACCTGATCTTAGTTCAAATGATTGCCCAACATCTAGTTTTTGAGGGAAAAGGTAGAATTGCAGCATAAAGCCACCGGACATCACGCCACAGACAAACCATTTATTTTGTGAGAACTTCAGGGACAATTCAGAAATAACAAAGCCCAATATTCCCTTCATTTTTTTCCCCTCTGGAAAAGCACAAACACTTACTAGAGAGGAAAGCACCAATGCCAACATTATGATGCATAACATGGAGAAAAAGAGGGGCAAATCTAAAATTTTAAATGGAGCATGATTAGGGTTTTGTGTAATTACCTTTAGGGTTATTTTGTGTACTGTTTTAGCTTATATTTCAGGTTAGAAGGTTATTGAACAAATTTAGTAGTTTTTAATAGGTTTTAGCATTTAGGGATATTTTAGTAATTTTAAGAATAACTGGACATGGATTGTAGGTGTTGCCCATTGTGTTATGGGCCAAATCATATAGTAGTAATTATTATAAGTCTAGAATATTCTAATTACTCAAATCTTCTTAGCTTCTTAACATTAGAGCCATAGAACTAGACTGCCAGTAGAACTAGGAGAACCAGCTACCTATAAATATTCATGTAATTCTTCTTTTCTATGGAGTCTAATTTTGGAGAATTGTGTGAAGGTCTTTTGGCTTTATGCCTGTACGGGGAGCAAATATTCCGGCGTGCCCGTATTCCTTTCTTCCGAGCTCCGTCGATGTCCGATCACCTGCGAGCAAGTAATGGTGAGCTACCCGGCGATGTGTGGCCGGAAAAACCCTCCGACGGTCAAGTTAGCACACACCTTAGAGGGAATAGAGAGAAGGGAGAGAGTGTTTTAGTGTAAGGATTTCTTACAGATATGTTCGTGTCGCGTATGGGGGGCGCAGACATGCTTATATACCTTCTGAGCCCCATATCCACTCCCTGTCATCTCCTGACACGTGGCTCTGCTATCCCATCTGTCAGCATAAACCATGCCATTCATCACCTGCTCTCAACTGCCTGTCAGCACAGCTGGAGCTCGGCAGCCGAGCTGCCCTACCTCGGTCGTACCATGCTTCATACCTTAAGCGCCTAACCGGATAAACAAATGAAGGACCGGGCTAGGCGGCATCTCGGCAAAGCTTAGCCCGGGCTCCTCCTTTGGTCGGCCTTCTCGCCGGTCAATCAACTACCTCGGCTGACCGCGCCTTTCCGAGCGCCGGTCTCTCGGTCTGTCTGGTTTCGACAATCCTCGGACCGAGCATCCTGGTCTGACCGGTCACTTCCTGGCCGAGCAGCTTCTGCACGGTCCGGGGCAGCACACAGTCCAAACTCTGCCCGGCCCAAGTTCTGGTAGCCCATCTCCGAGTGAACAGTCGATCATCTCGGCCCAATGCTCTGCTGGGCCCTCAACTTGCTCGGTCTATACCTCGGCCCAACACCGGATCATAAATCACCCTCTCAATTGCCCCTTAATTCCGTCCGCGGAAGCGTGACTGGGATTACTCACCTCGATCGAGATAACGTTTCTCCGGTCGTCAAGATGCCAAGCCTCGACCGAGCTAGTTGACGTAATTGTCCGCAGATTTGACAGGTTATATTCCTCGGCTGACCTATTCTCGTTGAAAGTAGCTCGGTTGGCTCTTCGTCTTTTCAACCCGTCGCTTCAGTCCTGTCAAAGCCATAAATGGGGACACGTGGCGGTCTGCCATTGGTCATCGGGCAGCCAACCCGCCGTTTTTGCCAGAATTTGAATTTGGGCGGTTTTCTTTGCTTATACATACATGCCCTGCTCGAACTCCAAATCCTCCTACTGCCATTTCGACATTCGATCCCAGAGCTCTTGCATCCTCATCCAGACTCGCTGCCATTCTTCGTGCTTGAAGGATTAGGTCCTACTCTTCACTGGTAAGTCATTCCATCCTCATTTTGTTGTTATGTTCCTTCATATTACACACACTAGGGTACAAAAACATAGATATTAGGGCATAGGTCGTAGAATCCGTATTAAAACCTTCCTCTGTTCTTGATGTTCTTCATATTTCTAAAGAACACTGATGAACTGGGGTGAACCGGGCTCTGGGCCTTCTTTTGATCCAAAAAACCAACCAAACCGGGCAAACAACATGTTTGTTTCAACCCCAGCGAAAACCGAGTTAACAAAAGGACTTGGCCGTTCAACCGGGCTAACATCTAGTCCGCTTGGGCGACCGGGCTCCTTAGATAGAATAGACAACCGAGGTGGTTTGGCGCCCTTAATGACCGAGCTAAAATTCAGCACCTTTCGCGCGACCGCGCTAACACTTAACACTTGCCATCCTTTTCCTGCAGAGTCCAAGGGGACCACTGTCATTCCTGAGGCTCTCAGGACCGGGCAACATCCAATACCCAGAGCCAAACCCCTCAGCCGGGATACACTAAGCCGGCCAAAAATGGGGAAATTCCGCTTCCTAGTGGATACTCCGGCCGCGCTCGCCGCTTTCAGAGAGGAGTACGGCGTCCCGGCCGACGTCCATCTCGAGCTGGCCGAGGAAGAGACCACGCCTTGGGGTAGGGAGGAATGCCCCTTCACCGTGCTATCTATTGTCGAAGGGGGCCTTCGTTTCCCGCTCAACCCTCTTATAACCGAGTTCCTCCGCCGCACCGGGCTGGCACCCACACAGGTGTCCACCAACACTTATAGAATAATCAACGGCGTTCACGAATTGAACAAACGGCTAGGCACCAACTTAGGCCTAGCCGAGATATTGAGGCAATACACAATGGGCCACACCGGTGACGGCCTAGCTTACTACTTGAAAATAAGACCGGGCAAGGAGAAAATCGTAACCGGCACCCCAGATAAAGATATGCACGACGATGATTTTTTCTGGGTGTCCGGCAATTACGAAACAGCCGAGGTACCGGGCTGGCGCATAAGCAAGGACTTCGGTTCTTTATGTAAGCCACTCAAACTTGCTCGGTGGACTTAATTCTTTAGTTTAACTAACCGGTTTCCCTGTTTCTTTTGCAGCTATCCAAGCCTTGCAGGCCAACTACCAGTTCCCCAACGTCGAAGCAATTCGGGCCGTGCTTAGGTACCGCCACCGGGATTGCAACGATTTACTCAGCTATACCCCGACGTACAGGTACTCTGCCCCGCGCCGGAGTAGAGTAACCGACTTCCTCAGAGCTCCTTCGCCACCTCCAGATCCAACCCTACCCGACGTCCCGCTAATCCGGCTGACCGAGGAACAAGAGATGGCAAAGCGCAGCAGAATCAAAAACCTTCTGACCGCTATCTCAGCCGAGATACCGAGCGTTGTAACCCGGTCGCCAGCCGCCGGCCAATCCAGCAGCGCTGTGGTCGCCCTTGCGTCCCCGGCTCCAGCTGCCGGGCAATCTGCCAGAGAAGCGCGCCGGGCTGGAAAAAGACCAAGGGCAGATCCCTCCGCCGAGCTCGTCGCCGAGCTGACAACCGAACATCCAGCTGAAACTCCTGCTCCCGTGCCCGCTTGACGTCCTTAGCTGAAGCACCGGGGACAGGACATCCCGGCGACGGCTTCAATCAAGGCTGACAAAGAACATTTGCTCGCCTTCGATATCTCCAAAGCATTTCTCCTACCGGGCGACGTGGTCGGCAGCGACCACGTCCCTGACACCCGGCTGGTGAAATCCTCAGTCAAGTCCATGGCCAGGGTAAGTCGGCGTTCTTTTTAATATTTCACAAGTGTTTGCTCGGTCCTTCTTGCTCGGTCCCCTTTCTGATGTACTTTGCTTCTTTGTGCAGGCCATTCAGAAACAACATTTGGTCTTGGAGCGCATCCACCGGCTTAGGCAGAAAGCCAATGACACTGCCAGCCAGGTTGAAAGCCTTCAAGCCGAGCTCGGCCGGGCTAAAGCTTCTCTCGAGATGGCCAACAATGATAATAACAGGCTGCTCGGTCAACTGAATGCAGCCAAGAAAAAACATAGCGAGCTCCAGGCCGAGGTTGACACTCTGAAGAAGGAGAAGAGGAAGGCTTGCCGGGCTGCCAATAACGCGGGTTTCAACGAGGCCGAGAAGAATTACCAGAAGCAAGTCTTTGCAACACAAGACATATACTTCAAGGCTGGCTGGAAATCCGCTTGCGAACAGCTCGGCCAAAGTTCTGACATCGACGTATTTGCCAACCCTCCTCCAGCTTCTCTACCGGTCTACCTTGTGCCATATGCAAACGATGTTTTCAGCGCTTTACAGGCTGAGGCCGAGGAGGGACTTGAGGACGGAGACGGGGAGACAGATTCTGAGGAAGAAGAGGCCGAGGTGCCTGAGCAGCCCGGCAACGATGAGCCCGGCGCCCAAGAAGCAAGCCAAGCTATTGACCTTGATGCTGATGCTGCCGAGGATGCGTTCACCAATCTTTCCCCCTTAGTTTAGGTTGCTTTTACCTTGTTTTTGTATTTTTGCTATCAACTCTTTTGATGTAACCGGGCTCTGTCCCCTCCGTTTGTAATGAATTTCTTATCAATGAAAATTCAAATTTTTGCAAGTGTATGCACGGTTGTAATCAGTTCTGTCTTCAGCAAAACATCTCAGTATAACTCATCGAACCGGAATACATAACACGGTCTAAGCACTTCAACAGAACAAGACAAATTCATGAACCGAAGTAGCCACCTCGGCTGTAACTAAGTTGAACAAATCAACACTTCCAACCGGAGTAGATCATCTCGGTTGGGGATCCAAAGTTGGACAAGACACCAACTCTTCCAACCGGAGTACACCATCTCGGTTGGGAATCCTAAATTGGACAAAACACCAACTCTTCCAACCGGAATACACCATCTCGGTTGGGAATCCAAAGTTGGACAAAACACCAACTCTTCCAACCGGAGTACACCATCTCGGTTGGGAGTCCTAAGTTGGACAAGACACTAACTCTTCCAACCGGAACACACCATCTCGGTTGGGAATTCCAAGTTGGACAAAACACCAACTCTTCCAACCGGAGTACATCATCTCGGTTGGGAATCCCAAGTTGGACAAGACACCAACTCTTCCAACCGGAGTACATCATCTCGGTCCGTAACATTAAAACAATAATCCAAGTGCTAAAGCAAAATGACTTCTATAATTTGACAAAAAGAATTACATTCTGCTTTGCAAGCCAAAAAATTGCTTTACAAAAAGAGGAAAGTAGAAAGCTTAAAAATAATACAATTTCAAGTTGGCCGCATTCCATGGCCGGGGTATGGCTCTTCCCTCTAGATCCTCCAAGTGGTAAGCCCCCTTGCCAGCCAGACTAGTGATCTTATAGGGTCCTTCCCAATTTGCCCCTAGTTTGCCTTCTCCTGGCACCAGGGTGTTGCCCATAATCTTCCTCAAAACCCAATCTCCAACTTTGAACGGTCTGGGGTGCACTGTCTTGTTATACTTCTTGGAGAGCTCTTGTTGGTAAGCGGCCACATGGATGAGGGCTTTCTCCCGGCGCTCTTCCGCTAGGTCCAACTCCAATTCAATAGCCTCGGCATTTAGCTCGGGCTCAAAACTCTCAGTTCTGAGGGTGGGCATTTCAACTTCCAAGGGTATGACCGCCTCCATGCCATAAGCCAAAGCAAATGGAGTTTCCCCGGTCGAACGTCGCGGGGTTGTTCGGTATGCCCAAAGGACGCTCGGTAATTCTTCAGCCCACTTGCCCTTAGCCTTTTCCAACCGTTTCTTCAACCCATCCAGTATAGTCTTGTTTGATGCTTCGGCTTGACCATTGGACTGCGGGTAGGCCGGGGTGGAGTTGTAGAATTCTATCTTCAGATCTTCACAAAATCCTCTGAATAGGCGACCGTCAAACTGGGTGCCGTTGTCAGAGATCAAAATCTTGGGGACGCCAAACCGCGTGACAACGTTCTGCCAGACAAATCGCTTCACGTCTTTCTCTTTGATGGTTGCCAAGGGCTCAGCTTCAACCCACTTTGTGAAGTAATCTGTGGCCGCGATGAAGAATTTCCGGTTGCCCGGTGCTGTTGGCAACGGTCCCACTATATCGAGCCCCCACATGGCGAAAGGCCAAGGACTGGTGAGGGGAAGAAGTTCCCTGGCAGGCTGGTGGATCTGATGGGCGAATTTCTGGCACTTCTCGCACTTGCGGACATATTTTTGCGCGTCGGCCTGCATGCACGGCCACCAGTATCCCTGCGAAATAGCTCGGTAGGCCAAGGACCGTCCCCCGATGTGGCTGCCACAAATGCCTTCATGAATTGCAAACAAGAAGGCCTCCACACTGTGCGGGTGCACGCACTTGAGATAAGGACCGGTGAAGGACTTCTTATACAACGCGCCTGATGGAGAGAGCCAAAACCGCTCTGACTTCACCCGGATTTTATGTGCTTCTTTCTTGTCCGCTGGAAGAGTCCGGTCTCTGAGGAACAAGATCAAGGGGTCCATCCATGAAGGACCTAGCTCGGCGCAGAGTACATCCGTCTGCCCGGCGTTTTCAATGCTCGGCCGCGGAAGAAAGTCAATCAGCAGGGGGTTTGGAGACGTACTATCGACCATGGAAGCGAGGCCGGCGAGTTCATCAGCCCGGCTGTTTTCTTCCCGGCCAATCCGTTGGACTCTGATTGCCTCAAACTGCTTGATATGGTCCCTGACCAGAGCTTGGTACTTCGCCATCCTGTCGTCCTTCGCTGCATAAATCCCTGAAACTTGGTTAACCACAAGCTGGGAATCACTATATACCAGAAGCTCGGCAGCCTTCATTTGAATTGCGCTCTTGAGCCCAGCAAGAAGCGCCTCGTACTCAGCCTCGTTGTTAGACGCCGGGAAGCCGAGTGTGATAGAATGCTCAATGGTTAGGCCGTCCAGGGATATAAGAACGATACCTAGGCCGGCACCATGACGGTTGGACGCTCCATCAACAAAAAGCTTCCACATGTCCCCCACAAAAAGCTTCCAGCAGTCAGATGGGTCCTGAGAGTTGCGAAGGGCAATGGGATCACAACTGCTCGGCTGTGCGGTGTCAAGTTTGGTGTTGACCGGTTCAAAGTCAGTGCCCCTTGGTGATTCGACACCGGACTCAGCAAGTTGGTCCGTAATGCCCAAGTCCGTAGGCGAATCACCAGGTTGCGGTGTGAAGCCGGCCGCAGGTTCTGAGCTGTCTGGAACCATTCCTTCCCCCCTTGATGATTCGGCACCGGACTCAGCAAGTCGGTTCAGGATGCCCAAGTCCGTAGGCGAATCACCAGGTGCTGAGCTGTGTGGAACCATTCCTTCCCCCCTTGGTGATGCGGTACCGGACAGAGTGGATGGGTTGGGGATAGACAACTCCGCCATCGCATCGCCGGGTGGTATTACCATGCAAACTGAGGGAACTTCGTCGGTGCGCGCTAACTCCACGGCGCGACCTTCTTCGGCTGGTTGTTCCTCGGTTGGCATTGTGTGCGTCTCATCATCTGCCTCGGCAATGTCGACCGGGCATACCGGATGAGTACCAGGTGAGAACTCGGCAACAAAATCGGCCAAGGTTTGGGCTTTGATTGCGGTGCGCGGCTGGAACTTCACATCGAACTGTCCCAACTCGACCGCCCATTTTAAAATTCGGCCTGAAAAGTCTGCGCGCTCAAACAAGGCCTTGAGGGGAACTCGGTCAGTACGACGATGGTATGGGCGTGAAAATAATGTGCCAATTTCCTCGAAGCCATCATCAGTGCCAACGCAAGCTTTTCCAGCGGCAAGTACCTCGTCTCAGCCAGCAGCAAGGTCTTACTTATGTAAAAAATTGGGAGGTGCTTGATTCCTTCAGCCCGGACTAACACCGCACTTACTGCGTGCTGGGAGACGGCAAGGTAAAGGTAGAGTTCCTCACCGGGCTCTGGTGTAACCAACAGCGGCGGAGAAGACAAATAATCTTTGAGCTCGGCCAAAGCTCGGTCACACTCGTCATCCCATGAGAACTTTGACTTCAATGCTTGAAAGAAAGGGCGGCAGCGATCTGATGACCGGCTTATAAATCAATTAAGCGCGGCGGCCATCCCGGCCAGATGCTGCACGTCCTTAGCTGAGCTGGGCTGCTTCAACTCTTGCACGGCTCTAATCTGAGTAGGGTCTGCTTCGATGCCTCGGTTCGTGACTAAGAATCCCAAAAATTTTCCGGACCCCACGCCAAAGGCACACTTAGAGGCGTTCAAGCGTAGCTTGTGCTTCTTCAGAATGGCGAACATCTCGGTTAAGTCGGGCAAATGGTTTGCCTCATGTCGGCTCTTTACCACCATATCATCGATGTAAGCCTCCATCGTCCGACCGAGCAAAGGAGCAAACATTTTGGTCACCATCCTCTGAAAGGTTGCCCCGGCGTTTTTCAAACCAAAAGGCATAACTCGATAGCAGAAGAGTCCCCTTGGAGTCGTGAAAGAGGTAATCTCTTGGTCAGGCCCATGCATGGCAATCTGGTGATAGCCGCGGTACGCATCCAAGAAACTGAGCCGATTGTGTCCAGCCGTCAAATCCACTAGCTGGTCAATGCGCGGCAAAGGGAAGCTGTCTTTTGGACAAGCTCGGTTGACTGTCTTGTAGTCGACACAAACTCGCCACTTTCCATTCTTCTTAGGCACCACTACCGTGTTGGAAATCCACCGAGGGTAGTGCACTTCCTGTATTGCTCGTGCCTCAAGCAAGTTCTTTACCTCCTCTGCTACTACCTCGGCGTGATGCAGCGCCGATCTCCTTGTTCGCTGGATGACTGGCTTTGCTCCAGGGAAGACATTGAGGTGATGGCAGATAAAGCTTGGGTCAAGACCAGGCATGTCGTAGGGCGACCATGCAAAGACTTCGATGTTCGCCATCAAAAACTCAATCATCTCGGTTCTCTCCATGGCCGAGAGACTTGAACCGAGCAAGAAGAATCTGTCCGGCTGCTCGGCATCAATCCGCACCTCAACCAATTCTTCAACAGCCTTGTCTTCTGCTTTGGTGCCAACATCGTCCAAGACACTCCGGTCCTCCGGTCCCTCGATCATTTGAACGAACCCTTTGGCAGCCCGGCTCCCGTTGACCGCCACGAAGCACTGCTTGGACATGACTTGATCACCCCAAATCTCCTCGATTGCCCCCATAGCCGAGGGGAATCTCATCACCTGGTGGTAGGTCGATGCTACGGCTTGCATGGCGTGAAGCCATCCTCTTCCAAGGATAAGGTTGTACGTTGAAGGCACTTGTAGCACCCAAAACTCCACTTGCTTGACCACGGATCCCGCTTTGACCGGCAGGATAATCTTTCCCAATGGCCACTCCGGCTGCGAGTTAAATCCAACCAGTGGCGAAGTGGCCGGAGCCAAGTCTGTCTCACGGAGTTTGAGCTGTTTGAACGCATCATAATACATGATCTCGACCGAGCTTCCCTGATCGATCAAGATCCGTCTAACATCAAATTCTTTGACGCGTAATGTTACTACAAGAGCATCGTTGTGCGGCGTCTGGATACGCTCTAAATCCCTTGAGGTGAAACTAATCACATCTTTCTCCTCTGTCTTCCCCCTTTTGATGGCAGGCTGTACTGACAAAACTTCCCTCATATGCTCTGCCTTCTTGATCATGCCCCGGAGTTCGCAAACGCGCTCCGGTTCCACGATGCCGTGGATGACATTAATAACTCCTTGTGGTGGTGCATCTCGGTCATCCTGTCCCCTGGGATCGACCGGAGCCTGATTTGGTTTCACGCCGCCATCAATGTAAAGGTCCAGATGCCCGGCCGCAACCAATTCTTCCAAATGTTGTCGCAAAGGCAAACAATCCTCAGTCCGGTGGCCCCTCTCCCGGTGAAACGTACAACGATACCGCGGATTGTACCCCTTTTGTCCATCGCCCAACTTAGCTGGAAACCGGACATACTCCTCGTCTCGGATTTCGCTAAGTATGCGATAGATTGGAATCTTGAAGACCGTGGTTATGCCAGTCCTTACTTTCATTCTCCTGTTTGCGTCCTCAACGTCATCTCGGGGGTAGTCATCCCGGTCATTCCGACGTCCTCTACCCCGGTTTTTACGATTTGAACCTCGGTCTGATTCCTCTGCTCGGTCATTTGAGCGGTTGGACTCTTGCCCAACTGCGTGCACCTTGCCTGCAGTCTTCTTGTCTGTTCCGACCGGAGTGGCCTTCACGGTGGAAGCCGACGCATCATCCTCTACTCGGATGTGCTCATTGATGCGCTGCATGAGCTGGCCCATGGAGGTCCGTTGGTGCATGGTAAGCGAGTCCCGCAGTCTATGTCCGACCGGGAGACCGCGCTTATATTGTGTGATAGCAAGGTTGACCGGGCAGTCTAAGATCTCGTTGAAGGTTTCCCAATACCTTGAATTGTACGCCTTCAGTGTGTCGCACGGTTCCATCTTGACACTCAGCAAGTGATCGACTTCCTTTGGTGTTTTTGTGTTGGTTTTGGAGCGCGTAACAAACGCCTCGGCCAACTGATGCCACCTCTGTATGCTCCCTTCCGGTAACCTCTCGAACCACTTTAGGCCCAGCTCGCCTAAACTTGACGGGAAGATTAGGCACATAAGTCCGTCATTGCGCCGATGTCCGGCCATAACCTGTCGGAAGTGGCTCACATGCATGTACGGATCGGTTTTTCCGTCGTAAAGTGTGAACTTAGGCTGGTGGAAGCCTGCCGGAAGTGGTGTTGTTTCTATTTCCAGGGAAAAAGGAGTGGCACTCAGCCTTGCCAAGTCCGTATCTTCAAATATTGGCATTGCTTGGCGGGGTGGAGGCATTCCGACCTCCTCGCTGCCGTGAACCCCGTAGGAGAGCCGCTGGAGAGCTGGTATTCTCTGAGCTTCGCGCCGGCGAGCCCGCTCCCTTAACACTGCCCGTAGGTCCTCTGACTGAGCAGAAAAAGAGTACCTCGACGTCGTCGCCGGACGTGAGGGTTTGTAAGTGCTGTCTTGCGCGCTAGACTTTTCTGCACGCATGTCGGAATCACCAACCTGGTAACTCCTGGTGATGGAAATGGACTGAGTACGTCGCTGACTCTGATCGCCTGACCGGCGGGATGGGGTGCGCTCACTGTGGTCTCCCACTCCAGCTACACCTTTCCCTTTGACATGCCGCTTAAGATCCTCCATCTCCGCCGCCATCCGCCTGATGACAGCGTCTTGGTCCCTTAACTTGCTTTCCAGTCGCCTGGCGTGTGAGTCTCTCCGCCGGTGACCGTCTGGACTCCGTGAATGCCCATGACTCCTTCCGCGCTTATCCCGCGCGTCTCCTGACTGTCCTCCAGTGGGCGTCCCCAAGTCAGCCATTGGATGGACGGCAGGTGGTCCCTCTCTCCTTCGGGTATACTCCGGGGTGGCTCCGTCGATGGCGGACAACGGGAACTCGTCGTTGTTCGCCATGGACGACGATTAGATGAACCTGGAAGACAAGGTTTTGTCTGTCAAGTTTCCCACAGACGGCGCCAATTGTACGGGGAGCAAATATTTCGGCGTGCCCGTATTCCTTTCTTCCGAGCTCCGTCGATGTCCGATCACCTGCGAGCAAGTAATGGTGAGCTACCCGGCGATGTGTGGCCGGAAAAACCCTCCGACGGTCAAGTTAGCACACACCTTAGAGGGAATAGAGAGAAGGGAGAGAGTGTTTTAGTGTAAGGATTTCTTACAGATATGTTCGTGTCGCGTATGGGGGGCGCAGACATGCTTATATACCTTCTGAGCCCCATATCCACTCCCTGTCATCTCCTGACACGTGGCTCTGCTATCCCATCTGTCAGCATAAACCATGCCATTCATCACCTGCTCTCAACTGCCTGTCAGCACAGCTGGAGCTCGGCAGCCGAGCTGCCCTACCTCGGTCGTACCATGCTTCATACCTTAAGCGCCTAACCGGATAAACAAATGAAGGACCGGGCTAGGCGGCATCTCGGCAAAGCTTAGCCCGGGCTCCTCCTTTGGTCGGCCTTCTCGCCGGTCAATCAACTACCTCGGCTGACCGCGCCTTTCCGAGCGCCGGTCTCTCGGTCTGTCTGGTTTCGACAATCCTCGGACCGAGCATCCTGGTCTGACCGGTCACTTCCTGGCCGAGCAGCTTCTGCACGGTCCGGGGCAGCACACAGTCCAAACTCTGCCCGGCCCAAGTTCTGGTAGCCCATCTCCGGGTGAACAGTCGATCATCTCGGCCCAATGCTCTGCTGGGCCCTCAACTTGCTCGGTCTATACCTCGGCCCAACACCGGATCATAAATCACCCTCTCAATGCCAAACTTTGTGCATCTTACCTTTTGCTACTTGATTTTAGAACGATTGAACATGTTCAGTTTATTGTGATAGAATATTATGCATGGCTGATAAAGAATTCATTTACCTGTTGGGGAGACCTTCAAGAGATCTCCACTGGATTTTCTGATTTGGGATGGGCTGCAAATAATTTCAACAAAGAAAAACTTCAATGGGAACCTCACAACAATGGATCAATGAACTTTTTAAGTTAAGAAAAGAAGTATGATAAGAAGACGTGAAGGAAAAAAGGTAGGTTTGTAGTCATCATCCTCCTTACCTGCATATTTCGAGCAAGCCAAGAGAATTCAATGTTAGAATTTCCCATCTTTACCTTCACCTACTCCACTACACACTCCACTTCACCTACCTCCACTTCACCACACACTCCACTTCACCTAACCCACTATCACCTCCACTACACCTACTACCACATTTTCTTCTATATATAGATTGTATAGGAATTGTAATTAATCAATCTTGTAATACATCAATCAATAATATACTTCAATATTTTTACATGGTATCAGAGCCATAAGATTTAGGCATATATCCTTTCTTTCCGGCGGGCAGCCAGCCGGCAACCATGCCTTCGCTGCCCGCTGGAGTTTTTCAACCTCCCAGGCCTCACCAATGCTGAATCAAGAACATCTGGCCGATTCGTCGCAGCCAACACAATCACACCCGAATTCCCCGAAAACCCATCCATCTCTGTCAACAGCTGATTAATAGTCTGTTCTTTGCTCAGTTTGCTTGTTTCAAGCTTGGAAACCTTCACTTTGGGAATTTGTGCTGCTTCCCACCTTACGCGCCTAAGATATTCCAACCCATCTTGTGGAGGTCCAGAATTAAAATTGGGTTTTCCTGTAACCAAAATAAGGCAGGTCTTTGAATGCTACTGTTCATCACTGTCATCTTCCTCACTGCATTCTCCCTCTAAAATTGAGTAGTCTTCACCACAAGAAGGATCCAAGGGGATCATGTTCTCAGTTTCATTATTCATGACTTGAAAACAATCTTCACCAAGAACTGCAGGGGTTTTTTTCTTCCTTCCGAATTGGTTCCATCACCTTTCTTTTCCAAGCTATTTTGAGCTTTATCCATGTCAGTCAGAAACCCGCTTCATAGTTGTTCAATTCTTTCCCTTCTTCGCCCACCGAGTGAGAACCAGACTCGGCAACAGCACCATTTCCTTCAACACCCTCCATCTTCACAAAGATGTTATTCAGAAGCGAAAATGGGAGTGTTTCGCTCAGTATCCATTTTATACTCCCTCGCAGCAGAATCAATTTGATCTGGAGAAAGAGAGAAAGAGGTCGAATGATGTTGTTGAACTGTTTGTCGAATTTCAGAGAGTTGTGAGATTTTTCGATTGAAACCTAGGCCAGTGTCGGGGCTCTCTCTCTTCTCTCTCTAGATTGCTAGGCTTCTCTCTCTCTCAGACAAACAACACACACTCCCATACCCACCCACGTGGCTGCCTCTATTTCTTTTAATTTTTTAATTCCTTCCCCTCTCCACTAACCTATCTATTGGGTCACCCACTCAATTTCTTTCTTTTTTCTTTTATTTCCTTTACACCACGACACCCATGTGCCTTGTCCCCTCTCTCCTCCGTTTTGATTCCCAATTCATTATTTTTATTTATTTTTCTTTATTTCTTTGCAAAAAAAAAAAAAAAAAAAAAAAAAAAAAAAACAGAAGAAGAAGAAGACGAACTGCACACCAAACTCATTTCCTTTTATTCATGTCAGGGCTCACCCCGTTCACCATTTTACACACAAAAAAAAAAAAAAAAAAAAAAAAAAAAAAATCACACCACCACACCCACAGTGGGATTTTTTCTCTACTCTGCTGCAGGTCTCTTCTTCTTGCCTCCGTCTTGGACGGCCCTTGACGGTATTGCCTCCGGATTTCCCACGATCACTACCCCCTGCTCCTCTACTGCAGCATATGGCGGCCCTCCAAATCGGAACATCACCGTGGCCTTCCGCTTCAGCTCCTTATTTTCTGCTTTCAGCACACTTATCTCTGCTCGCGCATCCTTATACATGCGTTGGAGCAGAGCCAGTTGGGCGTTTAAATGCTGCACCTCATTTGTCCTACTCTGCAGCCGGTTCGACAAATTTGTGACCGCCGTCATGCTTTCCACACATGCCTTCAAAGTATACTGATTGGCCTCCACATCCGACAGCACTGCCATTCTTTGCTCCACAGACCGCATCGGAAAGTTCAACGGAGTATACCCAGCGGTGTTTGGTTGAGGTTCACTGGCCACCGCACCAGTTCTCTCTCCTGTTGACTCGTTGAGGTCGGGAAAGAGGGTGAGCAGCCCGCGGGAAGACGATGAAGCCATTTTCTGGGCAACAGAGTGTTTCAGAATATTACAGACTATCTCTCTCAGCAAAACGAAGAAGAGTTTTTGTTTTTTCAGAGGTTTTTCGCAGCTTTTCTCTGCCTCAGCCTCAGCCTCTGTCTTATAGCCGAGGCAGCCACGCGCATCGCGCGCCTCTTGCCACCAGCCGACAAACGGGCACGCAAGCCAAGGCGCCCACGTGCCTCGCCATCATGTCCGGCACACCTTTTGATGAATTAGGGCACGCCTTTTGATGGCACGCTTTTTGAAAAATTGAGCGCACCTTTTGAGGATGCGATTTTTTAAGGGTCCGACAAGACTCTGTAAACTGTCCCGACATTTGATTCCGGTTAGCTCCTTTATGGATCCGACAAGACTCTGTAAACTATCCCGACATAGATTCCGGTTAGTTTCTACAAGGGTCCGACAAGACTCTGTAAACTGTCCCGACATTGATTCCGGTTAGCTCCTTTATGGGTCCGACAAGACTCTGTAAACTGTCCCGACATAGATTCCGGTTAGTTTCTACAAGGGTCCGACAAGACTCTGTAAACTGTCCCGACATTGATTCCGGTTAGTTTCTACAAGGGTCTAGCAAGACTCCGTAAACTGTCACAACATTGTCTTCTACAACGGTCCGACATGACCCCATAAACTGTCTTCTACAACGGTCCGACATGACCCCATAAACTGTCTTCTACAAACGGTCCGACATGACCCCATAAACTGTCTTCTACAACGGTCCGACATGACCCCATAAACTGTCTTCTACATCGGTCTGACACCACCATACAGTGTCCTCTACAACGTTATGACACCCCATACAGTGTCTTCACCAACGGTCTGACACGACCATACAGTGTCTCCTATCCTTTTTTATTTTTATGTATTTTCTTGTTTTGTTACTCTCTCCAAACTCAAGTTGGTTAGTTTCTCTCCTCCTTGAGTTTGCGGGGGGCTGTTAGAATTTCCCATCTTTACCTTCACCTACTCCACTACACACTCCACTTCACCTACCTCCACTTCACCACACACTCCACTTCACCTAACCCACTATCACCTCCACTACACCTACTACCACATTTTCTTCTATATATAGATTGTATAGGAATTGTAATTAATCAATCTTGTAATACATCAATCAATAATATACTTCAATATTTTTACATTCAATATCACGGCCAAATGCTTTATACTTCAATGACCATCGCGATAGGTCAGGCTTATCTTCTAAAATCTGTGAAACAGAATCAGTTCTCAAGCTATCATAGATGTATAACTATAAATCTATAGCTGAAACCAGCTAAGTTGATTTTAAATGGCTAAGAGCGAAGACTTGTATTCCGATATCATAATTAAGTTTTGGAAGGCTTTCATCATCGACCCTAAACCGTTAAAAAGCACAGAGGGTGAATAAATCTACAATACTTGATAAGGATTAAAATAGACGCTCAAACCTCTCAATGCATCTCTTGTATTCTGTAACACTTTCTCAGAAACCCCACCTGAAATTAAAATATATACCATAAAATCTTTGGGCTACCCCGGAACCCCGCAAAGGGCCTATGTGAATCTCCATTGGGCCTTATACTCCGGCTTTGGGCTTTGGCCTAAAGGCCTCAGCCCTCTACCTCTGTAAAAAGCCCCTTATAGTAGTACTCTTTGAGTGTACAGTAAATACAAGAAAGCTCACAATAATTCAGGACCTAAGGTACAATATTTGCTATGAATATCATCTGGAAACTGATTAGTATGGAGTGGTAATTTCACATTCAATTGAAGGAGGAAAAAACAAGACAGTATTAGAAGAATCAAACAAATCAAACTAGCAGGAGATAGGAGAGATGTACCTTCCTGTCATATATCAATTTGAGAAAAAGAAAATAGGTTTGTGATAGAGATCCATATTACCATTAGTAGTTTATTTTAACTTTGCATTCAAGGGTGATTAAAGAAGCTATTCCCTTCACAAGGACAAGAATAAATAATATATGTAATGAAAGAGTAGTTTAATGAGTAGCTACCTCTACAGATGAAATGAAGGGCATCCAGCAGGGAATGGCTTGACGGTCAGAATAACAATCATAGGCCACTGATGTAGGCACTTCAATATCCATCTTCACCCTGCATTTCTCCATATACTTCAATTTAATAACATACCCAAAATCTTGGGGGAAACCAGATGCAACAAAAAGCTAATAGCACATAGAAGATTAAAAAAAACAAAACAAAACTAATTAAGAGAGACCAATCTTTTGTGGAACCGATTAATAATCAACCCAAGTAAGCAAAGCAAATGTTGGAACTCCCAAACTGATTTGGGTCAGCTAGACATTATTAGTAATGTCAATTGAGTCCAACTAATTAAGTAAAGTAAAGTAATCATCTCATCTCAGGGATTGAAATTATAATAAGACAGCTGATTAAGAAAAAAGAAAAAAGGCAGGGGCAAAGAGAAATCAAAGAAAGAAAGAAAGAAATAAAGAGAGAAAGGTTCTTTCTTTCCCTAATCAAAAAAAAAAGAAAGAAAGAGAGAAAGGAAGATGGTGTACTTGCAATCCTGCCATTTCATGAGAAATGGGGGTTTGAAGAGTGGTGTAAAGATTGAAGTTGAAGTGGTGTTGTGGTTGTGGTGGGTTTTGTGGGGGGCATATGGGGGGTATGTGAGGAGGAAGGTCTGAGTCTGAGAGATGGCTGATGAGCTTCTCAAACTGAGAATGGCTTGATGATTAGGAAAGAGGAAGAGCCCTCCTCCTCCTCCTCTGTCTCTGCTGCGTGTTCTTCTCACCAGATACTCTGTTGGACTTGAAATTAAGATTGATGTTGTTGCCGTTCCTGACATTTTTTGAAGGATGACATTGACGACCATCGACTCACATTCTCAACACTCAATCTCCATCGCCATCCAATCTCAATTTTCATTCCCATGTGCCATTTTCTTTTTTATTCTCCTCCACGGAAACTTGTACAAAGGGTTGGCTTGAGAGGTGGGTTCCTTTTTGTTTGTTTGTTTGTTTGTTTTTTTTGTTATTTGTTTGAGATTAAAGAGTCTTATTTGGAAAGAAATTTTTAATTTTTTTTAATTTTTTGTGTGAGAAAAAGAATGTAATAATTATACATTAAATATAATATTTTGTCTTCTTGAATTAAAAATTTTATTTTATTTTTTGTGATTAAAATAGTTCTAAACCCTCCTCCCAAACGAAGCTAAATAATACCACTGTATTTTGAGTTCATTTAGGAAGTGAGCTAATTTTTTGACTTTTTTAATTATTTTAGCCTGTGTTAAAAAGTATTGTTTGGGAAGAATTTTTAAATTTTTAAACTTTTTATAAAAAAAAAAAAAAATTATTAGTTAAATATGTTGTTTTATTTTATTGAGTTAAAAAATTTATTTTATTTTATTTTATTTTTCACTATTTTAGCGGAAAAAAAAGCCCCCCCTCCCCCCTCTCCCCCTCTCTCTCTCTCTCTCTCTCTCTCTCTCTCTCTCTCATTCTCATGTGAACACGTTTTGATTATGTAATGCATATACATTGCCCTAATCACTATGGCCTTTTTTGTCCGCTTAGTTTTTAGTCACTCTTTTAATTTGTAATAAAAGTACGTTTTTATATGTAAAGATATTTGAAAAATTAATTTTCAGCCACTCGTAAATTTATAATTTTATTCCTTATGAGTCAAAATATACTACATAAGTAAAATTATAAATATTTTAAATTAAATAGGGATAGTTTAATCATTTTATTATGATTTGACATCATAAACAAATATTAATAAAAAAATTAAAAATAACTTTTTACTAACTTCCCAAATTACTTGTATAAAAAAATCAAAAACTAGTTAGAAACTAAAAAATTATTTTTTACCATCTTTCTAAAACACCCCTATATTAGTAAGAAAAATATTTGAGGATTGTGCTGGGTATCACTTGTAAATATTTGTGGGTTGTGTTGTGTTGTGTTGGTATGGCTTACGGTTACGTTGAAAAGTAGGAAGAAAAAAAAAAGTGAATTTAATTGAGTATAGAGCAACCAAAATCATTTTTAGTTGCTAAAAATAAATTTTTGGCTGCCACCAAAGATAAAAAGGAAATTTTTGTTTTTCATTTGGCGACCAAAAAATTTTAGTAGCCAAAACTAACTATACAGCGACCAAAACATTTTTTAGTCACCAATTATGGCAATTTTAGCGACTAAAATTTTTTTTAGTCGCCAATAATCAATATACCCTGACAAAAAAAAATTCGTAACTAAATATTGTACTTTTGCCGACTAATATAGTTTTTAGTCACCAATTCCACAACTTTTGGCGACCAAAATTTTTTTAGTCGCCAAATTTGGTTGCCAAAAGTGCAATTTGTTGTAGTGCGAGGGTCAAGAAGGCAGCGTTCCATCGCAGGTATGGAGCAGCGCCTAGGCGAGGTCGAAGGGCAGTAAAGCAAAAAAACAAAAATGCAGTCGAAATTGTTTGACCGCTCAAGCAGAAAAAAAGGATCATCTAGTATTTTTGCAAAGTGTCTGAACTCCTGGGAAACAAGTTTTACTGCTTGAGTGGTAAATCTTATGCTCAAGCAGTTAGCCTTTATGTTTTGTACCGCCTTTACTCACACCGCTCAAGCAATGAAGTATGCGTTCGAGTGGTCTTCACGATCTAATTTACTATAAATTGCGTTGTTTGCCTGTGTTAAGGTTTGTGCCATCCAGATTTTCAGAGAGGAAGAAAAACAAAGTGTTTTATATTGGATGTTGCTTTATGAGTGTTTCCTTAATAATTTAAAAGTGATCAATGGATCCATGAACTTTAAATCAATATCATCGAGAGGCTTGTTTGTTTTCTTTTATTCACAAAAGAGATAGTTGTTCTTTGGTGGATTTCGAGGAACTTGGGTCTGAAGTTTTGGTAGATTTTGAAGTGGCTCATCATCATGGATTCGACATTAGCATTGTGGATTCAATATTGGGAAAGACAATTCCGATGTGAAGACAGTGGTGAAAGAGGCACATTGGGGTCAATTCAATTCAGGCATGGATTCGCTACGTAATTGAGCATATACGTGTGTAATTTCTTTTTGTCTTCTTAGCGGATTGTTTTGTGGCTTTGTGTCACGACTCAAACCCGTCTCTATAGGTTTAGCGTCGTAACTGGCCAGTAATCCTAAGATTACCTACGGCCTCTGAAATAGAATCACAAAATAAGGGACTAACGGAAGCAAATACAAAATATATAACGTCCATAGAGCTGTGTAGACATACATGGGACTGAAAGTTTAAAACTTAATTTTCATAATTAAGATGTCTTGCCCACGTCACCATTCGTACATATAGACCAACAATAGACTTGTTCAAACTTAACAAAAGAAATACAAAAAGATCTTTAACATGAGTCATAAAAGCTTGACCACTGCAAAAAGTGAACCTCTAACTGACAAAAAGGAACTCCATGCCATCAACTTTGAGCCTGGTCACGTGCCTGGTCACGTGCCTAGTCACGTGCCTGGTCACGTGCCTAGTCACCTACATACATACATACATAATGATAAGGTGAGTTGGAGCCCAGTGAATAACAACAGAGTAAAGGATTTATGAATGATATCCAAATAATCTTAGAAATCAAATTTTATATCAGAAATAGATCCAGATTCATATACTCATCAGAAATCATAAGCAATTATATATGGTACATCCATTAGCCATTATATCATCTTGGTCCTAGGACCCATATGCTTAGTCGGTACCGACAACCCCAAAGGTCCATATCTTGTGCATAAGTAGCCATGGTATTGTTTCCCCCAGGCAAGGGCTATGTATAAACCACAGTATTGTTTTTCCCGAGTAAGGGCCATATGATCATAAGCCACGGCATTATTTTTCCCGAGTGAAGGTCATATAAACATATGCCAGGGTATTATTTACCCTCGGGCGAGGGCTATATAACCTAAGGATGCCACAAATACATTTCATAAAATTGGACATTCATTCATGATTCATAAAATAGCATTTCATAGAACCAATCATATCTTATCATTCTAAAAATACTTATAATCAAATATACTTTACAGAGTTGTTACTCATAGATAGCTCCGATCGCAAAATGGACAGAGCAGACAGATTGGATAGCCTATGGCGCGTAACCTACACAAATACATAACAAATGCATATTGAATCACACGCTTGAAAAACACTTAACTCATTTATTTTCTATCTTGGTGTGTTTCTAATCTTTATCCTTATTGTTATGTTTTAATTAGGGCTTAAGAATGCCTAAGATGCAAAGAAGATGCCAAAATGTGCTTCAAAACACTTAGTCAAATTTTCAAAAACAGGGCAATTCGCTCAAGCGCAACTTTGGTCGCTCAAACGGCCTGTAAAGTTTGCAAAAGTACTAATTACAGGGTTTTTCCGCTCAATGGACACTCGAGCGCAAGATTAAGAAAAAAGGGTCTCCGCTCGAGCGCAACTTCTGCCGCTCGAGCGGAGGGTCAAAAACAAAGGTGGTCGCTCGAGCGTAGGTTTTGCCGCTCGAACCAACCCCTAAACTCGGCAAAAGTACTAGGAGCTCGCATTTTCCGCTCAAGCTCAGACTTCACCGCTCGAGCGGAGGGTGCAAATTATGGAATTTCCATGTTGATGATTCAAGTTTAAAACTCAATTCCAAAGCTTCAAAACACATCTTTTTGGGCCAAAATTTGAAGAAACATATGTAAACTTGTAACACATCAAGAATTAAGAATCATTTCGCAAACTCAAGGCCCAAGAGTAAGTCAATTGTCCAAAATTCAACTTAAAACTTAAAGAACATGACTTGCATGTAATGATATAAGCTTTAACTTTCGAAAAATTGATCAATTGAGGTCAAATGGTAAGAAATGTAATGAATTATTAAAACCAAGCTAGAATTACCACATGTATGAGAAAATTCTTTTGAAAATAACCTCAAAACTCTATGAAATGCACATGCATGCAAAGAATGATCTTCTTTTCTACTTTCCAACTCAATTCTCATGTTAAAATGCTTAAACCTCTTAAATTCATAAGTGATCCAACTTAATATCATAAATCTAAGGTTGAATTCTTATCTAGAAGTTTAAATTCTCTTGAATTCTAGCAAGTCTAAGCTTGATTCCTTGAATTCATCTTCAATGTTTAGCAATCTCTCTCCTTTCTCTTCTTCTCACATTTTTGAAGGCTTTAAGATGATCATATGTGTTTTTTTAGGCTTATAGACTCAACTTGAGCCTTATATAGGCTAATTAGTGGAGTTTAATTAAGCTTGGTTTAAACTAATTAAATTGTAATTATTAATTCTAATTATTTCATTCCAAATCAATTTTCAATTAATCCTACTATAAATTTCTAAAAGTTCTAAATAACACATAAACCGAATCAATTTCGTATTCTGTGACCGATAAAGCCATCAATTCGCATGATGGAACAGAAACATAGACAGATAGATATAAATGCAAATAACATATAATGCATGTAATTAACATAGAATTTCATCTTAATTATTTATTAGGCCTTCTTAATCAAAGATCATTAGCTAATCACAGGTCGGGTTATTAGACTTTGGCCCGTGAGTTTTTTTATCACAATTGGAGACACTTCAATTGTGATTTTTCTACGTTAAATCATTGTGTCGTTTCATCTTTGATTGTTTGATTGGAATTGTTATTCGTTGTTTAAAATTGAAATATAATCACAAATCAAAAAATAAATAAAAACGCCAAATTAGTACATATTAATGTGTATTTGGAAAGAGATAAATTGGGTACATACCTAACCTTTGGCATAGTGCACAAAGTGGTTGCCCGTGACTTGAACTCATAATCCCAAGGTTATTAGGTCAAAGTTTTACCATTGAACCAATATCTCAGGAATTTTAAATTTTTCAAAAAGTCTTCAAATATACCAATTATGAGAGAGGTACATGTACATAGAGTATATTATAAGGAAGAACCCAACAAATCATCAACATTAACTAACAAAATGATTTACACTTGAATTACCAATTGATAAGAAACATAGTATGCAGAGTATGCAACCATTACAAAGTATGCAGCCATTACAATTGTCTAAGCAGATGCAGATGCAGCTGCAGCCATTGCAGCCATAGTCATTGCATCAGTCTCAGCAGCTGCAGCTGCAGCCATTGCAGCCAAAGTCATTGCATCAGTCTCAGCAGTTGAAGCCACAACAGCAGTCGTTGAAGCCACAGCTTAGTGTATCACATATCGCTGCAAAGAGATATAAATATCAGTGTTGTAATAGTGGTGGTTAGGTAGTTGTTAGTTTAGATTCAGTTAGGAGTTTGTTAATTCAGTTAGAGTTTGTTGTAACAAACTCCTAACCAGCTCTCTTGTATTAAATATAAATAAGTGTATGTCTCAAGGTAAAAGTGTGGTGAATGAAATATCATTTTCTCATTTCTTGTTATGGTATCAGAGCCAAATAGCTCTCATGAGCAAGATTCATTCATGGCAGTTTCATCATCTTCTCTACCACCAAATCTTAATCTACTGATTTCAAATTTTCAGTCTCTAGTAACAGTGAAACTTGATTCTTCCAATTTTCTTATATGGAAACATCAGCTTCAGAATGTGCTTAGAGCCACAGATTTGTTTGATTTTGTAACTGGAGTGATTCCATGTCCAGCTTTGCAGATCTGTGATGCATCTGGAAAAGTAATTGAAAATCCAGAGTTTGCAAGATGGAAAATGATTGATGCACATCTGTTAAGTTGCATTACTGCAACTCTTTCCTCATCTGTGTTCTCCACAATTCTTCATTGTCAACACTGTGCTCAAGTCTGGAGTGCTTTAGAGAAGAGATTTACCTCACTCTCTCGATCTCACATACATTAATTGAAGAATAAACTTCAATCAGTCTCCAAGAAAGGCCTCTCAATGGAGGAATATTTGACTCAGATTCGCAATATTGCAGATCAACTTAGTCTTGTATCAGCTATAGTTGAAGATGAAGATCTGGTTTTGTTAACACTCAACGGATTACTAGATGAATATACGGCTTTGAAAACTACTATTTGTGCCAGAGCAGAGGCAATTACTATGGAAGACTTGAGTTCACTGCTTTGTTCTGAAGCAATACATGTAGAAAATAAAACTAAACATGTTCTTATTAGTGATTTACCAATGGCATGTGCTGTCACTACTGGCTCTGCATCTGGATCTATTTCTTATCCTTAGTCTAATAGAGGATATTCATCTGGCAATAGAGGAAGATACAGAGGAAATGAAAGGTATCGCCGAGGTAGATCAGGGAGATATGATCATAGACATGATAGTCATTCAAGCAATGCTTCTTATTCTGGTTGTCAAATCTGTGGAGGTCATAATCATAGTGCTTTTGATTGTTGGTTTCATATGGATTCCACCTATCAGCTTGCTCAGGCTTCTTCTCCATCTAATTCTCAGTCTTTTCCATCTCATGCTTACTTTGTCACTGCAAATCAGTCTTCTTCTAATCAGTCTTTTGCTCCATCTGATTCATCCACTCCGTGGTACATAGACTTTGTTGCAACCAATCATATCACAAATGATTTGGCTAATCTTTAACTCTATCAACCTTACCAAAACGCTTCCAAATCCCAGCCGCAAAAACAACCTATATACTGTTTAGGAAAAATGCTATTTATCATCAGATTAATTCACAATGTGACAATTCTTCCTGATCTCACCCAGTTTGCCAGTGAGGACTGATAATGTCTCTGCAACAGCAGCTACAGATCAGCCTATAGCTGCAGAAGAAGAGAAGTTGAGCTGTAGTTGAAGCCACAGAGCTGAGCTCCTTTCTGCAGCAGATTGATACAGCAGAAGCTATACAAATCTGTTACAAATCAGTTAGAGATAGTGGTGCATGTGTTACATATAGTGATGTGTTAGTTAGTTAGAAAGTTGTTATAACTGTACCTTAGGTTAGTTAACTAGTAACTATTAGGTTAGTTAATTAGTAACTAGAGTTACATTTGTTGTATATAAAACTAACTGTATAGAAGCTATTTTGTGTAATGAAAATATTAGTTTCAGATTCTCTTTAAGGACGTCAATGTAGTCCATGCGAACCATAGCAGAAGCAAACTTGGCCTCCCACTTGGATCCATATTTAGCATTGTACATCATTGTCTTAGCCGTTGAAGGGCTGCTGAGCAATGTCTAGTCTGAAGTTAGTACCCCACGGTGCTTCTTCAATACTGTGTAGTACTTGTTGTCCGAACGGTTTGGCATTAGAACATCAAGAGCCACTGTTGGATTGATGGCAGCACCGGCGTTGCTTGGTGGGCACTTTGTTTTCAAGAATGCTGCGTAGTTTGGATCCATGGAAGGATCTTGTGGGTGAGTGGCATTGAAGGAGTAAAGGCGGGTGGAGAAGGAAGAGCAATGAGAGACACCAATGGAGTGAGCACCAGAGAGTGTCACCATCTCGTCATGTGACAATCCTTTTCTGGCAAAGTTATCCTCCAGTCGTGTGGCGTTGAAGAAGGGAGCCGGTAAATTTTGTGGAATATCATCACTCAAAGACACACGTCCATCACGACGTCCTGTTGGCACGGCATAGTGGGGGTGTTTGTTTAAGCTTCTCAGAGCCAACTTATGGCTTTTAGCTTTGAAAAAGTTATTTTGGACTGTTTGGTTAAACTTATTTCAAACAGCTTCTGATTCTAACAGCTTATTTTAACTCAAAAAAGCTGATTCTGAGAAGCTGCTCACCCCTTGCTTCTGATTATCAGCTTCTGCTGTGGACATGTTAATTTATGGTTATACTCTTAAATTTTTTTATTTTTTATTTTTTTAAAAATAGAAAAAGACTCAAATGGACTATAGATTATTATTATTATTTTTTATGAGAAATGTAGACAAACAAAAAATAAAAATTAATTGAAAAAGCTATTTCACAGCTTATTTAACAAGCACTACTCAGCAACTTAAATCTATAATCCAACAGTTACACCAAACAGATTAACAACTTCTGATTAAAGTCATAATCTATAATCTGTTAAGCTATAATCTATAAGCTGTTTTAACAGCTACACCAAACGGGGCCAGTTTATCCCTCCAACCATGAAGGCACTGTCGCGAGCAGCGAAGGCAACAATGTCCGCGCATGAGACAGTTTTAGGGCGCATGTCTTCAACTTGGGCCTTAGCCTCATTAATCACCTCGAACCCTCGTAAGCTTGGGTTGTTGGCTGGATGTTCTTTCTCAGCTGGTTTTCCTAGTGTTGAATCCAGTAGCACAGAACCATCACAACCCTAAAAAGTAAAAACATTTAGTAACATTAACTAACGGTGGGTGCGAAAGTAACGGTGTTTTCAATTCGAACTATCTTTTGAGTTGTGTTTTCTATATAATAATATAGATAAAAAATAAATTATTTTATGAGAATGAAACTACAATAATATATATTAATTTAGGAAAGGGTATAGGATAGGCGCATACCCTGACAAAGCAGTCATGGAAATGCATCCTAATGAGGCCTGCAGCAATGCCTGGATTCTTGGAGATGGCTTTGTTCACAGGTTTTCGCACAACTGCCTCAGCAGATGGACATGTTTGGTAGAATCCCAGTTTGAGTGGTGATACTACTACTGGTGAAGCCACAGCAGAGGTAGAAAATCAAAAAGGAAGAGATCAGTAGTGCAGCAAGGACTTGGAACCTAGAGCAATTGGGATCCATATTTTTAGAACAGGAGACAAATCGAAGAAGAGCTGACAAGTATATAGTACAAAGCTGAAGGAGAGACAGCTACTAGTAGAATTGCTAGATATGGAGATTAATAGTTGAGGTGGATAGAGAAGGTGATATAAGAAGCATATATATAGATAGATATGTGGAGGAGAAAGATGATGGATATCATCACCTAATTCTTAAATACTTTTATAATGTGAAGGGTTGGGATTGGTTTTACTTTTGAAAGCAAAACGTGTGTAGCTGTATTGGAACTGCTCCATGTTGAAGATTTCTTCAGGTTGTCTATCTTTGAATACTTCTAGCTATCACTACCTCTTCATTGAATGAGTGAATTATATCTGTACATTAAATTAATTGTTTTTATATAAACTTTCATATTCCATTTGTCCTTTCCACACCTTCATATGCCTTTTTTATTTTTCAATTCATTATATGACTTTTTTGAATATAAAAGAATAAAAATAAAGTCAGTTGTCAAGAAAAAAGCAAGAAAGATTTTTCCGAGAAACTTACAATTATGAACATGAATTACACTCTTTTTATAAAATATTCAAGTGTCGTTTCTCAAGCCGTCATCAACAATGGATCCAGCTTGGCACCTTGATAAAGTCATGTTGAAAGTGTAATTATTTCATCTGTAAAATTTTACAAGTCAAACCTACTGACGCATCTTTGTTAAATAATTGATTTAATGAGTGTTCTAATTTTTCATTTGTCTAAAATAGCATACAAATAATATCACAGAGGACTGTATGGAATTTGCTTGTGATAGACTAAGACATCAACGTGTGTATGGTTAACAAATTTGGATAAAAATTTGAAAAAAGAAAGGAAAAAAATAGATAAAATATAAATGAAATATTTAGGAGTGATCTACTTTAGATCATCTTTTTATCTTATTTTGGTCACATTAATTTTTAATTAAATCACATCATCACCTTTCAAATATGTTACACATTTTTTTTTATAAAAAGTTAAAAATCATACTTATTTAGATCATTCCAGACAATTCCATAATTAGATTTTACACAACTTTTCTCTTTTTGTTTAATCTCTCTAGTTTGCGTAAACTCGTTTTGTATAATTTTGACTGATATCTTGTAAGAAGGTTGTCTCTACTCTTCTTGTCATTAAACATAAACAAGTGGAACAATTACACAAACATGTAGAAAAATCACCTCCAGCGCGTATTTAACATACACATATAGTTTAAAGCAAATTCATATATTGAGTGATCTCATCATCTCATCTCTGTCGAAACAGAATACAATATAAAATAAGCTAGGAAGGGATACACTTCAATTCAATATAGATGGTATCATGGGGGCACACAATTAACAACATGACTTTTTTTTTTATTTATTTATTTTTATTTTTTATCTAGAAAAAAAGGATGCTATGAGGTGTCATCACAATATTCGTGAACTCAAATTTAGGGATAACCGATTGTCAATCTAATTTAACCTAACTCATAGAAAAGAATCCACTATCAAAATACTAGTGGAGTTCAATCACACATCACAAACAAATTCAAAATTCGATCAAAATACAGAACGAACCACTATAAATAGCATTACTTTGAAAGTTTCTCCCCTCACTAAAGGACATATTTTATAGACGGACATAATTAGAAAGTTTCTCCCCTCCCAAAATAAAAAAATATTCTTAGTTTTTTATTGGAAGTTGACTTTTTTAGAAAAGTTATAATGAAACAATAAATAAATAAAACATATGAATATGTGAAATGACTATACTCTCAAAATATTATGTGGCCTTATTTATATAATTTTTTTTTTTCAAGTCTCAACTACTTAATAAAAATTAGTCTGTATTCTTACTTAAAAAAAAAAAAATTATTGAGTGATTAGTTTAGAGTACCAAGTATTCCAAAACTATTTAGTAATTACCCAAAAGAATAAGAATTTAGATAGGAATAAATTAACTAATATATAAACAATTCATTCAATGAAGGGTGGTAGAAGTGTTCAAAGACAGACAACCTCAAGAAAACTTCAACATGGAGGAGTTGCCTTGTGCAATGAAATACAGCCAGTACTACACACGATTTGATTTCAAAAGTAAAACCAACTCCACCCTTCACATTACAAAAAAGCATTTAAGAATTATTAAGTGATCAATCAACTTTCTCCTCCACCCATCTATCTATATATATGCTTCCTATATCACCTTCTCTATCCACCTCAACTATTAATCTCCATATCTAGCAATTACTACTAGTAGCTATCTCCTTCGGCTTTGTACTATATACTGGTCAGCTCTTCTTTGATCGGTCTCTCTCGTTCTAAATATGGATCCAAATTGCTCCAGGTTCCAAGTCCTTGCTGCACTACTGATCTCTTCCTGTTTGATTTTCTCATTTTCTATCTCTGCTATGGCTTTACCAGTAGTAGTACCACTCAAACTGGGATTCTACCAAACAACTTGTCCATCTGCAGAGGCAATTGTGAGAAAAGCTGTGAGCAAAGCCATTTCCAAGAATCCAGGCATTGCTGCAGGCCTCATTAGGATGCATTTCCATGACTGCTTTGTCAGGGTATGCTATAGCCTATCCTATTTCCTTTCCTAAATTAATGTATATTATTGTAGTTTCATTCTCATAAAATAATTTATTGTTTATCTATATTATTATATAAACCACACAACTCAAAAGATATAATTAGAATTGAAATGCATCGTGTTCAAACCCACCATTTGTTAATTAATGTTACTAAATGTTTTCACTTTTCAGGGTTGTGATGGTTCTGTGCTACTCGATTCGACACCAGGAAAACCAGCTGAGAAAGAAAATCCAGCCAACAACCCAAGCTTGCGAGGATTCGAGGTGATTGACGAGGCCAAGGCCCAGATTGAAGCTATATGCCCTAAAACTGTCTCATGTGCGGACATTCTTGCCTTCGCTGCTCGTGACAGTGCCTTCAAAGTTGGAGGGATAAACTATGCCGTGCCAGCAGGGCGTCGCGATGGACGTGTTTCTTTGAGTGATGACATTCCACAAAATTTACCAGCTCCCTTCTTCAACGCCACACAGTTGGAGGAAAACTTCGCCAGAAAAGGATTGTCACGTGACGAGATGGTGACACTCTCTGGTGCTCACTCCATTGGTGTCTCTCATTGCTCTTCCTTCTCCACCCGCCTTTACTCCTTCAATGCTACTCACCCACAAGATCCTTCCATGGATCCAAACTACGCAGCATTCTTGAAAACAAAGTGCCCACCAAGCAACGCCGGTGCTGCCATCAATCCAACTGTGGCTCTTGATGTTCTAACGCCAAACCGTTTGGACAACAAGTACTACACAGTATTAAAGAAGCACCGTGGGGTACTTACTTCAGACCAGACATTACTGAGTAGCCCTTCAACGGCTAAGACAGTGATGTACAATGCTAAATATGGTTCCGAGTGGGAGGCCAAGTTTGCTTCTGCTATGATGCGCATGGGTTACATTGACGTCCTCACTGGTAAAAATGGTGAGATTAGGAAGAATTGCCACATGGTGAATTATTAATTGATTAAGCTTCTAAGTGTTTGGAAATATTGTATTCTTCAATTTTTTTTATATTTTTTATTTTTTGATATGCCAATTGGTTATTCAAGTGTAAATTAATCATTTTCTTGATTGATGTTGATGATGATTTGTTGTGTTCTTTCTTTTAATAAAAACTATGTATTCTCTCGCTAGCAAGGATCCCCTCCTATCATAAATCACTCTTAACCATTAGATCATTTGAGAATTTCAAGACATGAAAATCTCAAGACATATTCAATGATTATGAATGATTTGAGACATAAAGACAAAAAATTTTGGGGACAAGAGATCCTTGGGCCTCCTCTCACAATTAGTATTTGACAACCTTTCAAGTCTCGCAACATTTACAATTAGAATAATTATTACGTATTTCAAAAGCACCATGTTCGTAAAGAAAAAAAAAACAAAAAAATATACAATAATTATAGAGAGTTTTAATTTTGAAACTTTCTAACGATGTGGTAAGAAAAAAAAAAAAGGCACACATATCACATCACATCACATCACATCACATGTGGACTCCACTCTTTACCACATCACTAGAACTCTCTTTAGAGTTCTAAAATTAAAACTCTCAATCTTTATTCAAAAACATATTACAATCTAGATCTTCTAAGGCTGTAAATTAAAGTTTGAACCCACTCATCTAGTAAATTTTATTGACTCCTTTTTAAAGTTTAAATAAAATACAATAAATTTTATATTTTTAGTATAATTATATTAAATATTTTTAAGATTTTAATTTATAAAACATTTTTTTTGTATCAATAATTTGTTAGTTAAATAGATAGAAAAGTGATATTATTATCTCTTTATGCTATATTTTTTGATATTTGAAAATAAACATATAATCCCTTATATGTAGGTATGTGTTTCATATTTTCTATTGAAATGTTGTACTTTAATTCATAGGGAGAATTACATCTGAGTGTTTTTTTTTTAAAAAAAAAAATTAATAAAATTAATAAATATTAATAATTAAATTTATAAACTTATTCACTAATATATAAATATTTTTTCAAAGCCCCCACTTATGTAATTTTCCCTAATCCATAAACTAAGGGAATAATTCATGTTAAAAAGTGGGAGAATTTTTTTTAAGATCCCTGATATTAAGATTTTATAAGATAAATGACATATAATATTTTTGTTACCCAAAAGACAATCTAAGAGGGGGGATGAATTAGATTTTTACAATTAAAATTAATAATACCCTAATAAAATTATGATTAGCACAATAGATAAATATAATTAATGAAATAAAAATAATTAAAACAAGTGTCTTAACAACTATGCCAGTTAATGATTTTAACACAGTAAAAATGTGAAATGTAGCTATGGCAATTTAAAATAAAATAAAGAGATAAATGAGAGAGAGGCAAACAAATTTATAGTAGTTCGGTTTCAACTCGGCCTACGTCCACTCCTTAAGTTTCACTTGAGATTTTCCACTATCTTCTAGTTTCACAAGGGTGCTAGCAACCTCTTTACAAATGGAACAATCCTATACGGATTTTACACAGACTTTACAAGTTCAAACCCTTGCAAATCTTAGGTGATTCGCAATCACTCTCAAGATTTCAAGAATACAGTGTTTGCAACACTTTTACAAGATGAAATGGTATTTTTGCTTTCAAAGAAAGTTTACAATAAATATCTCTCAAAGATAAATATATAAAATGAAGCTTTAATTTTTCTATAAATCTCACACAGGAAAGTTGAGCTTAAAGCTATAAGGCTTAGTGTATAATTTCTGAGAAAAAATGTAAGTAATTATAGATCAAAGAATATTTTCAAGTTTTTTATAACTTATTTACATTAGAGGCTTTGATATATATAATGAAAATTATAGCCATTTATAACCGTTGTAGTCATTTGAATTTATAACCATTTATAGCCGTTGTACTTCCATCATTACCAATTTGAATATCTTCCACTCCATCATTACAAATTTGAATATCTTTCACTTTAACATTTTGAACCTTTTGGCCTTTTGAACCTTTATAGCCGTTTATAGCCGTTATACTTCTATCATTACTAATTTGAATATCTTCCGCTTGAACCTTTTGAACATTTTGGCCTGCTACTGTGCTAGGCTGTTTGAACCTTTGTTTTGAGCTATTTAAACTCCTAATTTAATCAAATATTAAATACATTCTAAAAACATTTAGGATAAAGGTTTAGGTGAGAAATAATGGGACAAAATAAATTTTAATTCTATTTTTCTGTTTCAAATAAATCATCAAAATAAATTTTATTTTTATTTTTCTTTTTCAAATAAATCATCAAAATAAATTTTGATTAAAATATAATTAAATAAATCATCAAAATAAATTTTGGATTCTATTTTTCTCTTTCAAATAAATTAAAACATAATTAAATAAATCATCAGAATAAATAAGTCTAACAATCTCCCCCTTTGTTATGATGGCACACAATGATGTTTTGATTTGATTTGGGAGTAAGAAAGGCTCCCCCTCAAGTCATGCTCCCTGAATTCATTTCTAAATACATAGGTTAGCACATGTGTAATAAATAAGCTTTAATTAACAACATGATATAAGATTTAAAATATTAAGATATCAAACTATAAATACATAACATCATATAATTTCTTCCCCTGTGACATTATCAAAAGGAAATTATGGCTCAGGATCTGGAGGAGGAGGAGGAGGAGGAGGAGAAAAATGATAGTGATAAATGGCATAAAAAATAGATAATCAAAAAATATATATGTTTGATTTGCGCACCTTTCTCATGCCCGTCGAAAATTGCGTCTCTCTTTTTCCTGCGATAAACGCGTTTGACACGCTGCCTCGCTTTTGCGTCAGCCGACCGACAAAAGCAAGACGGGTCAATCAGCTGCCTCGCCTTTCTCTCCCTTTTGTCTTCTTCTCCTTCGTCTTCTTCTTAAGCTCTGTCTTCGTCTTCTTCTTAATCACACACTCGTCTATTTTCTGCTTCACCATTCGCTTCTATCTCTTCTTCACCACTCTCGTCTCTTCTATTTCTCTACAACTCATTTCTTTTACACCTCACACCTCGAAACCATGGCTTCCTCATCCCGTCCCCTTACTCTATTTTCGAACCTGAACGATCCCATAAGCTCTGCTGGACCGAGTGCCTCTACTCCTACTTTTCTTGTCATTCCTCTTCCTAACCTTCCTATGATGTCGATTGAGCAAATCATGGCAGCTTAATCTGGCATAGAAGCCAATCATTTCACACTAACGTCCTATATGGAGACGGTGACGGCAGTCACAAAATTAGCTCACCGGTTACAGAACAGGATGAGTGAGCTCCATCAGGTCAATGCCCAACTCTCTCTGCTTTAGCGCATGTACAAAGATGCACGAGCAGAAATAGGCACATTGAAGGCCGAAAATAAAGAGCTTAAACGGAAGACCACCTCCATGGCCCGATTTGGAGCAATGTCATTCTTGGCCTTTGATAGTTAGCGGGGAGTCGTCGTTCTTGACGAAAGCACGAGGGCAGGGGCGTCAAGGGTCACCCAAGGTGATAAAAAGAAGAAAAAAATGATAGAAGAGGCGAGTAAGTGAGGTCGGCATATGGCCAAAAAAAAAAAAATGAAGGGTTGTTTTGTTTTTTTTTTTTTGTATTTTTGTATTTTTTTTTGAAATATGTTTAGTTTGATCAGCGTATGACCGTAAAAAAAATGTAGGGTGTTTTTTTTTTTATGCAAATAGTTGTATTTGTTTTTATTTTAATGTTTAAGTACTGAAAAATGAAATTAAAAAGCAGAAAAAAAAGAAAATTAACCCCAAACAAAAAATAATAATGAAAAAAAATAAAGATAAAAGAAATGAAGCCTAATAGCAAAATAAAAAAATAAAAATAAAGTAAAATAAAATAAAATAATACCAGCAGAAATTAAACTTAATAGGACGTTGGTGTTGCTGGAATGGTAATGCAAATAAAATATCATGAGGGTTTAAAAAAATCAATGTATGCAAAGTTAATTTTACCTCAAGATGCAGAACCAAAAAAAAAAAATTACACAGTTTAAAACTAATCAAGTTTAAATTCTTCCCCTTGTTTCATTTGGCAAAATCAATAGGAGATATGAATAATGAAAGCTCATAGCTGAAATGTTCTCCTCAATAATATCAAATAGGATGCCAAATGTTACCAACAAGGATGCCAAAATGATACCAACATGCAATCTACCAAGGATACCAATGTGCAATCTAGAAGATTTAACAATCATAACTCAAGTATTATGCAAAATACCAAATATTGCTCATAATAAGTAAAACGCAATATAATCTCATGGAGCTAATGTAAATCCAAAAAATGAAGCATGTTCAAGGTATAGCAATCCATATGCCAAGAAAAATCATGAATTTCAATATATAGCACACATTTTAAGCATAGGCATGATTTTTAGGCCGGAGCATCATCAAAGAGTATACATTGCAAATCATATGAAGCATAATCAATCTTTTTCATATCAAAGTAATAACAGTATTAGCTCAAAGGAAATAAGATAGAATTTTTACCTCAAAAGCTTAAGAGAGTATATGAGGCATACGTTAGGTTCAAGAGATGAAAGCTTTTCAATCTTTAATTTTCTTTCATGAGGAGTTCATCTCAAAAGGGTTTAACACGTATGTTAACAAAATGATTTCTCCCCCTAAGTTGGTGTTACCATTTTCTAATGTGATTTGTGTAAATATAGCATTCATAGAACAAACACTATTACTCAATAAAAATACAATACAAATCACTTCTTATTACAAACTCAAAAGGTGAAAAATAATTCAATGATCAAACAAGAGTTTGGAATGCTATTTTTCAAAATTTTCAAGTTGTAGCACATAGCATAATATGCATAAGAAAAATAATGTTATGCTCTTTGTTTTATTAAAAAATTATGCAACAATCTCATTTAATCACATAACATTATCAAGAGGCATTTTCATCAATTCAGTCCACATACTCAAGTGTGATAAAACATTTTACTTAATGTGGAACACAACATGAATTTTATAAACAATTAATTCAACAATTTATCAATCAAAAGCATTTTATGAGATTTATGCCAATATAATCCACATTCAAAAGATATTCAATAGGATAGATGCAATGTCTCTACAAACGTATGATACTTCTTTTCATTTAGATATTGATGATAGATCATAATCAACGAATTTCATAACTCATTCAAATATTCCAATGCAAAGCATATAAGCATGAAATTTTCATATTGAGCATATTCTTAAGATCATAAATGTACAATTCAAAATATAGATAGTACACATCTCAAAAACATGCTATGACATCAAAATTGATTCTACAAAGATATGACTCAAAAAGGAATTAACATATTAGTAATAAGAAAGCCTTTTTCATTTTGAATTCTACGACAGAGTTTTGTAAAAGAGAAAATGTTTCATCTTTGTGTGCTAAAAACATAACCCATGTAAATCTTGAATAATCATTAACTATAACAAGACAATAATGTTTACCACCTAAAGTAGATGTCCTTGAGGGACCAAATAAATCCATATGCAATAGTTGTAAAGGTCTAGTTGTGGAATATGAGATTTTGATTTAAACAACGTTTTAGTTTGTTTTCCTTGTCGACAAGCACTACAAAGATGATCTTTTTCAAATTTAATTTTTGGAAGTTCAATGACCAAATCCTTTCTCAAGAGTTTAGCAATTAAATTCATATGAGCATGACCAAGTCTTCTATGTCATAACCAACTATTTTCATTATTAACATATAAATATTTAACATCACTAGCATAGAGATCATTAAGATGAAAAACATAATCATTATCATGGCGATTACCAACGAATAAAGCTTTATGATCATTTGTGCTTTCAATTGTGCAATGTGATTTATCAAAAATAACTCGATCACCTTTATCACATAATTGACTAATACTAAGTAGGTTATGCTTAAGTCCATCAACAAGTAAAACATTTTCAATAGAAGGGTTAGGAGAAATACCGATGCTACCAATACCGATGATTTTTCCTTTCTTGTTGTCTCCAAAAATAACAAGGCCTCCATCTTTGGATGACAGTGTAGTAAAGAAGGATTTATCTCCGGTCATGTGTACGGAACATCCACTATCAAGGTACCTGTAACGCCCTAAAAAAAAAAAACATTAAACCCATCAAATAAGACATTCGCTGACATATGAAATAACCACATTCTTTTATTCATCAGAGTTTCATTACATAAGTATTACATGTTAACAACAAAAGCAAAATGCCCTACGGGCTTACAGCTTTCCAAGTTAACACTTGGTTACAACAAAAAGAGTACTAACTCATTTACACATTAAGCCCTTGGCTTGAATTTACATGTAATACATCAAAAACAAAACGACAAAAGTATGTCCGCCTCTAGCCTCCCAAGCTATGTCCTTGGAGGTGGCATGCTACCTGTACCTGAAAATGATATTCCCATATAGGGTGAGCCACAGCCCAGTAGAAATACACTAAACCAACCATGAACAATGACTAAAAGATTAGCAATTGATAGATGACCAACACTGATACATTCACATAAATCACATATTTATGTCATACGACTTATGAGTCCAAGTTACTTTTCATTTTCCCTTTTTCAACAGATAAGCATGTTAGCTCTATCATTATTTCAACAGATATGTATAAAAACTATATCCCACATTCACAGATAAGCATATAAGCTATATCCACATTCTCAACAGATATGTATAACGACAATATCCCACATTCACAGATAAGCATATAAGCTGTATCCATACTTCACAAAGATAAGCATATGAGCTCTATCTTCACTTATCTAGACAAGCATATGAGCTGTATCTACGGAGTTCATCCCCTATCTTCTCCCAACACTATCCGGTTTAGAGGTACATCCCCCATCTTCCCCTAAACCGCGGAGTACATCTCTCATCTCCTCCTCTACACATAACGTATACAAACACATTGGTTCTATATACAATCACTCAATACATACAGTTAATGTATTCTATCAACCGTCAGATTCCATGACACATTCCATTGATTAGTTTCCGTTTGCCTAATCATCATGCATTGGCTACAACAATCACGACTATCCTCCACCGATAGCCCAAAGTAGTTATTTCTAAACAGAAAATAAATGCACAATGGATATTCAATCAACATTTCATTTCCTTATTTCTCACAATTAATTATCCCAATTAATCAAACAATGTAATTAGGTCATTATTCATAATTAACATTTCAACCCTTAGGTCCCATTTTCATCAATGATTCAACATTTATTCCATTTCTCTATGCCAAACATGCTTCTAGGTTTTTTATGAATAAAACCCCAACTTTTGTAAAATAACACAAAGCCCCAAACTTTCACCAAATTACCAAACCAACTTCAACATCTCAAAATACTAAAATTTAAAGACAAAATTCATAGAGAGGAGTAGGATATCCCTACCTCGAAGTTTTAGCCAAAAAGGAGATGAAGACTCGAAGATCAACGTGCTCCAAATCCAAACTTTTTCAGATTAAGCCAAAACTCTCAACGCCCTCTATCTTTTTAACAAAGGCCCTAGGCTAGATTTACACTCTAGGGAGATCAAATCTTAGAGAGAGTGTAAGTTTAGAGAGAGAGAATCTCGGATCTAGGGTTTGAAAGAAAAAGAAAGTGAAAAACTGATGTTCAAAAACGCTACTGTCCGCTGATATAAAACACGCTCGCTCGAGCGAAGACTTTGTCGCTCGAGCGACCAGACACAGAAAACTCTCGCTCGAGCCAAGAAGTTCTCGCTCGAGCCGAAAACTCAGAAGTGCATTCGAGCGAAAGAATGCTCACTCGAGCTAACAACTCAAACCCTCAGGTCTGCAACTAGAAGCACGCTCGAGCGACAGACTTCTCGCTCGAGCGAAGAACAACCAGACCGCTCGAGCGAAGAAAACTCGCTCAAGCCAAGAAATGCAACTCTCAGGTCCAGAACCAGACGCAATCGCTCGCTCGAGCGAAGCCACTCTGGCTCGATCCACCAAACACGAACTCAACTCTCGCTCGAGCGAAGGTCCAAAAATCTGGGCAGCAGCACTAGGCTCCCAAACACAACCAACCTGTAACAAACCTGCCCAACACATCCTATAACTCAATATACAAAGTAAAGAGGATGCAAACAAGATAATAAACAACTACCAACATCCACGGACACATGTCCGGATCACTGTACAACAAGGGTAAACCCGGGATCGCTATAACCTCCCCCCCTTAAAGAATTTCGTCCCCGAAATTAAGCACAAGTTTTCAAAAACAAGTTTTTCTCCATTTTAAACAATGTTACATTTTAACATTCAACAATTCGACCCATTACTGGTCATCCCATCCCTTTAACAAGAGGCATTTCACAATATGTAAACAACATATGTACTTTCAACATGCATCAACATTACGCATTATCTTTCCAATTTCAACGATATATTCAACTTATATAATGTTACATTCAACTTCCATATGAGGCAAGTTCCAAAACATACTTCCAATAAACCAAAACATTTTCAATGTTTCACAACTTAAGACATATATAAAAGCTCTTAAGTTCAACAATAGTTCAAAATTTAAATACAAGATTACATATCAACAAACAAGTCCGGATATTTTTCGCGGACTTCCAACTCACGTTCACTTCCCTTCTTTAGCTTTGGACTTAAGGCAAACCTACAAGATGACAATCAAGTGTTGGTTTTGGTACCCATAGTTTCTTGAGTCCTTCTTGGTTAGTTTTGTTAGATCCCTTAATAATCCAAATTTTTTTAATTCCCATGTTCATATTCTTTTTGAATGGACAAGAAGATATATAATGGTTTTTATTTCTACAATAATGAAAAGTAATATGAGGGTGTGTCATGAGAGGTGCCTTTTCAAAAATTGTATTGAGATTCTTTTATTTCTTAATAGGGTCATATTCAATACCTGCTTTATTAAAAACACATCTATGATTTCCAAGAAGCATGTTGAGATTATCTCTACTTTTTACAAAATTTTCAAGTGTTTTTGTTAAATCATCAACATTATTTTTTAAAGTAGTTTTCTCATTAGAGATAGTATCAAAATCATTTTTCAAAATAATTTTTTCTTTCTTTAATTCTTCTACATTAATAGATGAAGATGCAACAGATTTCTTCAATACATTATTTTTGGCACAAACTTTTCTAAATTCATGTGATAGTTCATGGAACGCACTTTCAAGTTCTTCATAAAGAGTAGTTACCTCATCTTGAGTAGAGTCTTCATCTTCAAGAGCCATGAGACACAAGTTGGCTACTTCATTTTCAATTTCATCACTTGAACTTTCATTTTCACTTGAGTTTTCATGTTCTTCTTCATAGGATGATACTTTGAATGCGATTCCACTTTTCTTTTTGTTTTCAACATTCTCATGTCCTTTCATGGTGATCTCATGAGTTATAAAAGAACTCATAAGCTCATCCAATCCAAGTGTGGAGAGATTTTTGCTTTTATAATGGTCGTTACCTTTGCTTTCCAATTCTTTAGTAAACACCTAAGAATTTTTCTTACCAACTCACTATTAGTATAAGTTTTGCCAAAGATTTCAAAGAGTTTACAATTTCAGTAAATCCAGTAAACATACTTGAAATAAATTCATCAGAGTTCATTTTAAATAATTCATAACTATGAACAAGCATATCAATACAAGATTTCTTTACTTGGTTTGTACCTTCATAAGTTACTTCAAGTTTGTCCCAAATTTCTGTTGCCAAATCACAACTTGAAATTCTATTATACTCTTTAGAGTCTAATCCACAAACAATGGTGAGTTTGGCTTTAGCATTGGCTTGCAATAATTTGTGATCCCTCTTATCACATTCATCTTCAGTTTTAGGTACACTAATATTGTCTACTAATTTGGTAGGAATTTTTGGACCTTTGGTGACAATAATCCACATAACATAATCAGTGGCTTATAGGTATATGGTCATCTTATCTTTCCAATGACTATAGTGGTTTCCGTCAAATAATGGTGGCCTATTGGTGGCTTGTCCTTCAGTAGTGCTAGTGCTAGCTAAGGTTGCCATAGATCGAAACTCTTAGATGGTTAAATCTAAAGCAAGAGTCTAGACTTTGATACCAATTGTTACCCAAAAGACAACCTAAGAGGGGGGTGAATTAGGTTTTTACAATTAAAATTAATAATACCCTAATAAAAATTATGACTAGCACAATAGATAAATATAATTAATGAAATAAAAATAATTAAAATAAGTGTCTTAACAACTATGTCAGTTAATGATTTTAACATAGTAAAAATGTGAAATACAACTATGGCAATTTAAAATAAAATAAAGAGATAAGGGAGAGAGAGGCAAACAAATTTGTAGTAGTTCGACTTCAACTCGGCCTACGTCCACTTCTCAAGCTTCACTTGAGATTTTCCACTATCTTCTAGCTTGATAGGGGTGCTAGCAACCTCTTTACAAATGGAACAATCCTCCACGGATTTTACACAGACTTCACAAGTCCAAACCCTTGCAAATCTTAGGTGATTCACAATCACTCTCAAGATTTCAAGAACACAGTGTTTGCAACACTTTTACAAGATGAAATGGTATTTTTGCTTTCAAAGAAAGCTTACAATAAATATCTCTCAAAGATAGATATATAAAATGAAGCTTTAATTTTTCTGTAAATCTCACACATGAAAGATGGGTTTAAAGCTATAAGGCTTAGTGTATAATTTGTGAGAAAAGATGTAAGTGATTATAGATCAAAGAATATTTTCAAGTTTTTTGTAACTTGTTTACATTAGAGGCTTTGGTATATATAATGAAAATTATAACCGTTGTATTCATTTGAATTTATAACCGTTTATAGCCGTTATAGTCATTTGATTTTATAGCCGTTTATACTCGTTGTACTTCCATCATTACCAATTTGAATATGTTCCACTCCATCATTACAAATTTGAATATCTTCCACTTTAACCTTTTGAACCTTTTGGCCTTTTGAACCTTTATAGCCGTTGTACTTCCATCATTACTAATTTGAATATCTTTCACTTGAATCTTTTGAACCTTTTGGTCTGCTGCTGTGCTAGGCTGTTTGAACCTTTGTTTTGGGCTGTTTGAACTCATCATTTAATTAAATATTAAATACATTCTAACAACATTTAGGATAAAGATTTAGGTGAGAAATAATGGAACAAAATAAATTTTAATTCTATTTTTCTCTTTCAAATAAATCATCAAAATAAATTTTGATTAAAATATAATTAAATAAATCATCAAAATAAATTTTGGATTCTATTTTTCTCTTTCAAATAAATTAAAACATAATTAAATAAATCATCAAAATAAATAAGTCTAACAATTTTTATAATAGTTGGGATTCCTTAACATTTCTATAGAAAAAATTTAATACAGAGAAATTTTGCCATGACATCGAAATTTTTTAATTTTCACAAATTTTTTTTTGATTTCATAGAGAAATTTCTCTGATATAATCACAAAAAAATTTATCAAAAAATCTTAACTAATAAAAAAATATATTAAATCTCTCACACTATCCAACATTGATGAAAATGCTTCACTATTTTTTTCGAAAAAAGTAAGTAAAGTGAATAGGAGTTTATTAGAAAGAAATAGGATATTTATGTAAAAATAAACCTGGACATAAATAAATATAAAAAATAGAGGATTGCTATTAGCACATACCTTTTTACTTTAGCCCCTAATTTCTTTGAACCCCCACCCAACAAAATGAAACCCCTTCATTTTTTTCTTTAAACCCCCACCTTAATACCAACTATACCCCTCGTCTTTTTGACTCCCAACTTTTTTTCTGTAATTTTTCTACCACCATCGACAGTCTCATCCCTCCGGTGACCTTCCCGACCGGCGACCCCCTTCCTCTTCCTTTTTTTTCCACATTCGCTCTCTCTCTCTCTCTCTCTATCTCTCTTCCCTCTTCTTTTTCTTCTTCCTGAGATCTGGCTTCTCATTCTTCAAGGTGGCTATTACCATGTCTCCGATGCAAGCAGAAGGCAATTGATTCAGCCTCCCCTTGATACACTTCATTGATATGATGTACAAATTCTTTGCCCCCATGTTGTCCGCACAGTTCATCGCCGTCCTTGGCTGTTGAACTCATGTGCTTGACGGAGGACCCAGATAGGTTATCGTAGGAGTCACGGGATTTGCAAAAAATAGAAGAGAATCTAGAAAAAGAAGTACTTGGGCTTTTTGATCTGGTGGTGGTGGTGGAAGGTGGTGTTGATGTGTTTGAGTTCGTCGTCTTTGGCGACAGAGCAGGGTCGTGAGGAGTCGCAGTCGGTGGTGGTGCTAGCAGTGGAGTCACGAGAGTCGGTGGTAGTGGTATCGGAGGAGGGTGCAGACCATGGAGAAGTGGAGGGAGAAGAGTTGGCCTTTGTAGAAGAGTTCGTCGCCGAGACAAAGGTGGTGGTGGTGGTGGTGGTGGTGGAGGTGGTGGTGGTGAAAAGATTGGTGGGGTAGGGTTTGGAAAATTAGGATGAGGGTTAGGGTTTGGAAAATTAGGGTTAGGGTTAGAATGTTAAGGATGAGGATAAAAATGTAACTTTATGTTTGGACAAAATTGGAATCAAAAAAAGAAAAAAAGAAAAAAAGAAATGGGGGTTCCAAAGAAAAAAGGTAGGTGCTAATAGTTGCACTAAAAAAAAAAGGGGAATTTGATTAAAACCCCTTCATAATAAAACTTCAATGCATTAAGAGCAAGCATAAAAAGTTTTCTTTGATAAGTCCAACACATACCACTATTATCAAAATATTAAATTTTAAAATAATATAACTTTTAATATAAATGTCGATTTTTAATAATTTTTAGAATCTTCTCATCAAGATCTATCAAGTAATATCCATGTTGATTATGAAATTCTTGAAAGAAAAAAAATTATTACCATCAAAATTGATGCAAACAGTAACAGTAACAGTAACAATAACATGTTACTTTGTCTTACAGTAAAAAAAAAAGGCAACTTTTAGCTTTTTACCCATTTTGGGTCACATTATCTCTCACATTTTTTATCCACAAAAAGACAAAATAGACTAAAAAATCCAAAAAGCCAGCTTTTTATCAACTTCACAAAACACCACTTTGTCAATATTGTCCAAGAATAAAAAAATATTTTACTTTATCCTTACTCAATTATGTGTTTTCTCTCAGGGGATTTATGAAGCAAAATAAATAAATCTATCATTTTCACCAAACAAGGGTTCAATAAAGGGGTTTTAGCCAAATTTCCCAAAAATGAAAATAAGAAGGCCTCTCTCTTGTCTGAGATCCAATTGGAGCGTGTTATTAGGTCCATAGAGACCCATCACAGGTTCTATTTCGATAATCCGAATAGTTCAATATGAAGAACTTGTCAAGTACTTTATTCTTACAAAACACATTAATCAGATATCGATAGCTACTTGATCGGATCATATTTCTTTTAACAATAAATATAATTTTCAAAATAAATTGTTGGCAAAAAATTGATTCGATCAAATAGGTATCAATATCCGATCAACGTAATTTTTTTATAGAAATAAATTATTCGACGAACTCTACACATTAAATAATTTGGATTATCGAAAAAGGACATGTGGTAGGCTCCACGGGAGTTCGAATCCCCTCCTTGATGCCTCTCCTTCATTTCTTACTGATCAGCCATTGCAGATCCAACAACTATATAATATATATATATATATATATATTAAAACAAATTCAATTCGTTTTCCCGCCCAAAACAGAATATAGCTTATACAGCTTTTTTACACTCACGCACTCTCACTCAGCCCCCTTCTCCTCTACTCCTCCACTGAACCTACCCTCACCGGCGACCCACTCCCGTCGACGGAGAGAAGCTCCTAAAACACCGGCGAGAAGCTCCCAACCTCTATTTTCCTTCTTTCTCTCTTTTGCTTTTATTCCAAACCTTAGGCTGGTGGACAAAGGTCATATTTATATAAATTAATTGATGTTTCTTATTCATTAACCTTGGCTCTGGAAATATGAGAAGACTGATAAGTGATTAGGGTTTGAAGCTTTCTTTTGTTTAGCTATCTTGTTCCAAAGGTTTTATGGTTCAAAACTTCTTCCAAACCTCAAGTTATTTTTTGTTGTCATTTTGCCTTCGCTGATACTCCTCTAAAATGTTATGGTATTTGTTGTTTGTTGCAGAGCTCTATTGTCCATTAATGCTTTGAACCTATTTACTATATATATACAAATTGTCTCAAAGGGTAACTATTCTATTGGAAATTAATTTTAAAAGTTGCATGCTGGGACCATTCATTATGTATTTTGCAAAAGAAAATTCACTATATTTTTTCTTTTTTTAACATATCAAGGAAATTGATCTTTTTGCCAATTAATTTATGGGGATGGTTGAATTAAAATCGATCTTAGGTGTGGATATGAATCCTGATGGACACAAATTAGTATATCATGAACCTGATTTGTTGGTAAATTAACCCTAGGGAAGAAAAAGAAAAACAAAGGGGTATGTGTGGTTGACTCTGCTAAGTTTAAACTGAAACTTGGACTACAATATGAGATTGCTCCATTTATTAGTTTAAGTTTTCAGTTCTGTGGCACCACACCTTTGGAAAAATCTAATTCTTTGCTTTTGGTTTTTTGAAAAACAAACTTATATGAGGATAACAGATGTAGCAATAGAACACAAATTTACCACCATTTTGTATGCAAATATTGCACCAGATCTCTATTTGTAGAACAAGTAGTGAGCTAAAAGCATTTGAATTGCACCCAAAAATCTGATAACCCTGAAACTTTTCCAATTCTCCAGCTAAAATTTCACACACATTCAGTTCAAGTAATAAATTCAGCTGAAATTAATTTTCACATCATAAATGTATGGGTAATCCCCATATTAGCACAAACACGAAATATGATTTCAAATGTATTCAAATATTCCTACTCAGATAAAAGTATAAAACTATAAATACAAATTACAAATTACAAATTAACAACTATGAACACTAATCTATGAGTTCCAACACCAAGTCTATAAGTTACATCAACAACATTAACAACATTAATAAAACACACTTTCTGGCCCAATTTTAGCATGATGAACAATTTTCAGCATGATGAATTGTAACATGAATAGCAATAGTTTGACCAAACATTCCAGCTCAATTTCAGCAACTTTTTCAGCAACATTAAGGAAGAAACCTTCGTTTATGAGCTCCTATGACTGAATTTTCCAATGCCTTCTGCCTCTTTGTGCCTGTCAATAGCCTAAAATGGAGGGAAAAAAAAATTAAAAAACACAGTAGCAAACTAAATTTTCCCATGATTTATGCCACCTAAAACCCTCATCCTTCATTAAAAATCCAACTTTTTTATATTAAAAAAAAAAAGAAAAAAAAAAGACTCCAATTGAATTAGAATTACTTGTGTTAGGTTTTTATCCTTGACAATCTCGTTTGATAAAACTCCTTTCAATTGTAATTGTATTCGATCTTTTATTTCAATGAGGCTATGAGTTTTAGATGTAAATCCAACCCAAATTGTGTCTATGCAGAGGAGTTTGTGATCTTAATCCCATCATGTTTGCCACTTTGCTGACTATGTGGATCGAGTTGTTGTTTGTCCGCTTGAGCGGACATTCCTACGCTCGAGTGAAGATCGTGACCTTTCAGAAGTTTCACTTGCCTACAAAAGTACTAGAAGTTGTTTTTTCCCGCTCGAGCGGCCATTCCTACGCTCGAGTATAGATCCGCTCAAGTGGCCATTCTTGCGCACAAGCGGAAATCGCGGATCTATTTTCTATAAATATGTGTTTCAGTCCGATTTTAAGGTACAGCTTCCAGATCTTATTCTTGGGTAGTAGGGGTTTTATCTAGAGCTTCTTTGCTTGTTTTCCTTTGATATCTGTATTAATTATGAATTGAGTGGATCATATCAAAGGATTTGTTTGTTTTATTTATTCAATGCAAAAGAGAGAGTTGTTTTTTGGTAGATTACGTGGAATTTGGGCTTGAAGCTTTGGTAGATTCTAGAGTGGCTCATTGTCATGGATTCAACATCGGCGTCGTGGATTCAACGTTAGGCAAGACAATTCTGAGGTGAAGACCGTGGTGGAAGAGGCATATAGGGGTCGGTTTACACTACAACAAAAAGAGTCTTTAGAGACGAAAACTAATGACGAAAATCAATTTTGTCACGAAAGACGTACCTTTTAATGAAGAAAACAATTTTTCGTCTCCAAATGTATCATATTTAGAGAGAAAAATAAAATTTCGTCACCAATCTTGATACATAATAAAAAAATTAGGTGACAAAATTATTTTTCGTCATTATTTTTATTTTTTTGTCACCAAAGATTTTCCTACATTTTTTTTTGGATTTTGAGACTTTTGGTGAGGAAAAAATTGGTCACCAATTATAAAATTATTAGTGACGAATATATTTTCATCACTAATAATTTTTAATATTTTGATATCATTTAGTGAGAAAATTATTTTCATCGTTAATAATTTTGTTTTTGGTGAGAAAATAATTTTGTCACCAATTTCAGAGGAAAAATTAAGTGGTAATGAAAAATAAAATAGGTTACTAATTTTTCCCCACCTTTTATCTAATTGTTTTCCTCCCCCCTCTCTCTCTTTCTCTCAAAACACACACACACACACACACAATAACTTCTTCCTTCTCTCTGCCCTTGCTACTTCCCGTTGTCATTGTCCCTTCTCATTGTTCAGTATTGCTTCCGACATCATCTCTCTAAGCAAGCACATTGTTCTTTCTCTACTCTTGTAAAGACCGAAAAAATAAAATTCAAAATTTAAATGATGGGTATTTATTTTTCAAAAATGACGGATGGAACAACGTTCATTTTAGTTTATAGTAGGATTTTGGTATTGAAGCTTTGGGTTTTAAGACCCATGACATTATAATTTGGATTTATGTATGTAAATCTTACTCAACTGTTTGGTCCTTTTTAATTATATAATCCTTTTTAATTATATAAATGATGGAGACCATCTTGAGCTTATCTAAAATATTGTGTAATCTAGTCTCAATCGAAAATTTATTTTAGATTATTAAACTTCATTTATTTTGGATCCAATTAATTAAACTATGTTTCATTTGAATTACTTGTTATTGCTATTATGAGAGGGTTGCGAATATTTATAGTGTTTCCCAATCAAACGAAATGTATATTTGTGATAAGAAAAATTATATCATTTTATATTATAAAATATTAAGATGATGTTAAAATAAAATTTTAATTAATATATATATATATATATAATAATTATTTTCAGTGATGGTTGTTTCTAGACCCTTCTGGGTGGAACTCTCTTTATCTACGCACCAGTAATTTCTAGGGTTAGGGTTTTTCACGATCCAACTAAGGTTTCAATTCAGAGAGGGAGAGACGAAGAAGCAGAAGAAGAAGACAATAGAAGATTAGCACAGCAATGGGGAGGTACAGAAGCCGAAGCCAAAGCTACGGCCCAAGGCGTAGCAAGCGATACCAGGTCTCGCAAAGACCGACGCTCCCCTGCCCCTTCTGGTCTCCTCGTTCGCAACATCTCCCTCAACGCCAGGTCTCTAATCTCTCTCTCTATTTTTTTTTTATCATCCTTCAATCCCTTGATCTATATATATATATATATACATATTGATATAATTACTACTTTAGTGTGTTGATTTGTGGTTTACGAGTTTGCATTTAAATTTTGGGATGGTTTGATGAGTAAAATCGTTTAGCAATATTGGGCATTTTGATGAATGAGAAGAAATGTTGGCTGGATGTGAACAACCAAATAGGAATTGAATAGATTCACCAACAGTTACAGGGGCTACCTCAAGTATTTGATTCTTTGTTGCTTAGCATTTCATTGTTACGGTTTCTCATGAATTTCTAGTGGGTTTAGCAAAAACTTTTTTGTCCCAATTTATATGAGTTCAATCTAATGTCAATATGATCCATGGCACTGGAGTTCATTTTTTCAATGTTCACAATCGTTATGAACTTAACGGGATTTGCGGTTGTGGGTGTAGGGAATTGGTAGGTTGACATAGGAACCTTATGTAGGAATTGGCAATGGGGCAGGGTCAAAAAGCCTTATGCCTATTGATCCATGTGTCACCTCTTGAGGCTCACACGTGGTTAGAGAACTTGGAGAAGGTGATGTAGTGGTGACATGGTCGAGCCACATGGCAAGTGGAGCCATAGACCCATATGCCCAAATTGTTATTTACTTTTTTTTTGGGTAGGTGAGTTTTTCTTCTAAATATGTAACAAGTATCATTTTAAACCTCGATCTTGTCATTATATGATTGTTTTAAATGTTATTATTCTCTTACACCCTCTTAAAAAAAAAAAAGAAGAAAGAGGAAGTCTAATGATTCTACTTGATTCTTTACTGGCCAGAAGATCTTAGAATCTCATTTGAACAATTTGGTTTGATAGAGGATGTTTATCTACCTAAGGATTACTACACTGGGTATGATTATTTTAGCTTTTATATTTCCGTGTGTGTTTTTGTTATTTTGTTTGTTATCAAATATCTAGAAAGTTCTACTTATTCCAAAATATATATATATATATATAATAATTGAAACAAGAGACAAGAGAAAAGAGTGAGACCCCTACTGCCAATTCCATTACATGCTTATGATATATTTTGTTGTCTCTTCAAGAAAATATTTTGCTTTACACATATGGATCCTGACACATGTTTTGTTTTTGTTTTTGTTTTGTCTCTTGAAATCTGACAGTAGGTAATTGGTGTGGATGATGTGGTCTTAAGAGTGGCTTGTATTTGCTGTAACTGGGATGCATTATCTCTAATGTTCTGGTGAGTGTGCAGGGCCTTGGAGGTGTATGCTGGTCTCCTTTTTAGGGAAGTGGGTTAAGTGAAGTGACTACATCAATAGGTGCTAGTCTCCTTTTTATTATTTATTTTTTTGCTAACTTTTGTTAATGCATGTTTTTCAAAGCTGGTACACAGTGTAGAGATGTGTGGGTTGAGGGATGGTGAGCTCTTATATTAGGGCTGTGAATTGTGTTTGATACAAACTTTTGAGGGTTGAGTGGTTGTGAGATCTCTATATTTCCAATTGTGTTTTTGTGCAGGTACTAGCTGGTCCTCAATTAAGGGATGTTATTGTTGAGAGTTGAGAGTTGAGTGGTGTGAGCATATATTTTTGTTAGGTTTTTTGTGGTGATAACTGCTCTCTTTCTGTGTTGGAGTGTTCATATGTGGGTTGAGTGATGGTAGTAATAAATCAGTGAGATTTTGATGCAGTTACTGTTGATGTTTGTTTCTATTGAGTGTATTGATTGCTTGTCTTTCCAGGATCAATTAAGTGAGGCTTTGGAGCAAGCTGTCCATCTGTTATAGAACAATTTTGAGTAGTTATGCTGCTCAGTTATACATTGGTTGAGCTACCTACTGCTACAACCTGTGTATATGCTGCTGCTGTGTTTAGGCTGGGCAGGTCTGGTTTGCTGCTCTGTTAAGTGAAGTGGGTACATGTTGTAGTTGTGTATATGCTGTGTAATCTGTGTATATGTTGTTCTGATGCCTCTGCTGTGTTAGTGTCCTGGGCTAGAGGTCACTGTGGTCTGTGCTTGGAGTTTTTTTTTTTAATTTAGAGGTGTTTAGTTGATGTTGTTATTTTGGTTTAGATCTTGTAGTCTTGAGTTTATTGGTGGTTTATGTCTCTTGTTCAGCCTCATCATTTCGTTATGTGGTGCTTGACCAGGTTGGGCTTTCATAGGGCTTACCAATGCCACCAAAACGATTGGCGCAGTCATCTCTTCAACCTTCGCATGAGGCAATTTTTGTTTGGAATGAGGATTTACATGACAATGTGGAGACCCAACACTCACAGCCACTTGATGTCGATATAGAGGCACAGAGGGAGGCAGCCCCCCAATCTAGTGTCGGTAAGATGCTGAATTTTACTATTAAAATGAAATTCTCTATATTAATATAATGTGTACTTGTCACATTTACATATAGTGAGATTTGTTATTATACTTATATAATAATTACTGAGTAATATATCATTTATCCATAATCATGTCATATCATCATTCTAATTTTTTTTCCCTACTCAGCACAGCGAGTTAATATATATATATATATATGTAATTTAGGTAAAAATAAAGTGGGTGGTGGATTCTCAACATTCATTGTGTTCATGCCAACAGTTACAAAATTATAATGAATGATTTATGTTTTTCTACTTCAAAATCTTCATTGACAGTAGGTGGTGGATTCTCATCATTCGTTGTCTGCTTTTTCTTCTTTATTTTTTTTCATTTTTTGTTTTCATGTAGTGCTGAAAGCTTTTTCATCTCAGTAGATTTTACTAAGATATTAAAGTTACTTATATTAGGGAGCTTTTTGGTTGAGGGTTGAGTGAACGTACCTCTAAATTCTCTAGCGTGTTCTCCTTTTATCTTGTTGTGGGTTGATGGGTTTTACCTTATGTGTTGCTTTGATTTTTGTTGAGAGTTGAGTGACAATATACGTGGCTCCCCATTGAAACAAGCACATGACTCCTAGTTTGAAAATTAGTTTCAATTATGTATTTTTCCAACACTTAAGTTTGAAAATAGGTCATTGAGGGACAAAATAATGAAATATGAATAAGGGTTGGGAAACATCATGAACACCTCGAGAGTAACCAATGTAAATTATGAAAATTTATAGAACAAGCATGAGACTCCCAATTTAAAAACTACTTTCAAATTTGTAAATTTCCAACACTTAGGCATGAAAATAAGTCATCGGGGGGCAAAATTGTTAAATAAGCACAAAAAGGTCTAGAAATTATCATGAACGCGTTGGGAGGGATCAACATAAGTTGTGAAAACTTACAGAACAATCATAGGACTCTCGGTTAGAAAACATTTAGGCTTGAAAATAGGCCATTAGGGAGTAAAAGCTTGAAATAGTCGTTAAAAGGCCCGGGAAACATCATGAACACCTTGGGAGGACCTAATGTAAGTTGTAAAAATTTACGGAACAAACAATAAATTTTGGTTTGAAATTTACTTCGAAGTTTTCATATTTTCTCTTTTAGGTTGCATATTCACATATTTAGTGAATGGTTTCTTTAACCTTTTGTTGTTGTTGTTGTTGTTGTTGTTGTTTTTTTTTTTTTTTTTTAAATGGCAGATTGGAGATGAACGAATTTGGTAACCTGCATAGCAAGAACTTTTTGTTGAAATTACTAGACACGTATCCATCATAGTGCCATTGTACTTTTTGTTGATATTACCAAACATGTATTTTGACTATGTTGTCACGGGTTGTGATTATATTGTGATGGATCTTATCTTTTTGTTGATACTATCAAACATATATTTTGACTATGTTGTCGCTTTATGCAAATGAACAGGTTTTTGTAATGATCTGTAATGGATATTATATTGAACAGAATATTAAAATGCATAAGTTATTTTGATTGTGTTGTCGCAGTTTTGATTTTACTATAATTGATGTTATATATTAATTTCTTGATACTATGAGACATGTATTTTGCTTGTGTTATTTAATGAAAATGAACAGTTTAATTTTATATTGATTAATATTAGATATTTTATTGAATAAATAATTAAAATGCACAGGATTGCTTATTGAAAAAAATATATATAAATTGCAAATATATATGCCACAATTTTTAAAATTTATTTATTATTGGCGACAAAAAAAAAATTGTCGCTAAAATTTTCTAATCTCAACAAATAATTTCGTCACACATGTTCAGTATTTCGTCACTAAATTAAAATATTTATTGACAAAAATTTTGTCACTAAAGGGTCTTTTTTTACATCTTTTGGTGACAAATATTTTTGTCACTAAAAATTTTATCACTATTTTTAATGACGAAATATTTCGTCACCCAAAACAAATAGAATAAAATTTTATTTAATTTTAGTGACGAAATAGACATTATAGGTGACAAAATATTTAACATTTAGTGACGAAATGTTTCGTCACCAAGTACCAATAATTGGTGACAAAATAAAATTTCGTCACCAGGTACTTTTTGTGACGACCAATAGGTGACGAACGTGGTGACGAAATAATTTCGTCACAGATCAGTTTGGTGACGAAAATTGTACTATTGGAAACGAAGTAATTTTGTCATTAAAGAACCATTTTGTTGTAGTGTTAGTTCGGGTGTGAATTTGCTAGGTAATTGAAAGTACATTTGTGTAATTTCTTTTGTCTTCTTAGTAGATTATTTTGTGGTTTTTGCCTATGATTTTTTTATCACAATTAGAGGTGCTTCAATTGTGATTTTTCTACATTAAAATTAGTGTGTCGATTTGACTTAATTATTTAATTAAGATTATTATTTACTAGTTAAAATTAATATATACTCATAAATCAATATATAGAGAATTTCTAAAATTTTCAACTTGAATCAGACAAAAACACAATGAAGAATCTTATACCATTCGGCAACAAAAACACAATCAGGAAAGAGAGAGAGAGAGAGAGAGCGCGAGCTTGCATGTGTAAGGAGAAAGAAGGAAATACGTCGTCCGATTGGGTTTCAGGACCTTCTCGCTGTCATCGGGAGTGGATCGCCGGTGAAGGTGTATCTATTCTATATAAGCTTGCTTGAATCAGAGCTTCTCGCCATCGTCCAGAGTGGGTCCCCGGTGAGGGTGGGTCAGCAGTGAGGGTGGGTTCGGTGGAGGGTTCGATAGAGAAGTAGAGGAGAAGGGGGCTGAGTGAGTGTAAAAAAGCTCTATAAGCTGTATTCTGGTTTGGGCGGGAAAACGAATTGAATTTGTTTAATTTTTTTTTTTATTTTGTATATAGCGGTTGGATCTGCAACAGGAAATAAAGGAGAGGCATCAAGGAGGGGATCCGGACTCGCTCCACGGGGTAGACAGCACCGTCCAGTCCAAGCCTAACCTAGGAGAGTGGAAGCAGTAAATCTCAGCTCAGGGACAGGGAGGCCTCTCTAAGGCTCTGCAATCCGAGATAGATACTATTCTCTGTAATCTCTCTCTACAAGAAGAAGTGTAGTCGGGAAGATGCAGTTTTGCATGAAAACCCAAATGGAGGAAAGACCATAACATAATGCTAGAGGCGGAATCCTCCGACAGAATCGACAATATGAAGGCAAAGATTCAGGACAAAGAGGGCATACAGCAACGCCTCATCTTCGCCGGAAAACAGACCTAGCCGACTACAACATCCAGAAGGAGTCTACCCTCCACCTGAGAAGAAGACCTACACCAAGGCCAAGAAGAAGAAGAAGTGCCCTGACGCCGAGTGCGGTGCCGGAACTTTCACTTTGACCGTCACTATTGTGGTAAAAGTGTGGCCTTACTTATGTCTATATCTATCCCCAGCAAGTTTGAATCTTTCTTGCTCTCTGGATATCTATCTGTTTAGGTGGTTTATGATTGTTAGTTGTTGTTGTTGTTGGATATCAATTATGAGGATTAACAACTCTTTTAGATACGTGCTCTGTTGATGTTATTATCTTTAGTGTCTATTATGTGATTTGGTGGAATTGTTGTTAATGTATTGGTTGGTTTGTTGAGCTTTTCGTGTTTTTTTTTTTTTTTTTCTGAATTTCTCTTGTAAATCTTTTTATTGTGAATATATATATATATATATATATCAATTTTCACATGTCATTTTGCTGTCATTATTGGCATTGATAAGCTTGGCACAATTAATGTCGGTTGACTGCTGGGATTTTGTTGAGAGATTGGAATAGAATTAAATTTTAATAAAGAATAGAGAAACTGATTTTACAATCAATTGTGGCGTTGCGAATATTTGTCAGAATATGTTAGCTGGATATGTTCAAAAATTTATGCATGGATTCATTATGTTCCTGTGATTTGGCAACAATGATTCATCCCACTAAAAACATCACCACTAATAGCACTAATGCATTAAAAAAGTAAAAAAAAATAAAATAAAATACAACTCCAAGACCAAAACATCACATCATTAATGGCGGGACCCACTGCCACCTAATTAGTGGGAGCACTAATTAGTGCTCCCAAGCATTTTTCGTGATTTGGAGCCAAGTAATAGTTGCTTCTAGAGTTTAAACATATTGAGCTTTTTGAATTTCTAAAAAATTATGAATGAACCACTCTGCTTCCCTTTTGATGCTGTGGTCAGATAAGAACACCCTTTCCAACCCAATTAAAAGTATAATTTCTGTAAAACTATACCCAATGAAAAATCACATCAAGATCAAGTCTCCGAACCTCCACTTTATATGCTATTCACTTCAGTTTTAAGTTGCAACTTTCCCTTTAATTCTAAAACTTACCTTTACAAACTGAGAAGGCATCTGATTGTACCTCCCATATCACTTTTATCTGAACAAGGTACTTACTAATAAATAATATTTGTTTCATCAGTTTACAAATTAATTTTGTCAATTTAGTTTATGTAGCACTTTTACAAATGTTGGAATTCCAGTTTTAGGTTCCCAAATTCTGCTATTTTTTCTCTGATATTTAAATAATTTCATTGCATAGTAATAACCCAACCCTTCCAAGTTTTTCATCTACATGCATATACATATTTTGTCAACTTAATTTTAGGCATTTTTTGGGCACTGAAATGCCTACTCTAGCCTAGTCTAAGGGAAGGGGATGCTGGCGATTGAACCCAGTGACATGAGGTGGAGAGCCTTAATCACTGGGCCGCCACTTTGTTGCTGAAATCTTTGCTGGATGATGTTCTTGGAATCATGGAAAATGTATAATATGAGAGTCTGAAGAGAGAAATTTATATGTTTTGTCTAGCATGATTGCCTTATTGCCTTTTTTTGTTGGAAAGCAATAGAACTAAGAAACTTATTCTGGACGGCAAACAGTTAATGCAACATTGAGTTTCAGTTGATCTTGTTGCATTAGCAGGCATATGTTTTAATCTATGAATAGACGAGTTTCCTGTGATACTTTGATGGAACTCGCCTGGTTTACCTCTACTAATTTGCTTTAAGAAATCCTTGCAGAATTGACATTTCACAACCTGTCGTATGGCCATAAATGTGTATATATATTGTTTCTATTTACTCTTTATATGGACATTGTTGGATTGCTTTTAAGGGGCTTCCTTTTAATTTTTACATGCACATTTGACCTGATGAAACCTTGGTTTTTGAGTTAATTGTCTGAAAGTAGTAGAGATTGTTTTACATATCCAGCTTAATGAGGTTAAGATATCAAAGAAAGCAAATACCTAAAATTTGGTATAGAAATTGTTGGAACACCATGGCTTAACAGGCTTATTGTTCATGTTAACATATAATATCTACTACACCCCACTACCTGTAAAGGCCACAATGTATACCTGTAATGTAGCTGTAAAGCCGGAGACTTTCACTTCAGCTTTAGCCTATCTCAATGTAATCACCATGCATCCGATTCCATTTGTCTCCCTCTCCTCTCTATAAAGAGAGGGAGCTCACTCTCTTGTAAGATACAGAAACACAATACAACAACACCAATTCTTCAGTTCAGTCTCTCTATTCTCTCCCTCCTTACAAATCTATCAGTTCAGAAGGTTTCTATCAATTGCTTGGGACTAATTCCTACAACAACAACAATAACAACAGAAATGGTGATTGTTTTCAAGCAATTTCTACTTTTTATGCTTTCATTGTCTTAATCTTTTGATTACTCTTTTTTGTCAGTGGCAGATTGCCCTGCATTAAACACAGAAGTATTAGCATAGGGCCACAGTTAAATTTTCCTGTAAATTGAAGGAGATCGGGAAAAAGGGATCTGTAGCATAGGGGTTAGGGTGGTTGGAACTTGAAAGCCCATACCAGCTGGTGATTACATATGTAAAAGGGAAGAAAAAAAAAAGGAGAAAAAAAGTTGGACTTTGAGATTAGTGTGTAAAACCAGTGGAAGCAATCTCACTCCTCTTCTCCCATAATGACCAATAGGGTATGTATACTATTGTTTGGAAATGGGTGTGCGTCTACTATTGTTGTTCCCTCCTTTACATATACAAGCAGATCATTTGATAACAACATAATATATATAATGCCTTGGAGGCTTAATAATAATTATATATATAAAAAAAAAAAACACACTAAAATGACTTCACAAATGATTGGGGGAACATTCTAGGAAAAATGGAGTTCTTGGCTCTTATAAGCAGCGCATATAGTCCATAGCAGGGGATGTGAACCACGGCCAAGCAAAAGTACCTGTTGTAGGATATGAACACCCAACCCATCATTAGTTACACAGCAAAACGTAATAATCAATGTAAAACAGTAAGGTTATAAAATGTGAACAACAGTTACCACAAAGGTGCCCATGGTACTCCAAGCTCAAGGAAAGGATATGGCCACCTGGGAGAGAAACTCCGTAGGTAAATTAATAGTTCTTAAAGCAAAATCACAGATAAAAGAAATAAATTATTGTCCAGCATTAATGGCATAGAAGGGAAACTGGAAGTTTACAGTGATGAATAACCACAGGCATGAACAACCCACTCGAAAATAACATAGCAGCAGCTCCAGAGCACAAAATATGCTAGTCGAAACGAAGGAAATGGCTGCCAAACAAAGACAAATTTGCATCAAACCAAGTGTAAGCTAGAAAAAAGGAACAAAACACCAGAGATCTAGGCTAACTGAAGATCATCATCCTTTTTTCTTCTTTTTTTTCAAGTTGTTAATGGCATGATATACTTACAAGGCTATTAACAGCGGTATCAAGAAGAAGAAAAATGGCATTTAGTGTATGCATGCACCCCATCAACTGCAAGAATAGATGAAGCACAAAATCAGAATAGGTATATTAACATAGGATATATTCAAGAAAGCCAAAATCATTCAAAAAACTACTTAGGTACTCTAGAAAAATCTTAGCTAAAATACAGCACAGACGATTGTATTGAATCAATTATAAGTATATTTTCAAGTTACCGAATAGAGATAATAATAAAATATACCTCGATTGTCACAAAGCGTGTGACATTCTAGTGTAAAATCTTAAATTGAGAGAAAAATATAAAATAAAATAAAAAAATCAAATAGCAGCAATGACGTGATGTTTGCTTCCTAAGAAAATAAATGAAAACAAAGAGCAAGAATCTTACCAGGTTCAGTTCAAGATGTGCATCTGTCAGAAACGGGACAATAATACACCAAAAAACAAGGTCCGTTAGAATGACAGCACCTGCACAAGTCTGTTCATGAAAAGAGGGTCAGATTCACCAACAGAACAATGAGGCCTTTTTTTACCTCAATGCAAAATACACATACGAATAATTAATATCATTTGTGTCCAACCTCTCACCAAAATTGAAAAATTGTCATGCACACAGCAATTTTTTTTTATTCTATTTCTGGTTTATTTAAATTAATCTGCTAATGCATTGATGTCTTTGCCTCTGCTCAGACCGAACATATCATCTGCCATTCCACCCTCTAAAAATATGCCCCCCTTATGCTGTGTTTGGTTGGAGGATTTGAGGAGAGATTTGGAAAGGGAAAGGAAAAATTAGGTGAAATGTGAATAAAATATACCTACATTTCACCTAGTTTCACACACCTTTTCCCTTTCCCTTTCCAAATCCCTCAACCAAACACAGCATTAGTTACATGAATGCAGGGCGGAGGCAGAAGCACATCAATGTTAAGACCAAAATAATGCTAATGTGAATTCCAATACAAATTATGTAATTAGAGAATTTCACACAACACATGAAATGAGATCGTAGTGTAGTGGATGACTGACCTGATACGCAATCTGCATAAGGTATCCCCAGAAACCTGCTCTTTGTTCGATGGCTTCTTGGTCATAGTGCCTTTGCAACTTGATGGTGCCACTCATTTCTTTTGCCCTAAAAGTCATAGCGTTTGTACATGTACTCTGACTCTCTTCCACATCCCTTCTTAGAAATTCTTCCCTCTGCACACTAGCGAAAGGAGGTTTCTTCCAGTAGTAGACCATGCATCCATTTGCAGATACAATTGTCCCTATCTACACAACACATTATATAAATGATGCATGTTAGGTAAAGATCAGATTGAGTTTTGGATCAAATTAAAAACCCTTCCAACAACAAAAAACTACCCATCAATTATGCCTTGTGTGTGGATGTGATATATACGCATCTATGTACAGAATTCAATTTCCATGTATATATATAGCAAAACAAATGCCATTCGTTCTTAAACAAACTTCTTGACTTACGGCGAAATAGACAATAACCAAAGCAAAAGTCCACCTGCAAAACAATATAATATCACAAGAAATTAGGATCATATAATTGTGGCTAGGGATGTAGGAAAAATAAAAAAAAAAACCGATTAGACCGATTAAATCAGAGTAAACCGGCTATATTTGGTCTGGTTTTTAACAAGAATTGATCTGTGCAGTTTTTAAATTTGAATTTTTTCGATTTTCGGTTCGGTATCAGTTTAAGCACCTTGTACACTGATCTAAACCGAAACCGACCGCTTCAACATATATTGTATTTATAATATATATAATCTAATAATCTAATGATATTAATAAGTATAATAATCTTAATTAACCTTATCACCTTTATAACCTAAGTTTGTAAACTTTTTTTATATGTAATCTTAACTCTAACTCATTATTTTTGAAACCTTAGTATTTTTAAACTTTTTTTTATTTTTTTTATTTTTGTTAATTTAGGAATTAAAAAGTATGTATTAAATAGATGGATTGGATAGGTTTGAAATAGTAGACAAATAACGAATTTAATATTTTTATACAAATTAATGATTATATTTAAAAGTGACTCAAGTTTGAAAAATTCTAAACCAATTAAACCGCACCAAACCGCGCCGTTTCAATTGGTTCGGTTCGGTTCGGTTCGGTGCGGTTTGATGTGAGAAGCGGTTTATATCGGTATTCAAAATAATAAAATCGACATTATCGGTTCGGTGTAATTTTTTACCTAAATACCGACCGTACCAAACCGATTACATCCATACTTGTGCCTTTTCACATATTGATTGTACTTCTAATATTTTTGGTATCAAAGTTTGCCACGAAAGGGACTGCTAGTCTTTCGTATTTAAATTAAACAAGAAACTCTCAAACATCAGACCCTATTTTACTGTTTATAATTAGCGTAATTTTTTAATTCCAACTACTTTTTTCTTTTTTGTGACATAAGTAGCGTAATTTTTCTCTGTTGCTTGTGAAAGTAGGCAGGTTTGTGCCAAAGTACGTAAATTTTTTATTTGATTTTTTTCCCCCTCTTTTGTGTGCGTGTGTGTGCGCGCTTTTGATCGCTTTTGTGGGATACAGAAAAAATCCAAACAGTAACAGGAATAAAGAAGGAAGAACATACTCGGTGTAGTAAGCAAAGACGGAGGGGTCATAGATTATGACATCCCAAACTAAGAGCGCAGCCATGATGAGAAACGAGGCAAAACGTAGGGCCAAGAGCCATATTGGGTGCAGCCCTCTCCAACAACTGGTCCAGAGTTGAGTAGAGCTTACATGCCCTCTTGGAGTACTACTTACCCCTGCTGCTACTGCTGCCGCTGCATAGCCACCATGAATGTCGTCTGGCGGTGGAGTTACCACCAGACTCTCATACATGGTTCTGTCTTCTTTGCATTTTCCGGCACCTTCTCTCATCCAAATCACATAGATAGAACCAAGAAATGCTCCACCAACGATGCCAAAGCACACGAAATCATACCAGTACACTACCAATCCCATGATTTAGCAATTCGTACGTAGTCTTATCTTAGTCTGCAAATTCAAGTGATGAAGTCAAGCAATCTCGATTCATCAAAGAGGTCAGGAGACTCTGGTGAATCATTAAGCTCTCGTAGAACTTTCAAGTAGCTGGAGTATTTTACTAGAATTATTAGCTTGTGGTTTGATATGGGGACTGGTAGTTTTGACTGTTTGGTTTGGTACTACATTCTCGTCCAAGAGAAAATTGGGTTGTTGGACCATATCTTTGTCAAAAAGTGCACTAAACATGTAACTAGCCTTTACCCCTTATTTTATTTTGTTTGTTCGTTTGGGTATCTATGATTGTGTGGGGATATATTTTCTGAGTACCAACACGTGGCTAAGGTGACGCCAACATGTCAGTCAAGGTGCCACGTGTCCTGGTTGTTATGCCGAGGTCATCTCGGATGGGCCGAGATTACCTCCGAAGATATCGGAATCCGAGATAAGTGGATGAGGGGCAAGAGTCCTAGAATGAGAGAAGACTTCAGTTTGTATTAAGATAAGATTCTTAGAGAGTTTATCCTAATCTTACTGGGAGTCCAAGATTTGCAGTAATCCTGAGTCCATAGAAGTTAGGCTTCTATTGGGACTAGGTTTATGCTGGCTATAAAAGAGAGGCACCCGCATGGGTCTAAGGTATGCTTTTGATACTCAAGCTTGTGAGTTTAGCACTTGATTTATCTTTGAGAGATATACTGACTTGATCGTCGGAGTGCCCCCGGGTGGACGAACCACCGCCGGAATCTTCTCTTTCTGTTGCAGGTCAGCCAGGTGTCATCTATTCTGCCGGTGCTCTCCAGCTGGTTACTAAGCGGGCAGTGTGGTCAGAAAATCACCCACACAATTTGGCACCGCCTGTGGGAAAGAAAGAAGAATAGATGGCCAATGAAAGAAAGAAGAATAAATGGCCAATGACGGACAGAAGGATCAGATTGGAGACAACGCTCCTGGTGGGAATGGGAGACCTATCAACCTCGACGTTAAAGGGGACGACCGCAACACAGAAACTCATGACCAGAGTAACGGAATGAAAGACGCCGGCCATAAAGGTAACGCACCAAAGACAACAGATCGAAGCGGATACTACAACGAAGATGACCTCCAGGTATAGACGGATAGATACCTGCGGAGGAACGAAGACCCTTCCAGAAGGGATGCAAAGACAGGGGGCATGAGCGCTCCCAAGGAGATAACATTCAAGTATAGAAGAACTCATCCTAAGTGAGCAGATCCCGGATTCCAGATCCTAGAAGACATGATCTCGGCCTAGATGAGTAGGTCCGAGAAGAGAAGAGCTCAACCTGAGTGAGCAGATCCAAGATTCTAGCAGACAAGATCTCGGCACTTAAGTCCGAGAAGAGAAGAGCTCAGTGAACAAATCTCAGATCCTAGAAGATAAAAAAAGAAAACACACAAGGTTGGACTGCAGTTAGCCAGGTTGAAGACCTTTTATAAGATTCGCAAAGGAGTATGTGGAAGCCATGCAGGGGGCAAAGAGAAGAAGAATATGTTTACCACTTGTTGAAATTTGCAGCAATTTACAAGTTGGTTAAATCGATATGATATTTACCACTTGTTGAAATTTGTAGCAATTTACAAGTTGGTTAAACCGATATGATGTTTACTACTTGTTGAAATTTATAGCAATTTACAAGTTGGTTAAACCGATATGATGTTTACCACTTGTTGAAATTTGTAGCAATTTACAAGTTGGTTAAACAGAGATGATATTTAATACTTGTTGAAATTCTGTGTGAATTTACAAGTTGAAGTTAAACCGAGATGATATTTAACACTTGTTGAAATTCTGTGTGAATTTACAAGTTGAAGTTAAACCGATGTGATATTGAACACTTATTGAAATTCTATGTGAATTTACAAGTTGAAGTTAAACCGAGGTCGTATCGGAAGAAGATTGGTTTAAACACTTGTTGAAATTCTATGTAAATTTACAAGTTATAGTTAAACCGAGGTCGTATCGAAAGGAAAATAGTTTAACACTTGTTGAAATTTTGAGAAAAATTTACAAGCTGAAGTTAAGCCGAGGTTATGATAAAGGATGATGGTTAAAACACTTGTTGAAATTTTTGAGAAAAATTTACAAGTTAAAGTCAAGCTCAAGCAATATCTGCGTACTTGCCGACACTACCAGGTTGTCGAAACTTGAAATATGGAAAACTGAAGTCTTGATAAAAGACATTGAGAAAGTGACAAGTCCTAAGCAACACTTGTAAAAATATTTGTTACAATATTTTCAAGTGTTAGGACAAGGCCGAGATGAGCAAGATTAGAAGTTGTGACAGAGGTGTTTTACCCGAAGAGATTGCACAGTCAATGTGTACTTTGAAGACATGCAAATTATTCTAAGTGTAGAATCATACAAGAGCAGAAAAAAGAAGACATTCATTCAAAGAAGAAATTAGAGAAATGCATTTAAAGAAGAAAGAAGGCAGTTCGGCCTAAATAGTGAAAAATAAATTATTTAGACTACAAAAATGGCACGTCGGCTGGATTAAAAGCATACAAAGAAGGACAAAGTACAAGGTACAAGATACAAGGAGTAAAAGAAGGAAACAAAACTACTCGGCATCAATGGCAGGATATAGAAGACAGTTGAGAAGACTTCTCAGCAGCTTTCTCGGCCTCGAGCTCAGCATCGATCTCCTGAAAAGTTTGATCAAAGCTCTTTTCGGCGATTGGCACCTCGGAGTTTGAAGGCAAGGATTGAAAGCAAGAATCTGGAAAAAGACACAGAAAACAGAAACAAAAATGTAATTAGTAATCAAGAATGGTGATGAAGCTATCAGGAATTAAGACAAAAAGATTGCACATGTGTGTCAAGCCAAGAACAGTGGTAGAAATCAACAGATGTGTAAACAGTGTGTATTCAAGAAGATGATTTAGAAACAACGGGTAAAATGTAATTAGTAATCAAAAATGGTGATGAAGCTATTAGGAAATTAAGACAAAAAGATTGAACAGGTGTGTCAAGCCAAGAACAGTGGTAGAAATCAACAGATGTGTAAACAGTGTGTATTCAAGAAGATGATTTAGAAACAACGGGTAAAACAGCAATGGTGATTAACAATGTGTAGACACCCCATTTTTGACCGTCCTCAAGACTTGGACGTCACTGTTTGAACACTCGGTGATTATCCTTGTTTGTGTTCGTTTGGAGTTCCCGGAGGCCTCGGCTCGTGCGCCTTGTCTCAGGATCTCCGAACTTGACCGTTTAGTGTCTGGTTTTGCACCAAACACTTGCATCTTGCCTTTGAGAGGCAGGGTGGGGCTTGTAGACCATCCCCACCCATCACCGGCAGTGGCTAGATGCCACCGACTGGTTTTTGCTGCCACCGGCAATATAGTTTGCCGGTCGGCACTATTTGTTGCCGGTCAGCACTTTTTTGTGCCGGTCGACACTTTGTTTGGCCAAGATGGCATTTTTTGCCGGCCGATTGCTGTTCATCTGCTTTTGCAGATATTTTTGGACAGCTGTATAACTTTTGCTCCCCTCCATACACGTGTATGGAGGGATCTCCCTCTTGCAAAGCTTGTCTTGTAAGCTTTACAAGAGGCTTATAGGGAGAGGCTCTCTCTAAGGCAAGGGAAAAAGGGCTTTAGACATTTTTGAGAGAGAAAAGACAGAGGAGAGCTCTGGTTTTCTAGGGTTAGGGTTAGATACACTCACCTATCTCTCTTTCTCTTCCATTTTGTTCACTAGGTGTTTTGTGCCTTACTATTGCACACAAACACCTAGTGTTTCACCTTCCTCTAGGAGCTGAGGTTCTAAAGAGTGTGTTTTGAAGTTTTGGTCTTGGATTCAAGCTCAAGGAGGCCATTGGAGCATCTTTGTTGAAGAAGGCTACAAGGGTGAGAAACTAGTCCCTTTTTCCCCCTTTTTTGCATTGATTTTTCATCTATCTTAGAGCTGTTTTTGTGATTATTGTATAACATAAAAAAGTTCTATTTTTAAGCCCTCTTTATTGTTTATTAAGAGTGTTTTGTTGTTTGAGGGTTGTTGACCACCCTTAGGCCTCAAAAGGCCTCATTTTGAGCCATTTTGTGCTAGCTCCGGGATTTTGGTGTTGAGGTCTCTTCACCACTGAAATCTTGAGGGATTTCAGTGGTGAAGATGATGCTTTGAAGTCCCAAGAAGGAGAGGGCCACCCCCTCTCCTTATTGTCCTTGAAAAGGGCACATTTTGGCCTCTTAAAGAAGCCTATGCTTGAGTGTGTGTTGAGCATGTTTGGTTTGTTTTTCATGCTTATATATCCATGATATAACATGATTTCAAGTTGGTTTTGGAACCTTATGCATGTTTAGCATAGTTGCCATGTAATGCCTTATTTGTGCCTTAACATGTTCTAGGTTGTTAGCCTTTGTTGGAGCATGTTTTAGGCTTGTATTTGTGAAGATTATATGCTTATTTTGCCATGTTTTAGATCTGTCCATAGTCGTTTGGGTCGATTTTAGCATGCATTATATAGCTCCTTTGTATTTGGGCTTGTTGGCCTTGAGTATGTGCATGTGTAGCATGCCATCTTTGCATTGTTTTGGTGATTTGGGATCATTCTATATGTCATTTCAGTCCCATTTCCATGCTTGTTTGATTGCCTTGCATGCCTCTTTAATGCTTTGAAAGCATGTGTTGCAATGCTCCATGTTTTGGCCATGGTGTATGCCTTTGTATTTGGGCCACTTAGATGCCATCTAAGGAGTCCTTTGGCCTTGTTTTAGCATGCTAAAAATCTGTTTTTAGTTGTTTAATGCATGCCATGTTTGGTCATGATAAGTGTAGTTCAATGCATTATTGATTTGCCTTGAACACTTGGACTACTCTTTGCATGTTTTGGCTTAATTTATAACTTGATTTGGCATCATTTTATAACATAATTTTAGGGCTCATGTTGCATGCTAATTAGTCCATGATCCCTCCTTTCAAGTGTGCTTGAATGTTGTTTGATTCATGCTTAAGTGTTGGTCCTTATGTGCATGTGTGTGTGCATGCCATTTAGCCCTCACCTTTTAGCACAATGGCTACTGTTTTAGGCCTATTTTAGAGTCGCCTAATCCATGTTTAAGTCCATCTTTGCACTCATTTGTATTGCCATATGCATGCTTGTGTGCTTGCATAAGTGTTTTGCCATGCCATGTTGCATCCTTAGCTTGTATGCCTAGGTTGCATTGCATCTTGCATGCATGCCTTGTTCCTTGAATTGGTGATAGGAATTGGGCCTAATTTGTTTGATTGGTGTGCATTGCATTTGAAACCAAAGTTGCATACTTGGTTCTTTGGGCCATCATGCATGGAAATGCGTGATTGGTGGTCCGAGAACCGAGGCACATGTCCCTTTGAGTCATCACAATGATAAGAGACATGGTTGATGCATACATACCTTGAAATATGCTGCCATGCCTTGTTTTGCCCTTTGTTGCTGTGAGTTGCAGGTTCTGCAGGAATACTCTGCCGACCGGCAGTTTAATGTGCCGACCGGCACAATTTTCTCTGCCGACAGACCCTATTTTGTGCCGATGGACATACTACACTGCCGGTGGAAGTTTCATTCAGCCGGTAATGATCCCCTCTGTCCAAGGATGCAGTCCTGAGGCTTTGACAGCCTCCAGAGGAGGAAAGGAAGGAAAACAGAGGCAGCTTGTGCATGGTGGCGCGTTTCCCGAGACGCTTTCCTGCTTTAATTAATTTAATTTAATTTGTTAATTAAATTAGTTAATTTGTAATATTAATTAGCTTGCGTAGTTAATTAATTTGTAATATTTATTTGGTCCCTCCGAGCGAGGGCAAATCTGTAATAAGTGTGTGTGGGTGGTGTGTATGTCTTCCAACCTCACTTCTTTCTTCCCTTTTATTTACCTGCTTATGATGGTAGATTAGGCACATTTATTTCAGCATACCTTATGCTATGCATGTGTGCATCCATGCATTTATATTACATGCATTAGGCTCGGTACATCACGCTAACTGCATCAGTACTTCAATTCAAAAATTGAATATGTGTTAATCGTGCATTTTCACATGACATGTCTAGGATTAGCCGGGCCTATCTTAGCGACATTTTGTATGCGATGCATTAGGCACTTAACATGGACTTGGATCATGCATGTTTGCTAACAAGTTCTTTGTTTTGGCATGGAGTACTATGTAAGTATTTCCGCTTTAGCATATCACATGAGTGTGAATATTGCCATAACAGCATGCTTACCATAAGGCTAGCTGCTTATGTGATATAACTGCTTGAATGCCTGTGGGTGAAGGTTGGATTGTTTGAGTTGGAAGAACTCATTGAAATCCATGTTTTAGCCTACTTGCGAGTAGCAAATCCAAAACATTTTTCAAAACAAACGGATATGCAATGTTTATTTCCAAATTAGGCAATCTAGTCTATACTTGTTTGCTGCGCGCATAACATAGTAATTCTAGGCTAATAAATGGAATAAGAACACATAAAGTTTTCAAAAACGGATATCACGGTTAGTAGAGGCCGGTCTTCGGACCGGGCGAAAGGGGGTGCTCATAGCTGACCTTCCCCGATCGTACCCAAGCTCCCGAGCCGAGACAACTCCGGTGATGACGGACATGTGGCCTTCGGCACCGAGTCAGGGTTTCCTAAATTCTCCCATAAAAAAAAATATTTAGGTGGCGACTCTGTATCTGGCAAAGCAGTCCATGTTTGGCACTACTTTTTCAAAAATCTGTTTCTCAAAACGATTTGCCAGATTTGGACTCTTTGGTTCAGATTAAGAACCGTGACTACAAATCGAGTCCGAACTGTAGCATGAGGTCCCACACGGGCGCCGTCTACACAATGAAGCAGAGCTTCTTGGAAAGCAACAAGAAATAAAACCAGGAGGAACAATAGCTTACCAGAAAGAGGGAAGGCGGAATGAGAATTGCCAAAATCTGACGACGGATGCGAAAATGACAGAATGACGTAAGCTTCACCGAAGGAAATGAGCGAAAACAGTTGTAGAGCTTGAAAGCTTGGAACAATGACGGATTTAAGCAAAAGAGCTAGAAAGAGAAAAAGCCAGAGGATTGAATGAAAAAAGAGAAAAATCAGAGTCAAGAAGACGACAAAGTTCAAGAATAAAGCCAAGTGCATAGGCACTAAGTAAGTATGCGAAGAACAAGAAAGTAATGACCCAGACACGATGATAGCAACAGAAAGCGGATATGGCAAGAATAGTGCCAGGCGTTCAAACAATTCAAAACTTGAAAACAGACGAAAATAGAAGACAACAGAGGGCAAGTAAACGGATTCAGAAGAGTTATGAAAGATTGAGCTTAATAAAAGAATTTATGAACCTACCAAGAGAAATGAACGCCGATATGAAGATTGCCGGAGTCAAATAGATGACTGGAAGTCGGGAACCCACCGAAGAATGTGAGTGGAGCAGTTGCAAAGCCCTTGGAGTTTACGAATTAATGGAACAAGAACCTCGGCTAGGAGGTGTGATCTCGAGCAGCTTGGAAAGCATGAAGCTTGATACTTGACAGAAGTGAACAGTAAAGTCCAGGGAACTTTGAGGTCAGCGAGTTTGATCTCGAACAGAGGGGCACAGATGAATGAACAGTGTAGGTTCCATCACCTCAGAATGCCGAGGTAATAGAACCTAGGGGGCAGTTGTGGGGATATATTTTCTGAGTACCAACACGTGGCTAAGGTGACGCCGACATGTCAGCCGAGGTGCCACGTGTCCTGGTTGTTATGCCGAGGTCATCTCGGATAGGCCGAGGTTACCTCCGAAGATATCAGAATCCAAGATAAGCGGATGAGGGGCAAGAGTCTTAGAATGAGAGAAGACTTCAGTTTGTATTAAGATAAGACTCTTAGAGAGTTTATCCTAATCTTATTGGGAGTCCAAGATTAGCAGTAATCCTGAGTCCATAGAAATTAGACTTCTATTGGGACTAGGTTTATGTTGGCTATAAAATAGAGGCACCCCCATGGGTCTAAGGTATACTTTTGATACTCAAGCTTATGAGTTTAGCACTTGATTTATCTTTGAGAGATATACTGACTTGATCGTCGGAGTGCCCCCGGGTGGATGAACCACCGCCGGAATCTTCTCTTTCTGTTGCAAGTCAGCCAGGTGCCATCTATTCAGCCGATGCTCTCCAGTTGGTTACTAAGCGGGCAGTGTGGTCAGAAAATCACCCACACAGATTGATATAACAATTAATTTGAGAGGCAGTTTTAATCCTTGTTAGATTTGGATTGTGCATATACAATGGAACTATTAATGGACTATTATTGCATATTCTATAGAAGACTCAAATTTCGCCAAGACTACTTACATGTTGATACCTTATTAGCCTAGGTCCTTCATTGGGGGTAGTTGTTTGAATAAGCTTGTTGTGTAGTTCGGTGTCTGATTCATTTGAACCTCTGAGTGCCCTTGAAATTGTTGTCATTTTTAGTTCTAAATAATTAAACTGAAGTGGGCTGGACCGAGTTGGGGTGTGAGCTAGATTACTAGGAGTCAGAAATTGGGTCAGACCCTGTTGTACCAACAAAGGCTGACAACTTAAGAAACCCACCCAATTGTCTAACCAGATCAAGACAGCATTAAGAGCCCGGCCAAGAGGAGCAAGCTTGATAATTTTGACATGGCGCGCCAAGTGTAGGTAAGCCCAATTATATGTGGATCAAAATTACCGGGTTTAGGCCATACCAAGTGGCCTTGTATCTCAGAGAATGAATCTTTCGGACCCAACTCAAAATTGGGAAGCTTGAAGAAGCCCAAGTTAACTGACTTCAAGTTAGGGGTGAGCATGGTCCGGATTGGACCGGATTGGGATAAAACCAGGACCAATCCATTATCTACGGTTCCTGAAAAATTGGAACCAATCTAATCCGTTTAAATCATCGAACCAATCCGAACCAATCCATTTAAATACGGATTGGATCGGTTTAGGACTACGGATTCACATAATTAAATAACAAAAATATATATATAACACTTTAATTTCATAAAAATATAAATATAACGCTATATTAGTTCCATAATAGCAACATGTTTTTCTATAATAGTGACATGCTGTTCTAGAATTTAAACAATTAGAAGAAAACTGGTTTCACCATAAGTATTTAGACCATTACAAATTAAAACTAAAAACTAACAAACAAAAGTAATAAAAGAAGATATTATACAGTTTTAGGTTTGAGTTTAGATTTTATATAAAATAAGAGAAGGTATTATAGGGTAGGATGTATAATAAAAATATAGACTATTTGTATACGGTCTGGATTGGTTCCAATCCAGAACCGTGGGGTTCAATCCGGAACCAATCCGTGGACTACGGATTTTTAATTCTTCAATCCGGAACCGAACCGCGGATTCAAAAAATCAATCCAAACCTATCAGATTAGGCTGGACTGGATCGGATTACGGATTTCACGGATTTCTTGCTCCGCCCTACTTCAAGTGCAATTAAGAGAGAAAAGAGGGTGTCTCACATGGGGCAATAGGGAGAAGCATCACTAAAGAAGGGATCTATCTTCTTGACTTAATTCTAGTTCACCAGATTACTTGAAGCAAGCTCTCAATCAAACGTTCCATCCTATTAGACGGAAATCACCCCGTATGACAGCACAATTTTTTTTCTTAATGATGAATATTCATTGTACTAGCGAAGTTATTTTACAGCAAGCATTAATAGAGCTGGCTCTTAAGATTTGTTTTACTGGCATATCATATGTTTGTCTGATTGCTCACATTGTATTTAGAAGTGTCAGTGTGTTGTGAAGGGGGGATGCCTTCTGGAAAAATGTATCAATGAAAGGTCTACTTCTGCCCACATGTTACTTTAATTACTAAACAAAACTTTTGATCAATAAATTATTCTACTTATTACCAATGAAGCATATTATTTACTAGTATCACCAGGTAATTAAAAAACATTACGGTTGTACAGGCAGTGGAATTATTGTGAGATGTCTTGTACTTTTATTGCACACCTAGAATTGTTGTTCAAATTTTGAAATTAAATAAATAGATTTATGAAGAAATCAAATTATATATATACTAAGAACACATGCTAATAATTACAACTAAATTTCAACAGAAATACAGAAAACAATAAAAGGGTAAAGAGACGAAACCGAAACCTGCACGGAAGCAGTTTCCTTAAAACAGATTTCGCCGCCTCACTGGTCGAGTGCTTGAGGAATCCCGGCGTCTGTCTCCCAGGATACGACGGTCAAAACCAGCTACGGCAGAAGCACTTTCTCTTTAGCTTAACGAACAAAACAGTGGCAGCACTCTCTCACTGTAGGAACTTTCAGGCAAACTGACTTGTGAAATGGAAGTAAAAATTTCTGTGTTTGAGACTTGACAGGAGGGTCTCAATTTATACATGTATAGGGAAGAGAGGAAGAGCCTCCAGCCTTTATGGCTGTTTATAATGTACCATTAACCTCGAATAAAGGCAGGAGTTACAAACCCCATTAATGCAGGAGTTACAAACTTCATTACCTTTTTTCCATGAAGCTAACTTCATGAGGTAATTTCTCATTCAAATCTCAATGATTTTTGGCTATTTTATCTGTGGTGTAAAGATCTCAATGCAAAGTATCTAGACCCACTTGGACCCAACACAATAGATGGTTGGGACCCACTTTAATATTTAATTAAAGTCACCACACTTTAATATTAAATTAAAGTCCCCAAAAATCATTTTTTCCAACAATCCCCCACATGAATAAAAATTGACCGAATGAAGCAACAAACGAACACCGTTCAACAATAAAGACTCTGAGAGAGAGTACAACGGACTAACCTCGGCATCAGAGAAGGTAGCTTTTGACTTTGAACCTCTCCCAGTGAAAACCTATCGAGTTTACTGGCTGATCAGTGAATATGACATCTTGAACTGCTCCGCCGTTTATGTAAACTGAGACAATAGATCTCACACGGGAATTACTCCTACCGCCATTCTGTTCTCACTGGTGTGCCCTGTGTGGCCCTAGACACTAGCCTGGTTCAGCGAGTGGTTTCAAAGAATCTTGGCCTCCCAATTCTTCTAGAAGCGGCCCCACTTCACACTCACATAAGTGACTCTACTTGAGTATCCTGTTATACTCAGCTCAATAGCTTAACACACTAGAGTCATTAAAAGCTCAGCTTAACCTCTACACTTGCAGGTATCACTGATAGAAGGAATGGCTGGAGGTTTAACCTCCTCAGTGACATACCACCGTTACACGCAATTAGGTTGTCCCATTGAACCTAGATCTTGGGATCTCCAGTCAACTAGGTTGGGTTTCCATTCCGGTAACTTCCAAAGCCCTCAACTCCATTCCTTTTGACGACGTTTCTACTAACTCTCGAGTTAACCCTTTGGTTAGCGGATCCGCAATGTTGTCCTTAGACTTTACATAGTCTATAGAGACAACTCCATTCGAGAGTAGTTGTCGTATGGAATTATGTCTACGACGGATATGTCTAGACTTTCCATTATACATATTACTCTGTGCCCTACCAATTGCAGATTGACTATCACAATGAATACAAATAGCTGGCACAGGTTTAGACCAACGTGGAATATCTTCAATGAAATGGCGAAGCCATACAGCGTTTCCCGTTGTTTTATCAAAAGCAATAAACTCTGATTCCATCGTAGATCTAGATATACACATTTGCTTGGAAGATTTCCAAGACACGGCTGCCCCACCAAGACAGAACACAAATCTACTAGTGGACTTTGAGTCTTTTATATCTGATATCCAATTGGCGTCACTATAGCCTTCAAGCACTGCTGGATATCGAGTGTAATGCAGCCCATAATCCTGAGTGTAGCGTAAATACCTTAACACCCGCACAATACCCTTCCAATGAGAAGCATCGGGATTACTTGTGTATCTACTAAGCCTGCTAACCGAGTAGGCTATATCCGGCCTAGTACAACTCATCAGATACATTAAACTTCCAATTACCCGAGAATATTCTAACTGCGAGACACTTTCATTATTATTCTTGGTAAAATGTAGACTTAAGTCTACAAGTGTCGATGACACACTCGTATCTGATCCACTAAACTTCTCAAGTATCTTATCAACATAATGAGACTGAGAGAGTACAATTCCGTCAGAGATTCTAGTAATCTTAATTCCCAGAATAACATCTGCAATGCCCATATCCTTCATGTCAAACTTAGAGTTTAACAACTTCTTGGTAGTTTTGATCATTTCATCATTACTACCTATAATGAGCATATCATCAACATATAGACACAAAATAACATAACCTCCGTCAGTGTCTTTGACATAAACACACTTGTCACATTCGTTGATTCTAAACCCATTTGACAACATTACGTTGTCAAACTTCTCATGCCATTGTTTAGGCGCTTACTTCAAACCATACAATGATTTGACAAGTTTGCAAACTTTCTTGCTTTGCCCTGGAGCTGAAAATCCTTTAGGTTGCTCCATGTAGATTTCTTCATTCAAATCTCCATTTAACAAAGCTGTCTTTAGATCCATCTGGTGAATTTCTAGATTGCGCAAAGTAGCAATCGCAATCACCATCCGAATGGATGTTATCCTAGTAACAGGTGAGTACGTATCAAAGTAATCCAGGCTTTCTCGTTGCCTGTACCCTTTGATAATGAGCCTCGCCTTATACTTGTCAATAGACCCATCGGCCTTTATCTTTCTTTTAAAAATCCATTTGCAGCCTAAAGGCTTACAACCTAGAGATAAATCTACCAACTCCCAGGTGTGGTTCTGTAAGATGGAGTCAATCTCACTTTTGATCGCTTCTTTCCATAATGGACTCTCAGGAGAAGTCACAGCTTCGTGGAAAGTTTGAGGTTCATTCTCAACCATATAAGTTAAGAAGTCTGGACCAAAAGATTTGGATATCCTAGCCCTTTTACTCTTTCTGGGCTCATCTAGCAAGCTCATCAAATTTCTCCAAAGACCTTGGAACCCTTTCATGGGTTCGGCAAGGAAAAATGTCTTCAAAGAAACATGCATTCCTTGACTCCATAATGGTATTCCTGTGTATGTCTGGAATTTCAGACTTATGTACAAGAAACCGATATGCACTACTATTATGTGCATAACCAATGAATATACAATCCACGGATTTCGGGCCTATCCTAACCCGTTTGGGTGTAGGAATTGCCACTTTTGCAAGACACCCCCACATTCGTAAGAATTTATACGAAGGCTTAACGCCTTTCCATAACTCTTTTGCTGAGCTCTTGGAACAAAACACACTCTAGAGTGAGTCTGCCAAGCTGTTGAACACATAGTTCCGGCAAAGATAGTCTGTCTGCTTCCATGTGTCAAGCGCCATGACTTTCTGCCTATCAGGCTCATTCTCTGCCATGGCTGGAGGATCCTCGCTCAGAACCTTTGCAAGGTTTAGTGTGGTCAAGTAGAACAGCATCTTTTGCTACCATCTCTTGAAGTTCACCCCAGCAAATTTCTCTGAGCGCTCATGATGACTGAGCAGTCCTCCCGGAACAACCGGAGTAATGCCATGGTTGACCACAGATGTCACAACAGTAGGGGTTGGCAACCCAGTTGCCCCGGGGTTCAGATCCCCACCAACATTAGCAGTAGCAGCAGCATCAGTGATAGTTGCCATTTCGAACAAATAAAACCTCCTTTTTAGCCAAGGCTAAACACTTTGGTTTCTATTCCAGAAAACCAAACCAAAATCCAAACTTACAAGCAATTTAAACTTGCAAACAATTTAAAATTGCTACACCCAAATACATGCATATAAAATGCATCTAATAAGCAAATATGCTTCAAACATTTTGATAAAATAGCCAATCCATAAGGATTCTATGTAGTCCAAACAATTCCTTTCTACGCTTAGGTATGCCTACAAAGAGAGTTAGTAGAAAACGACAACATAATATAAAGCAATTGTACATACAATCAAATATTATTTAACCTTCTAGCAAATCATAGAATAACTAAGGAATTAAGATACTATACAATTTACAAAACCTTATAACTTCTACATTAAATTAAAAAATTAATTGCCATAAATTATATAAGAATTTAATTCACAATAACCATGTAAATAAATATAGGCAAGTTACACAAATTTTATAACTCCAAAGAACTACATTTAATTCAAACTTTAATTCATCCAATTAAATCACACACTATTCATGGAAATAACTTATGCGTATAACTCTATAAAACTAGAAGCAATTTCACATGCAAATTAGATAGTAAAGCTAGATGCATGCAAAATCAAAATATACATATGCAATATTAGACAAATAGGATGAAACCAAATAAGTAGCATGCAGTTTATGTAAATAATTTGAATTGTTTATATGTAATAAACTAATAACCAAGCACTTCAAGTATAAAACCATTCAACCATTAACATGCAAAAATTCTAAAGATTAAATCATGTAATCTAGTCTAGAAAATAATAAGCATGTAACAAATTAAAACCTAGAATAGAATAGAATTAGTATGTCAAAATTGCAATATCAATAAAATTCATGCAAATCATAGAAGGGGAATGATGAACCATACTCATAAAATAAGATCAGAGTAATACAATTAAGTATACAAATTATGATAGAGCATTCTAATTAAACTAAACAATTAGAGAATCACATTGCATAATTTACAATCATTGAAATAGGGAGCAATTCCGCAACAGTTCCTAGTAACATTATACAAATGTCTATATAAATCTATTCGATCAATTTCATAGGAAAAACATATATGAAAAATCTGTTTTAAGCTTGTTATTCAAATTTTGAAATTAAATAAATAGATTTATGAAGAAATCAAATTATATATATACTAAGAACACATGCTAATAATTACAACTAAATTTCAACAGAAATACAGAAAACAATAAAAGGGTAAAGAGACGAAACCGAAGCCTGCACGTAAGCAGTTTCCTTAAAACAGATTTCGCCGCCTCACTGGTCGAGTGCTTGAGGAATCCCGGCGTTTGTCTCCCAGGATACGACGGTCAAAACCAGCTACGGCAGAAGCACTCTCTGTCTAGCTTAGCGAACAAAACAGTGGCAACACTCTCTCACTGTAGGAACTTTCAGGCAAACTGACTTGTGAAATGGAAGTAAAAATTTCTGTGTTTGAGACTTGACAGGAGGGTCTCAATTTATACATGTATAGGGGAGAGAGGAAGAGCCTCCAGCCTTTATGGCTGTTTATAATGCACCATTAACCTCGAATAAAGGCAGGAGTTACCAACCCCATTAATGCAGGAGTTACAAACTTCATTACCTTTTTTCCATGAAGCTAACTTCATGAGGTAATTTCTCATTCAAATCTCAATGGTTTTTGGCCATTCTATCTGTGGTGTAAAGATCTCAATGCAAAGTATCTAGACCCACTTGGATCCAACACAATAGATGGTTGGGACCCACTTCAATCTTTAATTAAAGTCGCCACACTTTAATATAAAGTTCCAAAAATCATTTTTTCCAACAAGAATTACTATAAAGAGCTTTTTAGGGAGGGCAGACAGATATATCGAGAAAGATGAAATCAGAGGCTTTTTGGGGTGGGTTAGATAAAAAATGTGTTGTATGAATATATGCTCTACTTATTAATCGTGCCCCTGCATGCCATCTTTAAAGAGGTGCAATGCACTGGTTATATTATTTATTAGTTAGTGACTCAGCTTGTCTTACTTGGTTGAAGGGAAAACTATATTCTGTGAAAACCATAAATAAATGTTTCCATAAGACAAAGATTAATGAACTTCTGGTGTAGAACAAAGAAAAAACGAAGAGATAAAAATGCAGATTACAAGGAGAAGGCACATGGGGAGTGCCGGTAACATGGTTTGACTTGGAAAAATGAAAATGAAAATTTTCAATTAAATTTTAACTAGAAGCAGAAAGTAAATTCTAGAAAATTTCGATTGATGTCATGCCGAGAAACTCTGGTTCACCACCGTGAAACCACCATCAACCACCAAGTTATGACCGCTGATATAAGCCGATTCGTCTGAAGCTAGAAACAGAGCAGCCTCAGCAATATGCCTAGCCTTCAACACAATCCCCTTCAAGTTAGCCAAGACACAACTATTAGCTTCAACCTCACTCGGTTCCAGATTGTAGGCCTTGCATGAAAGAGGCGTGGCAACGCCAAACGGAGAAACACAATTGACTCTAATTCCATGATGCCCAAGCTCTCTGCAAGCTGATCGAACCAGCCCTACTAGGGCGTGTTTGGATGCGGTATAGGCATGTGGCCCTGTTCCTCCAAGACAAGCTGCAACACTAGTAGTGCATATAATCGATCCGCGTATTTCTTTAGCCACCATTGCACGAGCTGCGTGTTTAATTGTCGAAGCAACGCCACGAACATTTGTAGCCATAGTGTTGTCAAGGCCTTCAATGTCGAGGTCTAGTATCCCAGTCAATGGGCCTATGATTCCAGCATTGCTGAACATGATATCCAATCTTCCATGTTTCTCTAGTGTGAATTTCACTGTTTCTTCAACTTGTTTCTCATCTCTTACATCGCAGTGATGGTAAGTAGCTTTGTCTGAGCCTATAGATGCAACCACTTGATGTCCCAATTCATCTTGAACGTCGGCGACAACAACCAAAGCTCCATTCTCAGTGAATAATCTGACAGCTTCCTCGCCGATGCCACTGGCTGCACCAGTTATAAGTGCCACCTTATCCTCCAACCTATAAATTATGCATAACATGCACCAAAAGTTTAGGAATCCATGGACTAAAGTGTTCAGAGAGGGAAAAAAAAAAAAAAAAGAAAAAGAGACTAGTAACTGGTGTGCTTGTGTTTGGAAGAAAATTTATGAAATCAAAATAAGAGAACATGTAAGAAGAGTGAATGTTGATGCATTTGTAGATCTCAAAGGATAATAGAAGAAAGATGACTTCACCTTGGTTTAGACATTGATGAGCCCCTTTGTCTCTTGATTGGGGGTTTGCTTAAAACTTGCAAGTTATAAGGTTCTTCTTGGATCTGCTGTTTATATTAGCTTTTATGGTTTCCCTTTATTGTATATATATATATATATATATGTGTGTGTATCATTAGGTTCACTAGGTTTCGACCCTTGATATATTCCCACTGTGAAAATTGTTTTATTATTCACACGATACTCCCAACTAATAAGATAACATAATATTTTATAAATAAAATAATACTGATCTATCTTTAATAAATTATTGAGAGACGTGGTCCGTGGATAACCTTTCATCTAATGTGATTTATGATTTTCATTTATTAATAACATCATATAAATAATTTTACATGGTATTATGATGACAATTAATAATTTTTCTTTATCGAATCTATCCTCTTTTGAAGTCAACTGTTGTTAACATTTGACAAAAGAATAAATAAGTCCCTCTATAATTGGAAAAAGGGCATAAACTAATTCTGACACTTGTTTAACGTGTCTGAATTCAATGTATATGTGTACTGAATAATTAATAAGTCGTAGTAGTATCAGTCGGGTTTTGTTGCAAATGGTATTATTTGAATCAGGTGGATCACGCACGACTGTTCACATTATATGTTAAAAGGTGGTCTTTGGAATATGAATTTAAAAAAAATAAAAATAAAATAAAATAAAATACGTAAAATATAAATAAAATATGATTATATTTTATTTATTTTTTTCCTTCATTTTTAAATTTTTATTAAAATTCATACTTTAAATACAACTTAAGGAGGAGCCGCTTGCGTTTTTTGAGAGTATTAAAATGGATGATGAGAGTTCCCATTAAGAAAGTGGTTGCCAACGCTCCAAGAAATTCTCACCCCCTCTCTCCCTCTCGCTCACTCCCCAACTCGAACTCCAACTAACTACACCAGTTGTTTTTTTTTTTTTTTTTTTTTTAATCGGCAACTACACAAGTTTAGTTGGTCATCAAGATTCTTTTAAGAAATTAGTTTTAAGAGAAAATTATAATTTTAACTCTTAGTAAGGGAATATTGAATTAGAAAGACAAGCATATGGTATTTTGTAAGGGTAGGCTAACTCTCGTAAATGCTAACAACTAATTTTCTACCAATTAGATCACCATAACCTTCCAAAAGTTTAATCCTTAGGGGAGGTTGTGGATTCAATTAATTCTCTTTAAAAAGAGTTGAATTAATGAGACAAATACTTGATACTTTACAAAAAATAAAGAGGTAACTCTTATAAATGTTATATCTGAAAACTAACAATTGACCTCCATCGATTAGAAAAAAAAAAAAAAAAAAAAAAAAAAAAAAAAAAAAAAAAAAAAAAAAAAAAAAACTTAGCACATGCTTCAAAACCAACCTCTTTCTTTGCCCTTGGTTATGGTTCAAACAACTTACCCACTTTTTTTTTTTTTTTTTTTTCCTTTCAAATATTTAAAATAAAATTTATTTATGTAAACTACTTCTAAGAGTATCGGAAAGGTAAACAGCTAAACAATGGTATTGAGTGAACCCGCAATAGCTAACAGCAATTCTAGCCATACTTTTTACTTTTCAGGAGTTAAAGTGTGAAAAAAATATATTTTTTATTTTATTTAATTACTTTAATTATTGTGTTCTTTAACTATATTTTTTATTTTAGTTAATCATTCAAACTAACTTAATTAATTTTTAAAACAAAAATGCTAATTGCTAATATTTTACTAATATAAATTTGCAATAAAAATAAATCTACCCATAGAAACATACAAAACTTGTAGAATGAGAAGAAAAAAAATACAAAATATAAAATAAATTATTTCATAATTTATCAAATAGAATTGAAAGAACATATAAAATTATTACATACACATATCTATATAATAAGGGAGGACTGTTTTTGAAAATGTCCCAAATGTATCAGAGATACATTTGGTTTTAACGGCCAAGATGAATCGTAAGTTCATCTCAAAGGCACAGATCAATAGATCTCCCGCCCAAACAACTCTTTGCTCTCTCTCCCACGTCTAGCTAAAACACATCTGCTGTCAGATCCGATCCTCCTCCTCCCCATCCCAAAAGCCTCTAATGCCTTACCTCTCCCTCTATACCTGACCAATGGCATTTTCTTCACACTTTTCTTCTCTATCGAAGAGGCAGCGATTAGTTTTCCAGGTACGGCTTAATTGTTTTGTTTTTGGTTCTTTTGTTGATGAATTTTCCAGGTACGCCGTTCGCGGATCGAATAACCACCGTCTTGGCGAAGGAAATCGAACCAAAATCCATTAGATTCAGAGAAGAAACTCGAGTCAGATCAGAGCGTTTCACGGCCATTGCGGTCGCCACCATACTGAATCCTCTCTTGAGATGGAGATGGATCGACTCCTCCAGATTTGATCAGAAGCGTTTGATCAGGAAACATGCACTTGGACACAGAACCGCACTTTCGTAATTCAGAACATCAACTATTTCAAAACCACTGCCATATATTCATATTCTTACTGGCTTGACATGTGATGTATGAAGATGTCTAAAAACTGAAAAGCCCCAGGTTAGTAATTTGTTTACTTTTTTTAATAAATTTTTTTTTTGAAATGGTGTTGTTATTGATTAATTAGTTTAGTATTTGATCGCCTTAATTTCGTATATTTTATATCATTTCCATTCCGTCTTGACTTCGTCTTTGATAGCTATAACTTCAGGAAAAAATAATTTGGGGGAAATTGAAAATGGAATTTAGGTAAATTCTCATTGAAAGCAAGTTTATAAATAAAGTTTTTATCATTTTTCAGTGCACAAGGATAATTATTGTTCAATTGCCAAAAGTTAAAATAATTAGCATTTTTGGCAATAAAATTTTCTATTTTCCTCATAATTATTTGAATTTTTTCTTATTGTTAACAATTTGCCCAAACACAAAAATCAAAAGTACAACAGCAGATATGATCAATATATAAATTCTTTTTGATTTATCACAGACTGACTTTTTTTAATAAATAATTGAAAATTGAACCGAGATGTACCTAATTATCAATAAGTTCACATTCATATTTTTTATCATAGCCCATTCGATTGTATTCAAATAACTAAAATGATAGCTATAACTTCAAGAAAAAATATGTAGTTGAATACAAAGAAATATTTGATTGTAATGAAACTTAGAATCTGTTAGGTTCAAAGCATCCCCTAAATCCAAAAATAGATTTTCAGCTCCCAAAACTCTCAAACCTGTTTTTGAGAACAAAATATATTACTGTAATATATAACTTGATCATAAGTTTTAAAAGTAATTTATAAATGAACGAAAGGAAAAGATAAATGCATAAGTTTTATGGACCATGATAGTTAGAATCTAATAAGCAACTCTTGCAAGAGAGGTAAGGTTCATTAAATTTGAACTAGCTGTTTGAATCCCTTTTAGTATCCAGTATTTCTTTGTATTTAACTACATATTTAACCCAGAATAATTTATAATTGAAATAGTTAGTTCTTGCCATGTAAAGCACAATAACTGCTCTACAAATGGCAAGGGCTCTGTTTGAAGGAGAGATAATGTGTATGTACTTTAATTAATTAAATATAGATTCATCAATGTTGAGTCTGTGAATATGTTAATTTGGTGAACTTGGAAATTTGTGTGTGGAGGGATGACTATAATCCTGGAAAATGTGATTAGGCTTATACTGAAGTTTTATTTCAGGTATCATTTTCTGAAGTTTTATTTCAGGTATCATTTTCTGCCTGCCGATATGCCTTATTATGACAATTGGAAACTCTGCACTAATTTTGGGTCTCTGGTCTGTTCACTTTTTGTGGACAAATTATTGCATTGTAAGGTGTGTTATTGGACTCCTCAATATCCATATATCATTTCTTCACCCAATTATCTTCTCTAGCGTGTAGTGATTGCTTTCTCACTTCTTTGATGACAGATCTAAGCAGTTTGCGCCAGTTTTGAAGTTTGTTCTGTGTTTATTCATTTCTGTTTTTTTGATTTTGTGGCCATCCATTGGCATTGTTGGAAGTATTATTGGTGGCGCTGCATATGGCTTTCTCGCACCGATGTTTGCCACTTTTAAAGCTGTCAATGAAGAGAAGACTAATAAATTTTACCACTGTATTTATGTATGTTTGAAATGTCCCAACTATTAATCGTTTTAAAATTCGATGTTCTTTGAATCTTTGTTGCCTTTGATGCTGATAAATTCCCTAACTATTAATGCTGTAGGATGGAACTTCTGACACTGTCAAACAGAGCTTTACTTTTGTGAGGGATTTTATGGATATATGTTACCATTCTTACTTCTCAGTTACGGATGACCTACGGAGTCAGGGGCATCAAGATGGAAAATATTTTGAGATTAGGTTTGTTGTTTGTGCTTTTAATGTTTGGAACTATTGTTTGTTTTAGACTCTTATCAATTATCAATTTGTTTCAGACTATAAATCTGAAGTAGAATTTTTATTCTCATATGGAAATCCTCAAAATGAACAAAATTGGCCAGCCTGTTAGAACATTTATAGTATCTTGCAGTCAAATGCTTGATTCAACACATGCCATTTTGATCCCCAGTCTTGTGGTTGAAAGTCGAAACATCATGGTTGCCACATGTCATTTTATTTCCTAATTTTAGATATTTACTTTTGATAAACAAATAACCTTAGCAGCCAATTCCAAATCATAAAAGTAGATACTCTCATGCAGTTGGAAAGAAACAGATCTCTTGATTACTTTCGTAGAGTTGATTAGTTTTTTTTTTTGGTAAACCTCGGCGGCACGAGAGGAAATATTGATAATCCAAAACCGAGATGGGGACATAATGAACCTTACCTCTCTTGCGAGAGTTGATTATTGGATTCTAACTATCATGGTCCATAAAACTTATGCATTTATCTTTTCCTTTCTTTCATTACTTTTCCGCTTCATCCTCAAAGAAGATCGCTGCCTCCTTTCTTGCTCCTCCTCCGCCTTCGCCGTTCTTCATTGCACCGTCCCCCTCCAGTGCCCAAACTGATGGATCTGCCGCATGTGAATCGTCAAATCGGTGTGATTTCGGTTTGATTGGTGTGATTTGGGTTTGATATTTTTTCCCCTTCTCTCTCTGTTCTTCTCCTTCATTTCATGAATACATACATTTTTTGGGTTTAAAATTGGGTTCATTGGGGCTTACAATCTGTGTAATTTGGGGCTTGCCATTTGTTTGTTCTATTTTCTCCTTCTACAAAAAGTTAATTTAATTGCTGACTAATATGATTTATATCAGTCTTATTCAATTAGGCAAGATGCCGGAAAATGCTTTAAAAGATGGGGAAAAGGAACGTTCCTCTAATTCTTCTATGCAGAAGGTAGGTTGTTCATATGTTTATCATACAAAGTGCTTATTAAATTATTTATTGAAATTGTCATATGTTCATATGTTTATCATACAGAACGTTCCTCTCCTATGGTCATATATTTATTGAAATTGTCATATGTTCATATGTTTATCATACAGAACGTTCCTCTCCTATGGTCTTGAAATTGTCTAATTCGCAGTTTTCTCCCATTGATTGGATTAAGATTACATTTTATTTATTGTAATTTGTATCTAGAACCATCATTTTTGTGCACGACCATATGGTTTCTGGATTCTGTTATTGTTGTTGAAACTGTGCTGATGACAAGTAATGCATGATCTTTGTCAAAAATTCTATTGAGACATAAAATTGTTGCTTTGCCTTTTGGCTAACAGAAATAATGTGCTAGCTTATCATTTTGCATTATGGCTCTCTTCAGTCATGCCAATGTAGATCTTTTGGCATTCATGCTGAAGCAAATATCCCAAAAGTTTAGGCTGAAAACTTTACATTTGTGAGATACATTTCAGGTTAATTACAATCTATACATTTTATAAAATTAATGGATAATTATATATTAAAGTTAATTCTACATTTTATAATTATACATTTTATAATTTGGGGCTTACAATCTGCTTAAGATCAAATTGTGTTTAATAAAATTAATGGATAATTATATATTAAAGTTAATTCTAATCATCAATTAAATTAAACAAATATCTAGAATGTGCACGTGTGTAGTGTGATGAGTGAATGGGTGTATGTTTGTTGGAGACTTTACTTACTCAAGGGAGAGAATGAAATAAAGAAAGAAATGAAATAAAAAAGGGAGATGCAAGGGTGCTCTGGAAGCAGCCGAAAGAGAGAATGAGAGAGAGAGAGAGCTTCATTACTTATATGTATATGGTGGTCAATCTGCTGGTGCAAATCGTGGAAAAAGAAGAGATGAAGAATAATGAAGAAGAATAATTAAGCTGATATTACCCCAATATCCATTGAACACCACGCCACACCTCACCTCACTCACTAATGATTTTGAAAGAGTTATTTGTTATGATTGGCAGGACTTATTAACTGTCCTTTTGGTTCAAAGGGGTTTTATTATTTGTTTGGATTTGTTTTTTGGGAGCGTGAATTGATACATGGACCAATTGTTAACCAAACATTTCTAACATTTTTTTATTTCTTTTTGTTGCTCACTCACTAATGATTTTGAAAGAGTTATTTGTTATGATTGGCAGCACTAATTAATTGTCCTATTGGTTCAAAGGGGTTTTATTATTTGTTTGGATTTGTTTTATGAGGGTGTAAATTGATACATGGACCCATTGTTAACCAAACATTTCTAACATTTTTTTATTTTATTTTTGTTGCTCACTCACTAATGATTTTGAAAGAGTTCTTTGGTATGATTGGCGGCACTAATTAATTGTCCTATTGGTTCAAAGGGGTTTTATTATTTGTTTGGATTTGTTTTCTAGGGGTGTAAATTGATACATGGAACAATTGTTAACCAAACATTTCTAACATTTTTTTATTTCTTTTTGTTGCTCACTCACTAATGATTTTGAAAGAGTTATTTGTTATGATTGGCAGCACTAATTAATTGTTTTATTGGTTCAAAGGGGTTTTATTATTTGTTTGGATTTGTTTTCTGGGGGTGTAAATTGATACATGGACCAATTGTTAACCAAACATTTCTAACATTTTTTTATTTTCAATAAATTTGCTGATACATATCAAACAAAGAATCTGCTGATCATTTATTTGATTTGATATGTATCAACATCTGATCAAATTTTATCTACTGATACATATCAAAGTTTACATTCAAAGTTCATTCAAAGTATAAATAAATTTCATTCAAAGTTCTATCAATTTATCTGTTGAAATTTTTTCTGTTGATATGTATCAATAAATTTCATTCAAAGTTCTATCAACTGGTTTGTATCCCTATCTGATTGATTGGGGTAAATGATTTCTGTTCATTTTATATTGTTGGGTTTGAATTCTCTCTAAAATTATCCAATTTACATTTGTCTTTCACACATACGTATGAGCGAGTCTTGCATTCACAATAGCTGGAATTGTTTGTAACACTAATTAACATCCTTTCTAACACTGTCAGTCTGTCATCATTAACATGTATACCCAGTGTGTTAGTGTTCCCCTTCAATTACTATGCATTTGTGTACACCATTAACATTTATTGTATACAGTTTTTATTTATTTTTTTTTATTATTATTATTATTATTATTATTATTATTATTATTATTATTATTATGATTTTTTTTTATGGTTAATTGACGGAATGCTTTCAATATATTTCAGGGAGGAATTTAAGGATGAGGAGATGGTTGATGTGAAGTCATTACACATCCGAAACTTTCTCTGAAGTTGAGTTTGTTGGTTACAATTTTGCTTTGCATTTAACAATTGTTAGGATACTCATATCCAGCAATTGTTTGAAGAAAAGAGATTATAACTGTTCAGGTATTTGTTAAAATAAAAGGAAATACTGGATTAATGTTTTGGTCATTTGTATGTGTCCGGTCTATCTTATCTTTAACTCCTTGAATATTGATTGGTTGGCGATCTCCAATCACAGTGAGATTTGAAATTGCAGTTGAAGTGCTGCCTCTTTTGTTTTCAATGGCCAACTTTTGTTTTAAGCTTCTGCTATATTACAGAAGGATTTTGAAGCTGTCTTCTTTGATTGAAATTTTTATTTTACAATTTTTAAGCTAGGGATATATTACAATTTTTAAGCTTCTGCTATATTACAATTTTTTTTTTAAAACTTGCTCTTATATTTTGATTTGCAATATTGGTTAACATTATAAATCTGATATGTTTGTTTCTTAATTTGCATTAAGATTGGAGGAGTTATTTTATTTGAATTTTGTAGAGCATGTAATACAAACAAAATTGTTACAAGTTCTTTAAAAAGAAAAATATTTTAATATGTTTTTATAATTGTATTTTAATCTTAATATTATTTACACCGTGCCTTTAGACACGAGCATACGGTAGGTCTTTAGGCAGAGCACTGGCTGGTGTGCATTATTTGATATTTAATTTTTTTTATATTTGATTTGTTTGGAATTGTAGAGTACAGTCTATTAAATATATTTTTATAACTGCATTTTAATCTTAATATTATTTATACCGTGCCTTTAGGCACGGGCATACGCTAGTACATATATAAAATATCAAATCCAAGACATAAATATACAAAAATTCAAGATATATATACATATATATATTTGTTTGGAGAGCCTCTAAAGCTCTTTAATTGTAACTATCAAAAAAGTAAGATGATAAAATAGCTAGCCCAATAATCAACCTATTAAAGTTTAAAATTTAAGTTACATTGGCTAAAATATCTAAAACTATCTCCTTATTGTATATAGAAATATAAATTAGAGTATTACTTTCCTGTTCCTTTGTCTTTGGCAAAAGTTGAACTCCCAATCTCTTATACGTAAAATAAATAAATAAATAAAGTGGAGAAAGGTCTCGCATTCTTATTGGTCAAGTCCCCTAGTAGTAAACCCTAGTCAAGGCATTACCTATTCATTCATCAAACTATTTACCAATCAAATGTTGGTAGAGCACCAGCTGCCTTGCACACCTGGTCCATCACCCAATAACTTCTCCTTCATTGTAGTTTTCTACAACTGAATTTTGGGATGACCATGTTGACATTTAAAAAATTATTCAGAATTTAAAATGAATGAATCAAATTTATTTTTAATGCATATGCTAAGTTATTTAACTCCTCTCCGAATTTTGACATAATTTAAGGCATGTCACATGACATGTATGAATATTGTGGTAATTTAAAATTTGTTTATTAAAATCGTAAAATCAAAATTTTAATTACTTTTAAATTATTATTACATTGGAAACAAGCTCGGCATGCGGGGCCAATATCCATCCCTGGCCTTGGCTTGGCCCGTAACTTAGAAGTTTGGCTTCAACCTATTATGTGATATCATTTATATAATATTTTGAATTAATAAAAAATCAAAACACACATTAAGGGTCTATTTGGTAACGTTTATGTTTTCAGTTTATATTTATAAAAATTTTATAAACTGATTTTTGTTTATTTTTAAAAAAACATAAACTACAAACACGTTTGGTAATTGACAAAATATTTTAAAAAATTTAAAAATATAAAAAAGAGTGAGAAATGGCAAGTGGTGGCAAATGGCGGCGAAAGACGGTGGTGGAAAGTGGTGACCGTGGGTGGTGGGTGGTGGGTAGTGGGTAGTGGTGGGTGGTGGCGGGTGGGTAGTGGTGGTGGGTGGGTGGGTGACGGTGGCGGGTGGTGGGTGGTGGTGACAGGTGGGTGGCAGATGGCGGGTGGTGGTGGGTGGTGGCGGGCGGGTGGTGGTGGTGGATAGGTGGGTGACGGTTGCGGGTAGTGGATGATGGTGGTGGCGGTGGTGGTGGTAGGTGGTGGTGGCAGGTGGGTAGCGGATGGCTGGTAGTGGTGGGTGGCGGCGGCGGGTAGGTGGCAGGTGGTGATGGTGGGTGAGTGGGTGACGGTGGCGGGTGGTGGGTGGTAACGAGTGAGTAGTGGTGGTGGTGGTGGGTGGTAGTGGCAGGTGGGTGGCGGATGGCGGGTGGTGGTGGGTGGTGGCGGGTGGGTGGTGGTAGCGGATAGGTGGCGGGTGGTAATGGTGGGTAGGTGGGTGACGGTGGATGGTGGTAGCGAATGGGTGGCGGGTGACGGTGGTGGGTGGTGGAAGGCGGGTGACGGGTGGTGGTGGCAGGCGGGTGGCGGTGGGTGGTAGCGAGTGGGTGGTGGTGGTGGTGGTGATGGGGGTTGATGGTGACAGGTGGGTAGCGGGTGGGTAGCGAGTGATGGTGGTGGTGGTGGTGGGTGGTGGGTAGTGGTGACGGGTAGGTGGCAGGTGGCTGGTGGCTAGTGGTGGCGGGTGGTGGCAGGTGGGTGGTGAGTGGTGGTGGCGGACAGGTGGCGAGTGGTGGTGGTGGGGGGCGGCGGATGGTAGTGGCGGATGGATGGCAGGTGGGTGGTGGTGGTGGTGGTGGCGGCGAGTGGGTGGCAAGTGGATTGTGGGTGGTGTTTGGCAGGTGAATGGTGGTGGTGGTAGGTGGGTGGTAAGTGATGGTGGCAAGTGATGGTGGGTGGTGGTGACGGAAGATGGTAGTGGAAAATGGTGGCGGGTGGTGGTTAGTGTTGGGTGGTAAAAAAAAAAAAAAAAACTCAAAACTCAAAACGGAAACACATTTTTTGAGTTTACATTTTTTGGCCAAATTTATAAACTGAGACCACTGATTTATAAATCAAAAATTTACCAAACAAGTTTTTATTTGAGTTTTTAAAATTTTTGTAAATATAAATAGAAAACTGAAAACATAAGTGTTACCAAACGGCACCTAAGTAAGCCACATGATACTTTAAAATTATTGAATAATTAATTGTCCATGATAGATCAAGAATCACACGTTGTGCTTTGAGAAACTCTAGGATCCGATTGGTTATGAACATCGAATACACCTAGAAACTAGTCCTATATATATGAGAGAGAGATTTGCGCCGGATAAGTACGGCCGAGCTACAATAACGCGAGTTATGTCGGACCTTGCGGGAGCCGTTTGCTCGGTCGGAGCGGTTCCCTGTCCTGTCACGCGGGGCCGAGCTACATTTGTCGACCAGAGCGTGGAATGATGCGTAAAACCAGACCGAGCTGTGATTCGGCTAGGTCAGATCTGCAATGATGTGTCTTGACCGAGCAAAGCATGGCCCAGTATGACTTTAGACAGGGGCGGAGGCCGGCATGCCTCACGGCCAGTCAGTCCGGAAGGATCGACTTCTTACAGCTCGGCTGTATTGATTATGGTTGTGTTTCCTCCCAAGGGATAGGTCAGTCGTGACAGCCCGGTAGAGTGTGCCACCTGGACCAATGGTGTAATGGAGGGGAAATCTACTCCCGGCACACGTCAATACCGTTTGGCAGTTCCACACATACTGTTTGGAGGTTTTGGCCTTTACATGTATAAGGTAGTGAGAGGCGAGCACTACCATTTGTCCAGGGAAGAACAGCAGAGGTAGTGCGCGCACAATCTCTGAGGCTGCATGGCTAGCCTAAAAAAAGGAGGAATGAAGGACGTTGGAGGTATGCAATCTGAAAAATCCTCTCTCTCTCTCTAAAAAGTACTTTCTTCTTCTTCAAGTGGTCTGACTTGATCGTCGGAGGGTCTATCCGGCAGCACACTGCCGGGCAGCTTACCATTTCTTTGTCTTCAAGTCAGGCGTTGTTACGTGAAGCTTGAGTTCAAAGAGTACGAAAAGCGAAGGATATTTCACCCCCGTACAATTGGCGTCGTCTGTGGGAAAACTTTGATATTCAAACCTTGCTCTTCAAGCTTTTTCGACCGTTTCCATGGCTAACAACGATGAAACTCCACTATCCGTCCCCGATGGTGTCACACCAGAGTCTGTTCGACGGAGAGAACGCCCCTCTACAATCCCATCCATGGCGGGCCTAGAGACCTCTTCAAGAGGTGCGCGAGACAAGTGTGCAAGGAATACTGATTGCTCGAGGAGTCCAGAGGGCCGTCGGCAGCGGGGGGAGTCGCATGCACAGCGCCTGGAGCACAAACTCAAAGACCAAGACGCCCTTATTCGCAAGATGGCGGCTGAGATGGAGGTACTAAAATGCCAGATCAGAGGGAATGGTGTTGCTGGAGAGGGCAACCTCAGTGAGCGCACCACGTCTCCTCGCTCTAGCAGTCACCGCTAAGAAAGGACGCACTCTCTCTCTATCACCAGAAGCTATGAGGTCGGGGACACCGACCCACAGATAGGCAAATTTCATACTCGCGACAGCACCTACCATCCCTCACGCACATCGTCGACGTCACGGTACTCTTTTTCACCCGTTCCGGAGACCTGAGGGATGTGTTGGAGGAGAGGGCACGCCGTAGAGAGACTCAGAGATTGCCGGCATTGTAGAGGCTGAGCTCCCAAATTCGTTGTAGTAAGGAAGTGGCAATGCTAGTGTAACAACCCTCACCACTGTTCACCGATAAACTACTGATTACTACTAAACTGAGACTGATTATGATAAGTAATTGAACTAATTGAAATACTGAACTGACTGACTGAAATCTGAAACTGATTGATTGAATATATCTGTTTGAATTGCATTTCTATCTATTTGACTGTTTGATTATCTGTTTATGTTTTTATGTTTGAACTGCAAATTGAAGGCGTTATTGGCGGCCGAACCAGAAATTGATTAGTGTTTCATGATCAGTAGAATTTATGTGATTTAATGATGTATTTATCTGAAATGGGATTTAGTATGATTAAATTAGATTAAACTAAGCTAAACTAAACAAGTTGCCTTATTTACGGAAATGCCACTGTGAGTGGGCCCTTTATTATAACATATTTGAGCCTTATTAATCATTCAACAAAACATTTCTTCAGCTCATTTCCTTGAGCCATAACCAACCAAGAGAGAGAGGAAGTGAGAGATTGAGTTCAACTTGTTGATTTGCTTGGAAATTGGAAGAAATTGTAGGAGATTTGCCTACTTGAGCCTCTAGACTTGTATTTAAGGAACCTAGGTATGAATTTTATCCTCTTAATTGTGTCTTTAAGTTGATTCTTGCATGGTTCATGTCAAGTTGAAGAGCTAAGTCATGATTTAGTTCTAGCATGTTGAATTGAAGCTCATTTCATGCATGCATGTTTGTATTGTTGCATTTTAAGTTGTTTTCATAGCAAAGTGTTACATGCATGTTCATATTATGTTTAAGTCCATGATTTCATCTTGTTTTGAAAAGAATTGGCTCATTGGAGCTAGCATTGAAGCTTTGAAGTGGTTTTAACTCATGCATGTCATGCTTGGATTATGTTCTTGAAATTTGGTTTGAAAATGAGTTTAATTGATCTTCCTTTGGGCTTTGATTTTACAAAATGAGCTTTGAATCCTGTTTAACTATGAGTTTTGAAGTGTTTTCCAGAAAATGAGTCCAAGAGGATCGAATTTGGTGTTTGAAACTTGATTTTGAGCTTGAGGTTCGAATCTGGGAATTCCAGATTTTGAACTCACGCTCGAGCGGGGTGACTGGCGCTCGAGCGTGGAAATCATGCTCCCAGCATTTTGTTCTGTTTTTGAGTCAGCTCGAGTGGGGTAATTTACGCTCGAGCGAGACCTTGTGTATTACGCTCAAGCGGGTATCGAGCGCCCAATCGAGCGTGAATTTCACCTATCCAACACTTTTGACTGTTTTGCATTACGCTCGAGCGGGTAAGTCTGCGCTCGAGCGGAAACATTTGTCTGCATGTCCGCTCGAGCGGAGTAATCGACGCTCGAGTGGGACCCCTGTTTTCTGAAAATTCTGAAAAAGCTTTTAAAGTGCATCTTTGCATCCTCATTTCATCCTAGGCATTCTTAGGCCTAGTTTAAGGCATCTTAATGAGGATATAGATGTAGAACCACGCCGAGGCAAATTAGGGATTAAGTTATTATCTTTCCCAACTGTGTAACTTAGTGTGTGTTCTACCTATATACTGTGTAGGATTGGCGACTGGGGATGCGCTCTAGCTTTACTGTAGCCCAGAACTCTGTGAGTAACAACTGCGTAAAGATATGTTCAAAATGATTATCTTCTAAACAATTGAACTGTACTGTTTCTGAATCGATACTATTAATAGAATGAATGTATGTCCTCTATTCTGAACTGTATTGTGGCATCCTTAGCAACTACTGTTACTGACTGTTACTGTTACAGAGATCTTTGTCGGTTCCCTTGTTGGAACCACTACTGTTTACTGATTGATGGCCATCATTTACTGTTCGGTCTTTTAAGACCTACCGTTTACTGTACTGTTATGCTAATGGATGTACCACATATGACTGAATGACTGATATACTGAATCAATGGACTGCTTTCATTACTGTAAGGGCATTCATTCTTAACCTCTTTACGTATTGTGTTATTCACTGGGCTTTAGCTCACTGTTCATATATATATGTAGGTGTACAGGCACCAGACCGTGGCTAGAAGCGTCGGGGTAACTCCAGTTTTGTCAAGCCAACCACTATGCCTCACTACGAGATTCCGAGCCTATCAAGCTGTGGCTTAGGGCTGTTTTAAATTCCCCCATCTGTTTCTACATCTGTTTTGTAATAACTGCATAGAACTGTATAGACTGTACTGTACTGTTTAATAAGGACTAAGTCCCTGTTCTGAATGATTGTATACAATGTACATACTGTTTTGTCACCGACTACATATATGTATGAAAAGTCTTTTTGGCATACAGACTGTCACGGCTCATTGGACATTGTTTATTTACTGTTTTGGCTTCCGCCATGCCCTTGTACTCTATTTTACTGTATTACTGTTAAGCAGGCCTTCGGTAATCTCGGATTACTGGCCGGTTACGATGCTAAACCCATAGGGACGGGTTTGGGCTGTGACAGAGTGGTATCAGTGCGATACTTACCACAAGTTATACCACACACACGTGTCCAAATGAGCTATAGGATGTCCTAGAAAAGCGATTAGGGCATTACATGAGCATGATAAGTATGTGGCTATGACATGACTGAATATATGCTAACGTGTTAATCTGTTTAAACAAATGACTGCCTATGTTGATAACTATTATAACTGCCTATAGTGAAATGGATAATGCAAGAACTGCAAATGAATCTGAATCCTCATCTTTTGAGGCAAGAATGACAAGACTAGAAAGAATGATGGAACTAATAACTGAAAGACTAGATCAACAACAGAATTAACAGCCCCCATCTCCTCCTCCGGTACAGCCGGAACAGAATGTGAATGTTAATGATGGGGACATAATTGCTCTCACCCAAAAGTTCAGTAAAATGAAACCGCCGTCCTTTCAGGGAGGCCTTGAACTGTTAAAAGCTAAAGCATGGGTTCTTGAGACTGAAAAGTTATTTGAGGTGTTTCCATGCTCTGAAGCACATAAAGTATTGTTAGCTACCTTCACCTTACAAGAAGAGGCTAGAAGGTGGTGGATACTTATCCGTGGTGACAACACTGTTATGACTTGGGCTCAATTCAAAGGAGCCTTCTTCGAAAAGTATTTCCCTCAGTGTGTTAGGGACAGAAAGGTAACTGAATTTGAACAGCTGAGACAGGGCACAATGTCCGTTGCTGAATATGAGACAAAATTTACTGAACTTGCCCGTTATGCATCGCACATGGTTGACACTGACTACAAGAAGGCCAGAAAGTTTGAAGGCGGCCTTAATGTTGCAATACTCGACAGAATAAATGTTCTGAAATTACCGAATTATGTAAATGTTCTTGACCGAGCTTTGATGGCTAAATCGAACATCGAGGCACTGAAAACTGAGACACCAGCGTCTGAATGGGGTAGTAAAAGGCAGGGTTTCAAATTCAAGAAAGGAAAGCATAACCCATTGAACAAGAAACAGAATACGGGGTCAATAACTAGCCCCAGCCAAGGGAGTAGTTTCATATCACCCTGTTCTGAGTGTGGCAGGAAGCACAAAGGGGTCTGTTACAAAATATTTGGAGCCTGTTACAGGTGTGGCAAGGTGGGCCACATGGTTAAAGACTGCCCCTCTGCTCCACAAGCCAATAGTAAAGCTGCACCAAGCGTGGCAGCATCAACTGTTGTACCAAAATTGAACCCCAAAGCTACCGGGAAAGAGCCCATGAGGCAGGGCCGAGTGCTCGCCCTAGTACCGAGAGATGTGCAGAATACCGAGACCGTTGTGTCAGGTATTCTCTCTATTTGTACTCAAAATGCTTATGTACTGATTGATTCGGGGTCTACGCATTCATATGTGTCGCATGCTTTTTCGCGAAAACTGAATAGACCATTAGAACCCATGAATTATCTATTAGTTGTATCATCACCCATTGGGGGATCCATGACTTGTGCATATATGTACCCTACTTGTGAAATTATTGTTGGAGATGCACATTTGTTTATTGACTTACTGCCACTGAACATTGATCATTTTGATGTAATATTGGGAATGGACTGGTTAACGAAATACCATGCTACTATAGACTGTGTAATGAAACAAGTAATTTTTCGTCCACCTGGTTTACCCGAATTTGTGTTTAATGGGGTTGGAGTAGTACCTCCTCCGTATTTGATTTCATCTGTGAAAGTTGTTAAATTGATTAGAAAGGGGTGTAAAGGATATCTGTGTTCTGTATTGACTATATCTACTGATGATAATGCTAACGTGAACAGTATTCCTATAGTCAGAGAATTCCCAGATGTTTTTCCAGATAATTTTCCAGGGGATTTGATTGACAGGGAGATTGAATTTACCGTTGATGTGATTCCGAGAACACAGCCAGTATCTAAAGCTCCTTACCGAATGGCTCCAACTGAATTGAAAGAATTGAAAGTTCAATTGCAAAAGTTGCTAGATAAGAAGTTCATCAGGCCCAGTACTTCACCGTGGGGCACACCTGTCTTGTTTGTGAAAAAGAAAGACGGCTCACTAAGACTGTGTATTGACTACTGTGAACTGAACAATGCAACTGTGAAAAATAAATACCCATTGCCATGTATTGATGACTTATTTGATCAGTTACAGGGTGCTCAAGAGTTCTCTAAGATTGACCTCAGATCAGGATACCATCAGTTGAAAGTTAAACCAGAAGACATTGATAAAACTGCTTTTCGAACAAGGTATGGACATTACGAATTTTTAGTTATGCCTTTCGGAGTTACCAATGCACCTGCTGCATTTATGGACCTCATGAACAGAATCTTTAAACCATACCTTGATGACTTTATTGTTGTATTCATTGATGACATATTGATTTACTCCAAAAGTATAGAAGAACATGAACATCATCTGAGATTTTCCCTACAGACCCTAAGAGAAGAGAAACTTTATGTTAAACTGTCTAAATGCGAATTTTGGCTTGATCATGTTATGTTTTTGGGGCATGTTGTTAGCAAAGATGGAATTTCTGTTGATCTGCAGAAAATTGAAGCTGTAGTAAACTGTCCTAGACCAACAAATGTGACAAAAGTCCGAAGCTTTTTAGGTTTGGCCAGATATTACAAAAGATTTGTCAAAGATTTCTCCAAAATTGCCTTACCGTTGACTCAGTTAACTCAGAAGGGGATATCATTTGACTGGACTGACCAAAGGGAATCAGCATTCCAAGAGTTGAAAACTCGACTTGTAACTACACCGATTCTTACCCTACCTTCAGGTATGGATGGTTTTACTGTATTTAGTGATGCTTCTCATAAGGGTTTGGGATGTGTTTTAATGCAGAATGGGAGAGTTATTACTTATGCTTCCCGACAACTGAGACCGCACGAAAAGAATTACCCAACCTATGATCTGGAACTTGCTGCAGTAGTATTTGCACTGAAAATCTGGCGTCACTACCTATATGGGGCGACATGTGAAGTATATACCGATCACAAAAGTTTGAAATATTTCTTCACATAGAAAGAACTGAACATGAGATAGTGGAGATAGCTAGAACTGATTAAAGACTATGACCTATAGATTTTGTATCATCTGGGAAAAGCCAACACCGTTGCTGATGCACTGAGTCAGAAATCGATTGGAAATTTAGCCTGTTTGCTTACCGGGCAGAAAGAATTGCTTTGTGACCTTGAAAAATCTGAAATTGAAATCGTTTTGCGAGAACAAAGTGGAACCTTAGCTGCTATTTCTGCTCAACCAGCACTGATTGAAGAGATTAAAGAGAAACAGCAACTGGATGACTTCTTGAAGAAGATCATCGAAGAAAGGGAATCTAAACCAAGACCGGGTTTCAAATTTGAAAATAATGTACTGAAATTTCAAGAAAGACTGTGTGTACCGAATGATACTGAACTGAAAAGAAGAATTTTGCAAGAAGGCCACAATTCAAAGCTGTCTATCCATCCAGGGAACACGAAAATGTACCAAGATTTGAAATTGAATTTCTGGTGGCCGGGAATGAAGAAAGAAATTGCTGATTTTGTATCGAAATGTCTTCATTGCTAACAAGTTAAAGCCGAACATCAACGACTCGCAGGCTTATTGCAGCCCTTACCCATACCAGAGTGGAAATGGGAACATATCATCATGGATTTTATTGTGGGATTGCCTCACTCCAGTAAAGGTATGGACTCAATTTGGGTTATTGTTGATAGACTGACTAAATCTGCTCACTTCTTACCTCTCAAAACAATTTATAATGCGGACAAATTGGTTGTAATTTATATTGATGAAATTGTTAGACTGCATGGAGTGCCTGTGTCCATTGTTTCTGACAGAGATTCGAAGTTTACATCGAGATTTTGGCAAAGCCTACAGATTGCATTGGGTACTGAATTGAGACTGAGTAGTGCTTATCATCCTCAAACAGATGGCCAGTCAGAAAGGACCATCCAGACTCTGGAGGATTTACTGAGAATGTGTGTTCTTGATTTTCAGGGAAACTGGGAAAGCCATTTGCCATTGGCTGAATTCGCCTACAATAACAGTTATCATTCAAGTATTGGTATGGCGCCTTTTGAGGCATTGTATGGCAGGAAATGTAGATCTCCGATTTGTTGGGTAGAAGTTGGAGATGGGCCTTTGCTTGAGCCCGAGATTGTATATGAAACAACTGAGAAAGTGAAACTGATATAACAGAGACTGAAAACTGCACAGAGCAGACAGAAAAGTTATGCAGATGTCAGAAGACGGGACAGAGAATATGAAGTGGGTGATCACGTTTTTGTGAAAGTGACACCGATGAAAGGCCAGACTCGTTTTGGAGTCAAAGGCAAACTAGCGCCGAGATATGTCGGACCGTATGAGATTATTGAGAAAATCAATCCGGTGGTATATCAAGTTGCGCTTCCTCCTGAAATGGAGCATATGCACAACGTCTTCCACATTTCTATGTTGAGGGATTACCTCCGGGATCCTTTCCATGTGATAGAGCCTACTCATGTAGTGCTGAGTGATGACTACACTTATGAGGAACGGCCTATTCAGATTGTAAACAGACGGATCAAGAAGTTGAGAAACAAAGAGATCCCGTTAGTGAAAGTCGACTAGCAAAACCATGGTGGCGTGTATGCCACTTGGGAAAGGGAAGAGGACATGGCCAAAAGATACCCTGAACTGTTTCCACTGAATTCTGTTTTCTTCCAGACTGAAGGTAACTCGAGTTTGGAGGACTAAACTCTTTTTAAGGAGGTGAAACTGTAACAACCCTCACCACTGTTCACCGATAAACTACCGATTACTACTAAACTGAGACTGATTATGATAAGTAATTGAACTGATTGAAATACTGAACTGACTGACTGAAATCTGAAACTGATTGATTGAATATATCTGTTTGAATTGCATTTCTATCTGTTTGACTGTTTGATTATCTGTTTATGTTTTTATGTTTAAACTGCAAATTGAAGGTCTTATCGGCGGCCGAACCAGAAATTGATTAGTGTTTCATGATCAGTAGAATTTATGTGATTTAATGATGTATTTATCTGAAATGGGATTTAGTTTGATTAAATTAGATTAAAATAAGCTAAACTAAACAAGTTACTTTATTTACAGAAATGCCACTGTGAGTGGGCCCTTTATTATAACATATTTGAGCCTTATTAATCGTTCAACAAAACATTTCTTCAGCTCATTTCCTTGAGCCATAACCGACCAAGAGAGAGAGGAAGTGAGAGATTGAGTTCAACTTGTTGATTTGCTTGGAAATTGGAAAAAATTGTAGGAGATTTGCCTACTTGAGCCTCTAGACTTGTATTTAAGGAACCTAGGTATGAATTTTATCCTCTTAATTGTGTCTTTGAGTTGATTCTTGCATGGTTCATGTCAAGTTGAAGAGCTAAGTCATTATTTAGTTCTAGCATGTTGAATTGAAGCTCATTTCATGCATGCATGTTTGTATTGTTGCATTTTAAGTTGTTTTCATGGCAAAGTGTTACATGCATGTTCATATTATGTTTAAGTCCATGATTTCATCTTGTTTTGAAAAGAATTGGCTCATTGGAACTAGCGTTGAAGCTTTGAAGTGGTTTTAACTCATGCATGTCATGCTTGGATTATGTTCTTGAAATTTGGTTTGAAAATGAGTTTAATTGATCTTCCTTTGGGCTTTGATTTTACAAAATGAGCTTTGAATCCTGCTTAACTATGAGTTTTGAAGTGTTTTCCAGAAAATGAGCCCAAGAGGATCGAATTTGGTGTTTGAAACTTGATTTTGAGCTTGAGGTTCGAATTTGGGAATTCCAGATTTTGAACTCACGCTCGAGCGGGGTGACTAGCGCTCGAGTGTGGAAATCATGCTCCCAGCATTTTGTTCTGTTTTTGAGTCAGCTCGAGCGGGGTAATTTACGATCGAGCGAGACCTTGTGTATTACGCTCGAGCGGGTGTCGAGCGCCCAATCGAGCGTGAATTTCACCTATCCAGCACTTTTGACTGTTTTGCATTACGCTCGAGCGGGTAAGTCTGCACTCGAACGGAAACATTTGTCTGCATGTCCGCTCAAGCGGAGTAATCGACGCTCGAGCAGGACCCCTGTTTTCTGAAAATTCTGAAAATGCTTTTAAAGTGCATCTTTGCATCCTCATTTCATCCTAGGCATTCTTAGGCCTAGTTTAAGGCATCTTAATGAGGATATAGATGTAGAACCACGCCGAGGCAAATTAGGGATTAAGTTATTATCTTTCTCAACTGTGTAGCTTAGTGTGTGTTCTACCTGTATACTGTGTAGGGTTAGTGACTGGGGACGCGCTCTAGCTTTACTGTAGCCCAGAACTCTGTAAATAACAATTGTATAAAGATATGTTCAAAATGATTATCTTTTGAACAATTGAATTGTACTGTTTCTGAATCGATACTGTTAATAGAATGAATGTATGTCTTCTATTCTGAACTGTATTGTGGCATCCTTAGCAACTACTATTACTGATTGTTACTGTTACAAAGATCTCTGTCGATTCCCTTGTTGGAACCACTACTGTTTACTGATTGATGGCCATCATTTACTGTTCGGTCTTTTAATACCTACCATTTACTGTACTGTTATGCTAATGGATGTGCCACATATGACTGAATGACTGATATACTGAATCAATGAACTGCTTTCATTACTGTAAGGACATTCATTCTTAACCTCTTTACGCATTGTGTTATTCACTAGGCTTAGCTCACTGCTCATATATATATGTAGGTGTACAGGCACCAGACCTTGGCTAGAAGCGTCGGGGTAACTCCAGTTTTGTCAAGCCAACCACTGTGCCTCACTGCGAGGTTCCGAGCCTGTCAAGCTATGGCTTAGGGGTGTTTTAAATTCCCCCATCTGTTTCTACATCTGTTTTGTAATAAATGCGTAGAACTGTATAGACTGTACTGTGCTGTTTAATAGGGACTAAGTCCCTGTTCTGAATGATTATATACAATGTACATACTGTTTTGTCACCGACTGCATATATGTATGAAAAGTCTTTTTGGCATACAGACTATCACGGCTCATTGGACATTGTTTATTTACTATTTTGGGTTCCGCCATGCCCCTGTACTCTATTTTACTGTATTACTATTAAGCAGGCCTTCGGTAATCTCAGATTACTGGCCGGTTACGGTGCTAAACCCATAGGGGCGGGTTTGGGCTGTGACAGCCAGCGCCCAGAGTGGTAGCGCCAGCGCTTGTGGACAAAGAGCTGGCGAGACTTACAGCTATGCCGCTGTCTCCAGAGATCGAGAGTACATCACTCCCTGCCGGATTCCACCAGCCTAAGTTCACCTTGTACGACGGCAAGATGGATCCGTACATGCAAGTAAGTCATTACCGGCAAGTAATGGCTGGACACTGGCGCAATGACGCCTTGATGTACCGTATATTCCCAGCAAGCTTAGGAGAACTGGGCCTGAAATGGTTCGAAAGGCTTCCGAAGGAGAGCATCGAGGGATGGTAGCAATTAGCGGATGCCTTCGTCACCAGATTCAAAACCAACATTCGAACACCAAAGGAGGTCGACCATCTCTTGGGCGTCAAGATGGAGTCTGGAGGTTCATTGAAGGCATATAATGCGAAGTATTGGGAAACTTACAATGAGATCCTTGACTGCCCCACCAATCTGGCGATTACTCAATACAAGCGAGGTCTCCCAATCGGACATAGGCTGTGAGATTCGCTTACAATGCACCAGCCCACAACCATGAAGTCTTTGATGTAACGGATCAATGAACACATCCGTGTGGAGGATGATGCCGCCTCTACGACCGAAAAGGCTAATCCGATGATGGCAAACAGAAGAATGGAGGGGATGGTTCACTCGGTCGGGCAGGAGGACAACCGCCCAAACGACCGGTCAAAAAATGAACGTCGTGGCTCAAACTGCAATGATAGAAACATAGGTCGCAGAAACGACTGAGCTAACGGCCCCCGTGATAAAGAGAAAGATGTCAAGAGAAAGTTGAAGGCGCGAACTGGTATCACCACAGTCTTTAAAATCCCAATTTACCATATCCTGAGTGAAATCTGAGGTGAACCTTTCGTTCGTTGGCCGACTAAGTTGGGGAGTACACAGAGAGGCTTCAACTCAAGATATCGTTGCACCTTCCATGAGGAACAGGGGCACCGAACAGAGGATTGCTTGCCACTCAAACAACATTTGGAGGAGCTGGTGGCTACGGGACATCTGGACCAATACATAGATGGGGGCATGAAAGCCGCTCCACTAGGACAGAACGAACCAAAAGGCCTAGCCGCCGTGGACGCAGCGCCACAAGGCGTAATCAATGTCATCCATGGCATCATTGAACCGGCAAGGGTCTACAAGCTGAGAGGGATGATTAAGAAAGCCGAGCACATGAGGGAGGTGCTCTCCGTTCAGCCCGCTGTAAAGAAGGGAAAAGCCGAAGAGAAGGATGTCCTTACCTTTTCAAGTAAGGACTTGGAAAAAATTCAAATGCCCCATAACGATGCCTTGGTAGTGACTCTTCGCGTCAAAAACTTCGACATCAAGAGGATTTTGATTGACCAGGGGAGTTCGGTCGAGATCATGTATTATGACGCATTCAAACAAATGAAGTTGGAGGACAAGGACTTGGCCCTTGCAACGTCTCCATTGGTTGGCTTTAACTCTCAACCAGAATGGCCGATCGGAAAGATCATACTGCCGGTCAGAGCGGGATCAGTCACGAAGCAAGTGGAGTTTTGGGTGCTTAAAGTTCCATCAACCTATAACTTAATTTTGGGCAGGGGCTGGTTACACGCCATACAAGTAGTAGCGTCGACCTACCACCAGGTTCTGCGCTTCCCGGCGCCAACCGGGCAGGTAGAAGAGGTTTGGAGAGACCAGGTAATGGCAAAACAGTGTTTCGTTGCGGTGAACGGCGGCCGAGTTGCCAAAGGCTTCGTTCAAATGATAGAGGGTCTGGGAGGAAAGGAAGTCCGGGAAGACGTAGGAAGAAAGGCCGAGGAGAAATCGGTTGAAGATTTGGTGGAGGTACGTATCGACGAGAACGATCCAACTAAGTTCTTTCTTTTGGGATCATCCTTGTCCAGCGCTGAGCGACTAGAATATGTCGACTTCTTGGTTTCCAACATAGAAGCTTTTGTGTGGACGCCTTACGATATGCCTGGCGTCGACCCTAACTTCATTTGCCATCAGTTGAATGTCTACCCGAATGCACGACTGGTCATCCAGAGGACGCGACGCTCGGCCTTGCACCATGCCGAGATAGTGGCGGAGGAGGTAAAGAACCTGCTAAAGGCAAATGTGATAGAAGAAGTACAGTACCTAAGGTGGATCTCTAACATGGTAGTAATGCCGAAGAAAAACGGTAAATGGCGGGTGTGCGTCGATTACAAGACGGTCAACCGTGCGTGCCCAAAAGATAGCTTTCTCCTCCCGAGAATCAACCAGCTGGTAGATTTAACAGCTGGTCATCAGAGGTTTAGCTTCCTGGATGCATATCGGGGCTACCACCAGATAGCCATGTATGAACCAAACCGAGAGATCACTTCTTTCATCACTTCAAGAGGGCTGTACTGTTACAAAGTCATTCGGGCTGAAAAACGCCAAGGCAACTTTTCAGAGGATGGTCACCAAGATGTTCGCTCCCCTTCTGGGCTGCACCATGGAAGCTTACATCGATGATATGGTGGTAAAGAGCAAGGAAAAGTCTTAACACCTCGCCAACCTAGCAGAGATGTTCGTTGCACTTAAACAGCACAAACTGCGTTTGAACGCTTCCAAGTGCGCCTTCGGAGTTGGCACCAGGAAGTTTCTGGGATTTTTAGTCACAAACCGAGGAATTGAAGCCGACCGCTTCCCAAATCAAGGCGATACAAGAGCTGGAGAGCCCAAACTCCACAAAGGACGTGCAACATCTTGCCGGGATGGCAGCCATGCTAAACAGATTTATAAGCCGGTCTTCAGATCGTTGCAGGCCCTTCTTCAAAACTTTGAAGGCCAAGTTCTTCTGGGATGACGAATGTGACCGTGCATTGGCGGATCTTAAAGTATACCTTTCCTCAGCCCCTATCTTAGTTACGCCAAGGCCGGGCGAAGAACTGCATCTCTACTTGGCAGTCTCTCAACATGGGGTGAGCACCGTCATAGTCCGTGCTGAAGGTACCTAGCACCTTCCCATCTACTACGTAAGCAAGACCTTGCTCCTAGCTGAATTAAGATATCTGCCGCTAGAAAAATTGGCCCTGGCCCTGATGACGGCTTCCAGAAAACTGGCGCACTATTTTCACGCCCACACAATAGTTGTGCTAACCAAGTTTCCACTAAAGGTGCTCTTTGAAAAGGTCGACTCTATCGGGAGAATTTTGAAATGGGCCATGGAATTGGGACAATACGACATCAAGTTCCAACCGCGTACCGCAATCAAAGCTCAAGCTCTTGCAGACTTTGTGGCGGAGTTTGCCCCTGGGATTCATCCTGTTTGCCCGGTTGATTTGGTTGGCGCGGATTTGGCACAACACAGCCCATGGTTCAGGCAATAGGCGCAAGTGGTGGATCGCAAATGGAAGAAGGGCAAATGGAAGCCAAAGTGGAGAAGCCGGATAACCCATTGAAGGACATGACCAACTGAGATATGGAAAGAGACCAGAATGAACCGACCAGTACCTTGGAGCTAAGAAGCTCCCAAAACTCATCAGACTGTTGGAAGTCCTTTATTGGCGAGATGTGGAAGCTCTTCGTCGATGGGGCCTCTAACAGACATGGCGCCGGGCTGGACACCGTGCTGACTTCCCCGGATGGGCTGGTTATTGAACAAGCAATTACGCTCGACTTCCCTGCGTCCAACAATGAGGCGGAATATGAGGCCCTCATTGCCGGATTGAGAATTGCATTAAGAATGAAAACGTCATCCCTTATGGTATTCAGTGAGTCCAAGCTCGTGGTCAATCAGGTCTCTGGGGAATATGAAGCCAGGGATGAAAGAATGGCCAAATATCAGGTGCTGGTGCGCGCAGAAATCAAAAAGTTTGCCGCAATAAGAGTGGAACAAATCAACTGCGAAGACAACAACACGACTGATGAACTGGCCGACCTTGCATCCACACAAATAGCATTCCCCAATCCTTTAATGATGGAATTCATACCTCGGCCAAGCATTGAGGAACCAGAAGTGTCTGAAGTACTCTGCGCCAACCTGGGACCATCCTGGATGGACTCCATCATCGCCTTCCTAAAAGATAGAATTTTGCCAGAAGAGAAGAAAGCGGCCAACAAAATCCGGGCCAAATCAGAGCGGTTTTGGCTCTCTCCATTCGAAGCCTTATACAAGAAGCCTTTTACTGGACCATATCTAAAGTGCGTCCACCCCAACAAGGTGGAAGCTTTCCTCTATGAGATTCATGAAGGCATCTACGGGAGTCATACTGGGGGCAGGTCTTTGGCTTACCGAGCGATTTTCCAAGGTTATTGGTGGCCGTGCATGCAGGCGGATGTGCAGAAATATGTTCGCAAGTGTGAAAAATGTCAAAAATTTGCTCACAAAATCCACCAACCGGCCAGAGAATTGCTCCCCCTTACAAGTCCTTGGCCGTTCGCGCTTTGGGGGTTGGATATTGTGGGACCACTCCCAGCAGCTCCGGGCAACCGCAAGTTCTTCATCGCTGCTACCGACTACTTCACCAAGTGGGTTGAGGCCGAGCCATTGGCGACCATAAAAGAAAAAAATGTGAAGAAGTTCGTCTGGCAAAATGTCATTACTTGCTTTGGTATACCGAAGGCCCTCATATCGGATAATGGCACTCAGTTTGATAGAAAACTCTTTCGCGGATTTTGCGAGGAGTTAAAGATCGAGTTCTACAACTCAACACCAGCCTACCCTCAGTCAAATGGTCAAACAGAAGCCTCAAACAAGACCATCATGGACGGGCTGAAGAAGCGGCTAGAGAGAGCCAAAGGAAAATAGGCTGAAGAACTCCCCAATGTGCTCTGGGCATACCGTACCATGCCAAGGCCCTCAACCGGGGAAACACCATTCGCCTTGGCCTATGGCATGGAGGCCGTCATCCCACTGGAAGTCGGCATGCCAACCATCCGGTCTGAAAGTTTTTAGCTAGACTTAAACAATGAAGCAGTGGCCTTGAAACTTGACCTAGCTGAAGAAAGGAGGGAACGGGCTCTAATCCACATAGCATCTTATCAGCAAGAGCTCTCCAGGAAATACAACAAGACCGTGCATCCAAGGCTGTTCAGGATTGGAGACTGGGTCTTGAGAAAGGTAATGGGCAACACCATGATCCTGGACGAAGGCAAGCTCGGTGCAAACTATGAGGGGCCGTATAAGGTGACTGGCCTTGCAGGCAAAGGGGCATACCATCTGGAAGACTTAGATGGTAAAGCTATTCCCAGGCCATGGAATGCAGCTAATCTTAAGATTTTTTACTTTTGAAATGTAATCGTTTTTGTTACATAGCCTTTTGAACCTTTAGCCTTTTGGCATTTGATGTAAATCGCTGACATGTAATGAAAGATAGCCCTACTTTTTTCTTATATTATGTGTTTCTGTACAATGACATCATAAGGATATTGGGCCACTATGGATGCCAGGGGCAAGAAGACCAACTTACACTGGTCCGAACTGACTTTTTCTCGGCAGTTTAGAGACAGGCCGTACAAACAATTGGTGTTCTGTCCAAATTGCATGAAGGCCGAGCTGATTTTTGCTCGTTTAAAATGAAATGTTGGCGCTCTGACCAACTTGTAAAGGCCGAGCTGACTTTGCTCGCCCGTGTAAAATGTTAGCGATCTGCCCAACTTGTAAGGGCCAAGCTGACTTTGCTCGCCTGTGTAAAATGTTGGCGTTCTGACCAACTTGAAAGGGCCGAGCTGATTTTGCTCGCCCAAGTAAAATGTTGGCGTTTTGACCAAATTGCAAAGGGCCGAGCTGACTTTGCTCGCCCGCGTGTAAGGTTGGCGTTTTGACAAACTTCCAATTGGCCGACCTAATTTTGCTCGCCCGACAAATAAGTTGGCATTTTACCCAATTTGTGTAAGGGCCGGGCTGATTTTGCTCCTCACAAACTTTGTAGCCAAGCTAAAAGTTGACAAACATTTCAACTCGAAGAAAATTTACACATTATAACTAAGACAATCACAACCGCTGTAGACGCGTCCCGCGGAGGGGGGACCTTCGCTGCTACAGTTCGGACTCGCGATTTTTGTTTGTCGCGGTTCTTAATCTGAACCAAAGAGTCCAAATCTGGCAAATCGTTTTGAGAAACAGATTTTTGAAAAAGTAGTGCCAAACATGGACTGCTTTGCCAGATACAGAGTCGCCACCTAAATATTTTATTTTGGGAGAATTTAGGAAACCCTGACTCGGTGCCAAAGGCCACGTGTCCGTCATCACCAAAGTTGCCTCGGCTCGGGAACTTGGGTACGATTGGGGAAGGTCAGTTATGAGCACCCCCTCTCGCCCGATCCGAAGATCGGCCTCTACTAACCATGATATCCAATTTTGAAAACTTTATGTGTTCTTAGTCCGGTTATTAGCCTAGAATTACTATGTTATGCGCACAGCAAACAAGTATAGACCAAATCGCCTAAATTGGAACAAAACATTTCATGTTTGTTTTGAAAATGGTTTGCTACTCGCAAGTAGGCTAAAATGCAGGTTTTGCCACCCTCAAGTGGGCTTTAAAATTCACAGTTTTGATGAATTATCCCAATTTAAGCAATTCGACCTTCATCCACAGGCATTCAAACAGTTTATCACGTAAGCATCTAGCCACATGGTAAGCATGCTATCATGATAGCATTCACATGCATGCGGTATGCTAAAGCATAAAAGCTCACTTAGTACTCCAAGCCAAAACAGAAACCAGTTAGTAATCACATGCATGATCCTAGTTCATATTTGAAATGGCTAATGCAACACATGCAAAGATGCAATCTAAACAGGCTCGGCTATCCTAAACATGGCATGTGAAGTACTGCAACTAACAAATACTCAACTTGGAATTGAAATACGAGTGCAGTTAGCATGATGTATCGAGCCTGGTGCATGCAAGACAAATGTATGAATGCACGCATGCATAGTATAAGGTATGCTAATTTAAATATGCCCTAGTCTACCATCATAAGCAGGTAAATAAAAGGGAAGAAAGACGTGGGGTTGGAAGACATGCACACACGCACCCACACTTATTACAAATTTGCCCTCGCTCGGAGGGACCGAAGAATAATACAGTCCGAATAACAAATCAACTATCCTAGCTAATTAATTATTACAGACCCTTAATTAATTAACAAAATAAATGCAGACAGAAGGTGGTCGCAGCCGTTGCCTTGGGATGCGCGAATGATGCATGCTTGACCTATATCGCCCGGAAACTCGCTGCCATAGCACTGTTGCCTCTGTTTTTTCATTACCCTGCTCCTCTGAGGACTGCCAAAGTCTAGGGACATGCTCTCTGGATGTTGGGGAATACCACCGGCTGGAAGGGATGGCCACCGGCCATGGGAAATGGTCACCGGCCTCTGATGAAGTTATCGGCCATTGATGGATTGCCGGTCGGCACTGAATGTTGCCGGTCGGCAGAAACTTCCTGCAGAAGACAGTTTTGACAGCAACAAAGGACAGACAGTGTATGGCATGGAATTTTTAGGCAAATGTATGCATGGACACACTCCCTATCACGTAATGGACTCAAGGGAGCATGGCCCTCGACCCCCGGGCCACCAATCACGCATTTCGATGCATGATGGCCAAAGAGTATGCATTTCAATGTCAAATGCAATGCACACAAAACATACAAGAGACCCAACCTCAATCATGGTTGGTCAAGAGGCGAGACGATGCACAACAATGCACATGCGACCTAAGCATGCAAGCAAACATACAAACATGCAATATAATTACATGGCACACACGATGCTAACAACATAACATGCACAACGCATTGAAACATGGCATACACAATGCAAGATGGGCTTACACCAATACAAGTGGACCTCAGCCACACTCACATAGGAGGCCATAAGATGAAAATGAAGTGCCTCAAAATGCGTGCACACGAGCACGCAAACCGAGGCAATGGCATATGCAATGCAATGGCATGGAAAATGATATGCAAACATGCTAATGGGATTTCAGCACTGAAATGTGGGGGAAAACAGCCCCGAAATGAGGCGAAAGTACACCCGATGCATGGAATAGTCCCGAAACATGAATTTTGGCACCCGAAATGGCCTATAGCTATACCAAACATGCACAATATGGACATGCAATGAATAGATAGTAGCAAGGCAGCCCCAAAATAAGAATTTTTCCAGTTCAAAGCATGGCCAAACAGCAAACATAAATAGGGCAAAACTAGTATGCAAAAATGGCCCTAAATATGAGATTATGAAGCAACTCACAGCTGCTGACTCCAAACAGGTTAGGGCCCTTCAACAACATTTAAGAGGGGCCCAAATTATGCACATTTACAGAACTGTAAAAACCCCAAAAACAAACATAGGTATGGCTAAGCTCTTATGCAAGAAATAGGCCAAAAGGTGGCCAAAGAAGCAAGTATACAAAACATTCATCAAACAGCCAAAGACCCTTAATGAAACATGACAAGGGGGTCAAAATATGGCTGTTTTTAGTTCTGTAAAAAGACCAAAAACAGAAACATGATGGGCTAATAAATCATGCAAAAATGGGGACCAAAGAGGGATATAATGACAAGTGGCACATGGAGGTCCCAAACAGTGATGAGCCCTTCTTCAATGTTGAAGAGAGGCTCAAAATAAGCTCACTTACAGTTTACATCATGCTCCGAAACGGATCACACACAGGACAAAAATACTATGCAAGATTATGGCATACAAGGGGGATAAAGAAGGAGGTGCAAGATGGGGACCTCAAATGACAAAATTCCCTTAATGAAACATGAATTAAAGCTCAAATAAAGGGTAGTTTCAGTTTTGGTCGGAGCTCAAAACAGCAAGCAAAAATGGCTAAGAAAACTTGCAAAAATGAGCTAGAAAGAGGGAGAAATCAACTCACCCTTGAAGACCAATCCTTTGCTACCTCTTGGACCAAGAAAAGCTGCCTCCTAGCCTCTGAGAAGGCCCTCCAAGCTGCTGGAATGGAGTGGTGGTGTGGTGCTATAGGGTGTAGTGCAAATAGGCCAAGAACAAGGGTCTTTGAACACTCTAACACCCCCAAAATGTAGAGAGAGAGAAGGAGATATAGAGAGAGAGTGTATATATATCAGATATATATGCCCTAGGTCTGGTTTTTGTTCAACCAAAACAATGGAGGAGGATGGCTTCCTTTTATAGAGCAAGGAAAATGACATAAAGCTTCTCAAAGAAGCTATACAAAAGGGTCAAAGGGACCAAGCTTCTAAGAGAAGCTAATGCAAAGGTGCAAGCTTCTTGAGGAAGCCAAGACAAGGGGTTAAAGCTTCCTCAAGAAGCTTTGAGCAAAGGGTGCAAAAAAAAGGGTCAAAAGGTGTGCAAAGGGTGCAAAACATCCACACACTTGCATGGGGAGCAGGGTCTGTGCATTCCAGCTGCCACAGCTGGCATCCATTCAATCTGCAGAATGCTCCGGAAGGTCGTCGGCTAGCAAAAAAGGTTGGTCGGCTACTTTAATCTGTCGGTCGGCAATCTATTTGGCCGGTCGGCCATCTGTTCTGGCCGGTCGGCCATCTATTTGGCCGGTCGGCCATATATTTGGTCGGTCGGTAGGAAAAATCTGCTCTGCAGGTCCAACTTCAAACGGGCATAACTTCTTCATATGAACTCCTTTTTAGGTCAATCTTGTGTCCAAATTGAAGCCCCAGAAGTAAGCTTTCCAATGGCATCAGCCTTGCATCAAAATTCCAACTGCGAAAAAAGTTATGCTTATTTTGGTGAAGGCTGCTCTGTTTCGGTCCAACCGGGATGATGCCCAACTTCAACCAATCATATCTCCACCCTCCGGACTCGGATTTAAGAGATTCTTGAATGAAAAATGAAGTCCCGGAAGTCTTCTTTCCAACGGTGGTGGCCTCATAGATTAAATCCAAGTGTATAGAATGATAAGCTTGATTTAGCGAGGACTGCCCGTCCCTCTCCTAGCGATTCTTGCCTATCTTCTTCTCCAACTTGGCTTTTCCCCTCTTCTCCTCTTTTCTTCAACTTCAAACCCCTAAGTAAGGTGTTTTGAAAGATCTTTCAAAGATTTCATCTCTTTTTCATTCATTTCCACCTTGTCCTTGCTCGGTTTATCGAAAAGCACATTTTTTGACAAAATGTGAGCCTCGGAACATCGTAGAAATTTAATTTCAAAAATGTTTCGAAAGAGAGGGTTTTAAGGTCTAAAACCATTCAAAATAGCTTTGGTCCAAAATGGGGTGTGAAGTTGGGATTTGACCCTCTCATTGTCGAAGAAATTGAACCTTTGCCCTGCACACCTTTCATCACCAAGTAAACCATCAGTAACGCCCAAGTCTTATGGGCTGTCAAAAATGGGGTGTCTACAACCGCACAGAAATGGACACATGACGGGCAAAAAGTTGAAATTTTCATTGATAAAGCAAGTTGGATTACAAAAATAGGGCCAAGCGTGGTTACATTCAAAAAAAAAAAATACAAAAGAAGATCAATCTAAATCTACAAGGGCATCTTGTTCGGCCACTCCCACATCGGCTTCATCTGTCCCAGCTTCAACCACCGCGACAACCTCCCACTCGGCCTCTCGATCCTCAGCAACTTCGAGGACCTCAGAAGGATTTTGCTCTGTTGGTTGCACGGTGGATGCTTCTTCTTCGGCTGCTTGCTTCGCCTAAACTTGCCGCTCATAAGTCCTTTCACCCTCCATGTACCCGCGGTCTTCAGCGTCCTCGACCTTCTTGTCCACCTCGGCCTTGTGGGCATTGCAGAGTTTGTGCAGCTCGGAGATGTATCGAGCCTTGGTCATCTGGAGGGCCTTCTGCTTCTCCTCATCAGCCCAGGCCAACCGTTCTGATAGTTGGTCGCGCTCAACCAACAGAGCTTCCTACGCGGCCTTCACTTTTTCCAGCTCGGCCATCTTGGCCTTGTTGTCGGTAATGGCCTCCCGCAGACTCTTCCTCATGGCTATCATTCGCTCGTGGGTGAGATAGTTCTTCTGCGCGGCCTGTAAATACATAACGGTTGTCAGAATGGAAAAACCGAGAAACAACTTAATAAACTAAAGAGATTGCTAACTTATCAACACTATTGACTTTGCGGTCGAGCGGAGCACCTTCAGGTCGGACAGCCCTTCGTGCTTCTTCATGTCGGCGGGTAGGAGCAACCCCTTGGTCATGTTGAAACCGAGAGAGTAATCCTTGTTCGCGTAGACTGAGTCCGCAGTGGAGACAACCCGGCTTTTATATGATAACTCAGGCGACCAGACCGGGGGGGCACTGGATCGTGTGGATGGCCCACTGATCAATTGCTTGGTCTGGTCCCCCAAGTCGGTTGATGCATGCTGGGTCGAATCCTCGTCGGCCAGATGTTGTTCGGTTTGATCTTTTCTCGGTCACTTCTTCGACCGACCTGCTGCTTGTTTACTGGCCAGAGCCAACACAGCCCCCTCCCCTTACACGGCCATCATGGAAGAAGTGCCCCAAGCTGCCTCCAGTGGCTGGGAGTCGCTCGCCTCGCCGGTGATCATCAATTTGATAGCTCGAATATTCGCCATTTCTTGCTCGGCCGTCAAAGGTACCAGTTTGATCGGTGGAAGGCTTGGATCTGGTTCTAGCGAGGGCACATGCAGAAAGTCGGTTACCCTACTCTTGCGCGGCGCTGTGTAGTAGTAGCTCGGTTTAAAGCCTAGCAGCTTTGGTGATTCTCGCTCCTCGGCCGGATGACGCAACAAAACCCTTATGTCTTCCTGGTTAGCGCGGGAGTAATCCTCTGCCAAGAGCTTATAATCTGCAAAAAAAGACAAGTGTTAGATCGACAACAAGAAAACCAATGCAGAAAGAAGATAATACGGTTCGCCGAGATACTCACCGGCATTCCCAAAATCTTTCCTAATGTATCAGCCTGGTATGGATGCCTCGCTGTCCTAATAGCGACCGGACACCCACAAGAAGTCGTCGTCGTTGGTTTCTTTGTCTGGATTACCTTCGATGAGTTTTGCTCGGCCTTTCCTAACCTTCAGATACTAGCAAAGCCCACCTTTATTTTTGCTAAGACTATATTGGTGAAATATCTCGGCGAGGCCGAGATTCAGACCGAGTATTCTATTTAGCTTGGCCACACCGTTTATTATCTTATATGTATTGTTGGAGACTTGGGTTGGGCACAACCTTGTCTGCCTAAAAAACTCGCAGATCAGTGAGTAGACCGGGAAGCGCAAGCCTCCTTCTACTATGGACACCACCGTGAAGGGGCATTTGTCCAGCTCGCCCCAGGAAGTGTCTCCTTTCTTGGCAAGCTCCAAGTGGACATCATCTGGGATGTTGTACTCTCTACGAAACTTGACCAACGCCCCGGGAGAACTCACCATGAACCGGTATTTCCCCATCTATCCCGGTTTTATTTTTTGGTGTGACTTAGGTCGTATCTCGGTGAAAAGTTTTTGAGTGTTTGCTCGAAATTTGAGCTTCACCGTTGGTAACGCCGAACGGGCCTGGTCGGTCCTAGTTTGTTCTGCATTATTAAGAAATAAGGCCAAGGGTTAGCGCGACATAAATTGCACGGCTTCTATGTAGACGTTTCTAGCTCGGTAAAAGTTTTCTAGGGTGCTTGACCGGCCTGACTCTACCTCGGTTCAATTGTCTGGCTGATTTGGCCTTCCTAGTTCGGTTCTGGTTTTCAGCGCAGTCAAGTCCCCAAGAAGAGACCTTAAATAAGTTTTTGCTTGGCTAAATTCTATTTATGGATCTAAATTGTGGATTTAGCTCGGTTTTACCCAGGATTCAGGCTGTTTATCCTAAATATGAAATTTGTGCATTGAAACTTGGGGAAACAAGGGGCATGGGAGCCCCATCTGCTTCTCTGGTTCCAGTTTTTCCTAGGATGTACCAGTACTACCCCAAAGAGGGGGTACCGGTAGGATTCTAATAGTCCCAAGCAAGAACACAAAGAATAAAAACGAAGAACTTGAAGAACACAAATGGAAAACACGAAGTATGGGCAGAAAAACTTACTGATAACGGATGCCAAGCAGAGAGCAAACGATCACGAGCTTATTTGCAGCTTCTGAAAGAACGGAGATGGTTGCAAATGGGGCGAACAACAGCCAAGGTGGTGGTGATAGGAGCTCGACGATTCGAAAGCTAAGGTTTGGCTCTAAGAGGAAGATGAACTGTAAGGGCATAGGGGACCCCTCGTATGTATATAAAAAGAGTAGGAAATCCAAAAGGGCGGCAGCCGTTTGAATTTTGCGCGTGAAGGAGACAGCTGCAAGGCTACACGGGTCCAATGATGTGAAGCCACGTGGCATCGAAGAGATGGCTCTGTCAGTACGGTTATACGACCGATGACAAGACTACTAGCGCAATTCAGAAGACCGACCAAATAGGATAGCTCGGTAGTGGCGGTATCCCTAATCACGCTCAGCTCGGATGGGATTAAGGGGCAATTGAGAGGGAGATTTGCGCCGGACAAGTACGACCGAGCTACAATAACATGAGTTATGTTGGACCTTGCAGGAGCCGTTTGCTCAGTCGGAGCGGTTTCCCGTCCCGTCACACTGGGCCGAGCTACATTTGTCGACCGGAGCGTGGAATGATACGTAAAGCCAGACCGAGCTGTGATTCGACTAGGTCGGATCTGCAATGATGCGTCTTGACCGAGCAAAGCATGGCTCAGTATGAATTTAGACCGGGGCAGAGGCCGGCACGCCTCACGACCAGTCAGTCCGGAAGGATCGACTTCTTACAGCTCGGCCGTATTGATTATGGCTGTGTTTCTTCCCAAGGGATAGGTCGGTCGTGACAGCCCGGTAAAGTAGGGGTGAGCATGGTCCGGATTGGACCGGATTGGGATAAAACCAGGACCAATCCGTTATCTACGGTTCTTGAAAAATTAGAACCAATCCAATCCGTTTAAATTATAGAACCAATCCGAACCAATCCATTTAAACATGGATTGGATCGGTTTCGGACCACAGATTTACATAATTAAATAACAAAAAAATGTATATGACACTTTAATTTCATTAAAATATAAATATAGTACCATATTAGTTTCACAATAGCAACATGTCTTTTTCATAATAGTGACATATTGTTCTAGAATTTAAATAACCATAAGAAAACTGGCTCCACCATAAGTATTTAGACCATTAGAAATTAACACTAAACACTAGCAAATAAAAGTAATCAAAGAAGATACTATGCGAGTTTAGGTTTGGATTTAAGCTTTATATGAAATAAGAGAAAATACTATGCAAGATGGTGTATAATAAAAATATAGACTATTTGTATACGGTTCGGATCGGTTCCAATCCAGAACTGTGGGGTTCAATTCGGAACCAATCCGCAAACTACGAATTTTTAATTTTTCAATCCGGAACTGAACCATGGATTCAAAAAACTAATCCAAACCTACTAGATTGGACTGGACTGGATCGGATTACGGATTTCACGGATTCGTTGCTCAGCCCTACGGTAGAGTGTGCCACCTAGACCAATGGTGTGACGGAGGGGAAATCTACTCCTAGCACGCGTCAATACCGTTTGGCAGTTCCACACATACTGTTTGGACGTTTTGGCCTTTGCACTGCCACCTATCCAGGAAAGGACAGCAGAGATAGTGTGCGCACAATCTCTGAGGCTGCATGGCCAGCCTAGAAAAATGAGGAATGGAGGAAGTTGGAGGTATGCAATCTGAACATTCCTCTCTCTCTCTAAAAAGTGCTTTCTTCTTCTTCAAGTGGTCTGACTTGATCGTCAGAGGGTCTATCCGGCAGCACACCACTGGGCAGCTCACCATTTCTTTGTCTTCAGGTCAGGCGTTATTACGTGAAGCTTAATTTCAAGGAGTACGAAAAGTGAAGGATATTTCACCCCCGTACAATATATATATATATATATATATTCTCTCTCAATCTAGTTTCTAGTGTCACAAAAATTCTTCAAAGATGCATCTAGCTACATGTTCTTGTCTTTCTAATGTAAATTTTACATATTATAAGGTAGCAGCATAGTCATCGAATACGTAAGATTGGTTGCACATGAATCATGGTTTAACTACTATTTGTTCCACACACATCCCACTTTACATAATAAAAAGTAAAGCTATAAATCAAAAAAAATTTACAAATTTATTTTATTCCTTATTGCGACATTTATGATATTATTAAAGTAGATTCTCTTTTAAATTTCACAATTTTATTATTACATAACCAATGCATCATAGATGTGCTTAACAACAAATTGTTTTTTCTTATTTCTATTTATTTTTCAACGGTGAGAAGCATTGCTGTCACGACCCAAACCCGCCCCTGAGGCTTTAGTATCGTAACCGGCCAGTAATCCGTGATTACCAAAGACCTGCTTAACAGTAATAACAATAGTACAGAGTAAGGGGCTGGCGGAAGCCAAACAGTAATAAAAGATGTCCAATGAGCTGTGAAATTTTGGATGGAAAGAGACTTTTATAGACTAGTCCATATTCATAGCCATAAACATCTATACATATTGGATACACATAACATACAGGTTAGGGATCCAATCCCTTTACCATAACTGTACAGTCAAGAGTCTTAAACATTCATCACAAAACAGGGACAAAAGGGTGAATCTGAGACACCCCAAAACAGCCTTGGCTTGAACGGACTTGGAACCTCAAAGTGAGGCACGATAGTTGGCTTGACAAAACATAAGCTTAACTTGACGCTCCTAGCTTCGGTCCGGTGCCTGGCCACCTACATACATATATAAACAGTGAGCTAAAGCCCAGTGAATAACAAATGCGTAAAGGGGTCAAGAATGAATGTCCTTTCAGTAATTAAAACAGTCATTTGCATCAGTAGATCAGTTATTCAATCAGTGGCTCATATTTCATGTCATATCAATCAATTAGAAATCATAGCAATCCTACGTGGTACATCCAATAGCAAGACAGTACAGTAGGTCTTAATAGACCGAACAGTCAGTTGATGGCCATCAAAACAGTAAACAGTAGTAGTTCCCAACATTGGAACTGACAGAGATCTCTGTATCAGTAGCAGTAACAGTAACAGTACAGTAGCAGTAACAGTAACAGTAAGTTGCTATGGATACCACGAGTACAGTTTACAAATAGGACAAACATTCATTCAGTAAACAATGTCATTTTAGAAAGCAGTACAGTCAATCGTTCAACAATAATTATAATTGAACGTATCTTTACAACATTGTTACTCACAGGTTACTGAGCTATAGGCAGGCTAATCAGCGTCTTCGGGTGCCAACCCTACACAGTTGCAGAACGAACACACACTAAGTACACACTCGGGATTAACAACTTAGCCCCTATTTGGCTTGGTGTGGTTTTATAACATTATCCTCATTAAGATACCTTAAACATGACCTAGGAATGCCTAGGATGGAATGAGGATGCAGAAATGTACTTTAAAACAATTTTTAAAATTTGCTGAAAACGGGGGTCTCGCTCGAGCGTGGCTTTTCCTGCTCGAGCGGACATGCAGACAATGAATCTACGCTCGAGCGTAAATTCCCTCGCTCGAGCGGATTACAAACTCATGAAAAGTACTGGTTACACGTTTTTTATGCTCGACGGGCGCTCGACCTACGCTCGAGCGTGAGACTCAGACCCTCGCTCGAGTGCAGATAACCTCGCTCGAGCGTACTGCAAAACACAAGAACTTCTGGGCATATGCATTTCACGCTCGAGCGCGACTCCCGAAGCTCGAGCGGAAGTACATGTACTCAGAGTGTACGCTCGAGCGTGAAGTCCTCCACTCGAGCATGGATCAAAAATCTGGAATTTCCAGATTGATCCTCAAACACAAAACTCAACCCTTAAAGCTTCAAATTCGATTTTTCTGGGCCAATTTTCTGGAAAACACTTAGAAACTCATAATGCAACATGTTTTGAAGATCATTTTATAAAATCAAAGCCCAAAAGTATGTCAATTGAACACAATTCCAATGAAACTTTCATGAACAATGCAAGAACATAACATGCATGAGTTCTCATGAACTCTAATGCCCCAGAACATGATCAAATGCAAGATTGAACTCTAAAACATGGTGAATTCTTGGACCACAACTAAAATATGAACATGCATGTAAGAATTTCATGAAAAACAACTTCAAACTCCATAATATGGATATGCATGCATGAATGGACTCTCAAATTAACACATTAAGCTAATTTTTGACTCTAATCACCAATTTTTCCATGAACCATGCATGTAACAACTTAAATTCATAATTAAGAGCATGAACTTCATACCTTAAGTCTTGAATTCCAAGTGTGGAAGCCTAATTCTCCAAGTCTCTTTCAAATTCTTCTAAATTCAAGCCAATCTCTAGATGAATCAATTTTCTTTCCTCCTACTCTCCTCTCACTCGCGGTTTGGTCAAGAAGATGAAATGAAGAAGAATGGTGTGTCAACAATTGTATAAATCCACTCAATGGCACACTTGTAAATAACTAAGCTCAATTAATTTAACATTAATAATTCTAACTTAATCACTCCAAATCAAATTTTAATTAAACCTACCATAAAATTCTATAAATCTTAATTAGCATATAACACTAATCAATTTCTGAATCAGTCGCCGATAAGGCTTTCAATTTGCAATTCGAAATTAAAATATGGACAGATCATTCAGTAACAAACAGATAGAATTGCATTCTAAACAACACACTCACACAACAATATAGGACTTCATCTCAATCAATTACTTAACATGCTTAATCACAATTTAACGCTAATTAGAAGTGAGAGTTGTCACAATTGCCAATTGAGATGGAACTGTTATTAGCAGTGTTGGAAAATTGGAGAGATGGAGCCCACAAGTGCACAGTAATATTGGCCTAATTCATTCGTGAAAAATTTAGAAATCCCTTAGATATTGATTTGTGATTATGTATCAATTTTAAGCAGTAAATATCAATCGCAATCAAACAATCAAGACAAATCGACACAACAATTTTAACGTGGAAAAACCACAATTGGAGCGCCTCCAATTGCGATAAAAAATCACAGGTCAAAGGCACAAAACAATCCACTAAGAAGACATAAGGAATTATACAAGTGTACTCTCAATTACCTAGCGAATCCACACCCGAATTGAACCGGCCCTTATATGCCTCTTCCACCACGGTCTTCACATCGGAACTGTCTTGTCCAACGTTGAATCCACAACGCCGATGTCGAATCACGACGATAAGCCACTTTAGAATCCACCAAAGTTTCAAGCCCGAATTCCCTAGAATCTACCGAAGAAGAACACTCTCTTTTATATAGAATAAACAAACAATCCATTGATGTATACTTCTTAAACCATGAGTTAAATACTTAATCAAATATCAAAGAAAACTAGCAAAATAGCCCCAGAAGAAAACCCTAGAACCCTCAAAGAAGATCTGGGAGTCGTAATCCTAAAATCTAACTGAAACACATATTTATAGCAATCTATTCCGCGATCTCTACTCGAGCTCAGGAATGGCCGCTCGAGCGGACCTCGCTCAAGCGTAGGCAAGTTCGTTCGAGCATAAAATCCCAACTTCCAATACTGTTGCAGATAGATCAAACTTCTGGAACCAAACATTCTCTGCTTAAGCGCACAAACTTCGGCTTGAGCCAACAAGCAACTTCGAATGTATTTTTGCATTTTGCTTCGAGGGCGCTGCCCCTCAACCCTGCCGTGGCGCTGCCCTGGACCTGCCAAGGGGCGCTGTCCCCAGACCCCCGCGAGCTGACCGGGCAGCTCGATCCCCTTCATAGTTAGTGAAGTGGCAAACACGAAAGAATTAACACCACAAACTTCTCTGCAAGGCACAATTCGAGTTGGATTCGCATCTAAAAACTCATAACCTCACTGAAATAAAAGTGCGAATACAAGTACAATTAAAATGAGTTTTGTCAAACGGGATTGCCAAGAATAAAAACCTAACAATTAGGAAGAAATTTAGAGTCCATATACTTAACATCAAGACCCAACGACATCATTTGGAATGCATACTCACTTAAAAGCTTAAACCTCAATTCATCAGGAAGAAACTCTAGAACCCACATACTTAACATCAAGGCCCAACAACATTATTTAGAATTTATACCCATTTAAAAGTTTAAGCTTATAAGTAGAGAGCACATCTAATATAATATTATAAGACTCATCTATTTTACTCTATTTAATATGGGACTCTACCTTCACACATGCTCCAACAATCTCACCCTCATGTGTGAACTAAACATTGGGCCTCTCCTTGGCTCACCCTCAAGTTGATTTATATCTCTCCAACATCGAGTCCAAGCCAAGCCACCTACACACACTCAATCGTGAGCCACCATACTCTATTGAGAACGCCATCTTGACGCTGTCCAACCTGTACATGCATTAGAAATTTTCTTTTTGCTCCATCAAGAGTCACTGTGAATTTTTCTTGTTCCATTAAGAGTTTTTGTGTAAGCACAAGCCCACCAACATCAATGTTCCAAGAGAGTCTGCCCATAGATTGTCTGTCATCAATTCTGATACTAGTTGTTAGGGAACTAGAGAGCCCATAAACGCACAGTAATATTGGCCCAATCCATTAGGGAGAAATTCTAGAGTCCACAAAAACGGCGGTCTTTTTCAAAAAATAATTCTTTCTTCTTGTACTCCCCAAGTCTTGAATCCTCAACCTCTCGTCCACCCACACTAACCACTCTACCATAGCCACTCTTCATGAAATATATTCCCTAAATAAATATTTAAACATTACTTTTACTTTATTGTAGATGGTTTCGCCGGAGCTCGCCGGAGTTTCGCCGGAGCACGCCGGAGTTTCGCTGACAAAGACCGCCGTCATTAATGGCAGTAATGATTGGGCATTAGCGGCGGTTTTGTTACCGCCGTTAAAAGTGGGCATTAACGGCGGTTTTTTTAACAGCGGTAACAAAATCGCCGTTAATGATACCTTTAACGACGGTTTTCGTTACAGCCGTTAATAGTACCTTTAACGACGGTTTTCGTTACCGCCGTTAAAAAAACTGCCGTTAATACCCTATTTTGGCGTAGTGTGGAGTTCTATATTTCTTTTGCCAAATACTGTGTTGGTGTAGTATTGACAAGATTTTGAAGAATTTTTCTGTGGACAGAGTCATAAGTTTAAACAGTCTAGTTTAAAAGTGAAGTGGAAGCATATTTATAGCTTTTGTTTAGAGGTTGACCCTCGCTAGTAGTACTATATATCATGTTTGGAAGGAAAGGGAAAGTAGAATATTGAAGAAGATGGATCTACCTGTTGATGTAGTTTTGGGGGGCTAGTGGTGGGTGATATTAGAGCTCAGCTTTGCTCATTAAAGAATAAGAAATTTTGTCCCAAGTGCTACAAGAGTATTGCAAAAATGCTTTAGAGCTCTAATATAGGAGCTCTAATAGCTCTAATGGGAAGGTGGGTCCCACCCTGATGTGATGTTTGTGTCTTGTTTTGTTTTGTTTTGTTTTTACTTTGACACATCATTAGAGCTCAAATTAGAGCTCTATATTTAGAGCTCTCTATCATTTCCCAGAGTATTGTGATGATTGGGGCATTTCTTCTTGGATTTTCAGTCAGTAATTAGTGATCATGTGCATACTATTTTGGAAAGATTAGCTTTTTAGTGTGTTTTTTTTTTTTTTTTTTTTTTTTTTTTTTTTTTTATCATATCACCTATTTATTTTTTTACATAAAAAAATAAAATAAAAAAGTTAATTTTTTACCATCTTTCCAAAACATTATATTGTGAATAAATTACACTTTTCTCCATTTATATTTGGTCATATTTCTACTTTGATTAAGGGGTTTTTTTTTTTTTTTTCTTTCTTTCTTTCTATTTTTGCCCTTCATTCATGTTTCAAATTTTTTCTTTTTTTTCCAATTTACCCCTTTACTATTATTATTATTATTTTTTTTGGGGGGGGGGGTTTGTACAAACTTAACACACATTTTAACTTGTACTATTTGCAGACTCACTTACTATGTCTAAACTAATAAACACTTCAAATCATTTTGAAAAAAAAAACACTTAACACACAAAATTGCGTCCCATTTGTATCACCTTTTATCATATAATACAATTTTAACCCATAATTTAATTATTCCGTTGAAAATGCTCTTAGCTTGATCCAATAAATAAAATCAAATTGATTCAATAATTATAATTATATAATAATTTAATCACATTTATTATTTTTTAAAAAAATAAATGATTTGTTTTGAAAATTATATTTGTCCTTTTTTTTAAAATAAAAATTTAATAAAATTATGTGATTATTTCAGATTAATTTAATTTTTTTATAAATAATTTATACATTCAAACTTAAAGTCATCAAATCAAATCAATAAAGGGCATTGTGGGCCTACATGCACAAATCCAACCACTTTTTTAAAAAAATAAAATAAATATAGATGATTTACACACAATAGCTAACAAATTCTGTTAAACTCCACCCACACATAATTAAGACCTCGCTGATAAATAATCCACAAAAAAAAAAAAAAAAAACATAATTAAAACCTCAGAAGGGTAAAGCATACATACCAAGCCAAGCAGTGGCAAAAAGAGGAAAGAAAATCATTAACTGTTACCACATAGAGTTGCTGACATGGCAATTAAAAATAAGAGGATTGGTCCAAATAGAATGTATGGATTGATGAGTTGGCATCATGAACAGTTTGTTTGTTTAATTAAAAAGCAAAAACTATCCCTAAAAATCACTTCTAAAAAATATATCCCACAAGTATTAAATCTTAATTGTCAAATATTTTATTATATAAAATTTAATCTTAACATTACGAAGTCATTTAAAAATGATAAATTACGAAATGTAGCCTTGTTGATTAAAAACATAGAGAGTGAATTCGTTATTTATTACTGAAGAGTCACTGGACATCAAGGGATATCAACCAGTAGAATTTAAAAGTTTGTTAGGAGGAGGTTAAGAAGAATTTGTTACTGTTAGAACAGTTCGTTATAAAGTTAGTACTCACTAGTTATTTTCTGTTAAGTTCTTCTTAACTTTTTTTGTTTAAAAAAGAAAATTTGTGAGGCCGAGGGGTTAGTTGTATGGTTGCGAGTAGCAGTAGTAGGAGTATTTTGTACTTTCCGAATCTCTCTCAGTGCATTTCATCTTACTGTATCTTTAATTTCATGTTAATTAATGAAATTTTTCTTTACTGATAAAAAAAAAAATTTAGTGACACAGTGACTTGGTTGAGTTTGTTAGGCTATGTTTCATATTTAATGGTTATAAAATATGAATATAAATTTATAATTATTTTAAATTTAAAAAAAAATATTACGTCAACGCTTAAATAATGTAATGGAGAAATCACAAAAAGATATAGCGCACAGTACAGAAAGAGAATTTGTGAAGCGGTTTGTGTTTTCCTTATGAGTGAAAAAACTTCATTTGTTTTGTTTAGTCTGGAATAAAAGAATTATTCTCTCTGTAAATGGTGAATCCAAAAATGATCAAAACGCTTTTTGCAATTTGTAATTCATATATATATATATATAATCGATAAAACAAAATGCAATCAGAAAATAAAACCTAGCTACTAGCCTTGTGTAGACACCCCATTTTTGACCGACCTTAAGACTCAGACGTCACCGATTGAGCGCTTGGTGATGTTGCATATCGTGCTCGTTCAGAGGTTTCGGAGTCTCGACTGCGAGCCTTGCCTCCGGACTTCCGGACTCTTTTGTGCTTTGCCTCGGTTTGCGAACCAGGCTCGGTTTTCTCTGTTTTCTCTTCGCGAAGGGAGGGATAGGTCTCGTAGACCATCTCTCAGTAGCCGTAGGCTACGTTTCGTGGTCGTAGGCCATTTTTGCCCGTTTGGAGTCCGATTTCCGGTTTTTCGGAATCGTTGGCCGTGTGCCTCGGTTCGGGATCGCTTAACCATCTCCGTTTGCTCCGGTTTTTGGCATACATCTTATTTGCTCCCTTTTGAGGGACACTGTGGCTCGGGAAGCCAACTTCGTGGTCGAACACCACTCCCAGTGCCTAACAGCCATTTTCGGGGCCCCGAACTACGCGTTTCGGCCCCCGAACCCTCATTTTGCATCGGTTTTGGTTCATTTTTGGCAGGGACCTCTGTTTCATTGGTAAGAAGGCCGTAGAAGGGTGGGAGGCCAGTAATTGTTCTGTCAGCCAACTTTATCCCTTCATCGCCCTCCGTCGCCCGATTTTCCTCACTTCAAAGCCAATGTTGAACACCCTTGGGCCATTTTCTTGAACCCTAAACCCCATATTTGTGATGTACACATCTGGGACGCCACCAATATTTGGTGGCCGGCCAGTAACCCTTTCTGACCCTTTTGAACCCCTCCTTGAAGTGGGTTGTTCTCTCTCCTGGTTAACTTTTTTCAGTGTTTAACCACAGGGTTGTGTTGTGCACACATCAGAGGCTCTCTTTCTGTGGTGGCCGGCCATTAATCACACTTGACCCTTTTGACCCTTGGCCGGCCAGCCATGGGAGGTAGCCGGCCGGCCACCTGCAACCTAGATAACTGGCTGGCCAAAATCCTTACATCATCTACAGTGCAAATATGCATCTGTTTTCCCCCCAGATTCTGTATCCGGGGGGCTGCTTTTTGGAGGGAAACTTGGTTGGTTTTCCCTCAATTTTTCCCTCCCTTTTTCCCCCATTTTTGCCTATATAACAGGGGCTCCAGCTCTGTTATTAGGGTTAACAAAATTTCCCTAAGAGCTTTGCATACATACACCTCCATCTCCCTCTCTTCCAAGCTTCAAACCTCTCAAACCCTACACCATTTCTTCACCAACCCATAGCCCCACCCTTCCATTCTTCATTCTAGCAGCTGGAGGTTGTTCTTCATGGCCTAGGAGTGCTGCATCTCAAGCCAAAAGGGTGCCAAAGTTTAGTCTACAAGGGTAAGCTCTATTTCCCTCTTTTTGGTCCATATTTTGCATCCTTTCTAAGCCTTATTTGCTTGCTGTTTTGGGCTCCGACCCTAACTGTAACTAGGCTTATTTTGAGCTCATTTTCACTTTTGTTTAAGGGCCTCTCACTGTTTGAGGCCTCCTTGTTGCACTTGCTTCATTATCTCCCTTGTATGCCATCTTCTTGTGTAGTATTTTTGGCCTATGTATAAACTGTTGTGAGCTCTGTCATGAGCTGAAAAGTAACTTATTTTGAGTCTTTATTCAACATTGTTGAAGGGCTCATTGCTGTTTGAGGCTTCTATATTCCACTTGCCTTTATATCCTTTTTTTAGCTCCATTTTTGCATGATTTGTTAGCCTCTTTTGCTTCTGTTTTTAGGTCCTGGTCCGAACTACAAATGACCTTATTTTGACCCCCTCTTCATGTTTCATTAAGGGTTTTTCACTGTTTGAGGCATCCTTTATATACTTTGTGTTATATCTCTCTTTTGGGCCTTATTTTGAGTAGTATTTTAGGCTTGCATGCATACTGTTTTGAGTCCGGCCATCAACTGCGCATTATTTTTGGCCCGTCTTCAACATTGTTGAAGGGCCCCTTTGTGTTTGAGGCCAGCAACCACTACTTGCTTCTTTGTCCATCTTTTGGCCCTTTTCTTGCATGAGATCTTAGCCATACCTGTGCTAGTTTTTGGGGTTTGTTGTAAATTGTAAAATATCATATTTTGAGCCCGTCTCCAACATTGTTGAAGGGCCCTAATCTGTTTGAGGTCTGCATCTGTGACTCACTTCTTTATCTCACATTTAGGGCCATTTTTGTATGCTAGTTTTGCCCTATTTGTGTTTGCTGTTTGGCCTTGCTTAGAACTGAAAACATGCTTTTTTTGGGGCTTCCTTGAATCTGTCTTCACATGTCATGAGCAAATAATGCATGCTTGATGTAGCTACAAGTCATTTCATGTGCTTAATCTTGCATTTCGGGACCATTTCATGCATCGGGTACTATATTGTCATGATTCGGGGCTGTTTTGTGTCGCATTTCAGTTCTGAAATTTGCATGCTAGCATATCATATTTCATGCCTTGCCATGTCTTGTTAGAGTGGCATTTTGTGCCTTAGGGTCGGTCCTCGGTTTGCGTGCATGCGTGCACGCATCTCGAGTTGTCTCATTTTCATCTCATGGCCTCTTATGTGAGTGTGGCTGAGGTCCACTCATGTTGGTGTAAATCCATTTTGCATTGTGTATGCCATCTCATTTCATAGCATTGCGTGTGCTAGGTTGTATGTTAGCTCATTGTGTATGCCATGTTACCTCGTGCATCGTGTATGCCATTTCATAGCATTGTACATGCTAGGTTGTATATTAGTTGCATTCATGCATCTCATGCATATTGCATTGTGCTTGGGGTAGGAGTTAGCCCGGGTACGGAAACGAGGTACGTTTCGTACTTCGAGTGACGGAACGTGTCTCAATTCCCAGTCACCGACACTCCGGATTATCCATGATGGAGTCTAGGTTTCATTGTGTTTTCATGTGCATTCATTCCATAGTGAGTTGTGCAATTCGACTCCTCGGCCATCATGCATCAAGATGCGTGATTAGTGGCACGAGGATCGAGACATGCATACATTTGTGAAAATACATTGCTATGCCCCTTTCCTGCTCTCTGTTGCAGCAAATCAAGAATTAGCAACCTTCTGGAGCTTGGCGCGCTTTCCAAGAATAATTTCAAAACAGAGGCTAATTGGGGCATCCCAGTGGATTTCCGCGCAAGGCAGCCCAAACATACATCAGTCATTAGAGTCGAGGCGGTCCTTGGCTTGCATGCCAGTTTGTAGCTTTCTTAGATTAATTTGTAAATTAATTAGGATTTTTGTATTTATTCGGGACTGTATTATTTATTCATTCGGGACTGTATTATTCTTTCGGACCCTCTGCGCGAGGGCAATACTGTAATAAGTGTGGGTGAGTGTGATGTATGTCTTCCAACCCCACGTCTTTCTTCCCTTTTATTTACCTGCTTATGATGGTTAGATTAGGGCATGTTTCAATTAGCATACAGTATGATAGCATGTTTGCATTCATTCATCTGTATTGCATGCACCGGGCTCGGCGCATCATATTAACTGCATTGTATTTTCAATTCCAAGTTGAGTACTTGTTAGCTGTTGCATCTCATATGCCATGTTTAGAATAGCCGAGCCTGCTATAGTTGCATTTTGCATGTGTTGCATTGCATTTCTGTATATTTAGGATCATGCATGGTTTCTAACCTAGCTTCTGTTTTGGCTTGGAGTACTCGGTGAGTTTTATGCTTTAGCATCCTTGCATGCCTGTGAGTGACTGCCATGAAGCATGCTTACCATGAGGCTATGTGCTTATGTGATATAAACTGCATGAATGCCTGTGGATGAAGGTTGGGTTATTTGGATTGGAACAATTCATCGAATGTATGTTTTAAGCCCACTAGATAGTGGCAAAATCATGTTTTCTAAGCCCACCTGAGGGTGGCAAATCCACGTCTTAGCCTACTTGCGAGTAGCACCATCAAACCATTTTCAAACAAACAAACATGAAATGTTTGTTTCAATTCAGGCGACCCAGTCTATACTTGTATGCTGTGCGCATCACATAGTAAATCTAGGCTAATAACCGGAATAAGAACGCATAATGTTTTCAAAAATAGATATCATGGTTAGTAGAGGCCGATCTTTGATCGGGCGAGCGGGGGTGCTCACGAAGTGACCTTCCGCAATCGTACCCAAGTTCCCGAGCCGAGGCAACTTTGGTAATGACGGACACGTGGCCTTAGGCAAACGAGTCAGGGTTTCCTAAATTTCCCCAAAATAAAATATTTAGGTGGCGACTCTGTATCTGGCAAAGCAGTCCATGTTTGGTACTTCTTTCCTAAAAATCTGTTTTTCTCAAAACGATTTGCCGGATTTGGACTCTTTGGTTCAGATTTAGAACCATGACAATTTTAGAGTCCTGAGCTGTAGTGACCCCAAATGAACAGAACGGGAGCTCACCCTCCCGGGGCATTCGGGGGACTTCTACAGTTTCTGGCGACTCTGCTGGGGATTTAGAGAACTTGACTCGAACTCATGATATCTTGTTTTGACTACACTTGTGTGTTTCTCTGCATTGCATTTGCATTGGTGCGCCTAGGACACCGTGTTTGCCATCTGCTATTCCTGAACGGTTTGCCGGAGGCTTGTCTTGTCAAGGCATGACCATAAGGCTGACCGGTTGTGGGCTCTGCCAGTATAGGAACACAAACCCCGGTTTTACCGGGGCACCCTTTTGACCATTCGACCTAGTGCATATTCGGAATCCATAGTGACCGTTCCAAACTAGGACAAGTTGCTTACCCGATTTAGGTTGTTTGAAACCGCTGCATGCGTAGTGAAACCCTAGCTCCTGACAAAATAGAACAGGGAAACCCTACCCCAATATAGGGGTGTTTTTGGCTCTCACTTGTCTGCTATGTGCTTTTAGAGTGCGTCTCTATAGGAATGCATGAATCAGTCTACAAGTTTGGGCATCAGGCCTGCGGGCATCAGTATCTGGGAATCAGTTTTACCCGAGGGTATCAGATTTGAGGCAGAATTTTGGGGGCAGAATTCAGTAGAGAGCACACTCATTCAACTAGGCTCATATCTGTTCAGGTGAAATCAGGCTGAGATGCTGCATGTTTTCCCTTTTGCTAGGTAGTCTTGGGACCATAGCTTCAGAAGGCTCCGATATCCCCCGGGTACATTGGATCGGTGTTGATAGACTTTGTCAGGTCGAAAATTCAGTTCAAGGGCAAATCAGTGTTCTTTCGCTGAGGTAAGGCAAAGGAGGGCCAGATAGGGTTCATTTTGTTCATCTGATCCGACAGTCACCAGTCACATCATCAGCAAACCGGCCATACTACTGACAACTGCTTTCGTCTGCGCCATGATGTATAAGATCTGTTTGACAACGGGGTCGTCCCCGCACCAAGTCCTGTAAAGTCTATCGGCACTTGATCAGTGAACGTGTAGGGGATAATATGATGTGATTGAGGGATGAACCACCTGCTGGCGGCGTTCAGTTTATTTCAGATATGGTGTATGGCACGCACTGTTTTGAGCATTTGTGAATGCTGGTTTTTGTACATTCTGACTTAGGTATTAGGTCAGTCTTGTTGTTTTGTTTTTGAGTCTGTCTTTTGTTTTGAGCTAGTCTCTTTCGTTTTGGGTTTGTCTTGTTGTATCGAGTCAGTCCTGTTGTATAGGAGTCGGGTGATCCCGGAGGCGTTACCTCGGATATCACTATTTTGTTTTGTGTCTGTATTTTCGCTTCCTTTTGAGTCTATTTTTGCCGGGGAGCTAGTAACACCAGAAGATTTGAATGAAACAGCAGTGGTTTTTCATGCTTTTGTGCTTGCTTCTGCCGTGTGCCAGTTGTACCAGAAATTCCGAATGAGATGGCAGTATCTGACTAGAAGTTGTGTCTTTTCTGTGCCTTGAATTCATTGCATCGACCTAAGTTTTCCAAAACTTTTTGAACACTGTGGTGAAAACGAAGAGGAAGAAATTCCTCGGGTTTTGCAAAATTTTGATCAATTGAGAGAAAGAAAGGCACGCTAAGCCCTTAATGAATGGAATCATGCTTGTTAGCGTGAGTACTGAGAAGGACCCTGGCTTGATCCAGACTGGTTTCACACTATCTTCAGCGCAAGCGATTTGTCGCTTTCTTAAAAATTTTCAAAAACAAAATGTTTTGCGCGGTCCTGTGAAGACCTGTGTGGAATCGCTCTTGAGATTGTGTAGCTTAGGATCGCTCTTAGCCTCGAGACTTGAGCCCTTACTTTCAAACCTTGACCTTGGATTCAGAGTGTTCAACGGTCAACCGCGATATGAGGCCTGTGTGGCCAGATTCGAAACAGCCCTCGAACAAGAGGCACCGAAGTCAGATCAAGAAGATCAGAACTCATCAGAAGAAGCTTGCGAAGCTAGAACAGAAACACCCCTCGAACTAGGGGCGAAAATGTCCGATGTGCTCGAAGAGCCGAAGATGGATCCTTCTGTAAATCGATACAACAGCCACTCTCTTGGATACGGATGGCTTCGAGATCCTAAAATCATCTGGCATGGACTTGTTACACTTTCACCCTTTGAGAGGCTCGTTGGGCCGAAAACCCAGAAAGGGCGACCTAGGCAAAAGTTAGAGCAAGAAAAGATATATACAAAAAAGAAGAAAAGAGAAAAGAAAAAAAAAAGAAAAAAAAAAGAAGAGAAGAAAAGAAAAGAAATGAAAAAGAAAGAAGAACAAAGCTCGCAAGGTCGAAAACCCGCGACGGGCGCCTTGGCAAAAGTTAGAGCTTAAAAAGGAGAGGTTAATACCCGAGTGTACCTTAACCCCGAACTACGTAAGGCTTGATTCCCATCTTTGGGATACGTAGGCAACTTCATTCTGAAGTCCAGCCGTAAAACACTTCAAATTCGACTGTGTCCATGCGATGGTTCTGGTCATCTTTGTTTTCTTTGTATCTAAGAGTCTGGTTGTGTTCGTCGCTCTGAGGACTGACTACAATGCGCTGCGGTGCTATCCAAACAAGAGGCAACTTTCCATTGCCATTCAATGCGCCGCGGTGCCGTTCAAACAAGGGGCAACTTTCCGTTGCCATGCAGTTCCCCTCAAGCAATGGGCGATTTTCCTTCGAATCTGAAGTTGTGCATCTCAAGAGCGGGTTCCGTGCTCGTTGAACAGTGGCCGTTTGCAAAAATAGTTTTTGAGAATTTTTAATGAAGTTGGCTAATTTTCTCTCAAAAATCATTCCATTTTTCCAAAACTGGACCATTTCTTGGACCCCAAAAAGGGAAAATTTTCAGTGCTCACAGCCTCACTTGCATGATTTTAAATCAGAAAATTGAACAAGCATGTTAATCTAACTCTCATTTTGGTCAAAATTTTTTGGGAGAAAACTAAAACAAAAAAAATGGTCAAAATGATGAACTAGGGGCACAGTTGAGTCAGGCTTCCTGTCTTTCCCATTGTCAACATACTTGCCAAGAAGGGCACTCTACCTGCCAGAATAGGGCACAACTGAAGTTAACAACAAAGGGCTGAAAGCTCTCTCATCCTCCAAGCAGCGAGGTATGAAGCCGAGTGCGAAGCACGAATTGGAATGGATCGAGATGCTCCATTCCCTCATCCGGCGCATCGACAGATGTCACCGAAGGAAATAGCCGCGAGCTGATTATGTTGGGCATGAGCCCGCAACTTCCTGTTCATCCATCAACCACCCAGGGGAGGGATAAAAAATGAGAGATTAAAGAATAGAGAGATGTGCGCTGAGAGAAAAAGTGAGGAAAAGGGCTTTTTTAGCAAAAACAGAGCCTGAGGGCCGAGTGATGTGAGAATCACAAATGAGGAAGGGTGGGAAACAATACCCGAAGAAACTGTGTAACGACCCCAAAAATGCGTATAGAAAGTTAGCCTTATTTAATTAGGGTTAATGTGTTCTCTATTGGAATTGAAGAACGATCCGTTGAGTTATGCCTTTGAAACTGGGATTTGTGACCTTCACCATAGAATCTGGAACTTTTTCCCTCCGCTTGAGCGGAGCAGTAAGCGCTCGAGCGTACTTTTGGGGTTTCCAACAAATTGTGAAAACGGCCTGAGATTCTGGGAGTTGTGATTTTCCGCTCGAGCGGGGGAGTTGACGCTCGAGCGGACGTCTTTGTTGGTCTTCGCGCTCGAGCGCAAGGTTCGGCGCTCGAGCGCAAGGTTCGGCGCTCGAGCGGGTCTCCAAGTTGAGTTGTATTTCTGAGGCACAGGGGTTCGTTTTTGGACATTTTTATTAGTGTTTTGGAACTTTCTATTTTATTTTGGAGTATTGGTTGAGGTGGTAATATGATGGTAAAGTAAAATTGGACTAAAAGCTTGAATTAGAATGATCTGTCTGCGACCATCGGTCACTCTTTTATCCTTTTCTTTTTCCACACTTTGAATTTGGATGTGAGGTTAGAACCATTGGAAAACTTATTTCCGGGGCTTCAATTTGGACACAAGAACGACCTAAAACGGAGTTCGGATGGGAGAGTTACATCTGTTTGAAGTTTTGGAATCTGTGCTAAGAGCAGGTCCGCTCGAGCGGGAATAGGGACGCTCGAGCGGGATTTTCGGGACAGCAACTTTAAAATCGGGATTTCTAGATCATTCTTGATATTTCTTTTCCCCTCTTCTTCCCTCTCATTCTAGGTCCGAAACCCTAGCCCCAAAACCTTGATTTCCTTTACTTTGATCAACAATCCACCATGATTCTTGCATCAAGGATGGAGAACAAGAGAGGATCAACACTTTTAACCGATTGGAATTCGGGATTGCGAAGGATTCTTCTCAAAGCTTACTTTTCTTGCTTGGTTCTTGAGGTAGGGGTTCTAATCCACTTCAATACTTATATTGATAGATAGATTTATGGTATTTTCATTATATAAATGTACAAATTTCCATTTTGAGCATGTAGTGTATGGTATGAGAATTGGGGGTTTTAGGGTTTGTGATGTTGGGAGTTAAATTGGTGGGTTTAAATGATGGATTGGGAATCCTAGATGTAGAATCATTGGGAAAATTGGAATTAAAAGTGATGATTTAAGAAGTTTGATTTTTTGTTAAAAATCCTCATTTCCTTAAAACCCTAGGTTGACTAATGATGATAACCAATGAATTGGCCCAAATTGAAAGTAAGGTAACGAAATTGAGATATTGAATTAGATGTGTTCAAGTTTATTTGGAATTTGGAAATATTTGGAAATTATGTTTAAAATTTGCGAATGAACTTTGTTATAAATGTAGGAATTTATGCTATCATGGAAAGGAAAAATTAGGGGAATAATTTAGTAAGGATATGGATAACATGAATTCGGTTTTGGAATGTTAAAATGAGATTCAAGGGTTTATTTTGTATTATGTTGAATTGCAAATGGTGTTAATGAACTAAATGATGTTATACTATGATGAATTATGTTTGAGTTACGTGACTTGTGTAGGATTAGCTACAATGATGGACCACGCACCTGAACACTGTGAGTAGTAGTACGCTTTACCACCGTTAATGCTTGCCATTAGTATTCTATTAATTCCGTTATTTATGTATGTAAATGATTCAAGAAAGATAAATGTTATATGTATGTAATGATTCAAGAAAGATAAATGTTACATGTATATAAATGATTCAAGGAAGATAAATGTTATGTGTTTGTGTAAATGATTCAAGGAAAGTACATAAGTAAGAGAAAGAATGAAACAACCCTCCTATGATTCTGGAATTCTGTAAGATTCTGAAATAAGTTTGCTATGATAATGTTTGGGCTAAATGCCAACAAGTTTAATGCCAATATATGTAAGAGCTAAAGGCCAACAAGTCTAAATAATCAAGAAATGCCCTAGTTATGATCTGTTACGTTTGAATTAATGAATTCATGATATCCTTAGCACATGGCCCTTACCCGGGGGTAATAATACCGTGGTTTAAATAATTAAGTTACAATTGTATGTACGTACAAGTTCAAGTTCAAGTATATTACAAGTATAAGCATGTTACAAGTTCACGTATGTTATAAATTTAAGTAATTAAGTTACAAGTTTAAGTATGTTACAGTTTTAAGCATGTTACAAGTATTGGTATGTTATAAGTTTACGTATGCTCTAAGTTTAAGTATGGTACAAGTTTCAAGTGCATTTTCAAGGGCTTTATGCCATTTACAAGGGCTTTATGCCATTTTCAAGGGCTTTATGCCATTTACAAGGGCTTCATGCCATTTTCAAGGGCTTTATGCCATTTACAAGGGCTTCATGCCATGTTCAAGGGCTTTATGCCACAAGTTACAAGGGCCTCGTGCCACACGTTTCAAGGGCCTCGCGCCACCATGTTTCAAAGGCTTTATAGTCATTATGTTTATGTTGCAGGATTGGGCCTAAGGCCGTTATGTACTTTGCACAGATTCAGACTAACTATGTGAACTCTGCACCTTTTTATTCATTGATATGAGTTATGTTTCAAGTTAAGCATTGGTTTATGTATGTATTACTATTCACTGAGCCAGCTCACCCTCTGTTATGTCTGTTTCTGTAGGTTACCAATCAGGCAGTCAGTCCTAGCCAAGACGCCGCTTCCTTTTGTCAACCTTCATATGTTCAGGCACTGTTTAAGTCATTTAATTTCTTAAGTTGTCAAGATGTTGGTTGCTTATGAGTGTCCATCTAAGGTTGTTGTATATACCTTTCATGTTTGTTTTTGTATACGCCCGACTTTAGGGCTAGAACTGTAAATGTGTATGTACATACTCTGGGATATAGTTTGGAACTTTATTTATTCGGTATAATGCATGTGATGAATGAGATCCTGGCATGTAGGAGTAGCTCAATGGAGTTTAATTGTTCATTATTATTTATCTATTTATTTTTAATGCTTCCGTTCAGGCCCCATATGATATATATATATATATATATATATAACAGGTTAAGTGTCCGTTACTGAAGTGATCATGCCCAAACTTCTATGGACGAGTTGTGGGTGTGACAAACTGGCTCCTCGCGTACTGAGAGGTCTCTCGTCTTTGTAACACGTCTGTGTGTCGTGTCTTTTGTTTTGTTTGTCTCGATTCTTGCTTTGAGTCGTTCCAAGTGTGTCTCGATGCGTTTAGGTTGTTTACCTTTTCTTTTCCATTGTTCAGTCTTTTTCGCTGTGTTCAGTCGTAAGCTCAATACCCAGTTAAGAACGCGCTTCTTAATTTCAAAAAATTGTCTTGCGCTCAGAGTGCCGTGTTGTTCTCCACATTTGTGCAAAACAAGATTTTGTTCTTTCAAAAACCGCAGGGTTCAACCCGAGTCATGTAGGAACAGTAAAGCTAGAACCCATCTGAAGCTATATAGGTTCCAAACTTCGAAGCAAAAGGAAAAGAGGAAGATGTCAGATATCTGAGTTTGTTTCAACTCCTGCAAGTTCCGTCATCGCATCCTGTATGGTCAGAATGAGCTGTGTGTTCAAAATTAAAAGACTACTGAGTTATGAGCCGTGTGTTCAAATTGAGAAGTGTTATGTTATGAGTTGCATGTTCAACATGAAGTATATGAGCTGTGTGTTCATAATTGAAGTGTGTGAACTGCGTGTTCAACATGAAGTATATGAGCTGCGTGTTCAGAAGAGGAATGTGTGAGCTGCGTGTTCAACATGAAGTATATGAGCTGTGTGTTCAGAATTGAAGTGTGTGAACTGCGTGTTCAACATGAAGTATATGAGCTACGTGTTCAAACTGAAGTGAATGAGCTGTGTGTTCAGAAGTGAAGTGTATGAACTGTGTGTTCAGTATAAGCTGCGTGCAAATGAAGTGAATGAGCTGCGTGTTCAGAAGAGAAATGTGTGGGCTGCGTGTTCACAAATGAAATATGTGAGTTGTGTATTCAAAGTGTGATGTATAAGCTGCGTGCAAATGAAATGAATGAGCTGCGTGTTCGACTTCTAAAAACTGTGGGCTATGTGTTCACGACAACAAGTTTGAGCTGTGTGTTCATATTTCAAGAAAATGTGGGCCGCGTGTTCACCGCAAGAGTTTGAGCTGTGTGTTCAGATTTCGAGAAGCTGTGGGCTGTGTGTTCACGACAACAAGTTTGAGTTGTGCGTTCAGATTTCAAGAAAATGTGGGCCGCGTGTTCACCGCAAGAGTTTGAGCTATGTGCTCAGATCTCAAGAAACTGTGGGCTGTGTGTTCACGACAACAAGTTTGAGCTGTGTGTTCAGATTTTAAGAAAATGTGGGTCGCGTGTTCACCGCAAGAGTTTGAGCTGTGTGTTCAGATTTCGAGAAGCTGTGGGCTGTGTGTTCACGACAACAAGTTTGAGCTGTGTGTTCAGATTTTAAGAAAGTGTGGGCTGCGTGTTCACCTTCAATTTGGACTGCGTGTTTAGAAAATCAGTGTTTGGGCTGCGTGCTCAAATCTCAATTAGTGTGGGCTGCGTGTTCACCTTCAATTTGGACTGCGTGTTCAGAAAATCAGTGTTTGGGCTGCGTATTTAACTCTCAATCAGTGTGGGCTGCGTGTTCACCTTCAATTTGGACTGCGTGTTCAGAAAATCGGTGTTTGGGCTGCGTGCTCAACTCTCAATCAGTGTGGGTTGCGTGTTCACCTTCAATTTGGACTGCGTGTTCACCTTCAATTTGGACTGCGTGTTTGGAAAATCAGTGTTTGGGCTGCGTGCTCAACTCTCAATCAGTGTGGGCTGTGTGTTCACCTTCAATTTGGACTGCGTGTTCAGAAAATCAGTGTTTGGGCCACGTGCTCAACTCTCAATCAGTGTGGGCTGCGTGTTCACCTTCAATTTGGACTGCGTGTTCAGAAAATCAGTGTTTGGGCTGCGTGCTCAACTCTCAATCAGTGTGGGCTGCGTGTTCACCTTCAATTTGGACTGTGTGTTCAAAAAACCAATGTTTGGGCCGCGTGCTCAACTCTCAATCAATGTGGGCTGCGTGTTCACCTTCAATTTGGACTGCGTGTTCAGAAAATCGGTGTTTGGGCTGCATGCTTAACTCTCAATCAGTGTGGGCTGCGTGTTCACCTTCAATTTGGACTTCGTGTTCAGAAAATCAGTGTTTGGACTGCGTGTTCAACTCTCAATCAGTGTGGGTTACGTGTTCACCTTCAATTTGGACTGTGTGTTTAGAGAATCAGTGTTTGGGCTGCGTGTTCAACTCTCGATCAGTGTGGGCTGCGTGATCGCGACAAAGTGTATGAGCTGCGTATTCAGAAATTTAAGTGCTTGAGCTGTGTGTTCAAAAAATGCAAACCGAAATGAGCTGTGTGCTCGGAGACGAGCTGTGTGCCCGAAGAAAGGAGTTGTGTGCCCAATAAACGAGTAGTGTGCCCGGAAATGAGCTGCGTGCTCAGATAGCGAGCTGTGGGCCAGGAAAATGAGCTGTGTGCCCAAAAAATGAGCTGTGTGCCTGAAAAGGAGCTGTGTGCCCGAGAAGGGAGCTGTGTGCCCGAAAAATGAGCTGTGTGCCTGAAAAGGAGCTGTGTGTCTGAGAAAGGAGCTGTGTGCCCGAAAAATGAGCTGTGTGCCTGGAAAATGAGCTGTATGCCTGAAAATGAGCTGTGTGCCCAAAATAAGCTACGTGCCCGAAATGAGCTGTATGCCCGAATGAGCTGTGTGCCCGAAAGAGCTGTGTGCCCAGATTAAACATAGTGTTGTGTTTCGAGCTGCGTGCCAAATGAACAGAATATTGTGTTGTGAGCGGTGGACCAAACGAACAAAGTGTTGTGTTGCGAGCTGTGTGCCAACTGAATGGAATGCTATGTCGTAAGCTGTGTGCTAAGTCTTGCATTGTGCATGCATCTCATTGCGCTATTTCGTGCACCTCAATCGTACTGTCTTGTGCACTTACCTGGTCCAGGAGACCTTAAATCCTGCATCATCATTCGCGTTGTTTTGCGCATCGCACCTGCATTTATTCGCACCGTCTTGTGCACTTTCCGGTCTAGGAGACCTTAAATCCTCTAAAGATACAATTCCTTTGGTGTTTGTCGTGCCCGAACGACTTCTGGTGGTCTGGAATAGCCACCTGCCTGTGTTTGCGGTGAGTTCCTAGGAGACCAACTGAGACGATGAAAACTAGAGTTCGAATGGCTTATGCCTAGAACGCAAAGGTTCGGGATTTCCGAGACTAAAGTTTGGTTTAAATACCCAGGGGTATATCTCCGGCATGAAATCTGTATGGCAGCCCCATAGATTGAGATAGCATCTGTATGCACCTCAATTCTGGATACTAATCCAACCTAATCTGTCACCCTGTTGGAGAATAGGGAAAGCTGTGACCATAGTTAGGGAGAAAAGCAGTACCTTTGGTTCAACCAAGAAGAAGCGAGAGATCCCCAACACCATCAGGCACGATACTGTATGTACGGTTCATTTGAGGCTGGTGCGACCAGACGAATCGCGCAAGTATCGTATCTTCTCCGTGTGAGACGCGACGAGAATTGAATAATTCTCTGCATTCTTAACTGCATGAAATATAGTTGTTGCTTTGCATTCTCGCTTAAAACTGTTGCATCTATCATGAATATGTGCTTGCTGCATTTGCATGACCTTGAGTTACCTTTGGCTTCTTGCATTATCAGTTGCATTTTGCCCCTGCCTGCGGGCATGCCTACGGGCATATCTCTGTTTATCTCGCCTGTTTGTCTAAGTCTTCGGCCTTGTCAAAAATGGGTCGTCTCTGGGCTTTGACATTCACTCCCGTCACTTATGACTTTCGAGTTCTGTCAAAGAGGGGCAACTGTAGACACCCCATTTTTGACCGACCTTAAGACTCAGACGTCACCGATTGAGTGCTTGGTGATGTTGCATATCGTGCTCGTTCAGAGGTTTCGGAGTCTCGGCTGCGAGCCTTGTCTCCGGACTTCCGGACTCTTTTGTGCTTTGCCTCAGTTTGCGAACCAAGCTCGGTTTTCTCTGTTTTCTGTTCGCGAAGGGAGGGAGAGGTCTCGTAGACCATCTCTCAGTGGCCGTAGGCTACGTTTTGTGGTCGTAGGCCATTTTTGCCCGTTTGGAGTCCGGTTTCCGGTTTTTCGGAATTGTTGGCCGTGTGCCTCGGTTCGGGACCACTTAACTATCTCCGTTTGCTCCGGCTTTTGGCATACATCTTATTTGCTCCCTTTTGAGGGACACTGTGGCCCGGGAAGCCAACTTTGTGGTCAAACACCACTCCCGGTGCCTAACAGCCAGTTTTCGGGGCCCCGAACTGCGCGTTTCGGCCCCCGAACCCTCATTTTGCATCGGTTTTGGTTCATTTTTGGCAGGGACCTCTGTTTCATTGGTAAGAAGGCCGTAGAAGGGTGGGAGGCCAGTAATTATTCTGTCAGCCAACTTTATCCCTTCATCGCCCTCCGTCGCCCGATTTTCCTCACTTCAAAGCCAATGTTGAACACCCTTGGGCCATTTTCTTGAACCCTAAACCCCATATTTGTGATGTACGCATCTGGGAGGCCACCAATATTTGGTGGCCGGCCAGTAACCCTTTCTGACCCTTTTGAACCCCTCCTTGACGTGGGTTGTTCTCTCTCCAGGTTCACTTTTTTCAGTGTTTAACCACAGGGTTGTGTTGTGCACACATCAGAGGCTCTCTTTCTGTGGCGGCCGGCCATTAATCACACTTGACCCTTTTGACCCTTGGCCGGCCGGCCATGGGAGGTAGCCGGTCGACCACCTGCAACCTAGATAACTGGCCGGCCAAAATCCTTACATCATCTACAGTGCAAATATGCATTTGTTTTCCCCCCAAATTCTGTATCCGGGGGGCTGCTTTTTGAAGGGAAACTTGGTTGGTTTTCCCTCCATTTTTTCCACCATTTTTTCCCCCCTTTTTGCCTATATAACAGGGGCTCCAGCTCTGTTATTAGGGTTAACAAAATTGCCCTAAGAGCTTTGCATACATACACCTCCATCTCCCTCTCTTCCAAGCTTCAAACCTCTCAAACCCTACACCATTTCTTCACCAACCCATAGCCCCACCCTTCCATCCTTCATTCCAGCAGCTGGAGGTTGTTCTTCAAGGCCTAGGAGTGCTACATCTCAAGCCAAAAGGGTGCCAAAGTTTAGTCTACAAGGGTAAGCTCTATTTCCCTCTTTTTGGTCCATATTTTGCATCCTTTCTAAGCCTTATTTGCTTGCTATTTTGGGCTCCGACCCTAACTGTAACTAGGCTTATTTTGAGGTCCTTTTCACTTTTGTTTAAGGGCCTCTCACTTTTTGAGGCCTCCTTGTTGCACTTGCTTCATTATCTCCCTTGTATGCCATCTTCTTGTGTAGTATTTTTGGCCTATGTATAAACTGTTTTGAGCTCTGTAATGAACTGAAAAGTATTTTATTTTGAGTCTTTCTTCAACATTGTTGAAGGGCTCATTGCTGTTTGAGGCTTCTATCTTCCACTTGCCTTTATATCCCTTTTTTAGCTCCATTTTTGCATGATTTGTTAGCCTCTTTTGCTTCTGTTTTTGGGTCCTGGTCCGAACTACAAATGACCTTATTTTGACCCCCTCTTCATGTTTCATTAAGGGTTTTTCACTGTTTGAGGCATCCTTTATATACTTTGAGTTATATCTCTCTTTTGGGCCTTATTTTGAGTAGTATTTTAGGCTTGCATGCATACTGTTTTGAGTCCGGCCATCAACTGCGCATTATTTTTGGCCCGTCTTCAACATTGTTGAAGGGCCCCTTTGTGTTTGAGGCCAGCAACCACTACTTGCTTCTTTGTCCATCTTTTGGCCCTTTTCTTGCATGAGATCTTAGCCATACCTGTACTGGTTTTTGGGGTTTGTTATAAACTGTAAAATATCATATTTTGAGCCCGTCTCCAACATTGTTGAAGGGCCCTAATCTTTTTGAGGTCTGCAGCTGTGACTCACTTCTTTATCTCACATTTAGGGCCGTTTTTGCATGCTAGTTTTGCCCTATTTGTGTTTGCTGTTTGGCCTTGCTTAGAACTGCAAACATGCTTGTTTTGGGCTTCCTTGAATCTGTCTTCACATGTCATGAGCAAATAATACATGCTTGATGTAGCTACAAGTCATTTCATGTGCTTAATCTTGCATTTCGGGACCATTTCATGCATCGAGTACTATATTGTCATGATTCGGGGCTGTTTTGTGTCGCATTTCAGTTCTGAAATTTGCATGCTAGCATATCATATTTCATGCCTTGCCATGTCTTGTTAGAGTGGCATTTTGTGCCTTAGGGTCGGTCCTCGGTTTGCGTGCATGCGTGCACGCATCTTGAGTTGTCTCATTTTCATCTCATGGCCTCTTATGTGAGTGTGGCTGAGGTACACTCATGTTGGTATAAGTCCATTTTGCATTGTGTATGCCATCTCATTTCATAGCATTGCGTGTGCTAGGTTGTATGTTAGCGCATTGTGTATGCTATGTTACCTCGTGCATCGTGTATACCATTTCATAGCATTGTACATGCTAAGTTGTATATTAGTTGCATTCATGCATCTCATGCATATTGCATTGTGCTTGGGGTAGGAGTTAGTCCGAGCACGGGAAACGAGGTACGTTTCGTACTTCGAGTGACGGAACGTGTCTCAATTCCCAGTCACCGACACTTCGGATTATCCATGATGGAGTCTAGGTTTCATTGTGTTTTCATGTGCATTCATTCCATAGTGAGTTGTGCAATTCGACTCCTTGGCCATCATGCATCAAGATGCGTGATTGGTTGCACGAGGATCGAGACATGCATACATTTGTGAAAATACATTGCTATGCCCCTTTCCTGCTCTCTGTTGCAGCAAATCAAGAATTAGCAACCTTCTGGAGCTTGGCGCGCTTTCCAAGAATAATTGCAAAACAGAGGCTAATTGGGACATCCCAATGGATTTTTGCACAAAGCAGCCCAAACATACATCATTCATCAGAGTCGAGGCGGTCCCCGGCTTGCATGCCAGTTTGTAGCTTTCTTAGATTAATTTGTAAATTAATTAGGATTTTTGTATTTATTCGGGACTGTATTATTTATTCATTCAGGACTGTATTATTCTTTCGGACCCTCTGCGCGAGGGCAATACTGTAATAAGTGTGGGTGAGTGTGATGTATGTCTTCCAACCCCACGTCTTTCTTCCCTTTTATTTACCTGCTTATGATGGTTAGATTAGGGCATGTTTCAATTAGCATACAGTATGATAGCATGTTTTCATTCATTCATCTGTATTGCATGCACCGGGCTCGGCGCATCATATTAACTGCATTGTATTTTCAATTCCAAGTTGAGTACTTGTTAGCTGTTGCATCTCATATGCCATGTTTAGAATAGCCGAGCCTGCTATAGTTGCATTTTGCATGTGTTGCATTGCATTTCTGTATATTTAGGATCATGCATGGTTTCTAACCAAGCTTCTGTTTTGGCTTGGAGTACTCGGTGAGTTTTATGCTTTAGCATCCTTGCATGCGTGTGAGTGACTGCCATGAAGCATGCTTACCATGAGGCTATGTGCTTATGTGATATAAACTGCATGAATGCCTGTGGATGAAGGTTGGGTTATTTGGATTGAAACAATTCATCGAATGTATGTTTTAAGCCCACTAGATAGTGGCAAAATCATATTTTCTAAGCCCACCTGAGGGTGGCAAATCCACGTTTTAGCCTACTTGCGAGTAGCACCATCAAACCATTTTCAAACAAACAAACATGAAATGTTTTGTTCTAATTCAGGCGACCCAGTCTATACTTGTATGCTGTGCGCATCACATAGTAAATCTAGGCTAATAACCGAAATAAGAACGCATAATGTTTTCAAAAATAGATATCATGGTTAGTAGAGGCTGATCTTTGATCGGGCGAGCGGGGGTGCTCACGAAGTGACCTTCCGCAATCGTACCCAAGTTCCCGAGCCGAGGCAACTTTGGTGATGACGGACACGTGGCCTTAGGCAAACGAGTCAGGGTTTCCTAAATTTTCCCAAAATAAAATATTTAGGTGGCGACTCTGTATCTGGCAAAGCAGTTCATGTTTGGCACTTCTTTTCTAAAAATCTGTTTTTCTCAAAACGATTTGCCGGATTTGGACTATTTGGTTCAGATTTAGAACCGTGACAATTTTAGAGTCCTGAGCTGTAGTGACCCCAAATGAAACCCTCCCAAGACGTTTGGGGGACGTCTGCACCTTGGCTTCATTAAAGCATATATATCCAGGAGATATTATTATTTATTGATCAACTCATTCAGCTATACATTGAGGAACAATTACTATGAGACTATTAAAAACAAAATTAGGAAAACTAATCTTCATTTGATCATGTAATGACTAACGAATAAGCAAGATCATCTTACAAGTTTATCATCCAAATTCAATCAAAGCTTCACAAAACTCGTCTTAAACCCCAAGTTTCATTATTCAACAGAGAGTAGAGTACTCTAAAAAGAGAAAGTTCTCTGACTAAAGATATAACGCATATCACCAAGCTTTAGTAAACCCTAAGTCTACTGGAAAATTTATTCTAAAAGAGGAGACACATGTGCACTCAATTTTTGGATCGTACGTCTATCTGCTATTTCTTCTTCTTGCTGTTCTTCTTCTTTGTCTTCTTCTTCGAGGATGAAGAAGAAGCCGAAGATGAACAGTTCATCATATCAAGAAGCTTAGATCCGATCAGATAACAAAGGTAGGGCTCGGACGTTGCGAATTTCACCTTTTCATGAGAAAGGTGAGGATTGTACCAGTTGTAATTGCCCCCGTCGTACTTCTGGAACCACTCCACCTTGTATCGGCAAGGCCTAAAGACGTAAACGTGCTTCCCTAACACGACCCTGGCCAATCGATTGAGACCGTAGTGCAGTAGATCCAGATCGTCTCTTCTCAGCCCCTTCACCGCCATAGAATTCAAATCCATCGGATTCGCAACCTTGATTTCGTGGTTCCTTTCGAGCTTCTTCGCAACAGAGACCATGTCCATACCAACGGCGATGACTCGACGATCATCGAAGAACTCTTGGAGAGATTTGGGGATACGGTAACAGTAAGGGTCGGAGAAGCGGTAAATGAGGCAGTGAGAGCCAATGCAGAGTTGGAGGAGATCGTAGGGAGAGTCTTCGAGGCCATTGCTTGTGAAATTGAGGCTTTGGCGGTCGACGCAGACGCCGACAATGAGAGGTCCGTGCTTGTGGCGGTAGGTCTTCTGGACTTCCTTGATCCATCTGGTGGTGGTGATGTAGTTGGCGGTGGAGATGGTGAGGATGCGATGCTCTCCGACGAACACTGTGTAGGCATCGTAGTAGTAGTGGAGGTCACAGTCACAGTCCTGCTCCTCGCATTTCGTCACTGTGACCTCCATTTGATTTCAGTGATTTCTTGTTTTGCAGGGCGGTTTAGAGAGAGAGAGAGAGAGAGAGAGAGAGAGAGAGAGAGGAACGTGAATTCGTTTGTAGAGAGAATGAGGATTTGTGAGCAAACAAGAAACGTGACAGTCGCTTTAACATGGACGAGTACGACGGACGGAGTTAGTTGGACTGTGAGAGAGAGAGAGAGAGAGCGCGCGCGGGAAAAAGTGGGGCCGCCAAGATTCGTTTTACATAATAAATAATTTAAATCATTAAAATGCAACTCGCCGTAAGTCTCACTATTTCCTCAGTCGCTCAAGTTTATAATTAAATTTGGTAAAGATTCAATTCTTATTTTTAAATCATGATATTTGAAGTTTATAATTAAATTTGGGAAAAATTCAATTCTTATTTTTAAATCATGATATTTGAATTTTAGATAGAGTAAGATCTCATTTGATAAGTAGTGATTTTAGTTAAAAAGTTAAAAAATTATTAAAAAAATTAAAAAGTCAACAATTTATATAAAAAAATCAAATATTTTCTTTTTTTTTTTTATTTTTTGTACATCTTTTCGTAAAAAATTAAAAATTTATTCCAAACATACTAGTTCTTGTACATCGTATTTTAGCTAAAAATTCAAAAAATTACTAAAAAAGTTTGTTCACAAACGAGGCCTAAATGATGAAATACCTGGAGATTTTGGGATGTTTTAGGAAAATGGTTAAAAGTTAAAATTTTCAATTTTTTTGAATTTTTAAATATATATATATATATATATGTGAGAGATGATGTGACTCAAAATAAGTTAAAAGTAAAAAAAAAATAGCTTATAACTGTGTTTCCAAAACACCTTGTGTTTGATTCATTGAAATAAAAATAAAATAAGATTTGTTATTCAATACGCATTTTTATGAAATAATCATTTACTTGAAATGGTGAATGTTATTTCATTAATAGTATATTTTTTTTAATATCTTTTTCAATTAAATTAAAATAAATTAATTTTTTTTTTTTTTTAAATGGGGTATCATGCTTAGCGATGGTTACAGGGTGAATTTGGAGCGGATTTGCCATTTCTTAACCCCGTCCCACCCCCGTTACAAATGGAATTTTTCAATCATATCCCTACCCTTACGGATACCTGATACCCGCGAATATCCGACCATATTTCAAATAGTCAAAAAACTTAAAAGCCATTTAAATTCTTAAAATACTAAATATTTTTTTTTTATTTTCACATATATAAACAATGAGATTTTTAAGATTATTATTTATTTATATTTAAACAAAATCATAGAATTTTAATATTATTTTCTTATATCTAATTATATATATATATATATATTATTTATATATTATTAATTATATTGAGTTAGATTTGAATTGGGAGAAGCGATACCTGCTCCTGCCCCCACCCCTACCCCCGCCCCCGCCCTCGCCCTCGCCCTCGCCCCTACCCCTACCCCCGTTGCATGTGACCAAAACATAATCTAGTCCCACCCTACATAAGTGTCAGAATAGGTAAAATCTGTCTCATTCAAACAAATATAAACAAATCTCACCGATTGAATTAAAATGATCATCCCTAATCGTGCCTCCACCCATCCTACCACTAGATGTGTATTATGTAATAATGAAACTTTTAAAACTGAAACAAAAGTCATTCCAATAATAATATAATAAGAGCATCACAATGAACACACTAAGGATGATTTAATGTCAGATGCAAAGTTTTGGCCAGCCAAGTGTGTTGTTTGGTGTTGCAATGGTGCTGCTAAGGGCAATGTTAGTGTCCGATGATAAAATGTTTGTTAACTACAACTAGCGTTCTAGTCAGCGAAGAAGAAAGAGGGAAGTGTCGTGGGTCATTCGTCCAGATGTCCGGCCGATTGTCTCCCTGAACGTCTGGACCCTTCAAATAATAATAAAAAAATAAAAAATAAAATTGGGTCTGACTGGTTGACTGGCCAGACATTCGATTGTCTCCACACCAGCTACTGCAAACTGCAAACTATATATATATATATATATATATTTTGTTTAACATATCCCTTAACACACACTTTAACATATCTATTATATCACCATTCACTTACTAAATTAACAAACTCTTAACACACATTTTTGGGTCCCACTATTATTACTTTTTGTCATATAACACACTTTAACACACATTTTTAACACATATATTGTGGATGCTCTAAGGGTTGTTTGGTTGCTCAAAATAAGTGTAATTTTTGAATTTTTATAAAAAGATGTATTAAAAAAATAGAAAGATATGATCCAAAAAAAGATTAAAAAAAAAAAAGTGTACTAATTATTATAGATGCCAAACAACCCCTAAGTGTCATATCTATAAATGAAAAATATTTATAAAATTTATTAATTTGTATAATATTATTTAATTTATAATTCAAATATCTAATAATAAATAAAATTATGATAAATTAAAAATGTACTTCAAATTTTGATTTATTTCTTCTGGTTTAAAAATTACAAATACCCTTTTATTAGAATTTTTTATTTGATAGAATTGATTTTAGAAAATAATTGAATTTTAATATAAAAATTAAAAAGTCATTGCAAAATTTAAAAATTCAACAAATTATATAAAAAAAATCAAAATTTTAATTTTTTTTCTATTTTTTTTTTTTTACCAAACCAAAAAGAGGCAGAAGTAGCAAAAAGAAAATAAGAACAGATAAACGAAAGTAAATAGTAAATAAACGAAAGCAAATATATAAACTAAAGTAAATAAACTGAATTAAAATAGATAGAATATTTTAAATAAGAACAGATAAGCAGAAATAAAATAAACTTATAATCGTTTAAATTAACTTACAATCGTTTACTGGAAGTAATCGGAAAATACAAAATTGTTTACTGGAACTAACTGGAAAATACAGCTTCTACATGCATCTTTAAAAACTGAATTTTAAAACAACAAACTATAAAATTTACAGAAACTGAGAAAGAAAATTTTGAACTCTTTCCAACTCTAAATTGGCCTTGACTGAGGAGTTTCTTTTATAAGCAAAGTGGATAAATACCTTAATAATTATCCTGATTACACTTAACCTGAAATAGTCTCTCTACTTACCTACGGATTTACCGGTATGCTCAAATCTTAGTGGGATAAATACCTAACTTCTGATACACGTAAAAATATTCAACATGCTCAACAATTAGATGAAAATGATTTCCCAATCTTTGATGAAGATATAGGATAAAGTAAACCTGATGGTTTTAATACTTTAATATTTACTATAGTCATACATTTTATTGGAACACCTGCTAATATACATTCTCGCATCTATGATCAACTTAGTAATCTCACTTGCCCTACTTTAAGTGGTTTTCGTTGATATAAAGATGTCTTTACCTCTCGTGTCATGCTTAGAGAGGATTACATTAAGTTATTTTGGGAAGAGAAATTTATCAATGGATTACCGAGTCTTTTTGCCCATAAGATTAGAGATGTTCTTAGCCAACCTACTGGTATTATAGAATATGATAATTTAACTTATAATGAATCATTAGTACAATTTAAAAAGAAGGATTAAAAATGTGTATAAATCTGAAACTTCGTCAAAAATCTGCTAAAGATAAACATAAAGCTAAATATGGAATAGGAAATTTCTGCGAACAATACGGTCTACCTTCTGTTGCACTATCACGACGCAAACAAATAACAAGAGATCTTCACACAAATACTCTACTAAATATAGGAAGAAATATTCACCTACCAAATCACCTGATAAGTATTATGCTAAACCAAAAAAGACATATCACAAACAAACTAATCACTTTAAAAAGAAGTCAAAATCTACCCAAGATGTTACTTGTTACAATTGTGGAAAAAATGGTCATTATTCTAATAAATGTAGACTTGAAGAAAAACTTAAGAATAAGCTTAATCAACTATAAATTACTGAAGAACATCAAAGTCAAATATTCGACATATTTAAAATAACTAATACCCCAAATAAATCTCCTGTTTATTCTAGTCCATCATCCAGTGACACCACTCCCTTAAGTGATACTTCTACTTATTACTCTCTTAGTGAGAATACCGACGGAGAGATTAAATTAGGATGTAATGATACTTACTGTAAACAAATTAATGTTCTTACTAAATCACAACAACAAGAAGATTATTTAATAGAATTAATTAGAAAATTAGAAAATCCTGAATTAAAAAGAAAATATACTAATAAATTAAAATCTTTACTAATAAATAAAGAAAAAAAATATCATCAAGATAAACCAATTATTAGTCTCACAACTACTTTAGAAAGATTCTAAAAAAATAAATATAAAGAAACCACTTTACAAGATTTACAAAATGAGATTAACCAAATTAAACTAACCAGTCAAGAGTTAAAGGCTATAGGCAAATCATTAGAAGAAGAAATTATAATATTAAAAATCAATAAAAATCTTAATGATTTCCAAAATAATAATGATACTTCCACTGATGAATCTAGTTCTAGTCCAAATCCTAGCCATGTCCTCTTTGACAATTGATCAACTAAATCTAATAGTGGTAATCACAATGATAGTCATCATTTAAATATTATTAATAGAATTCATATTAAAAAATGACATTCAAAAGTCAAACTAGTTATTAATGACTTTAAAATAGAAGTCATAGACCTCATTGATACCGACGCTGATTTAAATTGTATTCAAGAAGGTTTAATTCCCACAAAATATTATCATAAAACTAGTGAAGAATTAATTTCCGCTAATGGAAGTCAAATGCATATTAAATATAAATTACCCAAAGTATATATTTGTCAAAATAATGTTTGTTTTAAAACATCCTTTGTTCTAGTCAGAAATATGACCAACAAAGTCATCTTAAGAACTCCGTTTATCTTTTTACTATATCCATTTACCACTACTAACCATGGCATAACCACACAAGCATTTGGTCAAACAGCAACTTTTAAATTATTGTCTCCTCTTGAAATCAAAGAATTAAATCAATTAAAAGAATATTCTATATTCCAATCTATTAATCGATTAACTAAACAACTCAAATTTCTCAAAGAAGAAGTAAAATATAAAAGAATAGAAACTCAATTGACTAATCCAATTCTTATATCCAAAATTGATAAATTTAAAAATCAATTAGAAAATACTGTTTGTTCCACTTTACCTAGTGCTTTTTGGCATAGGAAAAAATATGTAGTTACACTCCTTTATATTAAAATTTTTTATGAAAGACAAATTCCTACTAGGTCTCGACCTATTCAAATAAATCATGAATTGGTGAAAATGTGCAAAAAAGGGATTAATGAATTATTAAAACATAACATCATTAGTAATAGTAAGTCGCCTTGGTCTTACCTTGCTTTTTATGTTAATAAAAATGTTGAACTTGAATGAAGTGTTCCACGATTAGTCATTAATTATAAACCGTTAAACAAAATTTTAGAATGAATACGCTATCAAATCCCTAACAAAAAGATCTCATTAAAAGACTTAGTTAAGCTGTCATCTTTAGTAAATTTGATCTTAAAAGTGGATTTTGACAAATACAAATTCATCTTGATGATCGCTATAAAACTATCTTTACTATACCTTTTGGCCATTACGAATGGAATGTCAATACCCTTTAGATTAAAAAATGTTCCTAGTGAATTTCAAAACATTATGAATGAAAATTTTAACCCCTTTAGTCATTTTTCTATTGTCTACATAGATGATATCCTCATTTCTCTAAGTCACTCGATGAACATTGGAAACATCTTAATTCCTTTCTTCATATTATCAAATATAATGGTCTAGTCATTTCTGCTCCTAAGATTAAGCTATTCCAAACTAAAGTTAGATTCTTAGGTTATAATATCCACCAAAGTACTATTCTTCCTATCAGCTGATCTATTGAGTTTGGTTCTAAGTTCCCTGATGAAATCTTAGACAAAACCTTGTTAAAACGGTTTTAGGTTCCTTAAATTACATTGCTGAATTTTACAAAGACCTTAGGAAAACTTGTCAACCCATTTTTGATAGGTTAAAAGATAATCCTCTTCCTTGGTTTTCTACTCACACTGCTATTGTTCAACAAGTCAAAAAATATGTCAAGACCTTGCCTTGTCTTGGCATTCTTACTGAAAATTCATTCAAAATTATTCAGACTAATACTTCTGATGTTCATTAAGGTGGCATTCTCTTTCAGAAAAACACTCACTAGTCATCTAAACAAATTGTTCGTTTTTATTCTGGTGTTTAGAACAAAGCATAAAAAAATTATAGTACTATTAAAAAAGAAATTTTTTCTATCGTTTTATGTATTGGTAAATTTCAAGATGACATTTTAAATCAAAAATTTCTATTACGTGTTGATTGCAAAAGTGCTAAATATGTTTTGGAAAAAGATATTCAAAATATTGCTAGTAAACATATTTTTGCTCAATTGCAATCCATTTTAAGTATTTTTTATTTTGATATTGAATATATTCCTGCTAGTCAAAATTCTATCCTTGATTTCCTTAACTGAGAATTTTACAGGGAGGATAGTGCATCATGCCTACTCTTTATTGTTCTACAAACAGATTACAAGTCACAAGATACCGCAAACCTATTCGCTATTATAAGCTTAAAATATCATATTTAAAGTCACTACAAAATGACCCTTACCTTCATCAAGACCCTTACTTTCAATTCAATCAGCTTAGAAGTTATTGTGATTTCATTGCTCATTACACTAATCTAGTTAACTTTCATATGGATAGATTAGATGTCCTCAATGGATGCTAATCTACTTCTGCCATTTTTCTTACAGATATGAAGCCACAAACCTACTACAAAATCTCTTGCCATTGTGTCATCTAGTCAACCCATTGTTGCACCTCCAATTGATCTAGTCAACCGATACCAAATTCTTGGTAATATTCCTAAACCTAGTTATACTTCGGCTCTGGCTTCAGACCCTTTTGCCTGCCAATCAGTTACGCCAATGCCTCCTAACAAGTCTACACTAAGAACAGATTATGTTCTTAAACAATCATTCAATCTTTTTTACAAAGAACCAGTCCACAAAAATAACCACAATGTTTTTGAATTAGTCAAATCCTATTTCCCTAATGGATGGTATTTCATTCCTTTCCATCCCGATAAGTCAATAACCTTTTATAAGGATATTCTTTTCCACCATAAGTCAATAGTCATTAAACCTATCTATGATCGAGTCTAGACAAGTAAAATCATTTACCATTCCTTGTATATTCATAATATTGTTTCCATGGAAGAATGGGGTCTCATTTTTCTACTACGAGACCTTTCCAACCATGATATACAATATAGTTACTATGATTACATTGATGCTTGGTTCAAAATCCTCCTACATCAAAATGAGTCATATAGTCAATCTTGGTTTTTCTTATTTGACCACAAATTCAAATCAAAATTCCCTTCTTGGTTCCTAAGATGGTGGTCACAGCATAGTGTCATCCCAGAAATAATCCATTCTGAGTTCATAGAACTAGTCAATTACTTCTCTTCAATTTACAAGCTCGGCCAGCGTAAAAGTCAGTTTCCTTGGTTACTGCATTTTATGTCCAAATATAAAGTCCCTTGGATTTTTAAATGGCAATACAACCTATCCAATAACATAGTCAGTCATCAATATTTTGTTAAATGGTGGGATGCATTCAAAGCCCATCGTATTATTGAACAAGTCCAGCAAGAATTTCCAGTTAACATTCATGCCCCAACTCCTGTAGTGGTCAAGTCTCAACAAAACCCAAATGCTTCAGTCACACAAGGAAGCCCACTTCCTCTCACTACAGTCAGACTTGGAAGCCCATCAACTAGCATTGAACCTTCCAAATCCAAAACCTCCAAGCCCAAGTCAATCTTTAGTGATGAATTGATCCAAATGGCTAAATTATTGATGGCCCAAGCAAAGTCACAAATTGAAGATAAGGCCTCGGATGATTCAACCTCTTCTAAAGCCTCAACCAGTCATGATCCATATGGTCCACAATTTCAAGATGCTCAGGATCCATATGCTTAAAAAATTCATTGGATTATATATATATATATATATATTGATTCCCCATCAGTCAACTGTGTAGTCATGTTTCCTCACCGCAAGTAAAAAAAAAAAATACAAAAGTTCTCGGTCACAAAAAGATGCTCTCAGCACCCATGTGCCTCTTATTTTCAGGCTTTTCAAGTCACAAGTTTCACAATATTTTCTAACTTTTGAAGTTAAAAGCCTCACAGCTCTAGTCACGGGCTTCACAGTTCCCAGTGCACAAGCTTAACAGTTATCCACTTTTCTTATAAAAGAAGCGCCTCAGTCAAGGCCAATTTAGAGTTGGAAAGAGTTCAAAATTTTCTTTCTCAGTTTCTTTCAGTTTTTGTGAAATATCTAGTTTGTTGTTTTAAAATTCAGTTTTTAAGGATGCATGTAGAAGTTGCATTTTCCAGTTACTTCCAGTAAACAATTCTGTATTTTTTGATTACTTCCAGTAAACGATTGTAAGTTAATTTAAACGATTGTAAGTTTATTTTATTTCTGCTTATCTGTTCTTATTTAAAATATTCTATCTATTTTAATTTAGTTTATTTACTTTAGTTTATTTATTTACTTTCGTTTATTTACTATTTACTTTCGTTTATCTGTTCTATCAAAAAAAGTATCTTAAACATACTAATTTTTTTTTACCTTATATTTTACATATAAAATAAAAAATTACTAAAACAGTTTATTCCCAAACGAATCTTATGATTTATCATAAACTAAAGTGAAAGTGAATTTATCATATAGAGTTAAAGTGAATTTTGTCTATAAAAAATGTTAGGTTTTATTCTTGGCAACCTCATTTGACAAAACTCCTTTCAGTTGTATTTTTTTTCGCACTTTTATTTCAATGAAGCTATGAGTGTTTAGATGCGAATCCAACCCGAATTGTGCCTTTCAGAGAAGTTTGTGAAGCTAATGCTTTCAAGATTGCCACTTCGCTGATTATGACGAGGATCGAGCTGCCCGGTCAGCTCACGAGGGTCCAGGGGGCAGCGCCCTTTGGCGGGTCCGGGGCAGCGCCACGACGGGGTCGAGGGGCAGCGCCCCCGAAGCAAAATGCAAAAATGCATTCAAAATTGCCTGTCCGCTCGAGCAGACATACCCGCGCTTGAGTAGAGAATCCCTGGTTCCAGCAGTTTTCGTCGCCTGCAAAAGTACTGAGATGTGTGATTTCGCACTCGAGCGGGTTCTCTAGCGCCCGAGCGGACCTCTGTTATATCACATGCATATTTTGTTGAAGCCGCTTGAGCGGGCTGTTGGGCGCTCGAGCGGAGATCGCAGGACAGATTCTATAAATTCGCGTGTTGGGTCAGATTTTAGGATTACTACTCCAGATCTTCTTTTTGGGTTCTAGGGTTTATATCTGGGGATACTTTGTGAGTTTTTCTTTGATGTTTTATTGAGTATTCAACTCATGATTTAAAGAGAGTACATCAAAGGTTGTGTTTTGTTCTGCAAAAGAGAGAGTTGTTCTTTGGTGGATTATGAAGAATTCGAGCCTGAAGCTTTGGTGGATTCCGGGGTGGCTCATCGTAAAGACAATTCCGAGATGAAGACGGGTTGGAAGAGGCACATAGAGGTTGGTTCAATTAGGCGTGGATTCGCTAGGTAATTGAGAGTATATCTATGTAATTCCTTTAAATCTTCTTAGTGGATTGTTTTGTGGCTGTTGCCCGTGGTTTTTTTATCACAGTTGGAGGTGTCCAATTGTGGTTTTTTTCACGTAAAATCGTTGTGTCTCTTTGTCTTGATTGTTTGATTGGGATTGTTATATTTTGCTTAAAATTGATACATAATCACAAATCAACATCTAGGGGATTTCTAGATTTTTCAAAAAACATTATGAAAATATTTATCATTAGCAAAATGATGTTACTTATATACAAAAATATTTTAATATTTTTTCTTGAGTTGTTAACATGTATACTTTTAACCATAAATCACAATATGAATAATGAAATTTACCCTGGCAATAAAAAACAAATAAATAACAAAAAAATAGAAGACTATCATGATGGGCCCATTTTTTAGCCGACTTGATAATCCAAATAGTTCATTTTATAGTAGAATATTCATGAAAAAATTAAGATGATTGGATATCACTAACTATATATTTGAATCATATTTATATTAAAAAAATAAATAACTATTCTTAAAATTATAATTATTGTCTATTTTTTAAAAATAAATGTAATTCAAACATATAGGTATCGATTTTTATCATCTTAATTTTTTACATTAATATTCTACTCAACGAGGTTTAAAATATGAATGGTTTGAATCACCGAGATCGGTATCAAAATAAGTTCACCAAACTCAAACGCTCTCTAAAGTTGGATGACCAACTTAGAGAATCCAACCCCAAAAAATAACCTAGCATTGGATCATCAATGTAAAACCCTACAGTATTTAGCATGTTATACAATCAGCATTCCTATGGAGAGGATCTGACTTACACTTAGTGAAGTGGAAGGAGACCACAATGAGTAAAAATCATGGAGGACTGGGTATTAGAGATATTAAAGTAGTAAACGATAGTCTACTTGCAAAGTGGTGGTGGAGGTTTGGATCTAAAGATGGTGCACTATGGAAGAATCTGATTTGTAGAAGGTATGGAGCTGAAGATGGGAGATAGTTTCCTTTCCATATGGATGCTTGTTATAGCTCAAGGATCTGGGTTGATATACTATCAGTAGCACATTCCAACCCTACACTCTTTAATTTTTATATGGAAAATGTTGAAATAGGGGTTGGGAGTGGGAGCAGGATTAAGTTCAGTGAGGATGCTTGGATGGGTAGGTTCTATTTGAAGGATAAATACCCAAGACTATTTAGTGTTTCTATTGATAAAATGGTAACACTAAAAGAAATTGTGGACAGAAAAGGCAATTATGATGAATGGATTTTTAGTTTTAGAAAAATTTTATTGGCGTGGGAGGAGGACGAATTAAGAAATTTGAAGGAGGAATTAGGACCAGGACCAACATTTTACCTGAAAAACTTAGATAACATTAGATGGAATGGTAATTGTAATACCCCTGTTCCGTAATATGTTAATTGGTCCTTAACATAATGTGATTATGTATTTTGATATGATTTGGTGTTCTACTATGTGAAAATATGTGGTTTGAAATTTTATCTGTTCATCGTAGGAATATCTGTTTGAATAGTCTGCTTTGGAAAATTAATTGAGGGCCTTATCGGCCACGGAAACCGAAATTGATTACGCCATTGTGGTTGGCATAATTTTTAGAGCCTACGGTGAAATTTAATTGGAATTTGATTCTGGTCAATTTAAACTGATTAAATTGATAAATTAAGTACCCCATTATTTTATATTAAAATATTTGTTAGTGGGGCTTGTTGTATATTTGTATTGCACTCTCCTTTAGCCCTCTTAAAACTCAAAATCTGAGTTAGACAATTGAGAGTGAGAGAGAGGCCGGCCATGGAGAGAAAAAGGGAGAGATTTGTGTAATTTGGGCTCAAGACTTGGGAATTTGAAGATCTAACTCAAGATTTGGCTAGAGCTTGAGTGTTGAAGCTCTTAGGTAAGTGAATTCATGGACTCTTACTTGTAATTTGTAAGTTCAAAGGTTGTTTGTGATCAAGAACATGTAATGAGTTGATTTTTGTTGAGTTTGAAGTCTTAGAACTCATGCATGTAAGAAATTACTTTGGATTTGCATGTTTAAGCTTGAAACACATGATTCATGTAGAGTTTTGGTTAAAGCTCATGTTGTAATCACCATTTGTACCATCTAAGTTGAGAATGATGAGCATCTCCCACATGCATGTACAAATCATGGGAGTATAAGTCTTGAATGTTTGAATTTGAGCATGTTGATGATGGGTTTGAGATATTTTGGGACATGCATGTAATCCATGTAATTGAGCTTTCCTAATGTTGTAATCTTGCATTAGTAGCATGTTAGCATGTGTAAATGTGTAATTTGAACCATTGCATGCAAGAAATGTGGATGGAAAACCGATTTGGAGCTCAAGAACACGATCTGGGAAACCCAGATTTTTGAGGTCCGCTCGAGCGGGGTAATGGCCGCTCGAGCGGGAAAATCGTGCTCCCAGCATTTTTGCAGAGTTGGATGTCCGCTCGAGCGGGACACTCCACGCTCGAGCGTGGATTTTCGTAGACAGGCCTTCAGCTTGAGCGCTCTATCCCACGCTCGAGCTCATCTTTCGTGCAACCAGTACTTCTGCAGGCCTTAAGGGTCCGCTCGAGCGGAGAAGTTTACGCTCGAGCGGGGACCCTGTTTCCTGGGATTTTGTTCATGCATTCTGTGATTCGTTTTCCGTTCCCTTTCACTTGTAAGCACTCTTAGGCATATGTTAAGCATTGTAAATGAGTTAATGAGATAAGAACAAAGCCTAAAGAGGTATATGTGAATTAAAGAACGGATTGAACTGTTAGTGACCCTTTTGTATTCATGAAATGTGTAGGGTCAAGCTCCAGGGCGCATCCACAAGCCGATCACTGTGAGTAATATCAATATTTGAAAACTTGTCAATGTCCAATTGTTATTCCCCTATAAATATTATGAGTTGTTAATCGGGATTGTGGACAAAAGTCTGACAAGAATAAATGAATGAGTGGGCCAAAGGCCGTTTTAACATGAAAGAGTGGGCCGAAGGCCGTTTTGATAAGAATGAATGGGCCAAAGGCCGTTTTGATAAGAATGAATGGGCCAAAGGCCGTTTTGACATGAATGAATGGGCCAAAGGCCGTTTTGACATGAAGGAATGGGCCAAAGGCCGTTTTGACATGAATGAATGGGCCGAAGGCCGTTTTGATAAGAATGAATGGGCCGAAGGCTGTTTGATAAGAATGAATGGGCCGAAGGCCGTTTTGATAAGAATGAATGGGCCGAAGGCCGTTTTGATAAGAATGAATGGGCCGAAGGCCGTTTCGACATGAATGAATGGGCCGAAGGCCGTTTTGACATGAATGGAAATCTGAATGGGCCAAAGGCCAGAATGTTTGGAACTACAGTTACTTGACTTGCATTTCGTATAGTTATATATATATATTTTGTTGTTAAACAGAAGTATGAATTGGGCCCAAGGCCGTTTGGAGCATGTTGTTCTACATATTGTTATGTAACTGTTATATTTGATATTATTCACTGGGCTATCGCTCACGCTCATTCATGTATTTGTAGGTGAGCCAAGGGAAGTCCAAACCCAGCCCCAGTGAAGTCTGCTAGAAACAACAGGAGTTTTGGGAGAGTCAGCCTTGTGCCTCGCGCATGAGACCATCCTTGCCCTTTCACTATGTACCTATGTTTTGTCTTGTTGGCAAGGACCTAGTGCATGTCTGTACATAGTCTGTTATAGGTTGACTCGTTTTGGACGATCCTGTCTGTAATGAATTTTGTGAAACCGTACTTTTGATGTGAGTTATTAACGTATCTGAGTATGGTTTGTTTGATGTGCATATAAGCACGGCTCTATGGACAAAGTTTTTAATTTTGCTTCCGTTTGGCCCCCATTAACTCTGTTAAAATACGTTCCCGACAGTTTGAGGCCGTAGGTAATCTCATGATTACTGGCCGGTTACGTCCTTAACCCACGGGGGCGGGTTCGGGTCGTGACAGTAATAGTTCTAGTTGTTTCAATGTAAAGTCAGCGTTCAACTGGTGTGAGCTGAATAATGGATCTAGAAAAAGTTTATTTGGTTTAATCTAGAACAATGCAGCAACTCCAAAAACACAATTCTTTTCTTGGTTGGTATGGAAAGAGAGAATAAAGATAATTGATTTTCTACATAAGATTGGGGTTGTTAACACAAGAGTGGGATTATTTTGTGCTTTTTGTAGAACAGTGGAGGAGTCATTAAATCATTTAATGTTACACTGTCCTTTTGTGCAGAAAATACGGTCTAGCATAATCAAATGGTGGGGAGTGCAATAGGTCATACCTGGTACAGTGGAAGGTATGCTTCAGTGGTGGAGTGGCTGGAAGTTTAAAAAATAGGAATTACATATGGAAAGCAATACCGGTAGCAGTCTTTTGGCCTATCTAGAAGCACAGGAATAATGTTATTTTCAATGAGGTACAACCCAATAGTGAAGAGCTATGTGATCTTATCAAGGTTAGGGTGGCTATGTGGTTGAAGTCAAATATGGTGGGAAGAGATTATTCAATTAATCAGTTTGTGTCAAACTTGCAACAGATCAGGAGATGTATCAAGTGAGGCGTAATGGGGCTGCTGATGGATTGTAGTGAACCTAGTTGTTGTTAGTTATTGTTGCTACTAGTGGTTGTTGTTGCTGTGCTATTGTCACGACCCAAACCCGGCCCTATGGGTTTAGCATCGTAACCGGCTAGTAATCCGAGATTACCGAAGGTCTGCTTAACAGTAGTACAGCAAAACAGAGTATAGGGTCTGACGGAAGCCAAAACAGTAAAGAAACAATGCCCAAGGAGCTGTGACAGTCTGCATGCAAAAAGACTTTCCAAACATATTTACATTCAGTGAAAAGGTATACACAATATATATACAATCATTCAGAATAGGGACTCAATCCCTATGCAACGGTACAGTAAACATTCAGTCTATACAATCTATTCGGTTAACAAAACAGCAAGACAGTGCAGAAGGGAGAGTCCTAAAACACCCCTAAGCCTTAGCATGATAGGCTTGGAACCTCGCAGTGAGGCATGGTAGTTGGCTTGACAAAACTGGAGTAACCCTGACGCTCCTAGCCGCGGTCTGGTGCCTGAACACCTACATATATATATGAGCAGTGAGCTAAAGCCCAGTGAATAACATAATACGTAAAGAGGTTAAGAATGAATGTCCTTACAGTAATGAAAACAGTTCATTAAATCAGTATTTCAGTCGTTCAGTCAGTACAGTTATATGTGGTACATCCATTAGCATAACAGTACAGTAAACAGTAGGTCTTAAAAGACCGAGCAGTAAATGATGGCCATCAGTCAGTAACAGTAGTGGTTCCAACAAGGGAACCGACAGAGAATTCTGTCACAGTAACAGTAAACAGTAGGTGCTAAGGATGCCACAATACAGTTCAGAATATAGGACATACATTCATTCAGTTAACAGTAATCAGTTCAGAAAACAGTACAGTTCAGTTGTTCAGAAGATAATCATTTGTGAACATATCTTTACACAATCGTTACTCACAGAGTTTGGGCTACAGTATGCTAGAGCGTGTCTCCCCAGTCGCCAACCCTACACAGTTAACAGATTGAACACACACTAAGCTACACAGTCGGGAAAGATAATAATTTAATCCCTAATTTGCCTCGGTGTGTTCTACATCTATGTCTTCATTAAGATGCTTAAACTAGGCCTAAGAATGCCTAGGATGAGATGAGGATGCAAAGATGTGATCAGAAAACAGTTTCAGGAGTTTTTTAGAAAAACAGAGTCCTGCTCGACCTCAGGTTTCCACGCTCGAGCGGTCATGCAACAAAGGTACACGCTCGAGCGTCAAATATCCCGCTCAAGCGTACTGTAAAAGTACTGGATGGGTGAAATCTCCGCTCGACGGACGCTCGACGGACGCTCGACGCCCGCTCGAGCTTGAGACACAAGACTCCGCTCGAGGGCCCAATCCTCCGCTCGAGCGGACTGTAAAATAGTGCAGAGATCCTGGATGCTCGGATTCCCCGCTCGAGCGTCACTAGCCCCCGCTCGAGCGGAAGTGCAGAATCTGGAAAACCCAGATTGCACCTCCAAGCTCAAACCAAGTTTTAACAACTCAAAACTCGACCTCTTGGGCTGAATTTCCAGAAAACATTTGTAAACACACAGAATAACATGGTTCAAAGCTCAATTTTGAGAAATCAAAGCCCAAGGGTGTTTAATTCAAATCCAATTTCAAACCATTTTTCAAGAACAATCCTCAACCATGACATGCATGATCTTTAAATAACTTTCAAGCTTCAAAACATGCTCTAATGAGCCAATTGATTCACAAACATGATGAAAACATGGCCTGCACTCAAAACATGGACATGCATGTGACAATTTGCCATGAACTCAACTCAAAATCCAACAATACTAACATGCATACATGAATTATGCTCTATTTCAACATATAAAGCTATTTCATGACTCAATCCACTAAATTTGACATGAATCATGTAAGAACAAGCTCAATTCACAAACAAGAGGGTAATTACTCTGCCTTAGGTCTTGAATTAGAAGACTAGGAGCTCAATTTAGCAATCTACACTTTAATTAGCAAGCAAAACTCAAGATGGAATCCAATTTCTCTCACTCTCTCCCTCTCTTCTCTCTTGGTCTCTCTTGGTCGGCTAAGCAATGCAAGAGCTGGTGAAATGTTTTGATTTAAGTGTATACAAGGCTCAACATGTGTGAAGTAGTGGCCACTAAGTGGTCTAATGGTAATTAAGTCCAACACTTGCAATCCATCAATATTTAATCTAATTTAATCATACTAAATCAAATTTCAGATAAATATACTATAAATTCACATTAATTCTATTGATCAAGGCACACTAATCAATTTCGGATTCGGCTGCCGATAAGGCCTTCAATTAGCAGGTTAAACACTAAAACATGAACAGATAGTCAAACAGTCAAACAGATAGAATACAGATTAACATACATACTCAGTCAATTCAGTTCCAGTTTTCAGTCAGTCAGTTCAGTACTTTAATCAGTTCAATTATCAATCATGATCAGTTCAGTTTAATGGTAATCAATGTTTATCGGTAGCCAGTGGTGAGGGTTATTACAGCTATGCTTGGTCTTGGGCTGTTGTTGATTGTTGTTGCTGCTACGAAGTTGTTTTTGGTGTTATGCTGTTGTGTTGTTTTTGGTGTTGTTTTGATATGCTAATTGTTGTTTGTTTCTTGGTTTTGAAAACAGATGATCGATTGGTAGGATGCTGTTGTGCTATTTTGGTGATGTTTTGATATGTCAATTGTTGTTTTTTCTTGACTTTGGTTGGTAGTTCACTAACTTTTGATGGTGTGCTAGCAAAGAATTGGGCAGGCATAATGGTGTCAACCTAGTTAGGAGTGGTATGTCTCAGTACGATACTTTTTGCACTTATTTTTTTTTTCCTTTCTTGATGTAATGAGTTATTTGTTCATCAAAAAAGGTTTTATTTTGCCGATAAAAAAAAGGTGAATTTCTTTTTTCATAATTTTGACATAATTATTCTAAATTTCTTTTCGATAAGATTAAATAAATCAAAACTAATATTGATGGTGTAAAAATAAATATATATATATATATATATTTCAACATAAAAGATATGATAAAACCTTTTTTTTTTTTTAATCTATTTGATTAATAAATTATTGATAAGAAATAGATAAAGTGTTATATAAATTAAAATTTAAAGGCACTCAATACAATTATGCTAAAAATATAGAGTTTGCTACATTTTCTTTAAACGTTTAAAGGGATGAGTATAATTTGCCCTTTATTGTCTAATTATTTAGAAGTTAAGATGACTAATGAGTGGTTTCAAACTTCGATTGAGCTACGGCCTTTAGATTATTTAGCTCATATTTTTTTTCGTTTTTTTATACAAACATGGTTCTTAGATGTATGTAATAATTACTATAATTGTAAATGTCGATTGAGCTATGGCCTTGGAAGATTTAGCTCGTATTTTTTCTTTTCTTTTTTTATGCAAACATGGTGCTTCGGAGGTATGTAATAATTACTATAATTGTAAATGTTGCAAGGCTTGAAAAGTCGTTAAATACTAATTGTGAGGAAACATAGTCTCTTTATTATAAGAAAGAATACAACAAATCATCATCAACATCAATCAAGAGAGTGATTGGTTTACACTTTTTTTTTAGACAGGAATTAATTTACACTCGAATTATCACTTGAAAATAATGAAGAATACAATATTTTCAAACACTTGGGAGCTTAATCAATTAGTAATTCACAATGTGGCAATTGTTCCTAATCTCACCATGTTTGCCAGTGAGGACATCAATGTAGCCCATGCGCACCATAGCAGAAGCAAACTTGGCCTCCCACTTGGAACCATATTTAGCATTGTACATCACTGCCTTAGCCATTGAAGGGCTGCTTAGTAATGTCTGGTCTGAAGTCAGTACCCCACAGTGCTTCTTCAATACTGTGTAGTACTTGTTGTCTAAACGATTTGGCGTTACAACATCAAGAGCCACTGTTGGATTGACAGCAGCACCGGCGTTGCTTGGTGGGCACTTTGTTTTCAAGAATGCTGCGTAGTTTGGATCCATGGAAGGATCTTATGGGTGAGTGGCATTGAAGGAGTAAAGGCGGGTGGAGAAGGAAGAGCAATGAGAGACACCAATGGAGTGAGCACCAGAGAGTGTCACCATCTCGTCACGTGACAATCCTTTTCTGGCAAAGTTATCCTCCAGCTGTGTGGCGTTGAAGAAGGGAGCCGGTAGATTTTGTGGAATATCATCACTCAAAGACACACGTCCATCACGACGTCCTGCTGGCACGGCATAGTTTATCCGTCCAGCCATGAAGGCACTGTCGCGAGCAGCGAAGGCAACAATGTCCGCGCATGAGACAGTTTTAGGGCATATGGCTTCAATTTGGGCCTTGGCCTCATCAATCACCTCGAACCCTCGTAAGCTTGGGTTATTGGCTGGATGTTCTTTCTCAGCTGGTTTTCCTGGTGTTGAATCGAGTAGCACAGAACCATCACAACCCTGAAAAGTAAAAACATTTAGTAACATTAACTAACGTTGGGTGCGAAAGTAATGGTGTTTTCAATTCGAACTATCTTTTGAGTTGTGTTTTTTATATAATAATTTAGATAAACAATAAATTATTTTATGAGAATGAAACTACAATAATATATATTAATTTAGGAAAGGGTATAGGATAGGCGCATACCCTGACAAAGCAGTCATGGAAATGCATCCTAATGAGGCCTGCAGCAATGCCTGGATTCTTGGAAATGGCTTTGCTCATAGCTTTTCTAACAATTGCTTCAGCAGATGGACAAGTTGTTTGGTAGAATCCCAGTTTGAGTGGTACCACTACTGGTGAAGCCATAGCAGAGATAGAAAATGAGAAAATCAAACAGGAAGAGATCACTAGTGCAAGGACTTGGAACCTAGAGCAATTTGGATCCATATTTAGAACGAGAGAGACCGATCAAAGAAGAGCTGACAAGTATATAGTACAAAGCTGAAGGAGACAGCTACTAGTAGTAATTGCTAGATATGGAGATAAATAGTTGAGGTGCATAAAGAAGGCGATATAGGAAGTATATATATAGATAGATGGGTGGGTGGAGGCGGAGGAGAAAGTTGATTGATCACTTAATAATTCTTAAATGTTGTTGTAATGTGAAGGGTGGAGTTGGTTTTACTTTAGAAATCAAAACGTGTGTAGTATTAGCTGTATTTCATTGCACAACGCAGTGTTGAAGTTTTCTTGAGTTTGTCTGTCTTTCAACACTTCTACCACCCTTCATTTAGTGAATTGTTTATGTATTAATTAATTTCTTTCTATATAAACACTCATTCTTTTGGGGTAATTACTAAATAGTTTTGGAGTATCATATGACATTATTTACGCGATATTTTAAACCAATCACTTAATAAAAAAATTTACAAGTAAAAATTCTAACTGATTTTTATTAAGTAGTTGAGACTTGGAAAAATATATATATATATATATATATATAACATCACATGAAAAAAACTAAGAATTGTTTTTCTTTTGAGAGGGAAGAAACTTTCTAAATATGTAGCATAGTGAGGCAGGCCGGTCGTCCACAGACAGGGATTTAGCTTCTGCAAGTTTTTTTTTTTTTGATCAGCAAAAGAAAAATTTATTGATGAACTAAAAGAGTATTACATCAATAAAGAGAGCGATGAGTGCAAAGAGCATCAAAACGAAACAAACCAATCCCAACTAGGTTGGCACCGATAAACCCGCCCTATCATTTGCTAGCACACCATCAAAGTTGGAGAGAATCCAACTGCAAAAACAATGAAAATAACTGAAATAAAAGACACTCAAAAACCAAACAGTAGAAACACAGTGAGGCGAAACAACATAATGAGGCGAATGACATGCAGCAACAAGGCAATCAATCATTCCTTGAAATACCAGTTGCAAAAAACACTTGTTTTCCACCCCTCCCCCAGCCCACCAATGCAGCATTACACCAACTGAGCCCAACAAAAACAAGACTAGATGGCAGATCAACATAAATCAAGACAGCAGTCCTTGTATAGCAGCATATTTCACCACAGAGTAATTGCATCTTTTATCAGTTGCCCATCTTCACCATCAGCAAGCCATCAGCCACCAGCCATTCAGACAGACCACAACAGCCACCATAAGCCATTCAAACACTAGAAGACAGTAGCCATCCACCTGCAGAAATAACTTTTCTGTAAAGAGGTTGGCGACCCACCGCAGCTAATGGTGAATATTACTTCCCTTCCACATCATAACCCTTTGAAGACCATTCAACCGCACAACCCCTCTGCTGGATCATTATTCCACAGCTAAAACAGAGCAGATCATAAAGCTACTATTTCATCAAAGCACCGCAGGCAACAGACATCAGATCAGGTCCCAATCATCCAGCCCTGGCATAGTAGGACAGGTCATCCAGCAGAACAGGTCCTGATGCAGAACCATCTAGCCCAATTCAGATTCAGTTTCTACCCCTCTTAACTATTGATTTGTGGCTTAGCTCTGCAGCAACAAGGCACATACCATCTAATTGGCTAGCCTTACCAAACAACAAGGCACATTCCATCCTTTTATTTTCTCCACCATATCAATGTACTCCAACTAACTGCTACATACCAATCAGGTTAGTGCCAAAGTAACAGCTTTGGTGACAGGTTAGAAGACAATCTTCACATATCAGACCAGCTTCCTACAACATCATACCTACCAATTTCCAATAGCTCCACCATCTACGCAAAATTGAGGCAAAACAGCAGAACAAAAATGACAGCAGCCACAACAGCATAAAGTTTTAACCTTAAAACTGACTAAAGCCACAAGCAGACTTCCATAATTTCCTTTGGGGCACCAGCAGAACTTCCAACAGTAGACTTCCACCAGCAGTAGCTGCTCAAACCAATAAGTTGAAAATGCCTTCAACACCCTCTTTCCTGTCACTAGTGTACACCAGTCTTACTGCTCATCCTAGTAAACACCCTCTTTCCTGCACCAAACACCACAAGAAATGCCTTCAACCTTATATAGCACACCACTACACCAAAGCACTATCAAAGCAGTCCCACAAAATAGTCCACCACTGAGCCTCACAGTCCAGCAGGACAGACTCTGAACCTGAACCTCAGATACACACTCCAGCAGGAATTGAACCTGATATACACTCCAGTAGAAACACACTCCAGGGTCAAGACTCAATTCCTATTACGAATACAATATTGGACCTGCTGCAAGTTAAGGACTATATCATTGACAGAGAACTCCAGTTTGACTGGGGACGATTTAATCCACACAGCTATTCTTACTTTGACCAGCTCATAGAGATCTTCAATCTTTGGCTGCAACCCATTAAACACACAGTCGTTTCTATGCTTCCATATGGACCAAAGGACAGCCAAAGGTACAACCATCCATAGTTGTTTCTCAATCTTTTTCATCTTACAAAATGACCACCAATCCAACAATCTTTCCACTGAGTTTGGTATAACCCACTGTACACCCCACCATTGCATGATGTGGGACCACAACAGCCAAGCAAAAGGGCAAGATAGCAAGATATGATAGACTATGTCATGACCCGAACCCGCCCCTATGGATTAAGGCCATAACCGGCCAGTAATCACGAGATTACCTACGACCTCAAACCAAATAAGACAAAACTCATTAGAGTAAAAGGGGCCAAACGGAAGCAAATTAAAAACTTTGTCCATAGAGCTGTGCTTATATGCATATCATAACATTCCAGACATACATATGTTGATAACTCACAACAGAAAGTATAGCAACATAAAATTCTGTACAGACAGGATCATTCAAAATTGAGTTAACCAAACAAAACTATGTATAGATGTACTCAAAAACTTCGCCGACATGACAACATAGAACAAAATGACATAAAGGCGAAGGCAAGTCTCGTGCGTGAGACGCAAGGGCTGACTCTCCAAAACCTTTGTTGTTCCACACAGATTTCACTGAGGCTGGGTTTGGACTTCTCTCGGCTCACCTACAAACACATGAATGAGCGTGAGCGAATAATATCAAATAAAGAATATACATTGGAACAATATACATCAAACCGCCTTGGGCTCAATTTGCATTTTTAACTAATACATACATACATAGACATATGTAAGTTAAGTAACTGAGGTTCCAAACACATCATATGGCCTCGGGCCTGATTCATTAATGTCCATCGGCCTTTGGCCCAATCGTTTATGTCAATCGGCCTTCGGTCCACATTTATATCAAACGGCCTTCGGCCCACATTTTATCAACCGGCCTTCGGCCCACATTTATATCAAACGGACTTCGGTCCACATTTATGTTAAACAGCCTTCGGCCAACATTTATTACCAAACGGCCTTCAGCCTATATACACCTTCGTGTCAAACGGCCTTCAGCCCACATTTATTACCAAACGGCCTTCGGCCCATATACACCTTCGTGTCAAACGGCCTTTGGCCCACATTTATTACTAAACGGCCTTCGGCCCATATACACTTTCGTGTCAAACTGGCTCATAGGCCTTTCATATCAAACTGGCTTTTAAGCCTTTCAGACTTGTCATATCAGACTGGCATTTAAGCCTTTCAAACTTGTCATATCAGACTGGCATTTAAGCCTTTCAAACTTTCATTTCAAACTGGCATTTAAGCCTTTCAAACTTGTCATATCATACTTTTGTCCATACTTCAGATTAACAGACTTATAAGAAGATTAGCAATTAGACAATTAGCACATTTCAGATATCTTTGTTAAGATACTACTCACAGTGATCGGCTTGTGGATTTGCCCTGGAGCTTGACCCTACACATCACATAACATATATGGGTCACAATTAACTCAATCCGTTCTGTAATTCACACATTCTTATCTCTTTAGGCTTCATTCTTATCTCTTTAATTCAATTACAATGCTCAAAGTATGCCTAAGAGTGCTTACAAGTGAAAGAGAACGGAAAACAGAACACAGAACGCATGAACAAAATTTTAGGAAACAGGGTCCCCTCTCGAGCATGGACTTATCCGTTCGAGCGTACCCAATAGGTCTGCAAAAGTACTGGTTGCATCAAAATTACACTCGAGCGTGAACTCGAGCGCTCGAGTGGAAGGTCTGTCTACATAGCTCCCCGCTCAAGCGTGAATTCCCCCGCTCGAGCGGACACCTTGTCTGCAAAAAGTGCTGGGAGCACGTATTTCCCGCTCGAGCGGCCGTTCCCCCGCTCGAGCGGACATCAAAATTCTGGGTTTTTCAGAATGAGTTCTTGAGCTCTAAACGACCTCCAAAGGTTCCAAACTCAAAATATTGGTTCCCCAAACATGCAAACACATTACCTACCACAAGTATACAAGTATTAGGAAGCCAATTACTCAAAATCATGGTCACATTTCTTCAAAATAAACCAACATTCTTGTAAACTCATGGTTCAAGCTTTCAAATCTCATATAAGTTCATTAATCAAACATGCATGCAATCTTTTAGCTCAAATTCCATTTCAAAAGATGCAAATAGTGCCTATTCTCATAAAGCTCAACAAAACCAAGCTTGCATACATGATCAAACTTCAAATCTTGCTTAATTGGCATGTTACATGCTAGATTATGCACACTTATGGCAATTTAAAAACAATTCTATGCATGCATGGCCAAATCTCACCAAAACCAATTTAAATCATGCTCTTGATCACAAATAAACCTTGAGCTTACAAGATTACAAGTTCAATTCATGAATTCAAGAGTCAATGGCTTACCTAGAAGCCCAATTTCTTCAATCTATGGTCCAATTTAGAGTTAGACTTCAAATTTCCAAGCCTTCAAGATCAAAAATAGATTTTTCTCCCTTCTCTCTCTCTAATAGCCGACCCTCTCCTCTCCTTAGAGTGGATAACAGCCAAGTGAAGCAAAAATGGGAGTAATTAATTGTGTAGTGCTCATATTAAAAGCCCCTCTCTTGTAGTATTATTATAATATCAAAGAATAGAGCACTAACTCGCTAATTTAATCAATTTAATCTGACCCGAATCAATTTCCAATTAAATTTCACTGTAGACTCTAAAAATTATGCCAACCACAATGACGCAATCAATTTCGGGTTATGTGGCCGATAAGGCCTTCAATTTAATTTCCAAAGTAGAAAAATCAAATAGATATTCCTACGGTGAATAGATAGAAATTCAAAACCACATATTTACACATAATCGTACACCAAATCATATTAAACACATCATCATACTCATATTAAGGACCAATTAGCATTCTATAGAACAGGGGTATTACTGACTGTTTCCACCTCATCATGATAGAAGACACAACCCACATTAGCATTCACATCTAAGATCCCTATTCTTTGCAGGAAACTTGATGTTTTAACTTTACCTTGCCATGCCAACCACCCAAAGAATTTTACTTTAAGAGGGGCACAGTTATGCCAAACTGCCACTGCCATATTCCTAATAGGCCCCAAGGACAATTCACATCTTGTGTACATTGATGCAACAGAGAACGACCCAGTTGGATCAGCCTTCCATATCCAAATATCTGGACTTGAGACCCGAATAGCTGGTACAGTACTGATTAAGATATATAACCTACGTACCTCATCCTCCTCCCAGGCTAACAAAGGCCTCCTAAAATCCAGATTCCAATCCTACAGCCCTCCTCTTCTGGTGTAGAATTCAGAAACTGTTCCATACTTGTCAGTGGACCGAGAGAATAGTCTGGGAAACTCGGTCTTAAGACACAATTCCCCGGACCATTTATGTAACCAAAAATGAGCTCTCCTACCATTTCCCAACTGAATGACTGCATTATCAAGATAGACATTTAAAAATTCAGGCTGAGATCTAACTGCATTAATTATATCAGCCCATATTTTTGAAACTCTGATATTTCCTTCCATATGTGGCAGCCACTTTCCACCCCCCATATTATACTTTGAACATATAACATCCTTCCACAAAGAGTGGTTTTCTGCCGCAAACCTCCATCACCATTTTATCAATAGACACTTATTCATATCTGCAGATCTTCTAATGCACAAGCCTCCTAAATTTTTACTCTTGGTAATGGCTTCCCATTTAACCATGTGAACTTTTCTTCTCAGATCTGAACCCCCCCATAGGAAGTTTACTTGAATTTTATCAATTTCTTTAGCCACCCCCACTGGTAGTTTGAACAAGGACATGTAGTAAATAGGCAAGTTACTCAAAACAGATTTAATCAAAGTTAGCCTCCCAGCAAACGAGAGCAACCTTCTCTTCCATGAGGGTAATTTATGTTTAAACCTATCCAAGACTGGTTTCCAAGTACTTTTCCTCCTAGGGTTGGCTCCTAGAGGTAACCCAAGGTACTTTAGAGGCAAGTCTTGATATGTACAATTTAATCGAGAAGCAAACCCTTGTAACAGCTCTTCATCCACACCAACCCCAGCAATCACACTCTTGTGATAGTTAATTTTCAGCCCTGATATAAGTTCAAAACACCTAAGTATTCTTTTGACGGTTACCTCTTCCAGCCACCGAGCTTCACAAAACAGGATTGTATCATCAGCAAATTGTAGGTGCGTTACTTTTACCCCATAATTGCCTATGGTAACTCCTTCAATTAAACCCATTTCTTTTGCTCTGTCAAACAAGATATTAAGCCCCTCAGCCACTATATTGAAGAGAAAGGGGGATAATGGGTCCCTTTGCCGTAGGCCTCCCTGTGGGCAAAACTCCTCGGTAGGTGAACTGTTCACAAAAATTGACACTTTTGAGGAGGCTGCACGAGCTTTCATCCATCTCACCCATTTTTCACCAAAACTGAAATTGGCACACATATTAAACAAGAATTCCCAATTGACCGAATCATAAGCCTTTTCAAGTCTAGTTTCAACACTAGACCTTTCTTATTCGATTTTCTCCACCCATCAACTACCTCATTTGCAATAAGGATCTCGTCCAGAATATTCCTACCCCCCAAAAATGTTGATTGAGACTCACTAATGATTCTTGGCATCACAAGCTTCATTCTATTTGCCAAGACCTTAGCAAGAATTTTGTACAAAGAACCAATAAGACTAATGGGCCGATATTCATTCAAGCTTGATGGGCTATCCACTTTGGGAATTAGAACAATGAATGAACTATTTGAACCACTAACCAGAGTGGCATTCTGATGGAACTCCCTAAAGAATTGCATTATCTCAGACTTAACTATTCCCCAACATTTCTTAAAAAAGGCCAAATTAAACCCATCCGGCCCAGGTGCTTTGTTACCTTCACAGCTCTTAATCACATGACTAACTTCCTCCTCTGTAAACTCTGCTTCCAACAAATCCAATGCTAAACTATCCCCAATATGTTTGAACTGACCAACCAGTTTAGGCCTAACAGCCCAAGTTTCAGAGAAGTGATTCATGAAATGCTTCTTTACCTCAAGTCTAACCTCCAAAGGTTCCTCAACCAATGAGCCATTCACCATAACAGAACACAAAGAATTCCTGCTATTTCTGTTGCACGCTATAATGTGAAAATACCTGGTATTCCTATCCCCTTGTGTGGCCTAACTAACTCTTGACTTTTGTAACCAGATACGTTCCAGTATTTTGTTCAACCTCGAGATTTCACCCATTAGTTCCTTCCTTCTAGCTTGTTCATTTCCCATCAGTGGTCTCTTTTCTGCAATTAATTCAATTACATGAGCTTCCTCTTCAGCATCCTTAAGCTTAGATTCAACTTTTCCAAACACAACAATGTTCCATACTTTTAATTTTTGTTTCAAAGTTTTAAATTTCATGCAACATCTAAAGCCAGCCCATCCTTCCACCTGAGCTTCTGACCAGGTTTGCTCCACTAAATATACGAAGCTAGGGTGGAGAACCCAAGCATTCAGAAACCTAAATGGTTTAGGACCCCAATCACGATCATCCTCCATCAATATTATAGGGCAATGATCAGATAACAGCCTAGGTAATCCCCATACCCTGAGATTGAAGTTCTGAAGCCACTCATGATTAAGTAGAAATCTGTCTATCCTACTCCATTTCTCCCTTGTTTGTGAGTTGCACTAGGTAAATTTCCTCCCCAGCATTGGTAAGTCAATCAGCTCTAGTTGTTCTACCATAGAATTAAAAGCCCTCATTCCTCAGTCTCTTCTAGAACACCCAATCCGTTCATCAGTGTTCCTTATTTCGTTGAAATCACCCCCCATGCACCATGGCCCCAAGAAATGATGCTTCAACAGAGAAAAATTTGCCCAAACTTCTTACCTTTTGACCACATCCGTAGGACCATACACAATTACCACCACACAACTAAAAGAAGAAAAGATAGTACCTGATATGAGAATGAAGTTTCAGTTACCACAGCAAGCACTTAGTTGAAACACCTTTGGATTCCATACACATAGTAGCCCACCAGCTCTGTCTTCCGCATCCACTGCCATATACTCAAATTGATCTTCATACCAGATAAATTTTATTACTTCAGTGGTGATTGTAGATCTCTTTGTTTCTTGAATCATCACTAAACTAATTTTCCTTTCCGCCAAACTTCTTTTGATCCTTCTCCTTTTCTCAGGTCTTCTAAGGCCTCTAACATTCCAAGATTGTATCTTCATTACACAATTTTACACTTAAACCCCCTAAGCCTTACGACTCAATTCTCTTCACCTCTCCTTCTCACCCATTTTCCTTTGTTTGTGGCCTCCAATTCCTCTAGCTTGCTAATCACCTCCTCCTCCTTACCATCACAATCGACCTCTAACATTTTGCCAATTTGAAGAGATGCTTCTGCATCTGATAATTGTAAACGACCTCTACTAGACTTGCTGGCCATGGAAAGTGAGATAATAGCTACAGCAGATCGAAAAATTGCCCCTTTTCTTAGATTCAGTGATGATTGCATTGCTATCTTTCCCTCTTTGTGCTTCCACTGCTTTAGAATATTTTGGCTTCTACTTACTCTTCCTTTCTCCTTTAGTTTATTTTTACGTATATGGGCTGAGTTCACCCTGTTATACATTACACTAGGCTGCTTCAACCTTTTATCAGAATTAGAAGGAATGCTATTAACAACCCAATTGCCTAGTTCTGCAGCCCTTTGGGCCGATCCCTCCTTACTTGTTCCCAATTGGGCCCTATTTAAATCCACCTCTATGTTGATTCCTTGTTGAGGCCCCACAGACCCACTCAGACTTTTTATAAAACCAGGGGTGTAGACCTCATCATCGCCTCTCCAGCTACCCTCCTTGCGTGCGCCACCCACCTCTGACTCCCCTTGACGGAGCTTCCTTATAGAGCCTTCCTCTCGTGCAACGCCTATCTTTGACCCTCCCATCATCATTTCTGACTCATCCACCACTGAGATTTCCTTCAGTCGATCTTCCTCCTCCATGTCATTTGGGACCTGTTCAGTCACCCTATCCTCTGCAGCCACTTCACACCCTTTACCCACCTCAGCTCTCACATATACTTCCACGTCATCATCTTCTTTCTCCTGCCTGCTGCCTCTATCTGCAATAGTTTCTTCTTCTTCATCACAGCTGTAGCTTTTCTTATTATTCCTCATAAAAGATTGGCAAATGCACCTTTCTTGCACTACTTTTAAAATTATAATTTGTTCCTCACAAATCCTAACAGGGTAGATTACCCCTTTGCACTCCAGATTAATTGTATGATTAATGATGTCCATACATCTTGTCTCTTTCTTAACTTTCCCACAATGGAAGGATGATAAATTAGTCGTGTCCTCATCCATTTCAAGAACTACACCCCACTCTCTACCTATACTGCAGAAAGTACTATTATTCCACAAGACCAGTGGCACACCATAGCAACTTAGCCACACCTGTCTCACCTGATCAATCACTATTCCTTCTTTCCAATCCTCAACTGATTCGCACCAATCTGTAAGCCATTCCTTCATTACCAATAGCTTCTCCCACTTAGCTTCAACTAACTGAAAGGAAATAACTAATTGCCTTCCACCTCCTCTTCTAATTGTGACATCTCCATAACCACGTCTATGTACTTCATCATTTAGATCTTCAGCCGCTAGATTGGGTTTCAATCTTGCTACAGCACTCGCATACAACCAACTATTCTCTCCCCTCTGAACCTTTATAGTACGAGTTGAGCTGGAATGAGCTACCCTGCCTCGGACCACATCGGCATACGATTTACTCCCGTGATGCCTAACATACTCAGATTGGTGACCTTCCTTCTCCTTCCACTGCTATACTGGACGAATCTCCTTTTGCCTGTGATCATATTACTTCCCAAAATCAGCCCTTTTGACTTTTAGTGCTTTGTCATCGCACCAAAGTCCGTGTGCTTTTTGCAGAGCCATATCCACTGTTACCAGACAACCATACCTTATAAATCCAAATCTAGAACCTGTAGATCTTCTTCTCTTATTTGGAATGTACGCATCCAGCATGACTCCGTAGTTGGAGAAGATCTTAAACAGCCCATTTGCCCCCATAGATGCTAGTATGTTGCCTACAAACACAGAGTAGATGTTTTTCTCCCTTTGGGCCCCACCACCACGACCGCCATGTCTGCGCACCACCGGTTGCCAGCCTCCCACTCCAAGCTTGCTAGATTGCCCCTCATACTCGTTACTCGATCTCCATGGACGCCCCATTCTTTCTCAGTTTGATGTAATCCCCTTAACATTAGCTTTTGCAAGTTGATCAAAGTCATGTTGTTAATTGTGTGCCCCCCATGCCACCATCTATATTGAATTGAAGTGAGTTCTTTCCTTGTTTTTTTATATTGTAGTCTATTTCGACAGAGATGTGATGATGAGATAACTCTATATATATGGATTGAGTATTGTTATTTAAGATCAAAAATTAGATTTAATTTTCAAGTCTAGTGATGTAACAATCAATTAGGATATTAAAAATAGTACTTTCTCATATCTTATCTAATCATCAACCAATCATATCACTTACATATCATTGAGTTTATAAAATAGATTTAAAAAGTGGACTTGTATATCATTTTTCATATGAATTTGATTCGTATAATAAATAAACAAATAATATTTACATTACTTGTCTATGACTGTATGGATGAAGGAGATAAATGGCAAGACATAACGTGGCGAGAGTTGTTAAACTATGTGTATGTATAGCAATTGAAAATTTTAAAAGAAAATGATATATAAGTCCACTTTTTAGATCTACTTTTTAGATTTAGTGATGTATCAAGAAAATGATTGATGAATAATTAGATAATAAATAAGAAAGAATTCACTTAAATATTTTAATAGTGTGCAACATTATTAAGTTTAAAAATTAAATCTAATTTTTGAATATAAATATCAATCCTTAATTTTAAAATACGTGCTGGAGGCCATTTTTCTACATAATTGTGTAATTGCTCTACTAGGTTATTGTTAATGACAAGAAGAGTAGAGACAAGCGTGTTACTAGGTCAGTCAAAATTCAGCAATGAGTTAGAGTACTAATTTTGGTGTTTTAATAGAGCACTAATAACATGGTAAGGAGAGAGAAAAAAAATGAAAACCAAAACATCACATCACAGTAGGTGAGGCCCACTGTCAACTCATTAGAGTTGACTTTAGAACTTAAGAATTAGAACTCCAAAACATTTTTCATCAAAATTATACAAAAACGAGTTTACTCAAACTAAAAAGATTTGAAAACGGAAAGAGAAAAGGTATATAAAATATAATTATATTTTATTTTTTTAAAAAAAAAATTATTCAAATTTATAAACTAAACATAACGATAATGTTTAGGTCTATCACAAGCAAATTTCATACAGTCTTCTATGATATTGGGGTTGTTTGTTACAGTTTTTGAGAGGTGATTATAATTTATTTTAATTTAAAAATTTGTGTCAGACTGTTTTATGTAATTTCTACTTATAATTTATTAAGCAAAAATAACTTAAATATATTGATTATTTAGAAGCTATAAAGTAGTACTTTTAATTTTTACTTTTTAATTATCAAATTTTAAATTAAAAAAATTCTATCAAACAGGATCGTTATTTGTGTGTTATTCTAGACAAACGAAAAATTGAAACACTCATTAAACCAACTAATTAACAAAGATCAGTCAGAATATTTTACTTATAAAATTTTTGGGAGCTTTTTTGATAAATCCACTTTCTAAGAGATTTATTCTATCTAACCCATATTCTTTTTGACTATTCCATTAGGTCCTGTTTGAGATAAGAAGACCAAAATACTCTTTTCATCTACTTATGTTCCATTTAGTTCACATTATTTTCTTATGTTTCAATAAGTCCTATGAGTGACATAATTACCAAAATGCCCCGAATGTGAATGTTCACACCATCAATATGAATGTTCATATCGTCAATGTGTAGGGGCCTGACCCATGTCGATTCTCTTGGGTGTCCGAAAAAATTCGAATCGGGCCAGGGTGGGCTCGACCCGTTGACAATGTGAATATTTACATTGTCATGTTAACATTCACATTAATAGGAGTGTAAAATTGGCCCGCGTCCCGTGGCGGCGCGAAACCCGCCCGCGGCCCATGGGCGGCCCCGGCCCGACCCGTTGACAATGTGAATATTCACAATGACATGTTAACATTCACATTGATAGGAGTGTAAAATTAGCCCGTGCCTCGTGGTTACCCGAAACCCGCCCACGGCCCGTGGGCTGCCCGGGAAGGGCCTGGCCAGGCCTGTTGACAATGTGAATATTCACATTGACATGTTAACATTCACGTTGATAAGAGTATAAAATTGGCCAGCAGGCCCGACTCGGCCCGTTGACAATGTGAATATTCACATTGACATGTTAAAATTCACATTGATAAGAGTGTAAAATTGGCCCGCAGCCCGTGGGCGGCCCGAAGCCCGACCGCAGCCCAAGGCGGGCTTGGCCCGACCCGTGACAATGTGAATATTCACATTGACATGTTAACATTAACATTGATAGGAGTGTAAAATTTGCCCGCTGCCCGAAGGTTGCCCGCAGCCCGGGGTAGGCCCGGCCCGGCCCGGCCCGTTGACAGTGTGAATATTTACATTGACATGTTAACATACACATTGATAGGAATATAGAATTGGCCCACGGCCCGTGGGCTGCCCGAAGCCCGCCCACGGCTCGGGGCAGGCTCGTTTTGGTCCGGCCCTAAGCATATCTGAGACCCTAAGCTAGGGCCTAGGTCATCACTTTGAAGCCTAGCACGGCCCATCAGCCCGCTTAAGGCCCATTCAAGGCTCGGTCCGAGGCCCAGCCCGCTCGAGGCGCAATGTCTTTTTTTGTGAAAAATAATAAAATTTTGATAGAAAAAATTAAAAAGAATTAAACAAAAATGGCCAGGCCCGCCCAAGCCCGACCTAAGCTCGATCCATCGGCTCGTCCAAAGCCTGAATACCCTTGTGCCAAGGCTAGGGCCTGGGCCTAATTTTTTGGCCCGTGGGCCGGGTCGAGCTGGCCCAGATTTTTTCGGACACCCACGAGGCTCGATATGGGCCGGCCCGAGCCTCTACGCATTGATGATATGAACATTTACATTGACGATGTGAACATTCACATTATGGATATTTTGGTAATTATGTCTCCCATAGAACTTATTGAAACATAAAAAAATAATGTGGACTAAATAGAATATAAGTAGATGAAAGTGGTATTTTGGTCTTCTTACCTCAAATAGGACTTAATGGAATCATCAAAAAGAGCGTAGGCTACCCGAAGCCCGCCCGCGGCTCGAGAAAGGTTCGTTTGGGCCCGGGCTCAAGCCTAGTCCGAGACCCTAGGCTAGGGCCTGGGCCATCACTTTGAAGCCCGGCCCGGCCTATCGGCCCGGTTAAGGCCTATTCAAGGCTCGGTCCGAGGCTCGGCCCGCGCCGAGGCCTAGTGTCTTTTTTTGTGAAAAATAATAAAATTTTGGTAGAAAAAATTAAAAAGAATTAAAAAAATGGTTAGGCCCACCCAAGCCTGACCCAAGCCTGAGGCTAGGCCCAGGCCCATCGACCCGACCCGAGGCTCGACCCATCGGCTCGGGCCTGAACCCAAACGAGCCTGCCTTCGGCCATGGGCAAGCGTCGGGCAACCCACGGGCCGCGGGCCAATTCTACATTCCTATCAATGTGCATGTTAATATGTCAATGTGAATATTCACATTGTCAACAGACCGGGCCGGGCCTACCCCGGGCCGCGGGCAAGCTTCAGGCAGCGGGCAAATTTTACACTCCTATCAATGTTAATGTTAACATGTCAATGTGAATATTCACAATGTCACGGGTCGGGCTGCGGTCAGGCTTCGGGCCATCCACGGGCTGCGGGCTAATTTTACACTCTTATCAATGTGAATGTTAATATGTCAATATGAATGTTCACATTGTCAACGGGCCGGGTCGGGCCCGCCCTAGGCCGCTGGCCAATTTTATACCCTTATCAATGTGAATGTTAACATGTCAATGTAAATATTCACATTGTTAACAGGTTGGGCCGGGCCCGTCCCGGGCCGTCCACGGGCCGTGGACAGGTTTCGGGCAGCCACGGGGCGCGAGCTAATTTTACACTCCTATCAATGTGAATGTTAACATGTCAATGTGAATATTCACATTGTCAACGGGCCGGGCCGGGCCCGCCTAGGGCTGCGAGGGGCCTTTTGGCAGCCCATGGGCCGCGGGCCAATTTTACACTCTTATCAATGTGAATGTTAACATGTCAATGTGAATATTCACATTGTCAACGGGCCGGACCGGGCCCGCCTCGGGCCGTCCATGGGCGGCCGGCTGGTTTTGCGCCGCCACTGGACGTGGGCCAATTTTACACTCCTATTAATGTGAATGTTAACATGTCATTGTGAATATTCACATTATCAACGTCCCAGCTTGCGAGCGGGTTTCGGGCCGCTCACGGGTCAATTTTACATTCCTACCAATATGAATTTTAAAATATGAATGTTCACATCATAAAATTGCTAGCCGTTCAAAAAATATTTATAAGGGTATCAAAATTAAATATAAGGGCATAAGTGTCCAAGAAAATAGTGTAAATCAAGAAAAAAAACTTTATGAAATAAAACTATACATACATGAAATTAAATGGATTAAAAAATCCATTCATATATTTCTTGAGTTAAAATACTTCTAAATGAAATTTATTAATAAAAATCTCAAAATTTGTCGTTACATTTTACTTGTAAAACTTTTCGTTACATGATTTGACACGTGAAGCAAAATAATTACGTTTTCAACATGACTTTATCAAGGTGCCAAGCTGGATCCATTGTCGATGACGGCCTGAGAAAACGGCACACTTGAATATTTTAAAACAGGGAATGTAATTCATGTTCAAAATTGTAGGGTTTGGTTTATTTTTTTAAATTTAATTTTGTTTTTAAATTATAATTTCGATGAAACATATTAATTAAATATATTTTTAAAATATAGTTTAAAATTATTTTTAAAATTCATATATTTTCTTTTTATTTATTATTATTATTTAATTAATCAATTATTTTTTTTCTCTTATCTCTCTCCTCTCCTCTCATTTTCTTTCACATTCTATATATCAATTAAGGTTGATTTGGGAAGTGGGTTAATTTTTTTACTTTTTGACTTTTTTGGCTATTTTAGCCTGGGCTAAAAAGCTTGGTTTAGGAAGAATTTTTTGACTTTTTGACTTTTTTAATTTTTTTTGTGAGAGAAGAGTGTAATGATTATGGGTTGGACGTGATGTTTTGTTTTTTGTAGCTAAAATAGCCTATTTTTTCTTTTGTGATTAAAATAGCCAAAAAACCCCTAACCTAACTTGCCATACGGAGGCTTAATCAAAAAAATTATAAATCATTCCAAAACTATTTAAAACTCATAATTAAATAAATTTTCTCTTTTCAAATCATGATTAAAAACTCAAAACTTAAGACACAATTTCACAATTAAATAATAATTCTAAAACTAAACTAAATAGGACCCTAAATTTCTCCAGAAAATCTTTCTTGCTTTTATCTTGGCAGCTGACTTTATTTTTATCCTTTTATATTAAAAAGAGTCATATAATGAATTAGAACATAAAAAAGGCATATAAGGGTACGGAACGGAGGGACAAACGGAATATCAAAGTTTATATAAAAACAATTAATTTAATGTACAGATATGATTCACTCATTCAATGAAGAAATTAATTAATATATAGACAATTCATTCAATGAAGGGGTAGTGATAACTAGAAGTGTTCAACGAGAGACAACCTGAAGAAATCTTCAACATGGAGCAGTTCCAATACGGCTGTAAGATAAATTGGTAGAGAGAGAAATACAGAGAGAATAAATTGTATGTATTTTGATTGATGTTCTGTGTATCTTTACAATGTGAAGATGACTCTCCTTTTATAGAGGGGAGAGTGTACAAAGAGGCAAAGAGAGCCGAAAGAAGAAAGCAGAAAGTGTACACTAAGAAAGCACTAAGAAAACAACATGATTAAAGCTTGATAATTCACAGCTAACATACTATGCACTATAATACACATAATATACTAACAGCCCCCCTCAAACTCAAGGAGGATAGGTACTAGCCATCTTGAGTTTGGAGAGAGTAACAAAACAGGAAAATAAAATAGGATAGGAGACACTGTATGGTTGTGTCAAATTGTTGCTGAAGACACGGTATGGTCGTGTCAGACCGTTATAGAAGCTAACCGGAATCAATGTCGGGACAGTTTACGGGGTCATGCCGGACTGTTGTAGAAGCTAACCGGAATCAATGTCGGGACAGTTTACGGGGTCATGCCGGACCGTTGTAGAAGCTGACCGGAATCAATGTCGGAACAGTTTACGGGGTCATGCCGGACCGATGTAGAAGACTTTGGTGGTGCACCAAGGGGGCGACTTAGGAGTGCGCCATGGGGTGGCTTGGGTTGTTCGCATGGTGTGTAACCATGCTCACCATGATATATGTATAACCCCCCCTCAAACTCAAATAGGTGTGAAGATAGAAACCTATTTGAGGTTGAAACAAAGGGATTAATAAAGTGGAGTAAATAGGTTTTTTTTTTTTTTTTTTTTTGAGTACGAAAAAAAGGAAGATAAAGAAAATAAATAAAAGTAAAGTGAGGGTAATGTGAATCAGCAAGAGTTTTTGAAAAAATGTATTAAAGTATAGAATAAATTAAGTAATGAAAACAAAAAAATGTTGTTGTTTGTTGGAATAAATATATATATATATATATATATATATATATATATATATATGAAAAAGGAAAAGGATAAATACGGGAATAAGAGGTAGGAAAAGAAAAATAGTTTGTCAAATTTGTTAAAAAAAAAAAAAAAAAAAAAAAAAAAAAATTGTGAAAGGGTTGTGTTTGGGCGGGTCCTACCACGAAAGGAAAAGTAATCAAAATATATATACTAATGAAAAGGAATCAAAATATATATGTGTGAAAAGTAATCAGAATATATATATATATATATATTTTTTGTTTTGTTTTTTTTTTGTGAAGTGAATGTGTGAAAAGTAGCCTGCCGTGTTAAAATAATGCAATCTTAAAATCTTGAAATTTGGAAATTTTGATTTTGAAATTTGGAAGCCACACTCGCACTGAGGTAGTGCCCAGCAAAAGGAGATGATGTGGGGTAGGAATTAAAGGAGTAGAGAAAAAAAAAAGAAAAAAAGAAAAAGAATCAAGTTTCCAAGCCAGGTGATGTAGCAGATGTGTATTGCCAGTGGTGTGCCGTGTTGTATTGGAATATTTTTCTTTATCAATCTTCCCGCCTATGCAAGACAAGTTGATTGAAAGTGGTGGGAAAAAAAGTGAAAAGAAATGATGGGTATGTGATAAAATAAAATATAAAATAGTGGGTTGGTGGATCTCCATTGATAATATTCTATTCTATTCTATATCATAATATTATCATTGTAGTATTCTATTTGGTCTCTCTCACTTCCCTCCGTGTCTGGTTTACTTGCAAGATCTGCCATTGTTGTTGAGCATTCGAGCTCTCCAAAAAGACAACAAAAATGACAGTAGGTTCAGGCATAACAGTTGCCGACGATAACCTCAATGTCCTCGGAAATCGGCAAAACTGCTGGGTAGACCGACGCCGCGTTGCATAAGCGACATGGTCGGCATTGGTCCGTCACAACTGGAAGCAGTGGTGAGGTTGCAGGTGACGGACGTAAGGCGCGCCGGCCGCGCGAGCTGGTTGGTCGCGAGCACGCTCAGGATGAGAAGAGCGATGATGAGACAATTGTCTGATGAGGTGTGGAGACCGAGGGAGAGGATCAAAGCAAGAGGGAGAGGATCAAAGCCGTCCAGATCGTGATGATCATGACGACCTCCTGTTGTAGAACAGCTCTGAAAAGGGGTTGAGATCCAGCGGGTGTGGAGATGAGTTTGAGTGCATGTCAGTGTTGCAAGGGCATACACAAGATGTTGAAATGGTCTAGTGGCATCCGTCAATGGATGTGTTGGTCTCGTGTAGCTATGACAACACCATCAAGGATTGAGCAGAAGAGTTCTCTGGTGACTGAGCGAGAGCAGCACGGCGGAGTTCTTCGGCGAGCTCGGTGGTGGCAGAAACAAAGGGGCGGCAACAAAATTGGACTGTCTGATCATGAATCAACGCAGATCGTCAAGTGAGTATGTGTAGAAAACTCCAGCGGGCAGCGAAGGCAAGATTGCCGGCCGACTGCCCGCCGGCGAGAAAGAAATATAGACCTAAATCTTATAGCTCTGATACCATGTAAGATAAATTGATAGAGAGAGAAATACAGAGAGAATAAATTGTATGTATTCTGATTGATGTTCTGTGTATCTTTACAATGTGAAGATGCCTCTCCTTTTATAGAGGGGAGAGTGTACAAAGAGGCAAAGAGAGCCGAAAGAAGAAAGCAGAAAGTGTACACTAAGAAAGCACTAAGAAAACAACATGATTAAAGCTTGATAATTCACAGCTAACATACTATGCACTATAATACATATAATATACTAACAACGGCTACACATGTTTTGCTTTCAAAAGTAAAACCAATCCCAACCCTTCACATTATAAAAGCATTTAAGAATTAAGTGATGATATCCATCATTTTTCTCCTCCTCCACCTATCTATCTATATATATGCTTCCTATATCACCTTCTCGATCCACGTCAACTATTGATCTCCATATCTAACATATCTAACAATTCTACTAGTAGCTGTCTCTCCTTCAGCTTTGTACTATATACTTGTCAGCTCTTCTTCGATTGGACTCCTGTTCTAAAAATATTGATCCCAATTGCTCTAGGTTCCAAGTCCTTGCTGCACTATGTTGAGGATCACTGCTTAGCCAGCTCAGGAAGTTCAGCTGGTTCACCAGTCAGTCAGGTTACAGTTCAGCTGGTTCACCAGCTCAGTTGAAGGCTTAGAGTTGGTTACACAGTTAGGAAGTTAGTTGTGTGTTTGTTATAGCTAGCTGGTTAGTTTGTTACAGCTAGCTGGTTAGTTTGTTATAGCCTTGTATATAAATATAGGTAGTTTGTATACTTCAATGTTATTGTGAATGAAATGAGTTGATTACAGTTTTTCTTTATGGTATCAGAGCACTGAACTTCAACGAGCACCAGATCTATGGCATCAGCATCACCATTATCTTCTTCTCTTCCTTCAAACCTAACTTTGTTAATATCAAACCTTTCTTCTTTTTTAATAATCAAACTTGATGGATCAAATTTCATAGTTTGGAAGACTCAACTCTCTAATATTCTTAGGGCAACGAATCTTCTTGGTTATGTTGATGGATCAATTCCATGTCCAAATGCTACAATCGATGATCCAACAGGAACTTCAGTTTCAAATCTAGATTTTCTTCAATGGACTATGATTGATGTGCTTTTGCTCGGTTGTATCACTGCCACAGTGACACCTTCGATCTATGCTTCTATACTTCAATTTCATCATTGTTTTGAGGTTTGGTTCTCTCTTCACAAGAGGTTTACAACTCTGTCTCGATCTCATATTCACCAATTGAAGAATAAATTGAACACTGTTGCTAAGAAATCTGATACAATGGAAGCATATCTTTCTAAAATCAAGGATCTAGTTAGCCAGTTAACCCTAGCTTCTGTTATCATTGAAGATGAAGATCTTGTCTTAATTACTTTGAATGGCCTTCCGTCTAAGTATGATTCATTTGCAACTGTAATTTGTGCTCGATCGGACATCATCACCATGGATGATCTCTCTGCTTTGCCATGTTCTGAAGCCATTCATTTAGAATAAAAGCTTAAGAAGTCTACACAGTCCACTGTAGTTTTTTCCACAGTCAAAGGATCTTCAAATTCTTTCAATTCTTCTTCCTCACGATCTCAGAATTTTGGCTCCAATCGAGGTCGTTTCTATACCAAGGGAGGCAGAGGAGGTCGTAATCGAGGCTATGATCGATTTAATTCTTCTTGAGGCAGAGGTAGATTTTCTAATTAGCTTTGTCAAATCTGTGGAGGCTCCAGTCATTCTGCATTGGAGTGTTGGCATCGCATGGATCCTCAATTTCAGTCTTCAAATTACAATTCACATTCGAATCACAACTCATAAAATCAAAATTAACAGCAATAACCAAGAGCTTTTGTTACCTCATCATCCTCCATGTCTCCTTCTTCCATAGACTCTTCTTCATCACCAGGCCCTTGGTACTTGGATTCTACAACAATAGATCACATAACTAATGATCTCAGTCATCTTCATTGCTATCAACCTTATCAAGGCTCAAATCAGGTTACCATAGGAGATGACAATTCTATTCCCATTCAACATACTGGTAAAGGCCTTCTTTCTACTGTACATCATGTTTTTAAACTTAATAATGTGCTGCATACAGACTCTATCTCTTCTAACCTTGTATTTGTTCAGAGATTGGCCAAAGATAACAATTGCATTATCAGTTTTGATGATACTCAATTTGTCATTCAAGACAAGCTTACGAAGAAACTTCTTCACAGAGGATCTAATTTTCATGGCTTGTATCATTTTCTTCCATCTACTTCATTCCCTGTTGATCATACTTCTTCTGTTATTCCTGCTCCCTTAGCAGCTCACACCAGTTTTGCTACTCACAAGATTTCTAATCATTCTTTTGTATCTAGTACAGTTTGGCATAATAGGCTAGGTCATTCTAGTGCTTTGAAGTTTAAGCATCTTAGACCACATTTGCATCCACAGGCATCCACTACTGTTGCTTCTCAAAATTGTGTTGACTGTTGTATTGCAAAAAGTCATCGCTTACCTTTTCACTTGTCTAATTCTACTGTAAATAAGCCTCCTGCTTTAATCCACAATGATGTTTGGGGCCCTTTTTCCTCTACTTCTGAATACATATATTATGTTCTTTTTGTGGATGAATTTAGTCGATTTACCTGGTTGTATCCCTTGAGATACAAAAGTGAAGTTTATGACAAATTTCTTGAATTCAAAGCTTATGCAAAGAAACAATTTTCTACAACCCTTAAGATACTTAGATAAGATGGTGGCGCAAAATACTTTAATAACAAAATAAAGGCTTTCACTGTGTCTTAAGGCATTGTTCATCAACATTCCTGTCCCTATACACCATCTCAGAATGGTGTGGCTAAAAGAAAACATCGACATCTTACTGAAATTCCCATTACTTTACTTCACCATTCTTTTGTTCCTATTCATTAGTGGTTTGATGCTATTACATGTGCTACTTACCTCATTAATAGGTTGCCTTCATCTAAATTGGCTCACAAAACTCCTTTTGAAACTTTATTTCATCAACTTCCAGATTTTTCTCTTCTCAAGGTTTTTGGTTGCCAATGCTTTCCTTGGATCAAGCCTTATAACCTTACCAAATTACAGCCTAAATCTGTTGAATGTGTGTTTTTAGGATATCATTCTTTTGCCAAAGGTTATTGATGCCTTGATCCCAAAACTAGTACAATTTATCTTTCTAGGCATATGGTGTTTAATGAACATGTGTTTCCCTTTTCTCAGCTTGCTTCTTTGTCCTCGTCTTCTTCTCAGTTACCTTTTCTTCAATCTTTCTTCTGGTCTTCTCCTTCTCCTTCTACATCTTTATAGTCTTCATCTATTTCCACTACTTCACTAGCACTTAAGCTTCCTTCTCTTAAACCTTATGCTATAGTTATTGTTTCACCTCTAAGTTCTCCCTCTTCTCAGCCTTTTATTCCTCTTCTCTCTTCTCCTCATTTATTTGCTATACCTATTCAATCTATTTCTATTCAGCTCCCTCTTGCTTCTTCTTCTCTTCCTACCTCTAATTGCCATCCTATGCTTACTAGGTCCAAAGCAGCCCTGACCACTCTCAAAACTACTTCCTCTTCATCCTCTCTTGATATTGAACCTCCCACTTACAAGGAGGCTCTGGTTATTTCTATTTGGAAACAGGCTATGGTGGAGTAATTTCAAACCCTTCAAGCTCAAAAGACTCAGTCTCTTGTTTCCCTTCCTTCTGGAAAACATGCCATAGGTTGTAAATAGGTGTTTAAGGTTAAGAGAAATTCTGATGGGACTATTGCTAGGCATAAAGCCTGCTTAGTGGCCAAGGGCTATCTTCAACAAGAAGGAATTGACTTCCAAGAAACTTTCAGTCCAATTACTAAGTTGCCCACCATTCGCATTCTTTTATGTCGTGCTCTCCATTACAATTGGCCTATTAAGCAATTAGATATATCTAATGTTTTTCTTCATGACATTCTTGAGGAAAAAGTTTACATGTTGCAACCACTAGGATTTGAAAATCCTTCTCACCCACATCATGTTTGTAAACTATATAAGGCTTTGCATGGCCTTAAATAGGCACCAAGAGCTTGGTACTCTACTTTTTCAGCCTTTTTGCTCTCACAGGGTTACCAGAACAGTAAATGTGACTCTTCTCTCTTCATTCGCAAGATTGGTTTAGGTTTTATTGCTCTGCTGGTTTATGTAGATGACATCTTAATCACTAGGAATGATGCCACCCAAATTAAGCTTCTTATTGCTAAAATGCATCAGGCATTTTCTATGAAAGAACTAGGGAATCTTTCCTATTTTCTTGGTATTTCAGTTGAAACCTCTGGTTCAACTTATGTTCTTTCTCAGAAGAAGTATGCTCAAGATGTTCTCATTAAGGCTGGTATGATGGATTACAAACCATGATCTTCTCCTATCTCTATGAAACCTGGTTTGTCTCACCTCTTAGATGTCCCTTTTCATAATCCTTCTTTCTATCGAAGTATTGTCGGTGCCTTACAGTATTTAACAATCACTAAACCTGACATATCTTATGCTGTCAATTAGCTCTGTCAGCATATGCACCATCCTACTGTTGGCCATTTTGCTGGAGTCAAGAGGTTATTTAGGTTTCTTAAGGGGGCTTTTTCTCAGGGCCTTACCTATACACCTAGCTCCTTTGATCTTCAAGCTTATTCTGATTCCAATTGGACTGGAGATTCAGTTGACAGATAATCCACATCAGGCTATTGTGTATTTTTAGGTTCAAATTTTATTTCTTGGTCAACTAAAAAACAAGCAATAGCGTCTTGATCTTCCACTGAAGCAGATTATAGGTCTTTGGCTCATATTGCTGTAGAGCTTACTTAGATTGGCATGTTGCTTCATGATTTTATACAGCTTCCTGCAGTTCCTCTTCTTTGGTGTGATAATGTATCTGCTATAGTTTTAGCATGTAATCTTGTATGTCACTTGAGGTCTAAACACATTGAAGTGGACTGCCATTTCGTTTGAGATCAGTTTCTTGCTAAAAAGCTTGTGTTACACAATGTTCCCACCATTGATCAGTTGGCAGATATTTTTACTAAGCCTTTATTAGTCTCCAGATTTTCTTATTTTCAAACCAAACTGATGCCACTTTCCTCTGTCATCATCTTACGGGAGAATGTTAAGGATCACAGCTTAGCCAGCTCAGGAAGTTCAGCTGGTTCACCAGCTCAGTTGAAGGCTTAGAGTTGGTTACACAGTTAGGAAGTTAGTTGTGTGTTTGTTTAGATGGTTGGTTATAGTTTGTTATAGCTAGCTGGTTAGTTTGTTGTAGCCTTGTATATAAATATAGGTAGTTGTTTACTTCAATGTCATTGTGAATGAAATAAGTTGATTACAGTTTTTCTTTACACTACTGATCTCTTCCTTTCTGATTTTCTCATTTTCTATCTCTGTAATGGCCTCACCAGTGGTAGTACCACCACTCAAACTGGGATTCTATCAAATAACATGTCCATCTGTTGAGGCAGTTGTGCGAAAAGTTATGAACAAAGCCATCTCCAAGAATCCAGGCATTGTTGCACGCCTCATTAGGATGTATTTCCAAGACTGCTTTGTTAGGGTATGTATAGCGTATCCTTTCCTTTACTAAACTAATATATAATTATTGCAGTTTCATTCTCATAAAATAATTTATTGTTTTATCTATATTGTTATGTAAAACACAAAACTCAACAGATATAATTAGAATTGAAATGCATCGTGTTCGCACTCACCGTTTGTTAGTTAATGTTACTAAAATTTTTCACTTTTCAGGGTTATGATGGTTCTGTGCTACTTGATTCGACACCAAGAAAACTAGCAGAGAAAGAAAATCCAGCCAACAACCCAAGCTTGCGAGGATTCGAGGTGATTGATGAGGCCAAGGCCCAGATAGAAGCCATATGCCCTAAAACTGTCTCATGCACTGACATTCTTGCCTTTGCTGCTTGTTACACCCCAAATCCAGGCATGACCGTCTGTGGGCCACAGGGACTAAGGCCAAGGCACACGTAAGCCTTAAACATGAATCCATAATCACATTGAATAACTATACAATAGTCCAATAATAAATAACCAAAACTCAATCCAAAGACATGCCATAAGTATAAACGGAAAAACCAACCGTAATCAATACCATTTAAACTTATAGGATATAAACAGCCCACATATCAAAATAATCCTACATGAACCTCAACAAGAATAAAAAGAAATATGTACAAACTTGACATAACAATCTAAAACAAAATAAATGAATGTCCTAGAGGTTCATGCAATTGAGTCCCCACTACGCCACAAGTCCACTCTAAGTCCTTCTAACACCTGAAAATGATAAACAACTAAGTCAGCTGATAGCTTAATGAGTAGCAACATGGATAGTAAATACAGGTTTGAAAACAGGGTTCAATTCCAAAATAAGATATATATCACAGAAACTAGATTGGCTTATAGTTTGGTAAAGAGAATTTGTTTCCAAAAAAAGGTTCCACAGTTCAATAGTTAAAATACTCATGTCACTCAAGAACATGATAAATGACATTTTCCACTTAAAACAGATTACAACATGAACACCAATAATTTTCTAGGTACCAAGAAATAACAACATGCCATACAGTTCTCAAGGCTATAAGCCCCATTGGATTCAATATTGAACTAAGAGTCATCCTCAAGGTGGAAACCCAGGCCTTTTCTCTGAGACGATCCGATTGAAGGTCACCTAGCTTAACCTAGGTCTTTTCCTTACAATCGTTGAGCACTAAAGTCATCACGGCCCAACCCGAATCTGTTTCCTAGTAGCCAGAGTTACCACACACAGTGGAATAATTTCCCTGAACTAAAATATACAGATGGTCCTAATAATTAATACACATCAGTTTCGCAAAACATGGTAGTTCACCATTATAAACATGAGACCAAAAAAAATAGTTTACAGTATGCCAAGTTCACACACGTTTCAAAAATAATTTGATTCCATTGATAATATAATAATTTATCAAAACAGTTTAGTTTTGAAACAACAATTTAATTTTCCAACCGTTCAGGGTAGGAGAACATTTATAAAAATATGTAGCATGAAACTACTCACCTGAAGACGAAATAATATAATCCTTGAATAGAGTATGAAAGTTCAACTAGTGCTCTGAACCAAGTATGAAGACTACACATCACTACTAATTTAAAAATACTAAAGAGAATAATAAACTAAGTACCCCACACTAAAGCACATTAACATAACTCAACCCCACTCACCGTTACTCTTAAATAATACCTAAGTTAATGTTCTTCAAGGTCTAAAATCACCCAAGACATGGGTTCAAATCGAAACATAATTAAAAGTGACTGTAAGATAAAACAGAATTTTAAACAAGTTTTCTCAATCTATTCGCTAACTTTGAAAATTACAAAACACACTCCACGATGTTCGAAAAATTCCAAAACCCTCCAGATATCAACTAATATACCCTAAGTTTCAAACCCAATTGGTTTTACTTGATTTTCTTATCAAAATAATTATCTACAATTAATTATATCTAAACAGGTTTTTTTCTGCACCACTTTAAATAATTTAATGGTTCTCTTAGTATACACAAGCAATCAACGCAAGGCCAAAAATGTAAGAAACTAGACTCGTAACAAGTTCTAATGAAACTAATTTGATAATTTTCAGATCTATATCCAAATAGGACGATGTTTCCGAACTTCCTATTTTAAATCAATTTTCTGGACAGATTTGAACGCATCAATTTATATGGATTTTGAATCCCAAAAATTATGAGAAAATTCAGATTTGAAATTCAATATGTAATTAATCTACTGTAAAAATTCAGTTTAAAATTCATCCTCTTACTATGTTTTCTAGATTTTTAAAGTCTGTGATTTTAGGATCAAAATTTCCATCTACCATTGTAACCCAAAACTTCCCATCACCAACCCCTAGCTTCACACCACCATCCATCATCCACACAAAACAATGACTTCAGCAACTCAATGATTACCATGGTCTTAATTAAAGAAAACAACATACATGCTTATATATAAAAATATTTACCTACACAATTGCTTTTTCCTTCTTTAATTTCCTTCACAAAAGACACCTTCCTCTCTCTTTTCCCTATATCTCACGGCTGCTGCTAGGGTTGTTTAGAAAAGAATTGATATCTCACCATTAGGGTTTTATCCTCCTATAATAAATTTTCAAAATGACGCCTTACTAACTATATTATTATTATTGTTACTATTATTAAGATTATTATCAATAGTCTTTAAAATTGTGGACGTCCATAAAAAAATATTTATTTAGAGTTTAAAATTAATTAAAAGATTGTTCAGTAATATTTAATTTGCACCTTAAGATTTATAAATAAATATTTGAGGTTTGTAAAATAATAATTATTTAATTATTTACTTGATTTGTATATTCGGGTTCTCACATCCTCCTCCCCTAAAAGAAATGTTTCGTCCTCGAAACTAACCTGAGTAAATCCTAATAATAGATGTGGGTACTTCTTGCGCATCTCATCCTCACATTCCCAAGTCGCCTCTTCAACTAGATGATTACGCCACAGTACCTTAACCAATTTAATGACCTTTGTACGCAACATTTTCTCTTTCGAATCCAAAATCTGAACAGGCATCTCCTCATACAAAAAATCCTCTCTAATCTGAAGCGGCTCATGATCTATCACATGCAACGGACTGTGCACATATTTCCTCAGCATAGACATGTGAAACACATTATGCACTCCTGCCAACCTAAGGGGTAGAGCAACACAGTACGCAACCTCACCAACATTCTCCAATACCTCAAATGGACCAATGTATCTAGGACTCAACTTTCCTTTCTTTCCGAACCTGATGACTCGTTTCCATGGTGATACTTGCAAGAATACCATATCCTCCACATGAAACTCTAAATCTCTCCTACGATGGTCAGCATAACTTTTTGGTCTACTTTGAGCATTCAATAATCTCTCTCTGATGGTAATAGTTTTCTGTGTATCATCCTCCACCAAATCAGGCCCTAACATTTGCCTCTCACTAACCTCATACCAACACAAAGGAGACCTATACTTCCTCCTATACAAACCCTCATAAGGAGCTACTCCCAAACTAGAATGATAACTATTATTATACGCAAACTCCATGAGCGGCAAATAATCATCCCAATTACCTCTCCACTCCAAAGCACAAGCCCTCAACATATCCTCAAGGGTTTGAATAGTCCTCTCTGATTGCACATCTATCTGAGGGTGATAAGCTGAACTAAAATTTAACCGAGTACCCATAGCTGACTGTAATGCATCCTAAAACTTAGCACAAAATAAGGGTTCTGATCTGATACTATTGGCACAGGTGCACCATGCAATCTAACAATCTCCATCACATACAACTCTGCAAATCGAGCTAGAGAATAGTTCATCCGAACTGCAATAAAATGTGCTGACTTAGTTAATCTATCCACAACTACCCAAACTACATCGTGATTACTACTAGTACGAGGTAATCCGCACACGAAATCCATGGTAACATGATCCCACTTCCACTCTGGTATAAGTAAGGGTTGTAGTTTGCCCGCGGGTTCCCAATGTTCTACTTTAACCTGTTGACACACCAAACATTGAGCCACAAATTTTACAATATCTCATTTCATGCCATCCCACCAAAAATGTTCATGAAGATCCCGATACATCTTAGTGCTTCCAGGATGAATGCTGTAACTAGAACTATGTGTCTTTGCCATAATCTCCTTCCTCAAATCACCACCAGCAGGAATACAAATTCGGCTACGGAATCTAAGCAACCCATCATCGCTAACCACAAAGTCTACATGCTTACCCTCTGTTATCTCTCCTTTAATACGCTCACACTGGGGGTCAATCTCTTGAGCTAAACGAATTTGTTCTCTCAAGGTCGGCTGAACTGTCAATTGACTACAATAAGCCCTATCACCAAGCGTAACAACCTCAAGTCTCAAACGTCTCATGTCTTCCACCAAACAACTCTCAATAGACAAAGCAACTACATTTCCAACTGCGACCTTCCTACTCAAGGCATTTGCAACCACATTTGCCTTCCCCGGATGATATAAAATATTCACATCGTAATCTTTTAGTAACTCAAGCCATCTTCTTTGCCTCAAATTTAGTTCCTTTTGTGTGAAAATATACTTCAAACTCTTATGATCAGTGTAAATCTCACATGACTCTCCATATAAATAATGTCACCAGAACATAAGAGCGAAAATCACTGCTACTAACTCCAAGTCGTGTGTAGGATAATTTCTCTCATGTACTTTCAACTGTCGTGAGGCATAAGCAATCACATTCCCATGCTGCATGAGCACACATCCTAAACCCTGTCAGGAAGCATCACTATAAATCACAAAACCACCACCATCTGTAGGTAAGGCAAGGATTGGAGCTGATGTCAACCTCTGTTTAAACTCTTGGAAGCTACACTCACAATCATCATTCCACTCAAACTTTAACCCTTTCTTGGTGAGATTGGTAAGTGGCAAAGCAATGCAGGAGAATCCTTCCACAAACCGTCTATAATAACCAGCAAGCCCTAGAAAGCTATGTACCTCTGTCACAGAAATAGGTCGTGGCTAATCAACAATTGTTGCCACCTTCGTGCTATCCACAGATACCCCATCTTTACTCACTACATGACCCAAAAAGGATACACTGCATAACCAGAATTCACACTTCTTAAATTTTTCATACAGTCTATTCTTTCTAAGGATCTACAGTTTTATCCTAAAATGTTGCTCATGTTCCTCTTTACTCCTCCAATAAATTAGGATGCAATCAATAAACTGTGATAACCCTGTCCTGTGCTATGTTAGTTAATCATGCTTATGTTTGTAATTATATGCTTACTTTGAATTTGGGTGTTAATTGCATGATTATATGTGATTTTGGCTTTGTATCTGTTCACCGTAGGAAAATTTGTTAGAATCTGTGCTTTGATCTGAAAATTGAAGGCCTTCTCGGCTACAGAAAAGGAAATTGACTACGCCATTGTGATTAGCGTAATTTTTAGAGCCTACGTGAAAATTTAATTAGAAATTGATTTGGATCAAAATAATTAGATTCAGAACGATTAAATTAGGCTCAATTAGTCAACCTTAATGAATTTGATTAGGCCAAGGTATATAAGTGGCCTATTTGCATTGTTTTGAGCACATTTTCTCTTTTGGCTGAAAATCACACTCTAGAGAGAGAAAGGGGCCGATTCTAGAGAGAGGGAGAGGAAGAATTATGTAATTTGGCTCAAAGGTTGTGAATTTGGCAAGCTACACTCAAGATTTAACTACATTTGTAAGGATTGAAGCTCCTAGGTGAGTAATTGGGCATGAGTTCATGGATTTGAGTTTGTAATTCTATGAATTCAAGTTACATTGTAATCAAGAATGCGGATTATGTTGAATTTGGTGAATTTGAGGTTTATATGCACATGCATGTATAGAATTGTCATGATTTTGCATAATCAAACATGTAGCAAGTTAAATGTGATAAATTGAGTGCTAAGTCATACATGCAAGCATGGTTTTGTTAAGCTCCATGAGTATGAACATTATTTGTACTATTTGAAATGGAATTTGAGTTCAAACATGCATTTTATGAGGAATTAAAAGATGGCCTCTAAAGAGGTTAAGGATTTGGCACCAAATTGCACATGTAAGCCTGATAATATTGAATCTCATGAAGATGATCATCAATTGTGTTATTTAAGTTGAAAATGAAGCTTATACTTCACATGCATGTATAATTCATGAAGATGTGGAGTTTGTATGAAGCTAGAATGCATGAGCTTTGACCATGTCAAGAAGAATGTTGAATTATTTGAGAATTAAACCATGATTCTGAACAATTGGCCTCATACTGCTCATGTCCTTATGATATATATTGTGTTTCCACGTTTTTGAACCAAGAACATGAGTTTTGAGCCTTTGAATGTTGAGTTTGAACATCAAGAACAATTCTGAAAATTTCAGAATTTGGCGTGTCTGCTCGAGCGGGGAAAGCGCTGCTCGAGCGTGAAATGCTAGTTCCTAGAACTTTTGCAGACATAAATGTCCGCTCAACCGAGGAGCCATGTAGTTTGACTTCCAACTCGAGCATCCAAATTTACGCTCGAGTGCAAAAATGAGGCAACCAGTACTTTTGTAGACCTAAAGGGTCTGCTCGAGCGGGGAGCCCTGTTTCAGAAAGTTTGTAAAGATGTTTTGTGTTTCATTTTCTGTTCTCTTCCATTTCCGAGCACTCTTAAGCGTGTATTGAACACTGTAAATGGATTAAGAATATAATAAAATGGCCTAAGAGGAATGCACAAGTTAAGAAAGGATTGAATCGTTTGTGACCCATATGTGTTATGTAATGTGTAGGGTCGAGCTCGAGGGCAAATCCACCGGCAGAACACTGTGAGTAATATCTCAGTAAAGATATTTTCAAGTATGTTGCTTTTCGAATGCTACTTCTGTATAAGCTTCATGGATTTGTTGATTTGAAATATGAATGAGTATTCTATATGCCTAATTTTGTATAGGGCTGTTGGACATGAATGATTAGGCCAAAGGGCGTCGGATATGATTGATTGGGCCAAAGGCCGTCGGACATGGATGATTGGGCCAAAGGTCGTTGGATATGGATGATTGGGCCAAAGGCCGTCGGACATGGATGATTGGGCCAAAGGTCGTTGGACATGGATGATTGGGCCAAAGGCCATCGGACATGAACGATTGGGCCAAAGGCCGTTAGACATGAATGCAAAGATGGGCCAAAGACTGTTTGAATATGTCATTTGATATGTTTGAATACCGTGATGGGCCAAAGGTCGTTTGAATAAAAGGGATCATGATCATGAATATGAAATACGCATGGATATGAATATAAAGAGAATGGGCCCGAGGCCGTTTGGTATGTTTGAATTGGACCAAAGGTCGTTTTGAATAAAGAGTTGGTTGGACCAAAGGTCGTTTCATATAGATGAACCCGAGGTCATATTGTTTTATATAAGAATTGGACCTGAGGTCGTTTTGCATATGGATATGATGTGTTGGACCCAAGGTCATTTTGCTTTGTTGAGATTTCTAAATCTGGTGTGAATGAGAAGTGTGGTTCAAATGTGTACGTTATAAGTATGATTCATTTATGAACGAACCTCATTCATTAACCTCTTTATTTTGATATTATTCACTAGGCGTTAGCTCACTCTTATTTATATGTATGTAGGTAAGCAAAGGGCCGTTCAACCCTAGCCTTAGTGGAATTTAATAAAGGAACCCGAGTTTTGTGAAGTCAGCCCAGGTGCCTCACGCAAGAGGCTTTGTTTATGATCTTTTGTATTTCTTTGCTACTTCTATTGGTCATGATAGACCATTTATGTGTATAAGCTTTTGGCATGGCTGACTATGTGTTTGAATAATCCTGGGTATACAAGATGTTAACTACTGATAGTTGGTGTGAGTTATTATTAAGTATATGTGAAATGTTTTGACATGCCATATAAGCATAGCTCATTGGACAAAATTTTTTAAGTTTGCTTCCGTTTTGGCCCCTTCTCTCTGTTGCTATATGTTTGTTTTGGTGTGAGGCCATAGGTAATCTCATGATTACTGGTCGGTTATGACCTTAATCCATAGGGGAGGATTTGGATCATGACAGAATGGTATCAAAGCACGAGTTAATAACTCACACACTTGTCCAAATGAGCCATAAGGTGTCTAGAAAAGACTTAAGATGCATCCATTTGATAAGTACATGATGTAAGCATTGTGAACTTGTGATTATATGAGATATGAATTGTTGCACTAATGTGTACAACAAGTCTTGTTTTGTTATAATGCACGTACATGAACATACGGATCATGAAAAGTTGCTTATGTGCATTAGATTCTGCAAATAGGTGTCTATGTGGAAAATGATATGGTTTAAGTGTATAATTACTTAGTAAGTGTTCAACGCGATATTTGATAAGTATGCAATCATCTGTTATGTATGTAATTAATTGTGTCTTGATGATACGTAAAATGAGAATATAACGATGTGCCTATATGCGAATGTATGTATGTGTATCTGTGTTTATTTCTGTGTTGGGCATTTCGGTATTTAGCATGGCTTAATAAGAGTTTGTGTAGATCATGGATAAAGTAAGGGCATACGAGTTGGAAGGCTCTTCCACAGCCTGACTTGATAGACTGGAAAGAATAGTACAAGAAATGGCAGAGATCTTAAGACAACAACATCAGTTACCGCTACGACAAGAACATTTGCCACCACCAGTGCAAGAGCACCAAGTGAATGAGTTGGAAGTCACAAAATACGTTGAGGTGCTAGACCGAACACTGATGATTGAAGCTAACATGAACCGATCTTCTAAACCGAAAAGTAAGAGACAAGGCCTTTTCTCAAAGAAAAGGTCATTTAAAAAGCAAAATACAGGATCATCGCGCACTTCAAACTCTACAAGGAATACAGCACCGACATGTAATGAATGTGGTAAAAAACACCGAGGAGTTTGTTATCGAATTTCTAGGGCTTGTTATAGGTGTGGTAAAATGGACCATATGGTAAGGAACTGTCCCCGGACTGAACAAAACGTGAATAGACCCGTTGTCTCAGCTGGATTCGTACCAATGGCGAGAACTGCTAATCAAGATAGAGTAATTGCACTTGTCCCAGAAAGCACTCAGAATACTGCAACCGTTATCCCAGGTATCTATACTATTTATAAACGAATGCCTATATGTTGACTGATTCTGGACTGGTACATGTGTACATCTTTGCTAGGGATATTATTTGATTCGATTCGACACATTCTTTCATACCTGATATATGTGTACCTAGATTGGTCAGACCCAGAGGATCAATACCTTATTTACTGTATGTATCTGCCCCATTTGGGAAATTTGTGAAATACATATTGGGATATTAATTGACTCTGTACATGCACATATACATCTAAACCTATGCTCAGGGTGATTTGTTATATTACTGTCTTCAATGACTAAACCACTAGAATTATGACTATGTGATTGTGTGACTGAGTTGAACACCCCAAATAATGAACTCTATAAATTACGAGATCATGTATTTTGATTGGTAGAAAATTGACTGGACTATGTGACTATACTAAGCTTGACTCGTAAACCTATGCTTTTGTGATTGATTTGGAACTTTTGCGTAACAAATCCTATACTATGTGCAACCGGGGAACTTTGTTCAATGTGTTACTGTGCACCATGTACTTGCATATAAGACTTATTTGGGAACTGCTATATTGATTATGATACATACCTCCTGATATGAACAACTACATGCATATGCAACTACACATGAACTTATGTAGACAATGCCATATTGTACATGACCTGAAATACTTTGATATGAACAGTTGTGATGAATGACTCTGATATGACTTTGAGAATTGATGAACTTAGGATAGTTGTGAAACTATTGGCTATGTACCTAAGCAAACAAAGTATGCCTTACAAAACCAAATGTACCATATTTGAGAAAACTTTTATCTGATTCGATCTGATAGAACTTTTGTTTGATTTGGTCTGATAGAACCCTCATTGGATATAATTTGATGGGACCTTTGTTTGATTTAACTTGACAAGACCTTTTCTTGGATTGATTTGATAAGACCCTCTATCTAATTTGATTTTGTTAAAGGGGATTAAGAATTGCTTATGAATAAATAACCAGATTATTCTTGGCAAGAAAACTGATAGACCCAAAACTTGAATCCGTTTGGAATACTTGACTTATTTAAAAGACTTTATGGCGGCTATCAACAGATTGATCTAACCATGAACACCATTGAGAACCAACCTTCAACTATGGGGGACATATGTGTTATAAATGAACTGAATTGTGCAAATCCAGTGATTGGGTGTCTTAAGGAACGATGCTTCTGTATTACCATTTTCTTATTTGTTTGACACCATGGGAATCGATGACGGCAAATCGATTTGATTATGAACAGTACTGAACATTTATCTTTGACTAATCAGAATATGTTTTGTATGGGAGAATAATTGCTTCAATGTTATCGGATTTTGGGAAATCATGTTATGGTGACTGCTGACCGTGAACTGTTTTGATTGTGAACACTATTGGAATTAGAAAACCTTGATTATCTGAAAGTGTGTGAATTCAGTACGCCTTGTAAATAACTGCTCAGTGCCATTGTATTCTGTAATTAGGGCTTTGAGGATGTTTAAATTGTGTTTAACATGTGATTGACTACTTTGATATTGTCTTTGACGTCATGGGGATTAATATATGAATTGTCTTATGCTTTTGATGACTATTAGATAATGTGGAAAGACTCGATGGAACAGGGAATTGAATATTGAACTGAATTATAAACTGTTGAATGAATTGAGAACACGTATATTATGTTAGAAATTGACCGCTTCAATATTATTGTACTTTACAATTGCTTTGATGTTACCTTTGTTGACTCGGGAATCAGTATCTAGATCCACTTTATATTCTTGAAGACTTTTGATTGGCCTTGGATAATTGTGATGAGTCACTAAACCAAATACCAAATTGAACTTCTGTGACGAGGAAATTGTTGAATTTGTGTCTAAATATTTTCGATGTCAACAAATCGAAGTTGAACATCAGATATAGGCAGAGCTACTTCAATCTCTCTCTATTTCAGGATAGAGACAGGAATCCTAAAATGTGTCTGAACTCTGACAAGCCTTCAAGAGGCAATGGGAACTAAATTGTGATTCAACGCCGCTTTCCATCCACAAATCGATGTATAATCAGAAAGAACTTTTTTTTAGATTTTGGGAGAAATGGTCTAAATGTATGCATTAGATTTTCAGGGAAGTTGGAAAAATCTATCCATCATTGGTAGACTTTGCTTACGACAACAGCTTACACTCTAGTTTCGGTGTGGCACCATACAAGGCTTGTATGGAGAAAAAGGTAAGTCTCTGACTAATTGAGAACAGAGTGTTGCTTGATTTTGAGACTAAGAAAATAACTATCAAGAGGATTGGAACCGTTGAATAAAAAGTATTCCGAATTATTTTCGACTAAAGGTAAAATAAGTTTGGAGGACCAAACTTCCTAAAGGGGGAAGATTGTGATAACCCTGTCTTGTGCTATGTTAATTAATCATGTTTATGTCTGTAATTATGTGCTTAATTTGAATTTGGGTGTTAATTGCATGATTATATGTGATTTTGGCTTTGTATCTGTTCACCGTAGGAAAATCTATTAGAATCTGTGCTTTGAACTAAAAATTGAAGGCCTTCTCGGCTACAAAAAACGAAATTGACTACGCCATTGTGATTAGCTAATTTTTAGAGCCTACGGTGAAATTTAATTAGAAATTGATTCGGATCAAAATAATTAGATTCAGAATGATTAAATTAGGCTCAATTACTTAGCCTTAATTAATTTGATTAGGCCAAGGTATATAAGTGGCCTATTTGCATTGTTTTGAGCTCATTTTCTCTTTTGGCTGAAAATCACAATCTAGAGAGAGAGAGGAGCCGGTTCCAGAGAGAGAGAGAGAGGAAGAATTATGTAATTTGGCTCAAAGGTTGTGAATTTGGCAAGCTACACTCAAGATTTAACTACCTTTGTGAGGATTAAAGCTCCTAAGTGAGTAATTGGGCATGAGTTCATGGATTTGAGTTTGTAATTCTATGAATTCAAGTTACATTGTAATCAAGAATGCGGATTATGTTGAATTTGGTGAATTTGAGGTTTATATGCACATGCATGTATAGAATTGTCATGATTTTGCATAATCAAACATGTAACAAGTGAAATGTGATAAATTGAGTGCTAAGTCATACATGCAAGCATGGTTTTGTTAAGCTCCATGAGTATGAACATTATTTGTACTATTTGAAATGGAATTTGAGTTCAAACATGCATTTTATGAGGAATTGAAAGGTGGCATCTAAAGAGATTAAGGATTTGGCACCAAATTGCACATGCAAGTATGATAATGTTGAATCTCATGAAGATGATCATCAATTGTGTTATGTAAGTTGAAAATGAAGCTTATACTTCACATGCATGTATAATTCATGAAGATGTGGAGTTTGTATGAAGCTAGAATGCATGAGCTTTGACCATGTCAAGAAGAATGTTGAATTATTAGAGAGTTAAATCATGATTCTGAACAATTGGCCTCATATTGCTTATATCCTTATGATATATATTGTGTTTCCACGTTTTTGAACCAAGAACATGAGTTTTGGGACTTTGAATGTTGAGTTCGAACATCAAGAACAATTTTGGAAATTCCAGAATTTGGCGTGTTCGCTCGAGCGGGAAAGCGCCGCTCGAGCGTGAAATGCTAGTTCCCAGAACTTTTGCAGACATGGATGTTCGCTCGAGCGGGGAGCCATGTAGTTTGACTTCCAGCTCGAGCGTCCAAATTTATGCTCGAGCACAAAAATGAGGCAACCAGTACTTTTGCAGACCTAAAGGGTCCGCTCGAGGGGCCAAAGCCACGCTCGAGCAGGGAACCCTATTTCATAAAGTTTGCAAAGATGTTTTGTGTTTCATTTTCCGTTCTCTTCCATTTCTGAGCACTCTTAGGCATGCATTGAACACTATAAATGGATTAAGAAGATAATAAAGAGGTCTAAGAGGAATACACAAGTTAAGAACGGATTGAATCGTTTGTGACCTATATGTGTTATGTAATGTGTAGGGTCGAGCTCGAGGGCAAATCCACCGGCAGAACACTGTGAGTAATATCTTAGTAAAGATATTTTCAAGTATGTTACTTTTCGAATGCTACTTCTGTATAAGCTTCATGGATTTGTTGATTTGAAATATGAATGAGTATTCTATATGCCTAATTTTGTATAAAGCCGTTGGACATGAATGATTGGGCCAAAGGCCGTCGAACATGAATGATTGGGCCAAATGCCGTCAGACATGAACGATTGGGCCAAAGGCCACGGACATGAACGATTGGGCCAAAGGCCGATGGACATGAATGATTGGGCCAAAGGCCGTTAGACATGAATGCAAAGATGGGCCAAATGCCGTTTGAATATGTCATTTGATATGTTTGAACACCGTGATGGGCCAAAGGCCGTTTGAATAAAAGGGATCATGATCATGAATATGAAATACGTATGGATATAAATATAAAGAAAATGGGCTCGAGGCCGTTTGATACGCCTGATATATTCGAATTGGGCCCGTGGCCGTTTGATATGTTTGAATTGGACCAAAGGTCGTTTTGAATAAAGAGTTGGCTAGACCAAAGGTCGTTTCCTATAGATGAACTCGAGGTCGTATTGTTTTATATAAGAATTGAACCTGAGGTCATTTTGCATATGGATATGATGTGTTGGACCTAAGGTCGTTTTGCTTTGTTGAGATTTGTAAATCTGGTGTGAATGAGAAGTGTGGTTCAAATTTGTACGTTATAAGTATGATTCATTTATGAACGAACCTTATTCATTAACCTCTTTATTTTGATATTATTCACTGGGCGTTAGCTCACTCTTATTTATATGTATGTAGGTGAGCAAAGGGACGTTTAACCCCACCCTTAGTGAAATTTAAGAAAGGAACCTGAGTTTTGTGAAATTAGCCCAGGTGTCTCACGCAAGAGGCTTTGTTTATGATCTTTTGTATTTCTTTGCTACTTCTATTGGTCATGATAGACCATTTATGTGTATAAGCTTTTGGCATGGCTGACTATGTGTTTGAATGATCCTGTGTATACAGGATGTTAACTACTGATAGGTAGTGTGAGTTATTATTAAGTATATGTGAAATGTTTTGACATGCCATGTAAGCATAGCTCATTGGACAAAAAATTTTAAGTTTGCTTCCGTTTTGGCCCCTTCATTCTATTGCTATATGTTTGTTTTGGTTTGAGGCCATAGGTAATCTCATGATTACTGGTCGGTTATGACCTTAATCTATAGGGGCGGGTTCGGGTCATGACATAAACACTACCACAAATTTATCTAGTTAGGGTTTAAATACTCTGTTCATTAAATCCATGAATGCGGCTAGTGCATTTGTGAGACCAAAAGGCCCCACAAAGAACTCATAATGCCCATAACAGGTTCTAAAAGCAGTCTTAGGAACATCCTCTTCCCTTACCTTCAACTGGTGATAGCCTGACCTCAAGTCAATCTTAGAGAATACTTGCGCTCCCTGTAACTGGTCAAATAGGTCATCAATGCATGGCAAAGGATATCTATTCTTTACTGTGACTTTGTTCTGTTCTCTATAATCAATATACAATCTCATAGACCCATCATTTGTCTTTGCAAACAACACAGGTGCTCCCCAATGTGAGACGCTAGGCCTAATAAAACCTTTGTCTAGCAAATCCTGTAACTGAGTTTGTAACACCCTCAACTCCAACGGTGCCATTCTATAGGGTGCTTTAGAGATAGGTGTTGTATTGGGGATTAAGTCAATGGAAAATTCTACCTCAGGATTTGGAGGAAAACCAAGTGGATCCTCTTAAAAACATCAACAAATTTCCTCACTTCAGGCAGCTCCTCTAACTTTTGCTATGGCTGTCTGGTACTCACCACATAAGCTAAATAACAATGACACCCTTTTCTCAACATTCGGTTAGCCTAAAGGGAAGAAATAAAACAAATAGAAGACCTTTCCCATCTCCCTGAAAGAAAAACTCATGTTGCCCCGGCATAGCAAAAATTACCCTCTTTCTAAAACAATCAACAGAAGCATGATGCTTCGTCAACCAATCCATCTCCAAAATCACGTCAAAATCTTTCATCTCTAAGGAAATCAAATCCACTGAAAAAATCCTACCATCTAAGTTTACCTCACAAGATCTACAAACATCTCCCAATACTACTGTTTCTCCTAATAGAGTAAACACGGTAATAAAAACATCCAAAGGCCAACAAGTAATAGACAATCTATGTAAATATCTAGGTGCCAACTCTTAACCTTCAAACTAAAATCGAGAAAAGCTCAATACAAGCTTAAACAAAACTAACTTAACCATACACTACTAAGGACTAAAGGGACTCGGACCTCGTCTAAATGATGAAATGCAAGGTATGTAACTCAATAAACCTATAGCTCTGATACCACAATTGTCACACCCCAAATCTAGGCATGACCGGTCGTGGCCCACAGGGACTAAGCCCAAGGCACACGTAAGCCTTAAACATGAATCCATAATCACATTGAACAACTATACAATAGTCCAATAATAAATAACCAAAACTCAATCCAGAGACATGCCACAAGTATAAATGGCAAAACCAACCGTAATCAATACCATTTAAACTTATGGGATATAAACTGCCCATATATCAAAATAATCCTAAATGAACCTCAACAAGAATAAAAAGAAATATGTACAAACTTGACATAACAATCTAAAACAAAATAAATGAATGTCCTAGAGGTCCATGCAATTGAGTCCTCACTACGCCACAAGTCCACTCTAAGGCCTTCTATCACCTAGAAATGATAAACAACTAAGTCAGCTAATAGCTCAGTGAGTAGCAACATGGATAGTAAATACAGTTTTGAAAACAGGATTCAATTTCAAAATAAGATATATATCACAGAAACTAGATTGGCATACAGTTTGGTAAAGAGAATTTGTTTCAAAAAGAAGGTTCCACAGTTCAACAGTTAAAATACTCATGTCTCTCAAGAACATGATAAATGAAATTTTTCACTTAAAACAGATTATAACATGAACACCAATAATTTTCTAGGTACCAAGAAATAACAAGTAACATGCCACACAGTTCTCAAGGCTATAAGCCCGTTGGATCCAATACCGAACTAAGAGTCATCCTCAGGGTGGCAACCAGGTCCTTTTCTCTAAGACAATCCGATTGAAGGTCACCTAGTTTAACCTAGGTCTTTTCCTTACAATCGTTGAGCACTAGAATCATCACGGCCCAACCCGGATCTATTCCCTAGTGGCTAGAGACACCACACACAATGGAATAATTTCCCTGAACTAAAATATACAGATGGTCCCAATAATCAATACACATCAGTTTCACAAAACATAGTAGTTCACCATTATAAACATGAGACCAAAAAAAATAGTTCACAGTATGCCAAGTTCACACATGTTTCAGAAATAATTTGATTCCATTGATAATATAATAATTTATCAAAACAGTTTAGTCTTGAAACAACAATTTAATTTTCCAACAGTTCAGGGTAGGGGAACATTTATAAAAATATGTAGCATGAAACTACTCACCTGAAGATGAAATAATATAATCCTTGAATAGAGTATGAAAGTCCAACTAGTGCCCTGAACCAAGTATGAAGACTACACGTCACTACTAATTTAAAAATACTAAAGAGAACAATAAACTAAGCACCCCACACTAAAGCGCATTAACACAGCTCAACCCCACTCACCATTACTCTTAAATAATACCTAAGTTAATGTTCTTCAATGTCTAAAATCACCCAAGACATGGGTTCAAATCAAAACCTAATTAAAAGTAACTGTAAGATAAAACAGAATTTTAAACAAGTTTTTTCAATCTATTCGCTAACTTTGAAAATTACAAAACCCACTGGTTTTACTTGATTTTCTTATCAAAATAATTATCTACAATTAATTATATCTAAACAGGTTGTTTTCTGCAGCACTTTAAAGAATTTAATGGTTGTAACGCCCTCAAAAATAAACCCATCATAGCATACATTCACGATAAATAGAAGAGTTTTCATATTACAATCGTCAGAATATTCTTACAAAAGGTATTACATGTTGACAATAAAAGTAAACGCCCTATAGGCTTACAACTTTCCAAGTCAACACTTGGTTACAAAAATGAGAGTACTAACTCTACACAAATAAGCCCTTGGGTTGATATACATGTAATACAAACAAAACAACAAAAAGTCTACAGCCTCAAGCCTCCCAAGCTACGTCCTTGGATGTGGCATAACACCTGTACCTGAAAATGATGTCCCATATAGGGTAAGCCAACGCCCAATAGAGATATACTAAACATAATATGAGCAATAATTAAAACATTAGCACTTAATAAATGGTTAACTCATATAAACCAACATACAGTGCAATCCAGTTCCATAATCCTTAACATAACAAAACTCAACTTATAAACACGGCTTAGAACCTGGCCAAACAACTTAGGCGAGACTACATCTCAAGCTAACAATACTTCAAACTACCATTTCACAGAAATTGTGTCCGCGGGATTCGACACCCATGTGTAATTATTTTCTCATGGCCATTTCACGGAAATTTCATCTGCGGGACTCGGCACCCATGTATAGATGTTTCGGATTTGCCATTTTACAGAAATTGCGTCTGCGGGATTCGGCACCTATGTATAGATATTTTTGAATTGCCGTTTTACGAAAATTGCATCTGCGGGATTCGGCACCCATGTATAATTATTTTCGAATGGCCATTTTACAGAAATTTCATCCGCGGGATTCGGTACCCATGTATTCAAATACTCAACTTGATTAGTTTTAATTCACCTAATCATCATGTAGTGTCTACAACAATCAAAACTATCCTCCACCGATAACCCAAATAAGTTATTTCTAAACAGGTAATAAATGCCTCAACAGATATATAATTGACATTTTCAAAAGTGAGCGATTAATAAATCCTACTCCACCATTCTACCTCATATTATGCCAATTTCATCTTTTCCAACTCAATTTCATATTTCCATAACATTCCCAAATTAACAAAAATTAGGGCTTTCTCCCATTTTGCTTAACTTTGACCCAAAGGCCCAAATATCGACAGCAACATCAATAAACACATTTCTAACACCCAAAATCACCCAACTCAACATTACATCAAAATGACCAATAGTTTATGTCAAAGACCATAGAAATGAGTAGTTATCCCTACCTCAAATTCGGAGCTCAAAGGAAGAAGATGTAGAAATCTCAAAGTGCTCCAAATCAAGAACTTTTCAGATCAAAAGATAGCCCACAACAAACTCCACACTTTTTACAAATGGACTAAGGTGGGAGATCACTCTAACTAGATCAATACCTAGAGAGAAGTTGGGTTTTTAGAGAGAGGAGTTCTCCAATGGAGGTTTAGAAAAGTAAGAGAGAGAAAGGATGTTGAAAAGTGATTTAAAATGACCCAGCTGCGATCTGATATACGTATGACCCGCTCGAGCGGAGAATAGGACGCTCGAGCGTCAAACACAAAAAATTGGACCCGCTCGAGCGAAAAGAGACCCGCTCGAGCGTCAAGAAACAAAATCAAAAAGTACCCGCTCGAGCACAAAAGGGAATCCGCTCGAGCGTAGATTACCCCTTTCCAGTATTTTTTTTCAGACTTTGAAAATCCACTCGAGCGCCAAGAGGCCCGCTCGAGCGTAAGGAAATCCGCTCGAGCGTGAAAAACGCACCTGCAGAAGTTTTGCAGAGGCACAAAATGCTGAAAGTGTGTAAACTCCGCTCGAGCGCAAATGGACCTGCTCGAGCGGACCACCAAAAATCTGGACAACTAGGAGTGGGACTTAAGCTCAACCAACCTGTTCGAAACACGCCCAATACATCCTAAAACTCAAATATATGGAATTAAAGGATGACAACAAGATATATACAACCACCAACTCCACGGAACCTAAGTCCGAATACAACAATCGAAGAAGGAAGAACCAGGATCGCTATAATGGTTCTCTTAGTATACACGAGCAATCAATGAAAGGCCAAAAATGTAAGAAACTAGACTCGTAACCGGTTCTAATGACACTAATTTGATAATTTTCGAATCTATACCCAAAGAGAACGATGCTTCCGAACTTCCTGTTTTAAATCAGTTTTCTGGATAGATTTGAACGCATTAGTTTATATGGATTTTGACTCCCAAAAATTATGAGAAAATTCAGATATGAAATTCAATATGTAATTAATCTACTGTAAAAATTTTTGTTTAAAATTCATCCTCTTACTATGTTTTCTTGATTTTTAAAGTCTGTGATTTTAGGATCAAAATTTCCATCCACCATTGTAACCCAAAACTTCCTATCACCAACCCCAAGCTTCACACCACCGTCTATCATCCACACAAAACAATGACTTCAGCAACTCAATGATTACCATAGTCTTAATTAAAGAAAACAATATACATGCTTATATATAAAAATATTTACCTACACAATTCCTTTTTCCTTCTTTAATTTCCTTCACAAAAGACACCTTCCTCTCTCTTTTCTCTATATCTCACGACTGCTGCTAAGGTTGTTTAGAAAAGAATTGATATCTCACCATTAGGGTTTTATCCTCCTATAATAAATTTTCAAAATGACCCCTTACTAACTATATTATTATTATTGTTACTATTATTAAGATTATTATTAATAGTCTTTAAAATTGTGGACTTCCGTAAAAAAAATTATTTAGAGTTTAAAATTAATTAAAAGATTGTTCAGTAATATTTAATTTGCACCTTAAGATTTACAAATAAATATTTGAGGTTTGTAAAATAATTATTATTTAATTATTTACTTGATTTGTGCATTCGGGTTCTCACACTGCTCGTGACAGTGCCTTCAAAGTTAGAGAGATAAACTATGTCGTCCCAGCAGGACATTGCGATGGACGTGTTTCGTTGAGTGATGACATTCCATAAAATTTTCCAGCTCCCTCTTCAACGCCACATAGCTAGAGGACAACTTTGCCAAGAAAGGATTGTCACGTGATGAGATGGTGACACTTTCTAGTGCTCATTCTATTGGTGTCTCTTATTGTTCTTCCTTCTCCACCCGTCTTTACTCCTTCAATGCCAATCACCCACAAGATCCTTCCATGGATCCAAACTATATAGCATTCTTGAAAACAAAGTGCCCACCAAGCAACGCTGGTGCTGCTATCAATCCAATAGTGGCTCTTGATGTTCTAACTCCAAACCGTTTGGACAAGAAGTACTGTATAGTATTGAAGAAGCACCGTGGGGTACTAACTTCAGAGTAGACATTACTAAGCTGCCCTTCAACGACTAAGACAGTGATGTAAAATGCTAAATATGGATCCAAGTGGGAGGCCAAGTTTGCTACTGCTATGGTTCGTATGGGCTACATTGATGTCCTCACTGGCAAACTGGGTGAGATCAGGAAGAATTATCACGTTGTGAATTAATCTGATGATAGATAGCATTTTTCCTAAGCAGTATATAGGTTGTTTTGCGGCTGGGATTTGGAAGCGTTTGGAAATAATTGTATTCTTCATTTATTATCTTTATTCTTTTGATATGTTGATTGGTAATTCAAGTGTAAATCATTTGTTAATTAATGTTGATGATTTGTTGTGTTCTTTCTTATAATAAACTCTATGGACATGTACCTCTCTCAAAATTGGTATATTTGAAGACTTTCTAAAAAATTTAAAATTCCCAAGATATTGGTTCAATGGTAAAACCTTGGCCTAATAATCTTGAGGTTATGGGTTCAAGTCACAGGGCAACCAATTTGTGCACTATGCCAAAGGTTAGGTGTGTATCCAATCTTTTCCTTCCCAAACACACATTAATATGTACTAATTGGGCATTTTTTTTTTATTGATTTGTGATTATGTTTCAATTTTAAACAACGAAAAACAATTCCAATTAAACAATCAAAGACAAAACGACACAATGATTTAACGTGGAAAAACCACAATTGGAGTGCCTCCAATTGTGTTAAAAAAAATCATGAGCTAAAGCCACGAAACAATCCGCTAAGAAGACAAAAAGGAATTACACATGTATACCCTCAATTACCTAGCGAATCCACACCTGAATTGAATCAACCCTAATGTGCCTCTTCCACCACCGTCTTCACCTCGGAATTGTCTTATCCAACATTAAATCGACAACGCTAATGTCGAATCTATGACGATGAACCACTCTGGAATCCACTAAAGCTTTAGGCCCAAGTTCCCCGAAATCCACCGAACAACAACTCTCTCTTTTGTGAATAAAAGAAAACAAACAAACCTCTTGTTGATGTTGATTTAAAGTTCATGGATCCATCAATCACTTTTAAATTATTAAGGAAACACTCATAAAGCACCATCCAATATAAAACACTTTGTTTTTCTTCCTCTTTGAAAATCTAGATGGCACAAACCCTAGAACAAGAAAACAGCACACTTTATAGTAAACTAGATCACGAAGACCACTCGAGCGCACACTTCACTGCTCGAGTGGTGTGAGTAAAGGTGGCGCAAAACATATAGGCTGACCACTCGAGCGCAATATTTACCACTCGAGTAGTAAAATTTGCTTCCCGGAAGTTCAGACGCTTTGTAAAATTACTAGATGATCCTTTTTTCCACTCAAGCGCACAAATGACTGCTCGAGTGGTCAAACAATTTCAACTATATTTTTTCTTTTTGCTTTACTGCCCCTCAACCCCGCTTGGGTGCTGCCTTGAACCCACCATGGAACACTGCCCCCTCAACCCCCGGGAGCTGATTGGACAGCTCGATCCCTGTACATAGTCAGCGTAGTGGAAAACAAAAGTACAAATTGGATTGGATTCGGATCTAAATACTCACATCCTCACTGAAACATAAGAGCAAATAAAGTTACCATTGAAAGAAGTTTTGTCAAATAGAATTTCCAATTACGCAAACCTAATAATTTCCAAAGACTTACAATATTATTAAAATTCAACATATTAGCATGGACTTAAATATCACTGTTTTTTATTAAAAGCATGCTATATGCACACAATTGTATATGGATCTCTTCTCTCTGCTCTCTGTTCTTGACTAAGTTATTTGAGAGCTCCTTACCTTGGCAAAATATAGAGGATATTGAAACCTTGTAGACATCAAAGGGAGCAACCTTATTAACAACCGAACAGAAATTGACTAATGAAATTCACTAATAATTTCAAGAGCATCATTTTCTCATCAAAAAAATGCTTAACACATGTATAGTTAAAATCCTAATATTCACATATTCCCGTGTCAGAAGGGGGAAGAAAACAAAAGAGCCATAACCTAATTAATAAGAAAAAAAATTAAGAAAAAAAAAATCTATTAGCCTATATGTCGAATAACCATGTCAATCTCAAAAGGAATAAGAATTGCAAATGAATGGTAATGGGCTTTGTTTTCTCTCTGTCATCAATTAGAAACATGCTGGCTTTACAAGTTGACATTTGAGAAGCTTCTTCAGCAATTATTCAACGAATTGCAGCATAGAAAGGACTACAATTGTTAAATATCAATGTAAAAATAGCTCAAATAAAGTGCGGTAGCTCACAGAGCTTTGGACTATAATCGTTTTTATATATACCAATGTTGTATCTGTATGATCATGGACATTTCTTGCCCTTCAATTGCAGACTTACAGTTTCATCCAAACAGATCGACTACAAATCTAGCCGAGGTCCAAACCATTCTCCAGCCCCCAAAGGGATTTGGCATATGCCGATTGTTCAATTTCAATTAGGCACAAAATGGCCATGATTTTATTTTATTTATGATGAGATGGACTTTGGATCAATCATTTAGAATGAAAGTAAATAAACTTTAGAAAACTTTGGTTAGCATATTAATTAGAAAAATGATATAAAAGTCCATTTTTTAGATCCACTTTTTATGTCCAATGATGTGTAAACAAGATGATTCGTTTACTTACAGTGCTGACCAAGTTCCTCAGTACCTATACCATCACAGCTAGCTATGGAACAAAAAAGAACAATCGTCTTCACCACCTTTAGCTGACCACACTACGGTTTCGACATTTTCTCCCTCCAAATCCCCTCTTCTCTCAACAGCCCTTTCCCCTATTGAGATGAACACCACCTCAGTGACGAAGTTTCCGTTAATTTTAATGCCCAGTTCATCAACGATGACGAAACCATCGTCTACATCTCCTAGAGAACCGGCTCCTCTCAAATCTATTTAACTCGCCCTATAACAACTAAACCGGAGCAACTCCCCTATCCACCCGAAAGCCTTTTCACGAATGTCCAATAATCAAAAACCAAACTCTATACATCATCTCAACTCACGAACCAGCCAACAAACCGTTCAAAAGTTGGTATGCTCTTTCTTCAACTAGGCTTGATTATAAATTAGATACATATATATAACAAGACGGGAAAAACTTGAAAGTTGAAATACTTGGGTTACTCTTGACACCAAATAATAATTTTATGTCAATTATGACTTGTTAATTATGGTCAAATCTCATTTAATTAATGGCGACTTGTCAATTATGGCCAAATCTAATTTCATTGATTGTGGCCTGTCGATTCAGATCATGACCATCTTCAAAAATTTACTATGGCCATAATTATATTTTTATTATTATTGTTGTTGTTGTTGTTGTTGTTGCAATGACAACGTGGACTTGGAAACTGAAGAAGGTATAACACCTAGGAAAGAAAAGTAGAAAATGGGGCATCGGTCAAAGTTGTTTTAACTGTTGAAATATGAGCCTATAAATGGGTTGAAAATGGAACAGAAGGGGACATCAAACAAATCATCAACACTCAACATGAGTTTAGAATAGATTATCTAGAAGTAGATTACTTTAACATATCATAGGAGTAGTTTATTTTCTCTAAGAGTAATTTTAATTTAATGGTTCTGTGGTTTTCTAGTTCTTGTATTCAGTAAACATTTTGTTATGGCTCTTTTGTAATTGTGTTTTTGTTTTTGTTCAAATCTTTGTAATAAGCAACATTTCCAACAATACAATATCAATCTTTAGTTTGTTTATCTCTGCTGATAATCTCCAAAGAAGTCTTTGAATCTGTCAAGGCATAAAACACCAACCACAATTGCTTGATCTATTAGTTGTTTGTAAAATTTTGGTTTCTCTATCGAATCTTCTCTATCGATTTGACTCGAACCAAATTTTTGCTAACAGTTACTAAGGCCTTGTTTGGTAACATTTTTATTTCCTATTTTTTTATTTTTGTTCTCATTTTCTTGGAGCTAGAAATGAAAACTTGTTTAGTATATTGTTTTCCTTTTTTTTAAAAAAAAAAAGTGAAATTAATTCCAAAATTTTTAAATTAAGAAAAAAATAAAAGTGTAGGCGTCCCCAAACGTCCCGGGAGAAATCCCGTTTTGTTCATTGGGGCTCACTACAGTTCAGGACTTAATGTCACGATCCTGTATCTAATCTCACAGAGTGCAATGCAAGACTGATGAATCATCAAAGAGCCCAAATCCAGCAAATCGTTTTGAAAACAGATTTTTTTGAAAGAAGTGCCAAACATGGACTGCTTTGCCAGATACAGAGTCGCCACTTAAAATATTTTGTTTTGGGAGATTTAGGAAACCCTGACTCGTTGCCTAAGGCCACACGTCCGTCATCACTAAAGTTGCCTCAGCTCGGGAACTTGGGTACGATTAGGGAAGGTCACTTTGTGAGCACCCTCGCTCGCCCGATCAAAGATCAGTCACTACTAAACATGGTATCGAGTTTTGAAAACATTACGTGCCCTTATTCTGATTATTAGCCTAAAATTACTATGTGATGCACACAGCATACAAGTATAGACTGGATTGCCTAAGTTGGAACAAAGCATCGCATGCCCGTTTGTTTTAAAAATGGATTGAAATTTGCTACTCGCAAGTAGGCTAAAACGCTGGTTTCGACAAATTATTCCAACTCAAACAACCCAACCTTCACCCTCAGGCATCCAGGCAGTTATATCACATAAGCACATAGCCTCATGGTAAGCATACTATCATGACAGTCACTCATATACATGCAAGGATGCTAAAGCATAATACTTACTGAGTACTCCAAGCCAAAACAGAAACTAGTTAGTAATCAATGCATGGTCCTAGTTCTTGTTAAGATGGCTAATGCAACACATGCAAAAATGCAACTAGGATAGGCTCGGCTATTCTAAACATGGCATATGAAATGCAACAGATAACATGTATTCAATTTGGAATTGAAATACAATACAGTTAGCATGATGCGCCGAGCCCGGTGCATGCAATACAGATGAATGATGCAAACATGCGAGCATAAGTATGCTAATTGAAACATGCCCTAAACTAACCATCAAAAGCTAGTAAATAAAAGGGAGAAAGACGTGGGATTAGAAGACATACATCACACACACGCACACTTATTACAACATTGCCCTCCTCGGAGGATCCGAATAATACAAAACCAGATGAATAATGAACTACAACTAATTATTACACGACATTAACTAATTAACAAACTAGCTAAGTAAGCATGTAAACTAAATGAATGTGATTGCCTCGGCTCTGTTTTGGATGATAATGGATGCATGCATGCTCGAGTCGCCTCGTCAGGAAATCCATCGCGATGCTTCATCCCACCTTTGTGTGCAATTTATTTCAAAAACTTGCACGAAGCTCCAAAAGGCTAAAACTCCACTCTAGGAAGTTGTGGGAGGGCTGCCAACCAGCCAATGGCATGGGAAACCACCTGCCAACCAACTCTTTATGGTGGAGACCAAAAAGGGTGGTCGGCCAGCCAGAAAACTTGGTCGACCGACCACTTTCTGCCCCTGGATTTTGGTTTTCTGCAACACAAAGCAATAGGGAATCATGGCAAGGTATTTTCAACAAATGTGTGCTCGACCACTCTCCCCGTCATAGCATAGGCTCTAGGGAGTGTAACCCTCGATCCTCAGGCCACCAATCACGCATCTCGATACATGATGGCCGAGGAGTCGGATTGCACGACTTAATGTGACATGAATGCACAAATAAGCATCTAAAGCCAACAACTCTATCATGGATAGTCAAGAGTGTCGGCGACCGGAAATCGGGGCACGTTTCATCACTTGGAGTATGAAACACTCCTCGTTTCCCGTGTTTGGGCTAACTCCTATCGCAAACATGATGAAACAAGAATGGCATGCTCAATGCAACTTCTAGCATGCAATCCTAATGTAATGTAACTAAATGATACAAAGATGCAAGGAATGACATGCAAGCATGCAAATGGCATACATAATGCTATGAACTACACATGACATACACAATGCACATGGACTAAACAATGGCATACACAATGCACATGTGAAGACTAACAAACACAATGAGATGAACAAGGCATGCCCAATGCAATGATCAACCCATGCGACAACATAGACTATGTGGCATACACAATGCAAGATGGACTTAAACCACAGTGAATGGGCCTCGGCCACACCCAAATCAGTGGCCAAACATGATGAAATCAAAGCAACAAGAGACACATAAGCATGCACAATGCAAAGCCTCGAACCTAAGGCATCAAATGCCACTCTACCAAAGTATGGCAAGGGATGAAATATAGCATACAATCATACTTTTTTCAGCTCTGAAATGATATGCAAGATGGTCCCGAATCGTGCAAATATGTCACACAATGCATGTTAGATGGCCCGAATACCGAAACTAGTGAAGTGCGTTACACTAGAGGTATACAAAGCAATGCACAAATGGAAAAACTAGCCCCAAACAGACCCTAGGCAGGTCCAAGACAGTGGGAAAATGGCCTAAGATGATGGCTCAAAATGCATAGAAATAAAGCTCATGCTAAGGCTTAAAAATAAGGCATACAAGCACAACTCTCAAACATATTGAAGGAGTGATGAACATGAGAATATGACAACCTTATATGCTCTGAAATATCATGCTTAATGATGCCAAAACATGTCAATGGCTCAAACAACACATGCTAGTGGACCCGATATGCAAAGCTAGTGAGCTTAATTCAACTATGACCATATACAACAATGCATGCATGACCCAAAACACTTCAAATAGAGCTAAGGCAGCCCAAAATATGAATAAAATTAGTTTGGATCACGGCCAAAATATGCTAGGAAAGAGGGTCAAAAGATCATGCAATACAAGCTAGTGAACCATGATTTACACTACAACCATATGAAGCACATGAGAGGCCACCAAACCAGTCAAAAACAGAATCATGGAATGTCAAATAAAGCCCAAAAACCCACTGAAACTTGACCAATGCATGCAAGAATGACATACCCCCTTGATAGGCTATAAAGAGGGTTGTTCTACACATGCAAGATGGACACCCAAAATGGAAAAAAGGGCTCTGGACAGAGTCTATGCAGGTCCTAAAACCCACCAAACATGGCCTGAAACATGGCTTGGAAGCATGCAAATAAGGGCTCCTTTGTTAGGCCAAATATGCTAGTAAACAAGACAAGGGATGAGAGGGTCACCCCTCTCTGATTTTGGTGCTCAAAACAACATAATAACCACTGAAAATCCGATGAATTTCAGTGGTCAAAAGGGCCAACAAAGCTCAACACAAAGGCTCTAATGCATGGCTCAAAACAAGATGAAATGAAGCATGCAAGGGGGTACATGACCCCTAACAAAAAAATGGTCTTAAACAAACATGTTAAGGACTTCAAAATAAGACTTTTTTCAGTTTATGAAAAAAACCAAATATGCTTGCAGGTATGGCTAAGAGATGAAGCAAAATAAAGACTAAAAGAGGGAAAGAAGTGTTACCCTTGAAGCTCAGCAACTCCAGCAGCTTTGAAGCCAAAAAATCAGACCTTAGGACCTCTCAAGACCTTTCAAGAAGCTTAGGTTGGTGTTGGGGGTGTTGGGCTAAGAGTTGTAGTGTAAATGTGCAAGAACCATGGCCTTTTGAGACCAAAATAGAGAGATATAAAGAGGGAGGTGTATATGCCTTAGACAAATTTTCTGAACCTTTGCAAATGAGGGAGAGGGTCTCTCTTATAAAGGAACATAGGTCCGAGCTTCTTCAAGAAGCTTGTGCAAAGGTCCAAGCTTCTTGAGGAAGCTATACCAAAAAAGGTCAAGCTTCTTGAGGAAGCTAGAGCTAAAGGGTCAAGCTTCTTCAAGAAGCTAAAAAAGGTTCAAGCTTCTCTTAGAAGCTTAGAGCAAAGGGCCAAGCTTCTTTAAGAAGCCCAAACAAGGTTGCCAATCCTCCATACACGTGTATGAAGGATGCAATCTGTACCCTCCAGCTGACACAGCTGGCACACACTCACAAAGACAGAAAATGAGGAAGTAGGCCGACCAGTTCAAGTGGTCGGTCGACCACCTGCCCTGGTCGGCTGACAAGGGTCAAAAGGTTCAAGCTTCAAAAGCTGGTCGGCAGCCTCTAGGGGTGGTCTCCCAACTCAATGCAAGCTAGTGGTATGGTGGGAGACCAGTAATTGTGGCTCAAAAGTCAGGGAGACCAGCTACGTGACAAGAAAAATCAACCGGCGGGGAAAAGTGGTCTCCAAGAAGAAAAGGTGGTCTCCCACCCTCGTACCACCTTCTAAACAATGAAAATAGGGTCCATACCAAAAATGAACCAAGACGGATGCAAAACGAGGGTTCGGGGGCCAAAACACGCGGCCGAAGGCCTTAAAAACTGACTGTTAAGCACCGAAAGTGGCGTGTGACCACGAAGGTGGTCTCCCGGGCAACAGTGTCCCTCTAGAGAGAGGAAACAAGGTGTGTGCCAACAACCGGAGCAAATGGAGAAAGTTAAGCAGTCTTGAACCAAGGCGCACGGCCGACAGCTCTGAAAACCAGAAACTGGTCTCCAAACGAGAAAAATGGCCAACGACCACGAAGAGTAGCCTACGGCCACTGAAAAATGGTCTACGAGACCTCTCCCTCCCTTCGGGAAGAGAAAATAGAACCTGATTCGCAAACCGAGGCAAAGCACAAAAGAGTCCTGAAGTCCGGAGGCAAGGCTCTCAGCCGAGACTCCGTAACCTCAGAACGAGCACAACATGCGCAATCACTGAGCACTCAATCGATGACGTCTGAGTCTTAAGGTCGGTCAAAAATGTGGTGTCTAAAAAAAGTATGTCACTCTTGCCTTCACCCACCACCTTTGCCGACCACCACTACCACAATGAGTGTAAAAAGTCATTAAGCATTTAAATATTAGAGAAAAACAAATATTATTTATTAGGAAGTACCTTGTTCAGTAAAAGGTACATGTGAGGTGCAATCAGAAGCCTTGTCAGTTGGTATAGATAGTTTTTGGAGTTAAAAGAAGATTGCAAATTAAAACTAAAGTGAATCTTGAAGTTTTAGAGGGTATGAATAGAAGGTTTGGAAGGAGACAGAGAAAAAAAAAGTATGCGATATTTTGCTTTCTCTTGGTGTGATTTTTCATTGGGTAAAGTTTTATTTCCTAGGGATTATAATTGTAATTGGGTTGAAATGGATGTAAGGAAAGAAGGTGTTCAAAAATAACTTTTAGAAATTCAAACAGCTCAAAACCTTAATAAATTAAGAAGCATTCATCCTAATCAGTACAGAAATGGTATTATGTTTGAACTTTTGGAGCACCAAAAAAGTACTTGGCTCTAGGTGGAGGGTGGACTCCTTCTGGATGTTGTAGTCGGTTAGGTCTACTTTCCGGTGAAAATGAGGCATTGTTGTATGCCCTCTTTGTCCTGAATCTTTGCCTTCACATTGTCGATTCTGTCAGAGGATTCCACCTCTAGGGTTATCGTTTTTCCCATTAGGGTTTTCACGAAAATTTGTATCTTCGCCACTACTGTGTAAAGACAGATTACAAAGAATATCGTCTTAGATTGCAAAGGCAGAAGAGGCCTCCCTGAGGTTTATTGCTTCACTTTCTTTCTAATATTAGGGCTTTTTAATTTATAATTTATTTATGAAAAATAATTGATCACCGAATTTGAATTCGTCCGAATTACCTGAATTACATAAGCTAGACATTCGTCCGTATGACCTCTCGGATGACCGGCATCACCCTTGTCAATCGCGACTGTCACTCTTATCTACCAGTGTGTCAACAGGAATCCGCTTAGATGACTAGCCGGATGATCACCCAGATGACCAGCTGAACGACTAGCATGTACAAATTCAGGCAATTCAAACGATTCCAAATTCGGTGGATGTAACAATATTGTTTATTTATTTATTTAATTTTAATTTATCTTCAATAAGTTGAAAATAAATATGAGTGGTGCTACATTTTATAATAACATGGCCCAACCCATGTGAAAGGATCCCACATTCTTTTACCTCTTATCCACATCATTAGAAGTAAAATTGAAAAAATAAAATTAGGGGATGAATCATTATTCAATAAATATATAACCCCTTTAGAGGTGGTGTGGAGCATCGAATTTTAATTTAAAAATTAAAAAGTCATTGCAAAATTTAAAAATTCAACAAATTCTATAAAAAAAATCAAAATTTTAATTTTTTTTTACCAAACCAAAGAGAGGCGGAAGCAATAGAAATAAAATAAGAACAGATAAACAAAAGTAAATAAATAAACTAAAATAAATAAACTGAATTAAAATAGATAGAATTATTTTAAATAAGAATAGATAAGCAGAAATAAAATAAACTTACAATCGTTTAAATTAACTTACAATCATTTACTGGAAGTAATCGAAAAATACAGAATTATTAGTAACTGGAAAATACAGCTTCTACATGCATCCTTAAAAACTAAATTTTAAAACAACAAACTAGAAATTTTACAAAAACTGAGAGAAACTGAGAAAGAAAATTTTGAACTCTTTCCAACTCTAAATTGGCCTTGACTAAGGAGATTCTTTTATAAACAAAGTGGATAAATACCTTAGTAATTATCCTGATTACACTTAACCTGAAATAGTCTCCCTACTTACCTCCGGATTTACCAGTATGCTCAAATCTTGGTGGGATAAATACCTAACTTCTGATACACGTGAAAGTATTCAACATGCTCAACAATTAGATGAAAATGATTTCCCAATATTTGAGGAAGATATAGGATCAAGTAAACCTGATGGTATTAATACTTTAATATTTATTATAGGCAAACATTTTATTAGAACACCTACTAATATCCATTCTCGCATCCATGATCAACTTAGTAATCTCACTTGCCCTACTTTAAGTGATTTTCGCTGGTATAAATATGTCTTTACCTTTCGTGTTATGCTTACAGAGAATTGCATTAAGTCATTTTGGAAAGATAAATTTATCAATGGATTACCGAGTCTTTTTGCCCATAAGATCAGAGATGTTCTTGATCAACCTACTGGTATTATAGAATATGATAATTTAACTTATGGTGACATCATTAGTACAATTTAAAAAGAATGATTAAAAATCTGTATAAATTTGAAACTTAGTCAAAAAGCTGTTAAAGATAAACATAAAGCTAAATATGAATTAAGAAATTTCTGCGAATAATATGGTTTACCTTCTGTTGCACTATCATGACGCAAACATAATAACAAGAGATCTTCACACAAATACTCTGCTAAATATAGGAAGAAATATTCACCTACGAAATCACCTGATAAGTATTATGCTAAACCAAAAAAGAAATATCACAAACAAATTAATCACTTTGTTCTGAAATTCAAACCCCATGAAGAAGATTGATATGCAGCAAATACAGCACCAGATCAGTTAGTTGGTTCCACTCCCAAGGTACTATCTCTAAGTGCTCCTGGATCTAGAAGGGCATTATGGATTTAGCTTTAGGTAATCCTGTTTTATTAAATTATTTCTTAGCTAACTCAGAATTGGTTGTTGGTAATGGGGCTAGTATCTCTTTCTGGAAGTATAGTTGGCTAGGTGGTGAATGTCTCCAATCTCACTTTCCTAGATTATTTAGGCCAAGTTTGGGAAGTCTCAAAAAAGCAAAAAAGCCAAAAAGTTACTCAAAAAGTTAAAAAGTTATCACTATTCACCAAAAGTCAACAATTACGGCTGCACAACTGCCAATACTAATTTTCCCCTACACATTAATTTATACGATTTTTTAATACACATTTTTTCATAAAAAGTCAAAAAGTTAACCCAAACATTCATATTTTCAACCTTAACTTTTTAGTCTAAAAAGACAAAAAGTGCACTTTTTTCTCAAAAAGATGGTTCCCTTAAAGACTTTTTGGATAGGAAAATTAGCTATTCCAACTGGAATTTAACCTTTAGGAGGCCCTTGATGGCATGGGAAGTGGAGGAAGTCCAAAACCTGCATATTTTATTGGGTGATGGGCCACTGTTACTGTTTGGGGTGGAGGATAGCATGAGATGGAAAGGTTCTAGTCAAGGTGTTTTCAAATCTAGTGAGTTATTTTGTTGGCTGCAGTCCAACAGAGGCTCAGATTTGTCTCTTCCTAAATTCATTTGGAATAATATCAAACCACCAAAAGTCCAATTTTTTTCATGGCTGGCTTGGAAAGGCAGAATCAAAACATCCATTTTCCTTCATAGTATTGGTATCCTTAAAGGGGAGGTTGCCACTCAGTGTATTTTTTGTAAAGCAGATCCTGAGACCATTAACCATGTTTTGCTTCATCGTCCTTTTACCTAGAAAATTTGGTCTAACATCATAGATTTGTGGGGTTTATGTTGGGTATGCCGAGGTTCTGTGGTGGACTTATTTGTTTGGTGGTCTAGCACTAAAATAAGGAAGAAAGAACTTCAAATATGGAATGTCATCCCACTTGCTGCTACGTGGTCTATTTAGAAGCTTAGGAATGATTGTGTGTTTAATAGTGCTCTTTGTGAACTCATCAAGATTAGAGTTGCAATCTGGTTGAAGTGCCATTCAATTGGGAATTCTTACTCCATCCATGACTTTGTATCCAACTTGAACTAGATCAGAAGGTGCATTTTAATGATTAATTAATTTGCTGATGTTTTGCTCTGCTCATTTTGCTGTTATACTCTGCTGTTCACCTGCTCTGCTCAATCTGTTGTTCTATTCTACTGTACTTCATGCTGCATTTTATGACTTTTGTGATGAAGGCTGGCTGTTTGTGATGAATGCTATCTGTTTTCTATGGGGGTTAGTAGCTTGCTAGTTTGGGTTGGTGATGGCTAAAGATGGGCTACTAATGGTTGATATGTGTGCTGCTGTTGTTGCTGATAGCCTGTTGGTTCTACTTGGTTCAATTGGCTGTTGTTGCTAAGGTTTTGCTGTTGGGCTGATCTGTGTGGATAACCATCCCTTTTAATTGGGCTGCTGTAACTGGGTAGCTTGCTCACTGAATTTGTATTGCTGTGTAGGATGATCTGTGTGAGAGGTAGAGTAGCAATAGGAGTTTTGTGTTGTATGTCCTCTGTTTTGGTTTTTGTGTTTGTTTTTTTTTCGGTTGGTTTTGCAGTTGGTTTCTCACCAACTTTGATGGTGTGCTAGCAAATGATAGGGCGGACTTATCGGTGCCAACTTAGTTGCGATTGGTTTGTTTTGTTTTGATGCTCTTTGCACTCATCGCTTTCTTTATTGGTGTAATACTCTTTTGGTTCACCAATAAATTTTCTCTTTTGCTGATAAAAAAAAAAAACAAACTAATCACTTTAAAAAGAAGTCAAAATCTACCCAAGATGTTACTAGTTACAATTGTGGAAAAAATGATCATTATTCTAATAAATGTAAACTTGAAGAAAAACTTAAGAATAAGCTTGATCAACTACAAATTACTGAAGAACATCAAAGTCAAATATTCGACATATTTAAAATAACTAATACCCCAAATCAATCTCCTGTTCATTCTAGTCTATCATCTAGTGACACCACTCCCTTGAGTGATACTTCTACTTATTACTCTCTCAGTGAGAATACTGATGGTGAGATTGAACTAAGATGTAATGATACTTGCTGTAAACAAATTAATGTTCTTAGTAAATCACAACAAGAAGAAGATTCTTTAATAGAATTAATTAGAAAATCCTGAATTAAAAAGAAAATACACTAATAAATTAAAATCTTTACTAATAAATAAAGACAAAAAACCTCATCAAGATAAACCAATTATTAGTCTCACAACTACTTTAGAAAGATTCCAAAAAAATAAACATAAAGAAATCACTTTACAAGATTTACAAAATGAGATTAACCAAATTAAACTAACCAGTCAAGAGTTAAAGGCTACAGACAAATCATTAGAAGAAGAAATTACAGTATTAAAAATCAATAAAAATCTTAATGATTTTCAAAATAATAATGATATTTCCTCTGATGAATCTAGTTCTAGTCCTAATCCTAGTCACGCCATCTTTGACAATCGATCAACTAAATCTAATAATGGTAATCACAATGATAGTCATCGTTTAAATATTATTAATAGAATTCATATTCAAAAATGGCATTCGAAAGTCAAACTAGTTATTAATGACTTTAAAATAAAAGTCAGCCCTCATTGATACCGACGCTAATTTAAATTGTATTCAAGAATGTTTAATCCTCACAAAATATTATCATAAAACTAGTGAACAAATAAGTTCTGCTAATAGAAGTCAAATGCATATTAAATATAAATTACCCAAAGTACATATTTGTCAAAATAATGTTTGTTTTAAAACATCATTTGTTCTAGTCAAAAATATGACCAACAAAGTCATCCTAGGAACTCCGTTTCTCTTTTTACTATATCCATTTACCACCACTACCCATGGCATAACCACACAAGTTTTTGGTCAAACAGTAACTTTTAAATTCTTGTCTCCTCTTGAAATCAAAGAATTAAATCAATTAAAAGAATATTCTATATCCCAATCTATTAATCGATTAACTAAACAACTCAAATTTCTCAAAGAAGAAGTAAAATACAAAAGAATTGAAACTAAATTGACTAATCCAATTCTTATATCCATAATTGATAAATTTAAATACCATTTGTTCCACTTCACCAAGTGCTTTCTGGCATAGAAAAAAACATGTAGTTACACTCCCTTATATTAAAATTTTTAATGAAAGAAAAATTCCTACTAAATCTCGACCTATTCAAATGAATCATGAATTGGTGAAAATGTACAAAAAATAGATTAATGAATTATTAAAAAATAACATCATTAGTAATAGTAAGTAGCCTTGGTCTTGCCCTGTTTTTTATGTTAATAAAAATGCTGAACTTGAATGTGGTGTTCCACGAATAGTCATTAATTATAAACCGTTTGTAGACGTCCCCGAACGTCCCGGGAGGGAATCCCGTTTTGTTCATTGGGCTTACTACAGTTCGGACTCAATTGTCACGGTTCTGAATCTAATCCCGCAAAGTGCAATGCGAGACCGATAAATCACCAAAGAGTCCAAATCCGACAAATCGTTTTGAAAAATAGATTTTTAGAAAGAAGTGCCAAACATGGACTGCTTTGCCAGATACAGAGTCGCCACCTAAATATTTTGTTTTGAGGAAATTTAGAAAACCCTGACTCGTGCCTAAGGCCACGTGTCCATCATCACCAAAGTTGCCTCGGCTCGAAAACTTGGGTACGATTGGGGAAGGTCATTTCATGAGCACCCCCGCTCGCCCGATCGAAGATCGACCACTACTAAGCATGATATCGAGTTTTTGAAAACACATGTGCTCTTATTCTGGTTTATTAGCCTAGAATTACTATGTGATGCGCACAGCATACAAGCATAGACTGGATTGCCTAAGTTCGAACAAAGCATCGCATATCCGTTCGTTTTGAAAATGGATTGAAGTTCGCTACTCGCAAGTAGGCTAAAACACGGGTTTTCGACGAATTATTCCAACTCAAGCAACCCAACCTTCACCCACAGGCATTCAGACAGTTATATCACATAAGCACATAGCCTCATGGTAAGCATGCTATCATGGCAGTCACTCACACACATGCAAGGATGCTAAAGCATAAACACTTACCGAGTACTCCGAGCCAAAGAAAGAAGCTAATTAAAAATCGTGCATGAATCCTAACTATGCTAAGAATACCTAATGCAACACATGCAAAAATGCAACTACAATAGGCTCGACTGTTCTAAGATGGCATATGAGATGTAACAATCGATACATATATTCAACTTGGAATTGAAATACAATGCAGTTAGCATGATGCGCCGAGCCCAGTGCATGCAATACAGATGAATGAATGCAAGCATGCGAACATATAGATGCTAATTGAAACATGCCCTAAAACTAACCATCAAAAGCTGGTAAATAAAAGGGAGAAAGACGTGGATTTGGAAGATATGCATCACACACACGCACACTTATTACAACATTGCCCTCTCTCGGAGGGTTCGAATGAATAGTACAGAATAAACTAGCTAATCTAAGTTAATTAAACTAATTATTACACAACATTAACTAATTAACAAATTAACTAAATAAGCAAATGAACTAGCATGCAAACTACATATGATGAACCGCTTCAGCTCTGCTTTGAATGATAAGGGATGCATGCATGCTCGAGTCACCTCTTCAGGAAATCCATCGCGATGTCTCAACTCGCCTTTGTTTGCAATTGAACTCAGAAACTTGCACAAAGCTCCAAAAGGCTGAAACTCCACCCTGAGAATCTGTGGGAAGGCTGCCGACCAGCTTATGGGCATGGGAGACCACCTGGCGACCACCTTCTATGGGAGAAACCAAAAGGGGTGGTTGGCCTGCCAGAAAAGTTGGTCGGCCAACCAGTTTCTGCCTCTGGTTTCTGGATTTTCTGCAACAAAGGCAAGAAAGAGAGAAAACAAGGTATTTACAACACATGTGTGCACGACCACTCTCGCCATCATTGCATAAGCTCTAGGGAGTGTAGTTCTCGATCCTCAGGCTACCAATTGCGCATCTCGATGCATGATGGCCGAGGAATCGAATTGCACGACTCAATGGGACATGAATGCACATATAAGCAACTAAAACCAATAACTCCATCATGGATGGTCAAGAATGTCGACGACCGGAAATCGAGGCACGTTTCATCACTTGGAGTATGAAATGTTTCTCGTTTTTCGTGTTTGGACTAACTACTACTCCAAACACTATGAAACAATTAGAATGGCATGGCATGCAAGCATAATACAACAACTAGCATGCAATCCTAAAAGAAACGCAACCAAGACATGCAAACATGCAAGGAATGACATGCAAAGGTGCAACTAGCATACGCAATGCTATGAACTACGAATGGCATACTCAATGCACATGATGCTATATGGCATACACAATGCACATATAACGATGGACATACACAAAGGCATAATCAAGGCATACACAATACGACGATCAAGCATGCGACAACATGGACATGACATACACAATGCAAGATGGACTTAAACTAAAATGAATGGGCCTCAGCCACACTCAAATCAGTGGCCATACATGATGAAATTAAGGCAACAACACTTATGCAAACATGCACAATGCGAGGGACCAAACCTAAGGCACAAAGTGCAACTCTACTAAGGCATGGCAAGAGATTAAACATGGCATACAATCACACATTTTCCAGCTCTGAAATGTCATACAGAGTGGCTCCAAATCATGCAAATACCTCACACAATGCATACTAGATGGCCCGAATACTGAAACTAGTGAAGTGCATTACACTAGAGGTATGCAAAGCAATGCACAAATAACCAAACCAGCCCCAAACAGTCCTTATGCAGGCCCAAAGCAGTAGGAAAATGGACTAAAATGATGACTCGAAAGGCATGGAAATGAAGCTCATGCAATGGCCCATAAATGAGGTATTTAAGCACGACTCTCAACCACATTTAAAGAGTGGAAAATATGGGAATATGGCACAAGTATAGACTCTGAAATGACATGCTTGATGACCATCAAAACTCAAAGCTAGGCATGAGCATTACACTACAAGCATGCATAGAAAGCATCATTCGACCAAAAGGCCTAAAAACAGAGCTAAGGCAGTCCAAAACATGCAAAATATGCTAGAATCAAAGGCCAAAATAGCATGCAATGCAAGCTAGTAAAGAGGATTTACACTACAAGCATATAAGGCATTCAAGAGGTCACTAAACTAGCAAAACTAAGAGGTATGACATGCCAAATAAAGCCCAAAAACCCACTGAAACATGATCCATGCATGCAAGAATGACATGCTCCTTTGATAAGCTATGAAGAGGGTTGTTCTACACATGCAAGAGGGACATCCAAGGTGACAAAACCAACTCTAGACAGAGCTTATGCAGGCCCTAAAAGTCACAGAAAAAGGGGCTGAAACAAGCCTTGCAAGCATGCAAACATAGGCTCCTTTGTAAGGCCAAAAATGCTAGTAAACAAGACAAGGGGTGAGAGGGTCACCCCTCTCTGATTTTGGTGCACAAAACAACATCCTAGCCACTGAAATCCAATGGATTTTCAGTGGCTAAGAGATCAAACAAAGGTCAATGCAAAGGCCCTAAGGCATGGCTCAAAATAAGATGAAATGAAGCATGCAAAGGGGGTAGATGACCCCCCAACAGAAAAATGGTCTAAAACAAACATGTTAAGGACCTCAAAATAAGATTTTTTTTCAGTTGCTTAGGTTGATAGTGGAGGTGTTGCAAAACAGCAACTCCAGCAGCTTCTGGACCAAAACAGCAACTCTTTAGCCTCTGAAAACAAGCTCCAAGGTGCTTAGGTTGATAGTGGAGGTGTTGTGCTAGGAGATGGTATGCAAAGGGGTCAAGAACTTCAACCTTTCAAGGCCTAAAGGGAGAGATATAAAGGGATATGTATGTATGAGCCTTAGCCAACTCTTGAACCTTTGCAAAGGAAGAGGAGCCCTTCCTTTGTAGAGCCAAGGGTCTAAAGCTTCTCCTAGAAGCTTAAAACCAAGAGTGAAGATCCTCCATACATGTGTATGGAGGATCTAGTCTGTGCCTTCCAGCTGGCACAGCTGGAATCAACTCAGTGAGACAAAAAAGGGAGAAGCTGGCCGACCAGTTCAAGTGGTCGGCCGACCACTTGCCCTGGTCAGCCGACCAGGGTCAAAAGGGTAAATGCACAAAAGTTGGTCGGTAGCCTCTAATGAGGGTCTCCACATGAAATGTAAGCAAGTGGTATGGTGGGAGACCAGCAATTGTGGCCCAAAAGTGAAGGAGACCAGTTACCTGACAAGAAAACCGGCTGGCGGGGGAAAAGTGGTCTCCAAGGAGAAAAGGTGGTCTCCCACCCTTGTACCACCTTCCAAACAATGAAAACAAGGTCCATGCCAAAAATGAACCAAGACGGATGCAAAACGAGGGTTCGGGGGTCAAAACGCGTAGTCGGGTTCCCCGAAAACAGGCTGTTAAGCATCGAAAGTGGCATGCGACCACAAAGGCGGTCTCCCGGGCCACAGTGTCCCTCTAGAGAGAGGAAACAAGGTGCGTGCCAAAAATCGTGCCAAACAGAGAAAGTTAAGCGGTCCCGAACCGAGGCGTACAACCGATGGCTCCGAAAATAGGAAATTAGTCTCCAAACGGGAACAGTGGCCTGCAACCATGAAAAGTAGCCTACGGCCACTGAGAGATGGTCTACGAGACCTCTCCCTCCCTTAGGGAAGAGAAAACAAGACCTGGTTCGCAAATCGAGGCAAAGCACAAAAGGATCTCGAGGTCCGGGGGTAAGGCTCTTAGCCGAGACTCTAAAACCTCAGAACGAGCACAACATGCGTAATCACCGAGCGCTCAATCGATGACATCTGAGTCTTAAGGTCGGTCAAAAATGGGGTGTCTACACCGTTAAACAAAGTTTTAGAATAGATACGCTAACCAATCCTTAACAAAAAAGATCTCATTAAAAGACTTAGTCAAATTGTCATCTTTAGTAAATTTGATCTTAAAAGTGAATTTTGGCAAATACAAATTCATCTTGATGATCGCTATAAAACTGTCTTGACTACACCTTTTGGCCATTACGAATGGAATGTCATGCCCTTTGGATTAAAAAATGCTCCTAGTGAATTTCAAAACATTATGAATGAAATTTTCAATCCCTTTAGTCATTTTTCTATTGTTTAAATAGATGATATCCTCATTTTCTCTAAGTCACTTGATGAACATTGGAAACATCTTAATTCCTGTCTTCATATTATCAAATATAATGGTCTAGTCATTTCTGCTCCTAAGATTAAGTTATTCCAAACAAAAGTTAGATATTTAGGTTATGATATCCACCAAAGTACTATTCTTCCTATCAACTGATCTATTGAGTTTGCTTCTAAGTTCCCTAATGAAATCTTAGACAAAACCCAGTTACAACGGTTTTTAGGTTCCTTAAATTACATTGCTGAATTTTACAAAGACCTTAGGAAAACTTGCCAACCCCTTTTTGATAGGTTAAAAGATAATCCTCCTCATTGGTCTTCTACTCATACTGCTATTGTTCAACAAGTCAAAAAATATGTCAAGACCTTGCCTTGTCTTGGCATTCTTACTGAAAATTCATTCAAAATTATTCAGATTGATACTTCTGATATTGGTTATGGCAGCATTCTCTTTCAGAAAAACACTCCCCAGTCATCTAAACAAATTGTTCGTTTTTATTCTGGTGTTTAGAATAAAGCACAAAAAAATTATAGTAGTATTAAAAATGAAATTTTGTCTATCATTTTATGTATTAGTAAATTTCAAGATAACATTTTAAATCAAAAATTCCTATTACGTGTTGATTGCAAAAGTGCTAAATATGTTTTGTAAAAAGATGTTCAAAATATTGTTAGTAAACATATTTTTGCTCGATGGCAATCCATTTTAAGTATTTTTTATTTTGATATTGAATATATTCCTGCTAGTCAAAATTTTATCCCTGATTTCCTTACCCGAGAATTTTATAGGGAGGATAGTGCATCATGCCTACTCCTTATTGTTCTACAAACAGATTACAAGTCACAAGATACCGCAAAACTATTCGCTATTATAAGTTTAAAATATCCTATTTAAAGTCGCTACAAAATGAACCTTACCTTCATCAAGACCCTTACCTTCAATTCAGTCAAATTAGAAGTTATTGCAATTTCATTGCTCATTACACTAATCTAGTTAACTTTCATATGGATAGATTAGATGTCCTTAGTGGATGCTAATCTACTTCTGTCATTTTTCTTACAGATGTCAAGCCACAAACCTACTACAAAACCTCTTGCCATTGTGCCATCTAGTCAACCCATTGTTGCACCTCCAATTGATCTAGTCAACCGATACCAAATTCTTGGAAATATTCCTAATCCTAGTTACACTTCGGCTCTGGCTTCAGACCCTTTTGCCTGCCAGTCAATTATGCCAATGCCTCCTAACAAGTCTACCCTAAGAACATATTATGTTCTTAAACAGTCATTTAATCTTTTTTACAAAGAACTAGTCCTCAAAAACAACCATGATGTTCTTCAATTAGTCAAATCATATTTCCCTAATGGATGGTATTTCATTCATTTCCATCCTGATAAGTCAATAACCTTTTATAAGGATATTATTTTCCACCATAAGTCAATAGTCATTAAACCTATCTATGATCGAGTCTAGACCAGTAAAATCATTTATCATTCATTGTACATTCATAACATTATTTCCATGGAAGAATGAGGTCTCCTTTTTCTACTACAAAACCTTCCCAACCATGATATACAATATAGTTACTATGATTACATTGATGCTTGGTGCAAAATCCTCCTACATCAAAATGAGTCATATAGTCACTCTTGGTTTTTCTCATTTGACCACAAATTCAAATCAAAACTCCCTTCTTGGCTCCTGAGATGGTGGTTACAGCATGGTATCGTCCCAGAAATCATCATTTCTGAGTTAATAGAACAAGTCAATTACTTCTCTTCAATTTACAAGCTTAGCCAGCATAAAAGTCAGTTTCCTTGGTTACTCCATATTATGTCCAAGTATAAAGTCCCTTGGATTTTTAAATGGCAATACAGTCTATCCAATAACATAGTCAGTCATCAATATTTTGTTAAATGGTAGGATGCATTCAAAGCCCATCGTATTATTGAACAAGTCCAGCAAGAATTTCTAGTTAACATTCATGCCCCAACTCCTGTAGTGGTCAAGTCTCAGCAAAACCCAAATGCTTCAATCACACAAGAAAGCCCACTTCCTCTCACAACAGTCAGACTTGGAAGCCCATCAACCAGTATTGAACCTTCCAAATCCAAGTCCTCCAAGCCCAAGTCAACCTTTAGTGATGAATTGATCCAAATGGCCAAATTATTGATGGCCCAAGCAAAGTCACAAATTAAAGATGAGGCCTCAGATGATTCGGCCTCTTCTAAAGCCTCAACCAGTCATGATTCATATGGTCCACAATTTCAAGATGCTCAGGACCCATATGCCTAAAAAAGTCATTGGATTATATATATATATATATACATCAGCTTCAATCACTACTCTTACTTTGAGAAAAGCTGCTGATATATATAGATATATATTGATTCCCCATCAATCAATTGTGCAGTCACGTTTTCTCACTGCAAGTGAAAACAAAAAAAACAAAAAAAAAAAAAGAATAAAAAAGTTCTCGATCACAAAAAGGTGCTCTTAGCACCCTTGTGCCTCTTATTTTCAGGCTTTTTAAGTCACAAGTTTCACAATATTTTCCAGCTTTTGAAGTCACAAGCCTCACAGCTCCAGTCGCGGGCCTCACAGTCCCCAGTGCACAAGCTTAACAATTAGCCACTTTGCTTATAAAAGAAGCTTCTTAGTCAAGACCAATTTAGAGTTGGAAAGAGTTCAAAATTTTCTTTCTCAGTTTCTCTCAGTTTCTGTAAAATATCTAGTTTCTTGTTTTAAAATTCAGTTTTTAAAGATGCATGTAGAAGCTATATTTTCCAGTTACTTCCAGTAAACAATTCTGTATTTTCTGATTACTTCCAGTAAACGATTGTAAGTTAATTTAAACGATTGTAAGTTTATTTTATTTCTGCTTATCTGTTCTTATTTAAAATATTCTATCTATTTTAATTTAGTTTATTTGCTTTAGTTTATTTAATTTAGCTTATTTATTTACTTTCGTTTATTTACTATTTACTTTCGTTTATCTGTTCTATCAAAAAAAGTATCTTAAACATACTAATTTTTTTTTATCTTATATTTTACATATAAAATAAAAATTACTAAAACAGTTTACTCCCAAACGAATCTTATGATTTATCATAAACTAAAGTGAGAGTGAATTTATCATATAGAGTTATGAACTAAACTAATGTGAAAGTGAATTTATCATAGAGAGTTAAAGTGAATTTTGTCTATCAAAAAAATTATGAAAATATTTATCATTAGCAAAATGATATTACTTATATACAAAAATATTTTAATATTTTCTCTTGAGTTGTTAACATGTGTACTTTTATCCATAAATCACAATATGAATAATGAAATTTACCCTGTTAATAAAAAACAAATAAATAACTAAAAAAAAAAAAAAAAAACTACCATGGTGGGCCCATTTTTTAGCCGACTTAATAATCTAAATAGTTCATTTTATAATAGAATATTCATGTAAAAATTAAGATGATTGAATATCGGTAACTATATATTTGAATCATATTTATATTAAAAATAAATAAATAATTATTCTTAAAATTATATTTATCGTCTATTTTTTAAAAATAAATGTAATTCAAACATATAGGTATCGATTTTTTATCATCTTAATTTTTTGCATTAATATTCTACTCAACAAGGTTTAAAATATGAATGGTTTAGATCACCGAGATCGGTATCAAAATAAGTCCACCAAACTCAAATGCTCTCTAAAGTTGGATGACCAACTTAGAGAATCCAACCCCAAAAAATAACCTAGCATTGGATCATCAATGTAAAACCGTACAGTATTTAGCATGTTATACAATCAGCATTTCTATGGGGAGGCTTTGACTTACACTTTGTGAAGTGGAAGCAAACCACAGTGAGTAGAAATCATGGAGGACTAGGTATTAGAGACATTAAAGTAGTAAACGATAGTCTACTTGCAAAGTGGTGGTGGAGGTTTGAATCTGAAGATGGTGCACTATGGAAGAATCTGATTTGTAAAAAGTATGGAGCTGAAGGTGGGAGATAGTTTCCTTTCCATATGGATGCTTGTTATAGCTCAAGGATCTGGGGTGATATACTATCAGTAGCACATTCCAACCCTACACTCTTTAATTTTTATATGGAAAATGTTGAAATTGGATTAAGTTCAGAGAGGATGCTTGGATGGGTAGGTTCTATTTGAAAGATAAATACCCAAGACTATTTAGTGTTTCTATTGATTAAGGGGTAACACTAAAAGAAATGGTGGACAGAAAAGGTAATTATGATGAATGGACTTTCAGTTTTAGAAGAATTTTATTGGCGTAGAAGAAGGAGGAATTAAGAAATTTGAAGGAGGAATTAGGATCGACCAACACTTTACATGTGAAACTTGGATAACATTAGATGGAATGCTAATAGTTCTAGTTGTTTCAGTGTAAAGTCAGTGTTCAACTGGTGTAAGCTGAATAATGGATCTAGAAAAAGCTTATTTGGTTTAATCTGGAGCAATGCAGCAGCTTCAAAAACACAGTTCTTTGCTTGGTTGGTATGGAAAGAGAGAATAAAGACAATTGATTTTCTACATAAGATTGGGGTTATTGACACAAGAGTGAGATTATTCTGTGTTTTTTGTAGAACAAATGAGGAGTCATTAAATCATTTAATGTTACGCTGTCCTTTTGTGTAGAAAATATGGTCTAGCATAATCCAATGATTGGGAGTGCAATGGGTCATACGTGGTACAGTGGAAGGTATGCTTCAATGGTGGAGTGGTTGGAAGTTTCAAAAAGGGGAATTACATATAGAAAGCAATACCAGTAGCAATCTTTTGGCCTATCTGAAAGCACAGACATAATGTTATTTTTAATGAGGTACAACCCAATAGTGAAGAGACATGTGATCTTATCAAGGTTAGGGTGGCTATGTTGTTGAAGTCAAATATGGTGGGAAGAGATTATTCAATTAATCAGTTTGGGTCAAACTTGCAACAGATCAGGAGATGTATCAAGTGAGGCGTAATGGGGCTGCTAATGGATTGGAGTGAACCTAGTTGTTGTTAGTTGCTGTTGTTGCTAGTGGTTGTGGTTGTTGTGCTATGCTTCGGTCTTGGGCTGCTGTTGATTGTTGCTGCTACAAAGTTGTTTTTGGTGCTGTGCTGTTGTGTTGTTTTTGGTGTTGTTTTGATATGCTAATTATTGTTTGTTTCTTGGTTTTGAAAACAAATGATAGATTGATGGGATATTGCTATGCAATTTTGGTGATTTTTTTTTTTTTAATATATATCAGCAAAAAGAATCTTTATTGGTGGAATCATATAAAAAGATAGAGTACATCAATAAAGAGGAGCGAGGAGCTCCAGTTGGAGAGAATCCAACACAAAGAAAAAACCAAAAAAACAGAAGCAGTATACACAACAAAACAGCAACAGAGCAAACTAGCAGCATACAACAGAGAAGGCAGCCACCAAGCATATTTCCAGCAGGTTGCACACCACTCAGCACCCAAAACTGAAACAAAAGCCAAACTAAACCAACAAACAGACCATTAAGGATGCAACTGACCGACACCCAACTCAGAGCATCAACCCTTCATCTCTAATCCTTAGCACCACAGAACTTCACTGAGATGAATCAGCAGGTCTATCAGCAGAACACTCTGAGAGCCACCTAAACAGCAGAGGAATTTTTCTACAGATTAATATGTAACATTGGTTACTATATCTGAATTCAACTTTAAAGTGCCTATAGAGTAAGTAGAGCACAAAGCAAACTTTCATCAACCCAACCAACACTAGAACTTAGAAACTAAACTGCAGAACTAATATCAAACACATTGTAACTGCAGAAACAGAGGCAAAGCTTCAACACACACAGCAGAAAACATACTGCATAGATTCAGACAAAGCCTGCAGAAGGACTGCTTAGAAAAATAGGCCTCCTCATAAACTTCACTCACTGTAGCCACCTCCCAAACTGAATCTGATGCGTTCTAGATTAAATACGAAATCATGAACTGAAAACATATGTTCCTTAAATACTTCCTTGAACCACACAGCCATTTTTAACTTAATCAGATCCGTAATCCCATCCACACTTGGGACAACCTCCCGAAATAAGCATTCATTATGATGTTTCCATAAGGACCACATCACAAGTAAAGGAATGGCATTCCACATCATCCTTTCCTTTTTGGTGAGACCCACCCCTGACCACCATTCAAGAATGTCCTCTACTGAGGCTGGCAATGCTCCTTGAACATTCCACCATCTAAGCTTTCATACCACACTCTCCAAGCCACTAGACATAATAGAAGCACGTGGATAAGAGACTCAGCTCCAGATTTGCATAGACAACATACTACAGATGCACCAGCAAGCAGAACACCAATCCTGTGCAGAAACTCAGCCGTCTTTTGTTTTCCTTTCCAAGCGAGCCATCCAAAAAATTGAACTCTGGGTGGGACATGTTTAACCCAAATCCTTTTGCTAACTGGGCTGCAATTACTGGAACACTCAACTAAGAATTTATACATAGATTAAACTGAATACCTTCTAAATTCCAAGGCTTTCCAAACAAGAGCATCTTCTGAGTAACACCTAACAACAGGACCTGCCTCAATCTGACTCACCAATCTGATTAATTCCACTCTTTCCCAGTCAAACAGAGCCCTTCGAAACTGAAATACCCATTCACCAGCTTCCTCTTTCCTGACCATCATAGCAGATAATGACACTCTCTTATCAACTACTACCCTGTACAACAGTGGAAATGCATCTTTAAGGCACAAGTTTTCACACCACTTATCCGTCCAAAACTTGATTCTATGACCATTGCCCACTTTCACCTTACAATTGTCCAGAAAAATACCCACCAGGTTACTACTCTGTTTAGACTGTAGTAGTATATCCTTCCACATTTTAGAACATCTCACATTAGAGGTTACTTGAGGGCTCCAATTCCCCTCATCAATCCTATATTTACTGCCCAATACTCTCCTCCACAATGCTTTATTTTCCACACCAAACCACCACCACCATTTCAACATAAGGCAATTATTAACTTCCTTCACTCTCCTAACCCCCAAGCCCCCTTGGTCTACAGGCTTCGCCACTTCCTTTCATTTTACTAAATGAACCCTCCTCTTCAATTCAGATCCACCCCACAGAAAAGAAGCTTGAAGCTTGTCCAACTCTCTGGCAATCCCCTGAGGCAACTTAAACAATGACATGTAATACAAATGCAGCGAGGAAAGAACAGATTTGATTAAAACAAGTCTCCCAGCAAACAACAGCAGTTTCCTTTTCCAACCAGCTAGTTTACTTATGAATTTGTCTAGTATAGGCCGCCAAGTTGCTTTCCTACTTAGGTTAGCCCCCAGCGATAAACCAAGGTACTTAAACAGCAAACATTTAACTTCACAGTTCAACACTGATGCATACTCAGCCATTTCCTCTTCTGGAATACCCACACCACTAATTACACTTTTATGGTAATTTATCTTCAAACTTGATATCAACTCAAAGCACCTCAGAATCTTCTTCACATTCTTTATCTCCATTATATCAGCTTCACACAATAACAAAGAATCATCTGCGAACTGGAGATGAGTAAGAAACTAACCCATCAGAGCCAATCTTCACCCCCTTTATCATCCCCAAATCCAAAGCTCTATTCAACAAAATGCTTAAACACTCTGCAGCTATGATGAATAGAAATGGGGACAAGGAATCCCCTTGTCTTAGCCCTCTCTGTGCACTGAACTCCTTAGTAGGAAAGCCATTAACAAGCACAGATAGCCTAGCTGAGGTAATACATACCTTAATCCATTCCACCCATTTTCTCCCAAACCCAAAATTAACTAACATGGAGAGCAAGAAATCCCAATTCAGTGAGTCATAAGCATTCTGAAAATCTAACTTAATAATCACTCCTTTCTTTCTAGACTTCTTCCAACTGTCAACAACCTCATTGGCCACCAAAACACCATCCAGAATATTCCTGCTTCCCATAAAAGCTGATTGGTTTTCACTTACGATCTGAGGAATCACTGCCTTCAGCCTTGAGGACAGAACCTTAGAAAGAATTTTATATATCGACCCAACCAAACTGATAGGTCTATAATCAGCCAACCCCACTGGATTCTCCTTTTTAGGTACCAAAGTAATGAAAAAGCTATTGATTCATTTGACCAACTTACAGTTCTTATGGAAATCGAACAAATAATTCAGCACATCAGACTTCATTACCTTCCACACTTTCTGAATGCAAGCCAAGTTAAAACCATCTGGACCTGGAGCCCTAGTCCTATCACAGCCCTTGATAGTTGCCCATACCTCTGCCTCAGTAAACTCTGCCTCCAACATATCAAAACAAGGACTATCCCTCACTGACTTAAATGGACCTACCAATACAGGCCTATGCTGTCAATCCTCAGAATACTGCTTCCGAAAATAAGCTAGGACCTCAAGCTTAACTCTACATGGATCATCAACCACCACATCACCAACAGTTAGAGTATTAATTTCATTTCTCCCCTTCCTATACTTCACTAACACATGAAAATATCTTGTGTTTTTATCACCATAAAAAATTCCAGTTAAGCCTCGATTTTTGGAACCACAACCTTTCCACCATTCTTGTTAAATAGCCAGCTTCAACTTTAGCCTCTCTTCTTCTATTTTTTTCTGCCTCTTCAAGCTCTCTTTCCTCTGCTAACAAATCAATCATATGAAGCTCATCCTCTACCTTCTTCAACTTAGTATTTACTTTGCCGAACACTTCACTATTCCACTGTTTGAGTGCTAATTTCAACTCTTTCAGTTTCTGGAATAACCTAAACCCAGCCCACCCTTCCACCTGATGCTCCCTCCACCATTTTTCCACAAAAGGTAAGAACTTTGGGTGTAACATCCAAGCATTAACAAACCTAAATGACCTAGGGCCCCAATCTCTCTCATCTTCCATTAGCAGTAAAGGACTATGATCAGACATTACTCTAGGAAGCCCCCACAACTTCAAATTAAATGTTTCCACCCATTTTGGATCCACCAAAACCCTATCAAAACTACTCCATTTCTCCCCTTCCCTAGCATTACACCATGTAAACCTTCTGCCTAATAAAGGCAAATCATTCAGCTCACTTCTATCAACAAAGTCATTCAACTCCTTCATCCCCTTATCTCTCCTAGAGCAGCCTTTCCTCTCTCCAATCTTTCTAATTTCATTAAAGTCCCCCTCTATATACCAGGGCTTAGAATACTCCTCCCTTAACTTTAGAAGACACTCCCACAGTTTATCTCTTTGACCCACTTCATTTGGTGCATACACATTGATCAAGACACAATCAAAGGAGAAGAATAAGGACCCAGAGAGAAGTACAAACCTTCTATTACAGCAGCAACTTGACATCTGAAAAACTCCTGGATCCCAAATGCATAATAGGCCACCAGCAGAGCCCTCAGCATCCACAGTCATATATTCCATTCTATCCCTAGCCCAAATCTCTTTCATCTCCTTTTCTGACATGGAGTCCTTCTTTGTCTCTTGAAAAAGAACAATATCAACACCTCTATCTTTCAACATTCTCTTAATTTTACTCTTTTTTTCCTTTCTCCCCAAACCTCTGACATTCCATGTTAGTAGCTTCATCATAACCATTTACACTGAACTCTGACCCCCCAAGATCTATATTAATCCGTAGGAACTACATCCCCTCCCCTTCATGCTCTATCCTTTGCCTCAAGGGCCATAATTTTGGTCAACACTTCCTCTTCTTTACCTTTATAGTTTATACCCAGCAGCTTTCCCATCTGAATAGTTCCCTGAGCCTCTTTAAGCAATGATTTGCTTCTAGCTACTCCACTAGCAGTTGAATCTGAACCTGATGCTGCCGCAGCTGCTGCTCTCCATAAAGCTCCTTTCAGACCCAATTTACTAGAGGATGCTCCTTTATGATTATAACTTTTTGGAAGCTTAAGATACCCCTGTTTCATCTGTATGATCTTCTTTCCACTGGATTTTGTAACTACTCTCTTCCTCCTTCTATTCTTCTGGAGTTTTTTCCTTGAGCTTAATTCGTTACATTGTGTTTCAGATAAGTCTGAACATATTATTAAAGGGCTTTTTACAACCTGAAACCCACTTTGAAAACCAGCCTTGAAACCTTGGGTTTGCATCTCCCCCCCCTGCCCTCATATCCACAAGCCCATTACATAGACCCACCTCATTACTCCGACCCAGCATCACCTCTAGATAGACCCCCTGTTTAAGTATAGTAGATCTACTCAAGCTTTTGACAGCACCTTGCGTGACAACCTGCTCCTTACTTTTCTGACCTACCACCTCACAACCGTTGCCTATGCTCCCAGCTACTTTCATGATGCTATTTACTATGCCCTCGAGCTCATTACCAGTAGACTCCGGTTCCACAATTTCAGACTGCCTTGGTAACTCCATCTTCACATCATCGCTACACCTCACTCTTCCTGGCCCATCCCCAATACACACCTTCTTAGATTGGTCAAGCTCCCTAGCTGACTCACCATCCCGATCATCATCTTCTACAGCCACATCAGTCGCCATTACTTCTACACCCACCTTCTCACCATTATTTGAGCTGCAAACTCCTTCCCCACCATGTTCCATAGAGCAATCACTCATCCCGACCAATCTCGTTGGCAACCCAGATAAATGTTCCCACACTCTCACAGTATAGGAATAACCTTTGCACTCCAGGTTGATTACTTTATTAATAGGCTCCATACACTTTGTTAAAATTTGAATCCTTGCATATTCAAACAATTCTGGGTTGCATATATCACCTTCAATACAAATAACCTCCCCCCATAAATTCCCAATTCTATTTAAAGTTGTTCTATTCCATAAACTCAATGGGATCTCAAAGCAGCAGGCCCACACCTTACGTTCACCTCCACTGTGAAAATCAGGATTCCACATCACAATTTCCTAGCGCCAATCCCCTAACCATTCCTTCACAATTCCCAAACTATCTTCCCTATACTCCTTAGATTCGAATGTTAACAACACATCCCTACCTCCTTCATCCCTCACTAGCACATTCTCCATGCCCTTCTGCTGTAATTCATATTTAATCTTAACATTGGCACATTCAACTTTAAGACGAACTACCACATTTTTATATACCCACCCGTTTCCGACTTCCTCTGTCTGGACAGACATAATTCCACTTTCCATACCATGACTATTCTTGATGACCTCTGCATACGTACAAACACCTGCTGCTGGCTTCCACACACTGCATTCGCCCCTTTCACCATGTGGAAAACCTTTTGTTTGAGGAGGATATCGGGTTTTGACTTCCATATCTTTCTTACCATAGTCTGCGTGCTTCACTACCAGTTGCTTATCCTCCACCCATATCCCATTGGCCTTCTGCACTGCTATTTCTACTGCCACTTCACAATCATACCGGACAAAAGCAAACCTAGTGTTCCTCACTCTCCTTCTCTTCAGAGGAATGTAGACATCCTTCACCACTCTAAACTTCTTGAATATTTCCCCCATCATCTTCAAGTACATAGATCTAGTTAGATCATCAACAAAGATCATGAATAATCTTGCATTAGCTTCCTTTCTCCATCCTCCTTTACTTCCTCTCTGATTCAATACCGGAATCCATCCTCCTTTCTCCATTCGTACAATCTTCCTTTTTTTCCTATTTTGGTGATGTTTTGATACGTCAATTGTTGTTTTTTCTTGACTTTGGTTGGTAGTTCACCAACTTTTGATGGTGTGCTAGCAAGGAATTGGGTGGACATAATGGTGCCAACCTAGTTAGGATTGGTATGTCTCGCTATGATACTTTTTGCACCCATTTTTTTTTTTTCCTTTCTTGATATAATGAATTCTTTGTTCATCAAAAAAGGTTTTATTTTGCCAATAAAAAAAAGAAGGTGAATTTCTTTTTTCATAATTTTGATATAATTATTCTAAATTTCTTTTCGATAAGATTAAATAAATCAAAATTAATATTGATGGTGTAAAAATAAATATATATATATATATATATATATTTCAAAATAAAAGATATGATAAAACCTTTTTTTTTATCTATTTGATTAATAAATTATTGATAAAAAATAGATAAAGTGTTATATAAATTAAAATTTAAAAACACTCAATACAATTATGCTAAAAAAATAGAATTTGCTACATTTTCTTTAAACTTTTAAAGGGATGAGTATAATTTGCCCTTTTAAATTATGTTCAACATTCTGTACTGTCTACCTATTTAGAAGTTATGATGACTACTGAGTGGTTTCAAACTTCGATTGAGCTACGGCCTTGGATGATTTAGCTTGTATTTTTTTTCTTTTTTTATAGACAAACATGGTGCTTCGGAAGTGTCTAATAATTACTATAATTGTAAATAAACAAATAGACTTATAAAATTGACATAACTCTCTCTAAAAAACTCTCTCAAAAAACTCTTTCTAAAAACCTCCACCTCGGGGCCTCACCGCTGGCCGGCCGGCCGCCGCCTTTGGTCATGGCGGTCGGCTAGCCTATCTTTTTTCTTCTTGTGTTCTTGGGTTTTCTCCTAATAAACTTGAGCCCCTTTAGTTTTCTCTTTATCCTTTTCAGATCTAATCTCTAGATTTGCTTAGGTTGTTGTTTTGGTTATTTCGTTTTTGTGTAGCCTCCTCCTTTGGTGCCCAAGATAGCTTTGATGGGTGATTTTGGTGGGTTTTTCTCTCGGTTGGAAAGGATCGGTGGTAGTGGTGCTTCAGCCATGGTGTTTCAGCTTCAGCAGTGGGTCTTGGTTTAGGTTGGGAGCGTTGAACAGAGGTGGGTTGGTTCAGGAACTTCATTCGGGCACTTCTTTGCGAGCAGGAGTTTGAGGGGTGGAGGATTTAGAGCTGTTTAGGATCTCCATTCGAGCGCTCCTGTGCGAGTGGGAGTTTGAGGGGTGATTTTCGTTCTTTTCTATGGTGGTCGGTGTCCGTGTTCGGTTTTGAGGAGATTGGCGCTGGTTAAACAAAGAGGGGACTGCCCAGCGTTGTTTGGTGAGGTTTCAATCGAAGGAGTTTGTTTGGGTCACGGAGGAGATCCAAAGGAGGAGGCTGCAGCAACTGAAGTAGAGGAGAGTGAAGCAAGTAGAGGCTGTCGTTGTTCAGCGGTGAAGCAGAGTTGTTTCGGTCCCGGGTGGTTCTCGATGGTGAAGCAAGAGTAGTTTCGGTCACGGGTGGTGCAGGGTGCTCGGCGGCATTGGAGCCTGAGGGTCCGACAGTTTGGAGGTTGAGTGTCTGTCATTGGTGCAGGGTGGGTGGGTCAGGCGTGGGGCTCAAGTGTGTAATAGTGCTTGAGTCAGAGTGTGGTTTGGGGTGTGTAGCTGTGTTTTAGGTGGGGGCTCATGATTGTGGTTTTTTAATTTATTTTGTTTGTTGTTTTTTCAAATTTAAAATCGTGAGGCTAGGGGTTGGTTGTAAGAACGCGAGTAGCAGTAGTAGGAGAGTGAATTTTTACTCTTCGAATCTCTCTCAGTGCGTTTTATTTCCTTGAACCTGTAAATTTCATGTTTTTAATGAAATTTTTCTTTGCCGATCAAAAAAAAAAAAATTACTATAATTGTAAATATTGCAGGGCTTGGAAAGTAGTCAAATACTAATTGTGAGGAAACATAGTCTCTTCATTATAAGAAAGAATACAAAAAATCATCAACATTAATCAAAAGGATGATTGAATTACACTTTTTTTTTTTAGACAGGAATTAATTTACACTTAAATTATCAATTGACACAACAAATAAATAAATAAAATAAAATAATGAAGAATACAATATTTTCAAACACTTGGAAGCTTAATCAATTAATTATTCACAATGTGGCAATTCTTCCTAATCTCACCATGTTTGCCAGTGAGGACGTCAATGTAACCCATACGCACCATAGCAGAAGCAAACTTGGCCTCCCACTTGGAACCATATTTAGCATTGTCTATCACTGCCTTAGCCGTTGAAGGGCTGCCTAGTAATGTCTGGTCTGAAGTCAGTACCCCACGGTGCTTCTTCAATACTTTGTAGTACTTGTTGTCCAAACGATTTGGCGTTAGAACATCAAGAGCAACTGTTGGATTGATGGCAGCACCGGCGGTGCTTGGTGGGCACTTTGTTTTCAAGAATGCTGCGTAGTTTGGATCCATGGAAGGATCTTGTGGGTGAGTGGCATTGAAGGAGTAAAGGCGGGTGGAGAAGGAAGAGCAATGAGACACACCAATGGAGTGAGCACCAGAGAGTGTCACCATCTCGTCACGTGACAATCCTTTTCTGGCAAAGTTATCCTCCAGCTGTGTGGCGTTGAAGAAGGGAGCCGGTAGATTTTGTGGAATATCATCACTCAAAGACACACGTCCATCACGACGTCCTGCTGGCACGGCATAGTTTATCCCTCCAACCATGAAGGCACTGTCGCGAGCAGCGAAGGCAACAATGTCCGCGCATGAGACAGTTTTAGGGCATATGGCTTCAATTTGGGCCTTGGCTTCATCAATCACCTTGAACCCTCGTAAGCTTGGGTTATTGGCTGGATGTTCTTTCTCAGCCGGTTTTCCTGGTGTTGAATCGAGTAGCACAGAACCATCGCAACCCTGAAAAGTAAAAACATTTAGTAACATTAACTAACGGTGGGTGCGAAAGTAACGGTGTTTTCAATTCGAACTATCTTTTGAGTTGTGTTTTTTATATAATAATATAGATAAACAATAAATTATTTTATGAGAATGAAACTACAATAACATATATTAATTTAGGAAAGGGTATAGGATAGGCGCATACCCTGACAAAGCAGTCATGGAAATGCATCCTAATGAGGCCTGCAGCAATGCCTGGATTCTTGGAAATGGCTTTGCTCACAGCTTTTCTAACAATTGCCTCAGCAGATGGACAAGTTGTTTGGTAGAATCCCAGTTTGAGTGGTACCACTACTGGTGAAGCCATAGCAGAGATAGAAAATGAGAAAATCAAACAGGAAGAGATCACTAGTCCAAGGACTGGGAACCTAGAGCAATTTGGATCCATATTTAGAACGAGAGAGGCCGATTGAAGAAGAGCTGACAAGTATGTTGTACAAAGCTGAAGGAGACAGCTACTAGTAGTAATTGCCAGATATGGAGATAAATAGTTGAGGTGGATAGAGAAGGCGATATAGGAAGCATATATATAGATAGCTAAGTGGGTGGAGGAGAAAGATGATTGATCACTTAATAATTCTTAAATGCTTCTTGTAATGTGAAGGGTGGAGTTGGTTTTACTTTTGAAACCAAAACGTGTGTAGTATTTATTAGCTGTATTTCATTGCACAACGCAATGTTGAAGTTTTCTTGAGGTTGTCTGTCTTTGAACACTTCTACCACCCTTCATTAAGTGAATTGTTTATGTATTAATTAATTTCTTTCTATATAAACTCTTATTTTTTGGGTAATTACTAAATAGTTTTGAAATATCATATGACATTATTTACATGGTACTCTAAACCAATCACTTAATAAAAAAATTTATATGTAAGAATTATAACTGATATTTATTAAGTAGTTGAGAAAGAAAAATATAATCATATAAATAATATCACATGATGTTTTGAGAGTTTCCTCTTTTTACATATTTATATGATTTTTTTTTTTTAATTTATTGTTTCATTATGACTTTTCTAAAAAAAAGTCAGCTTCGAATAAAAAAAAATAAGAATTGTTTTTCTTTTGGGAGGGGAGACACTTTCTAATTTTGAACATGAATTATATCGGTTTAAAAAATATGTGGTTTAGTGAGGCGGGCCGGCCGTCGGCAGCCATGGATTTAGCTTTTGCAAGATCAAAGTCATGTCGTTAATTGTGTGCCCCCATGCCACCATCTATATTGAATTGAAGTGGATTCTTTCCTTGCTTTTTAATATTGTATTCTATTTCGACAGCTATGAGATGATGAGATAACTCTATATATATGGATCGAATGTGGTTATTCAAGATCAAAAATTATATTTAATTTTCAAGTATATTGATATAACAATCAATTAAAATATTAAAAATATCGCTTTCTCATATCTTATCTAATCATTAACTAATCATATTACTTACACATCATTAGATTTATAAAACAAATTTAAAAAATAGACTTATATATTATTTTTCTTATAAATTTACTTCGTATAATAAATAAACAAATAATATTTACATTACCTGTCTGTGACTGCATGGATGAAGGAGACAAATGGCAAAGATATAACGCGGCGAGAGTTGTTAAACTATGTGTATGTATAACAATTGAAAATTTTAAATGAAAATGATATACAAATCTACTTTTTAGATCTATTTTTTAGATTTAATGATGTGTTGATTGATGATAATTAAAGAATAAATAAGAAAGAATTAACTTCGATATTTTAATTGAATGCAACATCATTAGATTTAAAAACTAAATTTAATTTTTGAACATAAATAAAAATCCTTAATTTTAAAATACGCGCGGGAGGCGATTTTTCTACATGTTTGTGTAATTGTTCCATTTGTTTATGGTTAATGACAAGAAGAATAGAGACGAGCTTCTTGTTACTACGTCAGTCAAAATTATACAAAAACGAGTTTACTCAAACTAAAAGGATTTAAAAACGGAAAGAAATAAGCTATATAAAATATAATTTTATTTTATTTATATTTTACTCTCTTTTTTAAATTAAATTTTTATATAAATTTATTAATCAAACATAATGATAATGTCTTAGTCTATCACAAGCAAATTTCATACCGTCTTCTATGATATTAGGGTTATTTGTTGTAGTTTTTAAAAGATGATTATAACTTATTTTAATTTGAAAGTCTGTGTTAGACTGTTTGATATAACTTCTACTTGTAACTTATTAGGCAGAAATAATTTAAATAAATTGATTATTTAAAAACTGTGAAAGTGGTGTTTTTAATTTCTACATTTTAATTATCAAATTTTAACTTAAAAAAATTTTACTAAACAGGACCATTATTTATGTGCTGGACAAATGAAAAATTGAAACAATAAACCAACTAACTAATAAAGATGAGTTAATATATTTTACTTGTAAAATTTTTCCTTTTATGATTTGAAACGAAGTAAAATAATTACACTTTCAACATGACTTTATCAAGGTGCCAAGCTGGATCCATTGTTGATGACGGCTTGAGAAAACGACACATTTGAATATTTTAAAACAGAGAGGGTAATTCATGTTCAAAATTGTAAGGTAACCGTTGGTTTACTTTTTAAAATTTTAATTTATTTTTAAATTATAATTTGGATGAAATAGATTAACTAAACATATTTTTAAAATACAATTTAAAATTACTTGCAAAATTCTTATCTTTTCTTTTTATTTATTTATTTATTTATTTATTATTATTATTATTATTCAATTAATCAATCACTTTTTTTCTTGTCATCTCTCCTCTCTCCTCCGTCTCTCACATTCTCTCGCATTCTATATATCAATCAATTCAAAAAAAAAAAAAAATTACAAATCATTCCAAAACTATTCAAAACTAATAACTAAATAATTTTTTTCTTTTCAAATCATAATTAAAAAAACTCAAAATTCAAGGTACAATTCCACACTCAAATCATAATTCTAAAATTAAATCAAACAGGACCTAAGTTTCTCGAAAAAAATCTTTCTTGCTTTTTTCTTGGCAGCTAACTTTATAAAAAAAGGCATATGAGGGTATGGAAGGACAAAAGGAATATCCAAGTTTATATAAAAACAATTAATTTAATGTACAGATATAATTTACTCATTATATGAAGAAATTAATTAATATATAGACAATTCATTCAATGAAGGGGTAGTGATAGCTAGAAGTGTTCAAAGACAGACAACCTGAAGAAATCTTCAACATGAAGCAGTTCCAATACAGCTACACACGTTTTGCTTTCAAAAGTAAAACCAATCCCAACCCTTCACATTATAAAAGCATTTAAGAATTAAGTGATGATATCCATCTTCTTTCTCCTCCTCCGCTTATCTATCTATATATATATGCTTCCTATATCACCTTCTCTATTCACCTCAACTATTAATCTCCATATCTAGCAATTCTACTAGTAGCTGTCTCTCCTTCAGCTTTGTACTATATACTTGTCAGCTCTTCTTCGATTGGTCTCCTGTTCTAAAAATATGGATCCCAATTGCTCTAGGTTCCAAGTCCTTGCTGCACTACTGATCTCTTCCTTTATGATTTTCTCATTTTCTATCTCTGCTATGGCCTCACCAGTAGCAGTACCACCACTCAAACTGGGATTCTATCAAAAAACATGTCCATCTGCTGAGGCAGTTGTGCGAAAAGCTGTGAACAAAGCCATCTCCAAGAATCCAGGCATTGCTGCAGGCCTCATTAGGATGCATTTCCACGACTGCTTTGTCAGGGTATGTATAGCCTATCCCTTCCTTTACTAAATTAATATATAATTATTGCAGTTTCATTCTCATAAAATAGTTTATTGTTTTATCTATATTATTATATAAAACACACAACTCGAAATATATAATTAGAATTGAAATGCATCGTGTTCGCACCTACGGTTTGTTAGTTAATGTTACCAAATGTTTTCACTTTCAGGGTTGTGATGGTTCTGTGCTACTCGATTCGACACCAGGAAAACCAGCTGAGAAAGAAAATCCAGCCAACAACCCAAGCTTACGAGGATTCGAGGTGATTGATGAGGCCAAGGCCCAGATTGAAGCTATATGCCCTAAAATTGTCTCATGCGCGGACATTCTTGCCTTTGCTGCTCGTGACAGTGCCTTCAAAGTTGGAGGGATAAACTATGTCGTCCCAGCAGGACGTCGCGATGGACGTGTTTCTTTGAGTGATGACATTCCACAAAATTTACCAGCTCCCTTCTTCAACGCCACACAGCTGGAGGACAACTTTGCCAGAAAAGGATTGTCACGTGATGAGATGGTGACACTCTCTGGTGCTCACTCCATTGGTGTTTCTCATTGCTCTTCCTTCTCCACCCGCCTTTACTCCTTCAATGCCACTCACCCACAAGATCCTTCCATGGATCCAAACTACGCAGCATTCTTGAAAACAAAGTGCCCTCCAAGCAATGCCGGTGCTGGCATCAATCCAACAGTGGCTCTTGATGTTCTAACACCAAACCGTTTGGACAACAAGTACTACACAGTATTGAGGAAGCACCGTGGGGTACTAACTTCCGACCAGACATTGCTAAGCAGCCCTTCAACGGCTAAGACAGTGATGTACAATGCTAAATATGGTTCCAAATGGGAGGCCAAGTTTGCTTCTGCTATGGTGCGCATGGGCTACATTGACGTCCTCACTGGCAAATTGGGTGAGATTAGGAAGAATTGTCACGTTGTGAACTAACCTAATGATAGATAATAGCATTTCTCCTAAACAGTACATAGGTTGTTTTGCGGCTGGGATTTGGAAGTGTTTGGAAATAATTGTATCCCTTCATTTATTTTTTTGATATGCTGATTGATGATTCAAGTGTAAATCATTCTGTTAATTAATGTTGATGATTTGTTGTTCTTATAATAAACTCTATATGTACACGTATCCTCTCTCATTATTGGTATTTGATGACATTCCAAAGACTTAAAATATTATTATAATTAATTCCATTCCACATAATTGCATGGACTTAAAATATCACTATTTTTTTATTAAAAGAATGCTACATGCACACAATTATATATGGCTCTCCCTTTCTGTCTCTCTGTTCTTGACTAGGTTATTTGAGTGTTCCTTGCCCAGGCAAAGTATGGAGGATATTGAATTGTTGACATCAAAGGGAACAACCTTATTAACAATCAAACAGAAATTGACTAATGAAATATGTAACTCGTATATGTAAAATCCTAAAATTCATATATTCCCATGTCGGAAGGGGGAAGAAAACAAGAGAGCCATAACCTAATCAAAAGCAGAAAAAAAATAATCTACAGGCCTATATATCAAACAACCATGTCAATCTCAAAAGGAATAAGGATTGCAAACGAATAATAATGGGCTTTGTTTTCTCTCTGCCATCAGTTAAAAACATGTTGGCAATTGGTAACTATATATCCTGAATTTGAATGAATCTCTATTTTAATTTGTTCTTTTCAAAACAAATTACAAGTTGACATCTGAGAATCTCCTTCAGCAGTTATTTGGCAAAACCGCATCAAGGAAAGGACTATAATTGTTAAAGATCAATGTAAAAAGAGCTCAAATAGAGTGTGATAGCTCGCAGAGCTTTGGACTTGTATCTGTGTGATCATGGACATTTCTTGCCCTTCAACTGTAGACTTGCAGTAACATCCAGACAGGTCGAATACAAATCTAGCTGAGGTCCGAACCATTCTCCAGCCACACTGAGGAGTTTGGCGTACGTATGCCCATTGTTCAGTTTCAATTAGGTGCAATATGGCCATGATTTTATTTTACTTATGATGAGATGGATGGACTTTGGATCAATCGTCTGGAATGAAAGCAAATAAACTTTGGAAAACTGCAGTTGGCATATTACTTATGAAAGCAATGACAAGTGAAGATGTGGGATATCAAAACCCAAAACTATATATATTCTTACAATTTTTATATACAGAGTTTTCAGTAGTAGTTAGTTAGAAGCTACCTTGGTGGCTATTTCGAACTATGTAAAACTAAATGTACAATTCTAAGGCAGTTATTATGACCCCAGCATCTTCAAATAGTTGATAAGAGGTACAAGCCAAAATATAGAACTTTGAGACATTTACTATTAAAACTTTCAGTTGGCCAAAATACTGTATTTGTTTGAAATAGTATAAAAGTATAGAAACCAATCATTAAATTGAACATAATCCTCACAAATAGTCTAAATCTGTGATTAGTTTATGTACAAATTAAGAAAGGGAGATTTGGTGATAGTTCCCTCACTATCTAATTTGTCTTTCAAAAGGATAAGAATTATATAAGTACTTTCAAAACCCTCTAATATTTTAAAACTTATTTCTTTTACTATATTACCCTCATATCTATCAGCTCTCCTATTAAACCATCTTCACTGTGTATTTCAGAGTAAAATTTTACTCTGTATAAAAGTAAAATTTTACTCTGAATAAGAGTAAAATGTTACACTCTGAAACTAAAAGTAAAATTTTACTCTGAAAAACTAGTAAAATGTTAGACTCTACACAAAAGTAAAATTTTACTCTATATAAAAGTAAAATTTTATTCTGAAAAACGAGTAAACTGTGAGACTCTGAAGCTAAAAGTAAAATTTTACTCTGTATAAAAGTAAAATTTTACTCTGAAAAACTAGTAAAATGTTAGACTCTACACAAAAGTAAAATTTTACTCTGTATAAAAGTAAAATTTTACTCTGATAAACGAGTAAACTGTGAGACTCTAAAGCTAAAAGTAAAATTTTACTCTGAAAAACTAATAAAATGTTAGACTCTACACAAAAGTAAACTTTTACTTTGTATAAAAGTAAAATTTTACTCTGAAAAATAAATAAACTGTGAGACTTTGAAACTAAAAGTAAAATGTTACTCTATACAAAAGTAAAAAAGCGAAGGCAGTGTTTGTGGCGGCTGAAGTGTTTGGCAATGACCACCTCTTGACAGTAAAATTTTACTGTCACTCTAACACCAGAGTAAAATTTTACTCTAATTCTCTCAAACAAAAAACAGAGCAATAGAAGCAGAGTAAAATTTTACTCTCATTATCTGAAACAAAAAACAGAGCAATAGAACCAAAGTAAAATTTTACTCTGATTCTATCGAATGAAATTAGATCAAAAACAACAAAAATAAATCAAAAAAAAACAAACAAACAAACAAACAAAAACAAAACAAATTAATCAACAAATCAACATATCTAATTGAGAAGAAAAATTTTTAAAACTCGATCAACAATCACAAATCTCAATGAAAAGAATACATGTGTTCAACAATACTCATACACACAAATATATATATAACATTACAACACTCATACACACAAATATTATAGATCGATTTCGTTTGTGTACTGAGAAAATTGAGGAAAATATTATATAACATTACAACGAAAACTTATGGATCACGTCTCTTACGTTTTTTACGAATTTCATTTGTATCAAGTAGCGAAGCCAAAAGAGATCCAGGAAGTTATCTCGTCAAATGAAGAAGAAAACGCGATACTTCTTGTGATCTGTTGCCTCACAATTGCTTGGAAGATGAGGATTAGGTCCTTCAATGTCGAACTATTTCTGGTAATCGAAACTGCTATATTCTTTGTCTGATTGATTCTGATGATCTGTTAGTGTTATTGTTTCAATGAATTTTATCTGCTGGAGCTTGGGAGACGCGATTATGGTGTCGCCGACCTTCTACTGAAGCTTCGAAGACACGACTATGGTGATTATGATACAATTGATGACGAAACTGATTATATATGCAGAAGCTAAGGGTATAATAGTTATATAAAATATTTAAATAATAAATTTTATCCTTTATGCAAGACTTTATAATTATAAGGGGGTTTAGAAAGTATAATTTTTTTCTTAATCCTTTTAACAATGAAAGAAAGGTAAAAGGGATTTATAACTAAATTTCCCATTAAAAAACTATATTTGTTTCCTTCTCAATAAACATTACTAATTTTGTTATGCATGCAATCAATAATATAGCTAGGAAAATTCTAATATACACTTTTGAAAGAAGTATTATATGCATCCCTAGTTATGATAAACATTATAATCAATTTTTTTCTTTAATTATGACATTATTTTAGTGATCTCATAAGATCTGTAATTATATCATATATTGTATTTAGTTATGATTTTCTTTTAATTATGACTCAAAAAATATAAAATTATACAATTTTCTTCTAAATTAAATTACGTATAGTGTTTCCCATATAACTAAGACCATCTTCAACCCTTCACCAAACCTAATATCAAATTTGAAATTTGGTGGAAAAACACGGTTTGGAGCTCCAATGGTTTTACCAAATTGATATCAAATCGAGAATTCATCAAACGTTTCACCAAAAGGAGAATAGGCTCCGCATTTCACCAAAACACTGTGCATGACCGTTGGGGAAGACCAAACGGTCAACCAGCCGGTTGACCAACCGATCGACCACCAAAAGGTTCAAACAGTTAAAAAAAAAAAAAAAAAAAATTTGCCTTACCGGTCGACCACCAACCGGTTATTCTGGCACAGATTTGATGAAAATTTGATAAAAATCAACCGTTGGAACACTCGGTATCAAATTGAGAAAAAAGTCATTTTTTTACTCAGATTTGATGAAAATTTTGATTCAGGGTTGGAAATGCTCTAAGGTGAGGCTAATTGTTAATCTGGATTATGACAAGCTCTATTTTTATTTTTATTTTTTGAACTGGCTATAACAAGCTCTATTATTTTAAAATATATATCGTTATTATTTTGTTTTTTAGTAGGACCTACGTGTATACCTTAATAGGTAAGCCTATTATCTAATAAGTCTTGTGAGGATTAATAGCATTTTTTATTAAACATTATTAAAAATGTCACTAATTATTAATTTTCAACAATAATATGAAAATTATCACAAAAAATTGTCACTTTATAAGTTTTAGTGACAGTTTAAAAAAATCATTATAAAAAAAGTCATTAATCTTCAACTTTCAATGATAGTTTGAAAAATTCGTCACAGAAAAAATCACTAATTATTAAATTTTAGCAACAATTTATGAAACCATGACAAAAAAGTCACTAAATGTCAATTTTTAACTATATATGCAAAAAAAATTGTTAAAAAAATTGATTTTAACAATGATCTTATTATGACTTATTTTAATAAGACTTGATATATATTTATTTTCTGTCACAAGCCACATGTATAAAAATTGTGGGGTAAATTACAAATACACCTTTTAAGATTTGTTTAAAATACGAATTGTATCTGTAGTTTGAAAAATTACAAATACCTCTCTGTCATTTAACAGAATTAATTGAAAAAGTAAAATTTCTAAATATTCTCCTATATAATAATAAAATTATCTGAATCATTAATTAAAATAAAATTTTAATATTATTAAAAACTGTTAATTAACTTAATGATTTATTAATAAAATGGCGTATTTGTTATAAAATTAAAAACCTTAGAGGCATAATATAATTTTTAAAACTATAAGGGATACTTAGTAATTTAAATAAACTTTATGGATGTATTTGTAATTTATTCAAAATTGTGTGGTTGCAAAGTGTGGAGCCAATGGATAGCATACATTGGGATCAAAGTCATGCAAAACGTCTAGAATTGAATTGAAACTCCAACCAACCGTCTTCACACACCATCACAGCAGGCAAGGCAGCTATGGAACTGAAAGGAACAATCGTCTTCACCACCCTGGGCAGACCACACTACGGTTTCGACATTTTCTCCCTCAAAATCCCCTCTAATCTCAACACCCCTTTCTCCGATTGCCAAGAACGCCGTCTCACCGACGGAATTTCCGTCAATTTTAACGCCCAGTTCCTCGACAACGACCAAACCATCGTCTACGTCTCCGAGAGAACCGGCTCGCCTCAAATCTATTTAACTCGCCCCGGAGCAGCTAAACCGGTGCAACTACCTTCACCACCCGAAAGCCTTTTCCACGACCGTCCGATAATCAAAAACCAAACGCTATACTTCATCTCAGCTCACGAACCGCCCGACAAACCTTTCAAAAGCTGGTCTGCTCTTTATTCAACTGGGCTCCGACTCGATGATGATAAGAAAATTGTTCGGCTGACACCTTACGGGTCTGTTGATTACAGTCCGGCTATTTCTCGCTCCGGCAAGTTCATAGCCGTGGCGTCTTACGGGTCCGGAGCCTGGGGCGGCGAATTTCACGACCTCCACACGGATATCATTGTCTTCCCGGAATCTGATCCGACTAACCGCACCGTCCTCTGTCGACACGGTGGCTGGCCCACTTGGTCCGGCGACTCCACCATTTACTTCCACCGCCAAGCCGACGATGGATGGTGGAGCATTTTTCGGATCGACTTGCCCAAAGATTTTGAACTGACCGGATCGATTTCCCCTAGCCGAGTCACACCGGCTGGACTTCATTCATTCACTCCTGCGGCTATGCACGACGGTCAGCGAATCGCCGTAGCCACGCGCCGCCGTGGCAACAACTTTCGTCATATTGAAATTTTCGATGTGGTGTCGCAGAAATTTCACCCAATTACTGAGTTACTGAACCCTAATTTCCACCACTACAATCCGTTTGTTTCGCCGGAGTTTGGTTTTCTCGGTTATCACAGATTCCGAGGCGAGTCATCAGCCTCCGGCGATTCGATAATTCCACATCTCGGTTACGCGACGTCACCAATCAAAGGACTCCGAATGTTTCGGCTCAATGGATGTTTCCCTTCGTTCTCTCCAAACGGCGATCTGATCGCGTTTAATCAGGATTTTGATTCCAACTCCGGCCTAAAAATTGTCAAATCAGACGGTTCAAAGAGATGGTCATTGATCAAAGAGCGAACATCGTTCTACAGCTGCTGGTCTCCGACGGAGAGGAACGTGATTTTCACATCACTGGGACCGATCTTTGATTCGGTAAAAGCCTCAGTCCAGGTTGCTCGAATATCATTCGAATCTGCAAATTTTCTTGAGGATGATCGTGAAGATGTCCCAGTTGATATAAAAGTCCTCACTAGAGAAGATACTGGTAATAACGCATTCCCGTCGTGCTCGCCCGATGGCAAGTTCCTTGTGTTCAGGTCCGGCCGTTCGGGACATAAGAACTTGTACATAGTTGACGCCGTTAATGGGGAATTAAACAGTGATGGAATTCGTCAGTTAACGGAGGGGCCATGGATTGACACGATGCCAAGCTGGTCGCCAGACGGCCAACTCATTGCTTTTTCATCGAATAGACATAACCCTGACAACGTGAATGCTTTCAGTGTATATGTGGTTCGGCCGGACGGCACGGATCTCCGGAGGATACACGTGGCCGGACCAGAAGGATCGGGTGATGTGGATACCGAGAGGATCAACCATGTGTGCTTCAGTGCAAATGGGGAGTGGCTGCTGATGACTGCCAACTTGGGGGGAGTGACGGCGGAGCCAGTGTCGGTGCCCAATCAATACCAGCCATATGGTGATTTGTATGTGGTGAGGTTGGATGGGAGTGGGTTGCAGAGGTTGACTTGTAATTGGTATGAGAATGGCACGCCAGCGTGGCACCAGAGGGATGAGTTGCTGGATATGGGACGGTTGGGCTTGGGATGCCAGGTTGGAGATAAGTTGCAGGGTCAATTCGATGAGCCGCTCTGGATCCGTTGTGATTTTTAATTCCAACACCAACGAATTCAGGTAGTTAGAATATCATTTTTTTTAGAAAAATTCTAATAGCGTTTCATAAAATTTTAAAATTACAATTTAATAATAGAGTTATGTTTTGAGTTTGTAAGTTTTTTATTTATAATTTGAGTGTAGAAAATTTATTTGGTTATAAGTTTTGAAATTTTTAATATGAGATATGATATTTGATTCAAAAACTGAAAATTCATAACCAAACATACAACTTAAAATTCTATTCAAAGCACACAAAAAAAAAATTTAAAATTTTAAAAATATTTTTTATTTAAAATATAAAAATAGCAAGTGCAAAAAAAAAAAAAAAACGACACTACTCCGGTCAACCAGCCAGACGTCTAGGGAACTTCCGGAAGGATGACCGGATAGACGTGTTTGCAAAAGTACGTGTGGAATCAGTTTTTAAAAACTGTAACCAAACACCACACTCAAACCACCAAACAGAGCCTATGGGTGTGTTTGGTTTGTGTTTTGAGATAAATTTTCAAAAAAAAAAAATTTGGAGAAAAAGTTTAGAAATTTTTTTGGTTTGTTTGTATATATTTTGAAAATAGTTTTAGAGTTTGAGAGTTTGGGATGATTTGATATTTTGTTGTAGTTGAGTAAATATATATGAGAGAAAAAGTGATTAAGAATGAGAGAAGAGAAAGAAAAAGTGATTGATTGATGTGTAGGAAAGAGAAAGTCATTTTGAAAAAAAAAAATTTAAAAATTTTCAACCAAACAAAATTTTAAATTTTTTTTTTTTTTTAAATTGTGTTTGAAGAGTTAAACCAAACAAGGTGGATATGTTTCTAGTTGGTTTTTAGTGTCTACTAGAGAAGCTCGACATACAAGTGTAATCACAAGAGTTTAATTTCTTGATATTTTTCTAAAATGCTTTGTGCTGCTCTGCCATCGAATTTCTCAATTTTCTGAGTAATTTTTCTAAAGCTGACATTACAAGTTGCTGGTGTTTTGAAAGGCTGGATATTAATTGGGCTTTCAATTAGTGTAACTTCATGAGTCAACAATCACGAGGCTTAAACTGGATGTACTTATTACTGATACCACAACGTGATATCACTGTTATACCCAGTACTTACTCCTAAACTGGATGTACTTATTACTGAAAAGTTGCCTGAGTTTGGAGAAACCGTCTCATCTTGTATGCTATGAATATGCAACCAGTGTTAGTGGCCGCTATATTTTGGTCCTACCGTTATGATAATCTTTTTTTAGCATGACAAGCCAGTTGCATTTATCTCAAAAGCCTATTTGGAAAAAGTTGTTAGCATGACTTTTTCATTCACAAAATTGATATGACATGATACGGTTTCATAGTCGTTTCATGTTGATATTCATGCACTTTTTGATTGATCAAAGCCTCAAGTTAACAAATTACTGAAGGAGATCTCCTAAATATGATAAATTGGACGGTCTTAGGCTGCTTTAGCAAAGTTTTTTTGTTGTTCCACCACCAACTGCTGATGGTTCTTATCCTCTCTTCTTTGCCAACCTTCAGATCTTTGGCAAAGAAGTGCTTTCTAACCTCTTACTGCAAGCCAGCAAACCAATAAGTGACAAGGATCTTGAATAATGACTCTTCAATTCTTCATCCCTCTCCCTTTCCTTTTAAAAATATAAGGGCATTGTATCTTCTGTTTTTTTCTTTTTTGTTTCCTTATCAGGTTTGGGACAAAAGGTTTGTGACTTTGGGTTCTTTTCAAATAATGCAGGACCAGAGGATGGACAAGAAGTCATCAGATCAATATGTACCTGACAGCAGCAATAATAGTGCGGATGGAGGAAAGAATGGATGGAATAGCTCTGCTTCTGATATTACTGGGGATGAAGGAGGCACCTCTAATTCCTCCCTTGACGCTTTTTTTTAGTTAGAGAGATTTAGGGAAGGATTTGAAAAGGAAAGGAAAAAGATGTGTAAATTAGATGAAATGTAGGTATATTTTATTCACATTTCACTTATCTTTTCAAATTTCTTCTCAAATCCTCCAACCAAACACAGTATGAGACTGTCTCATCTAGGAAGAAGCCAACTGGGCAGTCACTCAGAATGACAGATGATTATATACTTCAGAGATACGCTTTTACAAAGGAAAGGATTGAAGTATACCCAGTTTTTATCCTGAAGAATCATCATTCTTTGTGGAGAAACTCACTAGATCATAATTTGTGGTGTGACTAATTGTGAAGACTTAATTTTAGTTTGAGCATGCTGTATGAAGATGTCGTCATTCTTTGTGGAGAATCTCACTAGATCATAATTTGTGGTGTGACTAATTGTAAAGACTTAATTTTAGTTTGAGCATGTATATCAATTGCTTTGTTATAGCCTCCTTTTGTTTTGTGGAAGAGTTTTGTTGATGTAATGTAAAATCAAAAGGAATGCAGCCACGTAGGGAGAATCAATTCGCGAGCTCTGTAGTTGGGGGGATGGTCCATTTTTGGGGCTGCCTTGAGTGAAATGCATGTTTTCCATTGGCCGAAGGCCGCTCACGCCTTGTCCTTTTGAGAGAAAAATCCAAAGATATTTTTGGGAAAAAATCTTTACAAATAAGTTTTCAAAGATAATCAAACTAAATAAATTTTCTCAAAAAAAATTTTCAAAACTTGTTTGGTTTACAAGTTTTCCAAACAAATCTCTCTCACATACATCAAATCAGTCACTTTTTTCAAAACTCTCTCTCAAAATAATTTTTCAAAACTTCTTTTGAAAAAAACCAAACTAAACAACTTCTCGTACTTTTTATCTCTAAAACTTATTTCCCAAACTCAAACCAAACATTGGTTTGAGTTTTTTGAATTAAATTTTTTAAAAATTGAGTTTTTTATTTTTCGTGTTTTTTTGTTTTTAATGAATATTTTTAAAATTTTAAACATTTTTTTTACTTTTTTAGATGCACCTTACTTAGATGTATTTAAAAAGTAAAAAATTTATAAAAACATATTTTTAAAAATTAGTAAATATATAAAAATACAAAAAAAATATACTGAATTCTCATATTTTTTTATATTTTTGGTATTTAATGAATTTTTAAAAGGTTTTTTTCAATTTTTTTTACTTTTTAGGTATATTTACGTTAGGTATGTCTAAAAATTAAAAAAATTGTTTAAAATATTAAAAAAATTCAATAAAAACAAAAAAATACAAAAAATAAAAAAATAAAATTTTCTAAAAAATATTTTTGAAAAATGATAACTAAGCATATTGTTTTTTTGAGAATTATTATTGTACAGATTGACCAAGTAGAAGAGATAAATTATTGTTTATTTTGTTACAATTTTATGGGACTGTGTTGTACCTGCCCGTCACTTTTTTTTTTTTTCTTTCTTTTGTTTTTTGGGTTAGACAGCGAGGACATAATGATTAAACTTGAGAAGCAATCTTTTTTCTTTGAGAAATGGTCGGCAGCTTAAATTAAACGATTTCATTTTGTGACATTTAAATGATAAAAATTTAAGTTACTAAGTATTTTTTTTTTCATATTAATTAGTAATTTTTTCTTTCCTTTCTGACAAATATCTTTATGGTCAAGCTTCTTTTCAATCTGAGATCAGACTGAAGCATACTGTTCAACTTGTGGGAGCTGATGATCCGAACCGTTCAATGTGTAGAACTTATCGAGTATTTTATCTCTGTAAAAAATTACACTGATCGGATATTGATAGTTACTTGATCGGATGAAATTTCTATCAACAATAAATATAATTTTCAAAATAAATTGTTGACTAAAAGCCGATCTGATCAAATAGCTATCGATATCCGATTAACGTAATTTTTGGTAGAGATAAAGTACTCAACAAACTCTACACGTTAAATGGTTTGAATTATCAAAACAGGACCTGTGGTAAACCTCACAGACCCAACAATACTGTTCGGTCCACAAAATAAATTGGAGACAAGCCTGGCCCTATCTTTATATTAATCATTTGTTTCATACTCAGCATTGCCATTTGGCATCATCAAATATGAGTAGGGACAGTTTCCGAAACAAAAATGCTAGAGGCCTCAAAAATTCTACCAAAAATTTTACCAAATGTCTCACATGGGTGTGGGACCCACATAAAAATTCTACCAAAAGTTTTACTAAATGTCTCACATGGGTGTGGGACCCACATTACCAAATGTCTCACATGGGTGTGGAACCCACATACCCATGTGAGACATTTGGTAAAACTTTTGGTAGAATTTTTGGAGCCTCTAACATTACTCTTTGCGAAATTCTGTCTAGTAAAATCTCTCAGTGCATTTAAAGATCCCATGGTCATAAATAAGATCACACCATCATTTTTGGTGGGAGATGAAAGAAAATTGCATAATGCTACATTTCATTAATTTTGGACCTCTAAATCTAATTCTTAATGATATGATAAGCACTTATTGAATAATTTTTGTATTTTAGTGGGATTCTTCAGTAACGTGACTTATGACACATCGTTTGCGGTTGGTTTAAGAGTCCAAAATTAGTGGTCCAAAGCATTTTACAAAAAGATTATCAAAATCCTATTCTTTTTCTTTTTTTTAATTACTGGGGACAATATATTAAAAGCGTACACAAGTCTAGGGTAAGAAACCCCATTAACATCACCATGCAATTGGTTTACCACAGATGGAGGAACATGAAGCAAAAAATGTAAACCCTTTGCAGTGGTGTAGTCTAGGTTAGTTATAATATCCACGTCTCTGTTAGTTTTATGGTAGATTGTGATTAATTGTTTGAACTCCCAATCTTCTCATAAGAAACCTGCCATCAGAGATGAGATTATAAGACCATCTCTAACCCTGAACCAAACCTGGCATCAAATTTAAAATTTGGCAAAAAAAGCACTTTTTCATGCTCCAACGGTTTCACCAAAGTGGTATCAAATTGAGAATTCATCAAACAAATCATCAAAGTGAGAACAGTGTACACATTTCAACAAAACACTGTGCGTGACCGTTGGAGAGAGGAACCGGTCAACCAACCTGGCCGGTTGACCAACCGGTCGACCTCTGCGTCAAGGTTGGTGTGAACTATCAAGTGGTTGGTTTGAACTGCTTGGTTTGAACCTTGGGCATTAGGAGCAACCGGTCAATCGGCCAGTTGACCGGCCGGTTGACCCACCGGTCGACCGGGTTGAGTAATTCGATTACAGTTTTGAGGCTAGCAAGAACAGGTTTGAACTGGTTGGTTTCATGTTGTTTGAGCTGGTTTATTTTGACATAGTTTATTTTGTGGATTATAAATAATTTGAAGGGTGATATAAATTTAAATTTTCTTCAAAATATAAATAAAATTATTACCTTTTACGTACATATTTTGACAACTAGCCGTTACAATAATAAATTACCGTTGGATTGACAGAATATTTTGAAAATTTATCGACAATAATAAATTACCGTTAGATGGATAGAGTATTTTGAAAATTTATGGTTGATGATGTGCTCTATAAAATAGATCTGATTTCTATATCAAGACAGAGTATTTCATTTTCAGAATAGCATTACGTTTATATGTTGTGAGTTTTGTTTCTTTTGTGTCATTACATATTTTTTTTCCTTGAAATTTTAATTACTAGTATCTGAATAAATTATTTGATTCTGAGTTTGAGCTTATATCATTATAATATTTTTCAGTAAGTGTACTGTATTTTTTTCAAAGTATGGAAGATTTCGAAATGTTTGAAGAATCACAAATGTTGGAGCAAAATATTAATATTAATTTTATGTCAGAATCTTCACGAGAGCAGAACACGCAGAACAGTGATAATCATTTTATTTCAGAAACTTCTCGTGTTTCTCGTGGTAAAGCGTTCACAATTATAGAAGATGAAACTTTATGTAGATCTTGGTTAGCAATCTCTCAAGATCCCATTACTGGTAATAGTCAGACTATGGCTATATTTTGGGAGCGAGTACTTGTTTATTTTAACTCACAATTGAGCAGTGAATCAAATCGAAACTGTATTTCTTTGTCTCACCGTTGGTCTGTCATGCAAAAGGCAATTAATAAATTCTGTGGTTTTCTTGAACAAATTCAACTGAGGCAACAAAGTGGAACAACTGAGGCAGATATGGTAAAATTTATTTGTATTATTAAATATCAATTTTCTTTTCTAAATGTATAATTGTTATTGAAATCTTTGTAATTTCTTATTTAGGTCACTGAAGCGAAGCGAAGCGGATGTATCATGCAATATAGAAAAAACACTTCACATTTGATACATGTTGGGATATTTTGGCCGAAGTTGGAAGTGAGATGAATTTCGATCAAAAAGAAGCACGCAACATGTTGATCCATGTTCGAATCTAGCAACTAAATTTGAGGCTTCTCAATCCAACCAGAATGATGCGATGCACGAACAACCATCTAATACATCAACACGACCAATTGGTACTAAGGCAACGAAAGAGAAGCTGAAGAATCAAACAACGCATGATAGTAGATTTGATGAAATGGCTGCCAACCAATCCAAAATTGTTGAAGTGTTATCAACTATCTCCGCTAGAACTATTGAGCAAGATGAACAAAAGGCGATAAACCGTGAGCAGAAGGCTACAGAGCGTCGAAGACAGGCCGAAGATAGGGAGGAGCAACTAAAACTCCTATCTATGATGAATGAAAGAGAACAACGAAATGAAGATCATAAAATAATGTCAATGGACATGACAATTTTAAATCCTATGCAAAGGGCGTACTACGAAGATCTTCAACAACAGATTTTATTTCGATCAACTAGTAGATTGCCTTGAAAGGTTCTGTATTAGTGGGTTTTATCTATTGGTTTTATTATTTAAAATTATTACATCTAACTTCTTTTGGTTAGTTTTATTGGTTTTATGAATTTTTGCCATGTATTTTTGCCATATTTCAAGTTCAATGTCTAATTGTTGCCATGTTTTTTGCATAGGGAGATCTTTGGCTTGTACTTGAATGTGGTTTTCTTTTAATTAACCTCGTCTTCTTTAAAATGATATTTCAAGGGAAGCCAATGACAACTATAACATGATTTATACCACAAAATCATAAATGGTTAATGACCTTTTTGTAGCATTTTCAGAATGTACATAATAATGTCCTTTGTCAAATAGGCATTAAAATGAAAAACCACAATATGAAGTGATAATAACTGCATAGGCCAATGTCATAACTGAATAGGTTTTAATTAATATCGTCCTCTTTAACAAACTGACCCAACAAACTGTAGTTAAAATTTCCAAATACTGAAACTAAAACAAATACATAATGTGAAATACATCAACAGTCATTATGTGGTGGTGGTGGTGGTGGTGGAGGAGGGTAGTAGTGATGGTATATGTCATTTACGCGATGCTCAATCGTATCTACGCGATGCTTAATATCCACACGGAATTCACCAAATTGTTGAATTAATGAATTCTGTGCAGTGGCAAATGTATCAAACTGAGTACCCAACGAATTGACCTGATTAACCATTTGTTGTTCCCATTGAACGCGTTCGTTATAACGTTGTTCTTCCATGGCCAAAAACTCAGTCCAATATTGAGGTTGTTTATTTGATGGCATCACATTGGCAGGACGACCTTCTGGAGCATCATCTGGTGGGACTTCATCTTCTGAATCGTCTGCAGCATTAACACTTCCCATTAAATTAGAGGCTGCACCAACACGAGTCACTGTATACTGATTAATGGGTGAGCGGATTTTGATCTCCGTTTCATCTACAAGGCGAACCCTAAAATGTTTGAAAATTTTGGTCAACAGTGCCCCAAACAGTAATGACCGGCCCATGAATTGACCTTGATTTGCGATTATCATTTCTTTCATAATTATGTAACACAAATCTAACTTGATTCCAACTTCAAAACAGTATAACAAATAGGCATTAAAATATGGGACCGCATCATGATGTCCTTTTTTTGGGGTGACATTTTCTACAATCCACCGGTGGAGAATCCGAAGATAAGGTTTTAAATGTCTTGCTTGTAAATTAGTCCCAGTAAATCTGCTCCGATAAATAGTAGTATATACATCAGTAGCATTACCAACGATATTAGCTAACTCAGCCTCAGTCTGAAAATGGATATTTTCATCACCTAACCCAACTCCAATAATGCTGGCCAAAGTAGGAATATCAAACTGTATACCCTTTCTTTTCACGTATGACAAAAGAGTGAAATTTCTATCTTCTTCATGAGTACCTCTTAGGTGAACATAAAATAGAGATACGAGCCGCGGATATACTTTTTGGGGTAAATTAATTAAATTGTGCCATCTCATTGCTTCAAGTTTACTAACTAATAGTGCATCATATTGAGATGGCAGATTTACCCTCCTCCCTGTTACAATCGGCCGGCTGGAGAAGTTTGGAAAGGCTAGTGCATGACTTTCACTGAGAAAATCATCAGTAGGATATGACTGATTTTGAGGCTACTGTTCTTCGCGTCGTGGAGGGTTAGAACTTTTACCAACTTGTGGTCTCGTTCTTTTAGTTCTAGGCATGATGTCAATATCTGTTGTATTTGAATAAATATGTGTTACATATAAAACCTGAATTACAGGTGGCTTGGTGTTCTTAATGAAAATATTAACTTAGAATTCAAATGAATATAGTTTTAATATTACAATGCATATTAAAATCAAAAAACATGACCAACTTGTAGTATGCATACTAACATGTGCATTTTCATATTACATGTTCAATAAACTGAACTGCATACGGAAGTGCATAATTACATATGATGATATTAAAATGAGGCATAGTAATTACATGCAGTTTGTATACTGAAGTGCATACTAATTACATGTTCATTTGTCATATTACATGTTCAATTTCGTGAAGTGCATATTGAAACTATAAAACGAGGCATATGCCAGTACATAGAAGTTAATTTGTAAAATAGCCATCATGTTAATTTTTCAAATATTGAACATATAATTTGATTCAAACATGAATTTTATACTCCTAAGAAGGTTAAAGTTGAACAAATAAAACATAAAGTTGAACAAATACAGCATACACACTGAAAATATAGCATACACACTAAAAAGGGAAAAAAAAAAAACAAAGGGCCCGTTGACCAACCGGTTGACCCGTGCCATTAATGTAAAATTTACCTTGATTTTGATGTTGTCTGCTTGTTCTTGTTCTTGTTCCTGTCTTTTTTGATGCAGATGTTTCCCTTGGTGACTCTGTGGATTCACACTTACAGTATACTGAATATGCAGAGGTTGGGATTAGATTTTGGTTAAGCCAAATTTGAAGGCACTGTGAATTACACTCTCTGGATTTTGATGGCAGAGGTATTCAGTGTGTATTTTGATGGCAGAGGTATTCAATCTGTGGGAGAGGTATTCAGTGAAAGTTGTGAATATTTTGATGGCAGGCTTGTATACAATTTTCAATTGATATAGAGGCTCCATTCTTGAGGTAGGTGGTGAGGAAATTAATACTCAACAACCTTATGCAGTGTGTAAAATGAGGCATGGTACATGGAATGAATTGAATGCATGGTAGCTGGTATGTGTAAAATGAATGGTAGGTGGTTCAAACGTATGCAGTGTAGTGTGTGCACAAATAATTGAAGACATTATGATTTGTAGGTGGAATGCATTTATCTACATTCATGTTCAAATAATTAAAGACAAATTATTGAAGGCTTATTAAGTGTTTTTTTACTTTGTATGTCGAATGCATTTTAAGTGAGGTAATAAATGAATGGCAAGATCAACATCAGTAAATCAATGGCACATCAATTATGATTAAGACATTATTATGAAATTATGATTATGTATAAATAATGATTATGCAGTACTTTGAGGTTTTATTATTACATTAAGAAGACTAATTAAAGACATTATTATGAAATTATGATTATGCAGATCAACATCACTAATTATCTTTTAAGACATAATTATGAAATGTGCATAAATGGATGTGGTATTATGATTTGTGGCACATCAACACAAAATTGAAGACATGATTATTAAATTTATGTGATATTATCATTGTAATTCTCATGAATTGAACACTGCACAATTCTGAATATTAAAGATTGAATCATTACAACAGCAGATCATCACATAACTTCTGAATTACTTAGTTCATATAGTGCTTAGACACATGAAGATTATAAACAAGACAACCTTTCATTCCAAAACTAGAAACAAAATTACATGTATTGATGTGGTGAATTTAGTGTTCACCATAAAGATGCCACATATGTTCTACTAAATCATTACAGAGGGCATGATATGCATCCTTATCTCTAATACCTAAATGACGAGACAAAAATGTTTGGAAGTCATTGGTAGAAGTAGAGGAAAGTTGCACTGGTGTGTTACTTTGAGAAAAGCTGCTGATATATATAGATATATATTGATTCCCCATCAATCAATTGTGCAGTCACGTTTTCTCACTGCAAGTGAAAACAAAAAAAACAAAAAAAAAAAAAGAATAAAAAAGTTCTCGATCACAAAAAGGTGCTCTTAGCACCCTTGTGCCTCTTATTTTCAGGCTTTTTAAGTCACAAGTTTCACAATATTTTCCAGCTTTTGAAGTCACAAGCCTCACAGCTCCAGTCGCGGGCCTCACAGTCCCCAGTGCACAAGCTTAACAATTAGCCACTTTGCTTATAAAAGAAGCTTCTTAGTCAAGACCAATTTAGAGTTGGAAAGAGTTCAAAATTTTCTTTCTCAGTTTCTCTCAGTTTCTGTAAAATATCTAGTTTCTTGTTTTAAAATTCAGTTTTTAAAGATGCATGTAGAAGCTATATTTTCCAGTTACTTCCAGTAAACAATTCTGTATTTTCTGATTACTTCCAGTAAACGATTGTAAGTTAATTTAAACGATTGTAAGTTTATTTTATTTCTGCTTATCTGTTCTTATTTAAAATATTCTATCTATTTTAATTTAGTTTATTTGCTTTAGTTTATTTAATTTAGCTTATTTATTTACTTTCGTTTATTTACTATTTACTTTCGTTTATCTGTTCTATCAAAAAAAGTATCTTAAACATACTAATTTTTTTTTATCTTATATTTTACATATAAAATAAAAATTACTAAAACAGTTTACTCCCAAACGAATCTTATGATTTATCATAAACTAAAGTGAGAGTGAATTTATCATATAGAGTTATGAACTAAACTAATGTGAAAGTGAATTTATCATAGAGAGTTAAAGTGAATTTTGTCTATCAAAAAAATTATGAAAATATTTATCATTAGCAAAATGATATTACTTATATACAAAAATATTTTAATATTTTCTCTTGAGTTGTTAACATGTGTACTTTTATCCATAAATCACAATATGAATAATGAAATTTACCCTGTTAATAAAAAACAAATAAATAACTAAAAAAAAAAAAAAAAAACTACCATGGTGGGCCCATTTTTTAGCCGACTTAATAATCTAAATAGTTCATTTTATAATAGAATATTCATGTAAAAATTAAGATGATTGAATATCGGTAACTATATATTTGAATCATATTTATATTAAAAATAAATAAATAATTATTCTTAAAATTATATTTATCGTCTATTTTTTAAAAATAAATGTAATTCAAACATATAGGTATCGATTTTTTATCATCTTAATTTTTTGCATTAATATTCTACTCAACAAGGTTTAAAATATGAATGGTTTAGATCACCGAGATCGGTATCAAAATAAGTCCACCAAACTCAAATGCTCTCTAAAGTTGGATGACCAACTTAGAGAATCCAACCCCAAAAAATAACCTAGCATTGGATCATCAATGTAAAACCGTACAGTATTTAGCATGTTATACAATCAGCATTTCTATGGGGAGGCTTTGACTTACACTTTGTGAAGTGGAAGCAAACCACAGTGAGTAGAAATCATGGAGGACTAGGTATTAGAGACATTAAAGTAGTAAACGATAGTCTACTTGCAAAGTGGTGGTGGAGGTTTGAATCTGAAGATGGTGCACTATGGAAGAATCTGATTTGTAAAAAGTATGGAGCTGAAGGTGGGAGATAGTTTCCTTTCCATATGGATGCTTGTTATAGCTCAAGGATCTGGGGTGATATACTATCAGTAGCACATTCCAACCCTACACTCTTTAATTTTTATATGGAAAATGTTGAAATTGGATTAAGTTCAGAGAGGATGCTTGGATGGGTAGGTTCTATTTGAAAGATAAATACCCAAGACTATTTAGTGTTTCTATTGATTAAGGGGTAACACTAAAAGAAATGGTGGACAGAAAAGGTAATTATGATGAATGGACTTTCAGTTTTAGAAGAATTTTATTGGCGTAGAAGAAGGAGGAATTAAGAAATTTGAAGGAGGAATTAGGATCGACCAACACTTTACATGTGAAACTTGGATAACATTAGATGGAATGCTAATAGTTCTAGTTGTTTCAGTGTAAAGTCAGTGTTCAACTGGTGTAAGCTGAATAATGGATCTAGAAAAAGCTTATTTGGTTTAATCTGGAGCAATGCAGCAGCTTCAAAAACACAGTTCTTTGCTTGGTTGGTATGGAAAGAGAGAATAAAGACAATTGATTTTCTACATAAGATTGGGGTTATTGACACAAGAGTGAGATTATTCTGTGTTTTTTGTAGAACAAATGAGGAGTCATTAAATCATTTAATGTTACGCTGTCCTTTTGTGTAGAAAATATGGTCTAGCATAATCCAATGATTGGGAGTGCAATGGGTCATACGTGGTACAGTGGAAGGTATGCTTCAATGGTGGAGTGGTTGGAAGTTTCAAAAAGGGGAATTACATATAGAAAGCAATACCAGTAGCAATCTTTTGGCCTATCTGAAAGCACAGACATAATGTTATTTTTAATGAGGTACAACCCAATAGTGAAGAGACATGTGATCTTATCAAGGTTAGGGTGGCTATGTTGTTGAAGTCAAATATGGTGGGAAGAGATTATTCAATTAATCAGTTTGGGTCAAACTTGCAACAGATCAGGAGATGTATCAAGTGAGGCGTAATGGGGCTGCTAATGGATTGGAGTGAACCTAGTTGTTGTTAGTTGCTGTTGTTGCTAGTGGTTGTGGTTGTTGTGCTATGCTTCGGTCTTGGGCTGCTGTTGATTGTTGCTGCTACAAAGTTGTTTTTGGTGCTGTGCTGTTGTGTTGTTTTTGGTGTTGTTTTGATATGCTAATTATTGTTTGTTTCTTGGTTTTGAAAACAAATGATAGATTGATGGGATATTGCTATGCAATTTTGGTGATTTTTTTTTTTTTAATATATATCAGCAAAAAGAATCTTTATTGGTGGAATCATATAAAAAGATAGAGTACATCAATAAAGAGGAGCGAGGAGCTCCAGTTGGAGAGAATCCAACACAAAGAAAAAACCAAAAAAACAGAAGCAGTATACACAACAAAACAGCAACAGAGCAAACTAGCAGCATACAACAGAGAAGGCAGCCACCAAGCATATTTCCAGCAGGTTGCACACCACTCAGCACCCAAAACTGAAACAAAAGCCAAACTAAACCAACAAACAGACCATTAAGGATGCAACTGACCGACACCCAACTCAGAGCATCAACCCTTCATCTCTAATCCTTAGCACCACAGAACTTCACTGAGATGAATCAGCAGGTCTATCAGCAGAACACTCTGAGAGCCACCTAAACAGCAGAGGAATTTTTCTACAGATTAATATGTAACATTGGTTACTATATCTGAATTCAACTTTAAAGTGCCTATAGAGTAAGTAGAGCACAAAGCAAACTTTCATCAACCCAACCAACACTAGAACTTAGAAACTAAACTGCAGAACTAATATCAAACACATTGTAACTGCAGAAACAGAGGCAAAGCTTCAACACACACAGCAGAAAACATACTGCATAGATTCAGACAAAGCCTGCAGAAGGACTGCTTAGAAAAATAGGCCTCCTCATAAACTTCACTCACTGTAGCCACCTCCCAAACTGAATCTGATGCGTTCTAGATTAAATACGAAATCATGAACTGAAAACATATGTTCCTTAAATACTTCCTTGAACCACACAGCCATTTTTAACTTAATCAGATCCGTAATCCCATCCACACTTGGGACAACCTCCCGAAATAAGCATTCATTATGATGTTTCCATAAGGACCACATCACAAGTAAAGGAATGGCATTCCACATCATCCTTTCCTTTTTGGTGAGACCCACCCCTGACCACCATTCAAGAATGTCCTCTACTGAGGCTGGCAATGCTCCTTGAACATTCCACCATCTAAGCTTTCATACCACACTCTCCAAGCCACTAGACATAATAGAAGCACGTGGATAAGAGACTCAGCTCCAGATTTGCATAGACAACATACTACAGATGCACCAGCAAGCAGAACACCAATCCTGTGCAGAAACTCAGCCGTCTTTTGTTTTCCTTTCCAAGCGAGCCATCCAAAAAATTGAACTCTGGGTGGGACATGTTTAACCCAAATCCTTTTGCTAACTGGGCTGCAATTACTGGAACACTCAACTAAGAATTTATACATAGATTAAACTGAATACCTTCTAAATTCCAAGGCTTTCCAAACAAGAGCATCTTCTGAGTAACACCTAACAACAGGACCTGCCTCAATCTGACTCACCAATCTGATTAATTCCACTCTTTCCCAGTCAAACAGAGCCCTTCGAAACTGAAATACCCATTCACCAGCTTCCTCTTTCCTGACCATCATAGCAGATAATGACACTCTCTTATCAACTACTACCCTGTACAACAGTGGAAATGCATCTTTAAGGCACAAGTTTTCACACCACTTATCCGTCCAAAACTTGATTCTATGACCATTGCCCACTTTCACCTTACAATTGTCCAGAAAAATACCCACCAGGTTACTACTCTGTTTAGACTGTAGTAGTATATCCTTCCACATTTTAGAACATCTCACATTAGAGGTTACTTGAGGGCTCCAATTCCCCTCATCAATCCTATATTTACTGCCCAATACTCTCCTCCACAATGCTTTATTTTCCACACCAAACCACCACCACCATTTCAACATAAGGCAATTATTAACTTCCTTCACTCTCCTAACCCCCAAGCCCCCTTGGTCTACAGGCTTCGCCACTTCCTTTCATTTTACTAAATGAACCCTCCTCTTCAATTCAGATCCACCCCACAGAAAAGAAGCTTGAAGCTTGTCCAACTCTCTGGCAATCCCCTGAGGCAACTTAAACAATGACATGTAATACAAATGCAGCGAGGAAAGAACAGATTTGATTAAAACAAGTCTCCCAGCAAACAACAGCAGTTTCCTTTTCCAACCAGCTAGTTTACTTATGAATTTGTCTAGTATAGGCCGCCAAGTTGCTTTCCTACTTAGGTTAGCCCCCAGCGATAAACCAAGGTACTTAAACAGCAAACATTTAACTTCACAGTTCAACACTGATGCATACTCAGCCATTTCCTCTTCTGGAATACCCACACCACTAATTACACTTTTATGGTAATTTATCTTCAAACTTGATATCAACTCAAAGCACCTCAGAATCTTCTTCACATTCTTTATCTCCATTATATCAGCTTCACACAATAACAAAGAATCATCTGCGAACTGGAGATGAGTAAGAAACTAACCCATCAGAGCCAATCTTCACCCCCTTTATCATCCCCAAATCCAAAGCTCTATTCAACAAAATGCTTAAACACTCTGCAGCTATGATGAATAGAAATGGGGACAAGGAATCCCCTTGTCTTAGCCCTCTCTGTGCACTGAACTCCTTAGTAGGAAAGCCATTAACAAGCACAGATAGCCTAGCTGAGGTAATACATACCTTAATCCATTCCACCCATTTTCTCCCAAACCCAAAATTAACTAACATGGAGAGCAAGAAATCCCAATTCAGTGAGTCATAAGCATTCTGAAAATCTAACTTAATAATCACTCCTTTCTTTCTAGACTTCTTCCAACTGTCAACAACCTCATTGGCCACCAAAACACCATCCAGAATATTCCTGCTTCCCATAAAAGCTGATTGGTTTTCACTTACGATCTGAGGAATCACTGCCTTCAGCCTTGAGGACAGAACCTTAGAAAGAATTTTATATATCGACCCAACCAAACTGATAGGTCTATAATCAGCCAACCCCACTGGATTCTCCTTTTTAGGTACCAAAGTAATGAAAAAGCTATTGATTCATTTGACCAACTTACAGTTCTTATGGAAATCGAACAAATAATTCAGCACATCAGACTTCATTACCTTCCACACTTTCTGAATGCAAGCCAAGTTAAAACCATCTGGACCTGGAGCCCTAGTCCTATCACAGCCCTTGATAGTTGCCCATACCTCTGCCTCAGTAAACTCTGCCTCCAACATATCAAAACAAGGACTATCCCTCACTGACTTAAATGGACCTACCAATACAGGCCTATGCTGTCAATCCTCAGAATACTGCTTCCGAAAATAAGCTAGGACCTCAAGCTTAACTCTACATGGATCATCAACCACCACATCACCAACAGTTAGAGTATTAATTTCATTTCTCCCCTTCCTATACTTCACTAACACATGAAAATATCTTGTGTTTTTATCACCATAAAAAATTCCAGTTAAGCCTCGATTTTTGGAACCACAACCTTTCCACCATTCTTGTTAAATAGCCAGCTTCAACTTTAGCCTCTCTTCTTCTATTTTTTTCTGCCTCTTCAAGCTCTCTTTCCTCTGCTAACAAATCAATCATATGAAGCTCATCCTCTACCTTCTTCAACTTAGTATTTACTTTGCCGAACACTTCACTATTCCACTGTTTGAGTGCTAATTTCAACTCTTTCAGTTTCTGGAATAACCTAAACCCAGCCCACCCTTCCACCTGATGCTCCCTCCACCATTTTTCCACAAAAGGTAAGAACTTTGGGTGTAACATCCAAGCATTAACAAACCTAAATGACCTAGGGCCCCAATCTCTCTCATCTTCCATTAGCAGTAAAGGACTATGATCAGACATTACTCTAGGAAGCCCCCACAACTTCAAATTAAATGTTTCCACCCATTTTGGATCCACCAAAACCCTATCAAAACTACTCCATTTCTCCCCTTCCCTAGCATTACACCATGTAAACCTTCTGCCTAATAAAGGCAAATCATTCAGCTCACTTCTATCAACAAAGTCATTCAACTCCTTCATCCCCTTATCTCTCCTAGAGCAGCCTTTCCTCTCTCCAATCTTTCTAATTTCATTAAAGTCCCCCTCTATATACCAGGGCTTAGAATACTCCTCCCTTAACTTTAGAAGACACTCCCACAGTTTATCTCTTTGACCCACTTCATTTGGTGCATACACATTGATCAAGACACAATCAAAGGAGAAGAATAAGGACCCAGAGAGAAGTACAAACCTTCTATTACAGCAGCAACTTGACATCTGAAAAACTCCTGGATCCCAAATGCATAATAGGCCACCAGCAGAGCCCTCAGCATCCACAGTCATATATTCCATTCTATCCCTAGCCCAAATCTCTTTCATCTCCTTTTCTGACATGGAGTCCTTCTTTGTCTCTTGAAAAAGAACAATATCAACACCTCTATCTTTCAACATTCTCTTAATTTTACTCTTTTTTTCCTTTCTCCCCAAACCTCTGACATTCCATGTTAGTAGCTTCATCATAACCATTTACACTGAACTCTGACCCCCCAAGATCTATATTAATCCGTAGGAACTACATCCCCTCCCCTTCATGCTCTATCCTTTGCCTCAAGGGCCATAATTTTGGTCAACACTTCCTCTTCTTTACCTTTATAGTTTATACCCAGCAGCTTTCCCATCTGAATAGTTCCCTGAGCCTCTTTAAGCAATGATTTGCTTCTAGCTACTCCACTAGCAGTTGAATCTGAACCTGATGCTGCCGCAGCTGCTGCTCTCCATAAAGCTCCTTTCAGACCCAATTTACTAGAGGATGCTCCTTTATGATTATAACTTTTTGGAAGCTTAAGATACCCCTGTTTCATCTGTATGATCTTCTTTCCACTGGATTTTGTAACTACTCTCTTCCTCCTTCTATTCTTCTGGAGTTTTTTCCTTGAGCTTAATTCGTTACATTGTGTTTCAGATAAGTCTGAACATATTATTAAAGGGCTTTTTACAACCTGAAACCCACTTTGAAAACCAGCCTTGAAACCTTGGGTTTGCATCTCCCCCCCCTGCCCTCATATCCACAAGCCCATTACATAGACCCACCTCATTACTCCGACCCAGCATCACCTCTAGATAGACCCCCTGTTTAAGTATAGTAGATCTACTCAAGCTTTTGACAGCACCTTGCGTGACAACCTGCTCCTTACTTTTCTGACCTACCACCTCACAACCGTTGCCTATGCTCCCAGCTACTTTCATGATGCTATTTACTATGCCCTCGAGCTCATTACCAGTAGACTCCGGTTCCACAATTTCAGACTGCCTTGGTAACTCCATCTTCACATCATCGCTACACCTCACTCTTCCTGGCCCATCCCCAATACACACCTTCTTAGATTGGTCAAGCTCCCTAGCTGACTCACCATCCCGATCATCATCTTCTACAGCCACATCAGTCGCCATTACTTCTACACCCACCTTCTCACCATTATTTGAGCTGCAAACTCCTTCCCCACCATGTTCCATAGAGCAATCACTCATCCCGACCAATCTCGTTGGCAACCCAGATAAATGTTCCCACACTCTCACAGTATAGGAATAACCTTTGCACTCCAGGTTGATTACTTTATTAATAGGCTCCATACACTTTGTTAAAATTTGAATCCTTGCATATTCAAACAATTCTGGGTTGCATATATCACCTTCAATACAAATAACCTCCCCCCATAAATTCCCAATTCTATTTAAAGTTGTTCTATTCCATAAACTCAATGGGATCTCAAAGCAGCAGGCCCACACCTTACGTTCACCTCCACTGTGAAAATCAGGATTCCACATCACAATTTCCTAGCGCCAATCCCCTAACCATTCCTTCACAATTCCCAAACTATCTTCCCTATACTCCTTAGATTCGAATGTTAACAACACATCCCTACCTCCTTCATCCCTCACTAGCACATTCTCCATGCCCTTCTGCTGTAATTCATATTTAATCTTAACATTGGCACATTCAACTTTAAGACGAACTACCACATTTTTATATACCCACCCGTTTCCGACTTCCTCTGTCTGGACAGACATAATTCCACTTTCCATACCATGACTATTCTTGATGACCTCTGCATACGTACAAACACCTGCTGCTGGCTTCCACACACTGCATTCGCCCCTTTCACCATGTGGAAAACCTTTTGTTTGAGGAGGATATCGGGTTTTGACTTCCATATCTTTCTTACCATAGTCTGCGTGCTTCACTACCAGTTGCTTATCCTCCACCCATATCCCATTGGCCTTCTGCACTGCTATTTCTACTGCCACTTCACAATCATACCGGACAAAAGCAAACCTAGTGTTCCTCACTCTCCTTCTCTTCAGAGGAATGTAGACATCCTTCACCACTCTAAACTTCTTGAATATTTCCCCCATCATCTTCAAGTACATAGATCTAGTTAGATCATCAACAAAGATCATGAATAATCTTGCATTAGCTTCCTTTCTCCATCCTCCTTTACTTCCTCTCTGATTCAATACCGGAATCCATCCTCCTTTCTCCATTCGTACAATCTTCCTTTTTTTCCTATTTTGGTGATGTTTTGATACGTCAATTGTTGTTTTTTCTTGACTTTGGTTGGTAGTTCACCAACTTTTGATGGTGTGCTAGCAAGGAATTGGGTGGACATAATGGTGCCAACCTAGTTAGGATTGGTATGTCTCGCTATGATACTTTTTGCACCCATTTTTTTTTTTTCCTTTCTTGATATAATGAATTCTTTGTTCATCAAAAAAGGTTTTATTTTGCCAATAAAAAAAAGAAGGTGAATTTCTTTTTTCATAATTTTGATATAATTATTCTAAATTTCTTTTCGATAAGATTAAATAAATCAAAATTAATATTGATGGTGTAAAAATAAATATATATATATATATATATATATTTCAAAATAAAAGATATGATAAAACCTTTTTTTTTATCTATTTGATTAATAAATTATTGATAAAAAATAGATAAAGTGTTATATAAATTAAAATTTAAAAACACTCAATACAATTATGCTAAAAAAATAGAATTTGCTACATTTTCTTTAAACTTTTAAAGGGATGAGTATAATTTGCCCTTTTAAATTATGTTCAACATTCTGTACTGTCTACCTATTTAGAAGTTATGATGACTACTGAGTGGTTTCAAACTTCGATTGAGCTACGGCCTTGGATGATTTAGCTTGTATTTTTTTTCTTTTTTTATAGACAAACATGGTGCTTCGGAAGTGTCTAATAATTACTATAATTGTAAATAAACAAATAGACTTATAAAATTGACATAACTCTCTCTAAAAAACTCTCTCAAAAAACTCTTTCTAAAAACCTCCACCTCGGGGCCTCACCGCTGGCCGGCCGGCCGCCGCCTTTGGTCATGGCGGTCGGCTAGCCTATCTTTTTTCTTCTTGTGTTCTTGGGTTTTCTCCTAATAAACTTGAGCCCCTTTAGTTTTCTCTTTATCCTTTTCAGATCTAATCTCTAGATTTGCTTAGGTTGTTGTTTTGGTTATTTCGTTTTTGTGTAGCCTCCTCCTTTGGTGCCCAAGATAGCTTTGATGGGTGATTTTGGTGGGTTTTTCTCTCGGTTGGAAAGGATCGGTGGTAGTGGTGCTTCAGCCATGGTGTTTCAGCTTCAGCAGTGGGTCTTGGTTTAGGTTGGGAGCGTTGAACAGAGGTGGGTTGGTTCAGGAACTTCATTCGGGCACTTCTTTGCGAGCAGGAGTTTGAGGGGTGGAGGATTTAGAGCTGTTTAGGATCTCCATTCGAGCGCTCCTGTGCGAGTGGGAGTTTGAGGGGTGATTTTCGTTCTTTTCTATGGTGGTCGGTGTCCGTGTTCGGTTTTGAGGAGATTGGCGCTGGTTAAACAAAGAGGGGACTGCCCAGCGTTGTTTGGTGAGGTTTCAATCGAAGGAGTTTGTTTGGGTCACGGAGGAGATCCAAAGGAGGAGGCTGCAGCAACTGAAGTAGAGGAGAGTGAAGCAAGTAGAGGCTGTCGTTGTTCAGCGGTGAAGCAGAGTTGTTTCGGTCCCGGGTGGTTCTCGATGGTGAAGCAAGAGTAGTTTCGGTCACGGGTGGTGCAGGGTGCTCGGCGGCATTGGAGCCTGAGGGTCCGACAGTTTGGAGGTTGAGTGTCTGTCATTGGTGCAGGGTGGGTGGGTCAGGCGTGGGGCTCAAGTGTGTAATAGTGCTTGAGTCAGAGTGTGGTTTGGGGTGTGTAGCTGTGTTTTAGGTGGGGGCTCATGATTGTGGTTTTTTAATTTATTTTGTTTGTTGTTTTTTCAAATTTAAAATCGTGAGGCTAGGGGTTGGTTGTAAGAACGCGAGTAGCAGTAGTAGGAGAGTGAATTTTTACTCTTCGAATCTCTCTCAGTGCGTTTTATTTCCTTGAACCTGTAAATTTCATGTTTTTAATGAAATTTTTCTTTGCCGATCAAAAAAAAAAAAATTACTATAATTGTAAATATTGCAGGGCTTGGAAAGTAGTCAAATACTAATTGTGAGGAAACATAGTCTCTTCATTATAAGAAAGAATACAAAAAATCATCAACATTAATCAAAAGGATGATTGAATTACACTTTTTTTTTTTAGACAGGAATTAATTTACACTTAAATTATCAATTGACACAACAAATAAATAAATAAAATAAAATAATGAAGAATACAATATTTTCAAACACTTGGAAGCTTAATCAATTAATTATTCACAATGTGGCAATTCTTCCTAATCTCACCATGTTTGCCAGTGAGGACGTCAATGTAACCCATACGCACCATAGCAGAAGCAAACTTGGCCTCCCACTTGGAACCATATTTAGCATTGTCTATCACTGCCTTAGCCGTTGAAGGGCTGCCTAGTAATGTCTGGTCTGAAGTCAGTACCCCACGGTGCTTCTTCAATACTTTGTAGTACTTGTTGTCCAAACGATTTGGCGTTAGAACATCAAGAGCAACTGTTGGATTGATGGCAGCACCGGCGGTGCTTGGTGGGCACTTTGTTTTCAAGAATGCTGCGTAGTTTGGATCCATGGAAGGATCTTGTGGGTGAGTGGCATTGAAGGAGTAAAGGCGGGTGGAGAAGGAAGAGCAATGAGACACACCAATGGAGTGAGCACCAGAGAGTGTCACCATCTCGTCACGTGACAATCCTTTTCTGGCAAAGTTATCCTCCAGCTGTGTGGCGTTGAAGAAGGGAGCCGGTAGATTTTGTGGAATATCATCACTCAAAGACACACGTCCATCACGACGTCCTGCTGGCACGGCATAGTTTATCCCTCCAACCATGAAGGCACTGTCGCGAGCAGCGAAGGCAACAATGTCCGCGCATGAGACAGTTTTAGGGCATATGGCTTCAATTTGGGCCTTGGCTTCATCAATCACCTTGAACCCTCGTAAGCTTGGGTTATTGGCTGGATGTTCTTTCTCAGCCGGTTTTCCTGGTGTTGAATCGAGTAGCACAGAACCATCGCAACCCTGAAAAGTAAAAACATTTAGTAACATTAACTAACGGTGGGTGCGAAAGTAACGGTGTTTTCAATTCGAACTATCTTTTGAGTTGTGTTTTTTATATAATAATATAGATAAACAATAAATTATTTTATGAGAATGAAACTACAATAACATATATTAATTTAGGAAAGGGTATAGGATAGGCGCATACCCTGACAAAGCAGTCATGGAAATGCATCCTAATGAGGCCTGCAGCAATGCCTGGATTCTTGGAAATGGCTTTGCTCACAGCTTTTCTAACAATTGCCTCAGCAGATGGACAAGTTGTTTGGTAGAATCCCAGTTTGAGTGGTACCACTACTGGTGAAGCCATAGCAGAGATAGAAAATGAGAAAATCAAACAGGAAGAGATCACTAGTCCAAGGACTGGGAACCTAGAGCAATTTGGATCCATATTTAGAACGAGAGAGGCCGATTGAAGAAGAGCTGACAAGTATGTTGTACAAAGCTGAAGGAGACAGCTACTAGTAGTAATTGCCAGATATGGAGATAAATAGTTGAGGTGGATAGAGAAGGCGATATAGGAAGCATATATATAGATAGCTAAGTGGGTGGAGGAGAAAGATGATTGATCACTTAATAATTCTTAAATGCTTCTTGTAATGTGAAGGGTGGAGTTGGTTTTACTTTTGAAACCAAAACGTGTGTAGTATTTATTAGCTGTATTTCATTGCACAACGCAATGTTGAAGTTTTCTTGAGGTTGTCTGTCTTTGAACACTTCTACCACCCTTCATTAAGTGAATTGTTTATGTATTAATTAATTTCTTTCTATATAAACTCTTATTTTTTGGGTAATTACTAAATAGTTTTGAAATATCATATGACATTATTTACATGGTACTCTAAACCAATCACTTAATAAAAAAATTTATATGTAAGAATTATAACTGATATTTATTAAGTAGTTGAGAAAGAAAAATATAATCATATAAATAATATCACATGATGTTTTGAGAGTTTCCTCTTTTTACATATTTATATGATTTTTTTTTTTTAATTTATTGTTTCATTATGACTTTTCTAAAAAAAAGTCAGCTTCGAATAAAAAAAAATAAGAATTGTTTTTCTTTTGGGAGGGGAGACACTTTCTAATTTTGAACATGAATTATATCGGTTTAAAAAATATGTGGTTTAGTGAGGCGGGCCGGCCGTCGGCAGCCATGGATTTAGCTTTTGCAAGATCAAAGTCATGTCGTTAATTGTGTGCCCCCATGCCACCATCTATATTGAATTGAAGTGGATTCTTTCCTTGCTTTTTAATATTGTATTCTATTTCGACAGCTATGAGATGATGAGATAACTCTATATATATGGATCGAATGTGGTTATTCAAGATCAAAAATTATATTTAATTTTCAAGTATATTGATATAACAATCAATTAAAATATTAAAAATATCGCTTTCTCATATCTTATCTAATCATTAACTAATCATATTACTTACACATCATTAGATTTATAAAACAAATTTAAAAAATAGACTTATATATTATTTTTCTTATAAATTTACTTCGTATAATAAATAAACAAATAATATTTACATTACCTGTCTGTGACTGCATGGATGAAGGAGACAAATGGCAAAGATATAACGCGGCGAGAGTTGTTAAACTATGTGTATGTATAACAATTGAAAATTTTAAATGAAAATGATATACAAATCTACTTTTTAGATCTATTTTTTAGATTTAATGATGTGTTGATTGATGATAATTAAAGAATAAATAAGAAAGAATTAACTTCGATATTTTAATTGAATGCAACATCATTAGATTTAAAAACTAAATTTAATTTTTGAACATAAATAAAAATCCTTAATTTTAAAATACGCGCGGGAGGCGATTTTTCTACATGTTTGTGTAATTGTTCCATTTGTTTATGGTTAATGACAAGAAGAATAGAGACGAGCTTCTTGTTACTACGTCAGTCAAAATTATACAAAAACGAGTTTACTCAAACTAAAAGGATTTAAAAACGGAAAGAAATAAGCTATATAAAATATAATTTTATTTTATTTATATTTTACTCTCTTTTTTAAATTAAATTTTTATATAAATTTATTAATCAAACATAATGATAATGTCTTAGTCTATCACAAGCAAATTTCATACCGTCTTCTATGATATTAGGGTTATTTGTTGTAGTTTTTAAAAGATGATTATAACTTATTTTAATTTGAAAGTCTGTGTTAGACTGTTTGATATAACTTCTACTTGTAACTTATTAGGCAGAAATAATTTAAATAAATTGATTATTTAAAAACTGTGAAAGTGGTGTTTTTAATTTCTACATTTTAATTATCAAATTTTAACTTAAAAAAATTTTACTAAACAGGACCATTATTTATGTGCTGGACAAATGAAAAATTGAAACAATAAACCAACTAACTAATAAAGATGAGTTAATATATTTTACTTGTAAAATTTTTCCTTTTATGATTTGAAACGAAGTAAAATAATTACACTTTCAACATGACTTTATCAAGGTGCCAAGCTGGATCCATTGTTGATGACGGCTTGAGAAAACGACACATTTGAATATTTTAAAACAGAGAGGGTAATTCATGTTCAAAATTGTAAGGTAACCGTTGGTTTACTTTTTAAAATTTTAATTTATTTTTAAATTATAATTTGGATGAAATAGATTAACTAAACATATTTTTAAAATACAATTTAAAATTACTTGCAAAATTCTTATCTTTTCTTTTTATTTATTTATTTATTTATTTATTATTATTATTATTATTCAATTAATCAATCACTTTTTTTCTTGTCATCTCTCCTCTCTCCTCCGTCTCTCACATTCTCTCGCATTCTATATATCAATCAATTCAAAAAAAAAAAAAAATTACAAATCATTCCAAAACTATTCAAAACTAATAACTAAATAATTTTTTTCTTTTCAAATCATAATTAAAAAAACTCAAAATTCAAGGTACAATTCCACACTCAAATCATAATTCTAAAATTAAATCAAACAGGACCTAAGTTTCTCGAAAAAAATCTTTCTTGCTTTTTTCTTGGCAGCTAACTTTATAAAAAAAGGCATATGAGGGTATGGAAGGACAAAAGGAATATCCAAGTTTATATAAAAACAATTAATTTAATGTACAGATATAATTTACTCATTATATGAAGAAATTAATTAATATATAGACAATTCATTCAATGAAGGGGTAGTGATAGCTAGAAGTGTTCAAAGACAGACAACCTGAAGAAATCTTCAACATGAAGCAGTTCCAATACAGCTACACACGTTTTGCTTTCAAAAGTAAAACCAATCCCAACCCTTCACATTATAAAAGCATTTAAGAATTAAGTGATGATATCCATCTTCTTTCTCCTCCTCCGCTTATCTATCTATATATATATGCTTCCTATATCACCTTCTCTATTCACCTCAACTATTAATCTCCATATCTAGCAATTCTACTAGTAGCTGTCTCTCCTTCAGCTTTGTACTATATACTTGTCAGCTCTTCTTCGATTGGTCTCCTGTTCTAAAAATATGGATCCCAATTGCTCTAGGTTCCAAGTCCTTGCTGCACTACTGATCTCTTCCTTTATGATTTTCTCATTTTCTATCTCTGCTATGGCCTCACCAGTAGCAGTACCACCACTCAAACTGGGATTCTATCAAAAAACATGTCCATCTGCTGAGGCAGTTGTGCGAAAAGCTGTGAACAAAGCCATCTCCAAGAATCCAGGCATTGCTGCAGGCCTCATTAGGATGCATTTCCACGACTGCTTTGTCAGGGTATGTATAGCCTATCCCTTCCTTTACTAAATTAATATATAATTATTGCAGTTTCATTCTCATAAAATAGTTTATTGTTTTATCTATATTATTATATAAAACACACAACTCGAAATATATAATTAGAATTGAAATGCATCGTGTTCGCACCTACGGTTTGTTAGTTAATGTTACCAAATGTTTTCACTTTCAGGGTTGTGATGGTTCTGTGCTACTCGATTCGACACCAGGAAAACCAGCTGAGAAAGAAAATCCAGCCAACAACCCAAGCTTACGAGGATTCGAGGTGATTGATGAGGCCAAGGCCCAGATTGAAGCTATATGCCCTAAAATTGTCTCATGCGCGGACATTCTTGCCTTTGCTGCTCGTGACAGTGCCTTCAAAGTTGGAGGGATAAACTATGTCGTCCCAGCAGGACGTCGCGATGGACGTGTTTCTTTGAGTGATGACATTCCACAAAATTTACCAGCTCCCTTCTTCAACGCCACACAGCTGGAGGACAACTTTGCCAGAAAAGGATTGTCACGTGATGAGATGGTGACACTCTCTGGTGCTCACTCCATTGGTGTTTCTCATTGCTCTTCCTTCTCCACCCGCCTTTACTCCTTCAATGCCACTCACCCACAAGATCCTTCCATGGATCCAAACTACGCAGCATTCTTGAAAACAAAGTGCCCTCCAAGCAATGCCGGTGCTGGCATCAATCCAACAGTGGCTCTTGATGTTCTAACACCAAACCGTTTGGACAACAAGTACTACACAGTATTGAGGAAGCACCGTGGGGTACTAACTTCCGACCAGACATTGCTAAGCAGCCCTTCAACGGCTAAGACAGTGATGTACAATGCTAAATATGGTTCCAAATGGGAGGCCAAGTTTGCTTCTGCTATGGTGCGCATGGGCTACATTGACGTCCTCACTGGCAAATTGGGTGAGATTAGGAAGAATTGTCACGTTGTGAACTAACCTAATGATAGATAATAGCATTTCTCCTAAACAGTACATAGGTTGTTTTGCGGCTGGGATTTGGAAGTGTTTGGAAATAATTGTATCCCTTCATTTATTTTTTTGATATGCTGATTGATGATTCAAGTGTAAATCATTCTGTTAATTAATGTTGATGATTTGTTGTTCTTATAATAAACTCTATATGTACACGTATCCTCTCTCATTATTGGTATTTGATGACATTCCAAAGACTTAAAATATTATTATAATTAATTCCATTCCACATAATTGCATGGACTTAAAATATCACTATTTTTTTATTAAAAGAATGCTACATGCACACAATTATATATGGCTCTCCCTTTCTGTCTCTCTGTTCTTGACTAGGTTATTTGAGTGTTCCTTGCCCAGGCAAAGTATGGAGGATATTGAATTGTTGACATCAAAGGGAACAACCTTATTAACAATCAAACAGAAATTGACTAATGAAATATGTAACTCGTATATGTAAAATCCTAAAATTCATATATTCCCATGTCGGAAGGGGGAAGAAAACAAGAGAGCCATAACCTAATCAAAAGCAGAAAAAAAATAATCTACAGGCCTATATATCAAACAACCATGTCAATCTCAAAAGGAATAAGGATTGCAAACGAATAATAATGGGCTTTGTTTTCTCTCTGCCATCAGTTAAAAACATGTTGGCAATTGGTAACTATATATCCTGAATTTGAATGAATCTCTATTTTAATTTGTTCTTTTCAAAACAAATTACAAGTTGACATCTGAGAATCTCCTTCAGCAGTTATTTGGCAAAACCGCATCAAGGAAAGGACTATAATTGTTAAAGATCAATGTAAAAAGAGCTCAAATAGAGTGTGATAGCTCGCAGAGCTTTGGACTTGTATCTGTGTGATCATGGACATTTCTTGCCCTTCAACTGTAGACTTGCAGTAACATCCAGACAGGTCGAATACAAATCTAGCTGAGGTCCGAACCATTCTCCAGCCACACTGAGGAGTTTGGCGTACGTATGCCCATTGTTCAGTTTCAATTAGGTGCAATATGGCCATGATTTTATTTTACTTATGATGAGATGGATGGACTTTGGATCAATCGTCTGGAATGAAAGCAAATAAACTTTGGAAAACTGCAGTTGGCATATTACTTATGAAAGCAATGACAAGTGAAGATGTGGGATATCAAAACCCAAAACTATATATATTCTTACAATTTTTATATACAGAGTTTTCAGTAGTAGTTAGTTAGAAGCTACCTTGGTGGCTATTTCGAACTATGTAAAACTAAATGTACAATTCTAAGGCAGTTATTATGACCCCAGCATCTTCAAATAGTTGATAAGAGGTACAAGCCAAAATATAGAACTTTGAGACATTTACTATTAAAACTTTCAGTTGGCCAAAATACTGTATTTGTTTGAAATAGTATAAAAGTATAGAAACCAATCATTAAATTGAACATAATCCTCACAAATAGTCTAAATCTGTGATTAGTTTATGTACAAATTAAGAAAGGGAGATTTGGTGATAGTTCCCTCACTATCTAATTTGTCTTTCAAAAGGATAAGAATTATATAAGTACTTTCAAAACCCTCTAATATTTTAAAACTTATTTCTTTTACTATATTACCCTCATATCTATCAGCTCTCCTATTAAACCATCTTCACTGTGTATTTCAGAGTAAAATTTTACTCTGTATAAAAGTAAAATTTTACTCTGAATAAGAGTAAAATGTTACACTCTGAAACTAAAAGTAAAATTTTACTCTGAAAAACTAGTAAAATGTTAGACTCTACACAAAAGTAAAATTTTACTCTATATAAAAGTAAAATTTTATTCTGAAAAACGAGTAAACTGTGAGACTCTGAAGCTAAAAGTAAAATTTTACTCTGTATAAAAGTAAAATTTTACTCTGAAAAACTAGTAAAATGTTAGACTCTACACAAAAGTAAAATTTTACTCTGTATAAAAGTAAAATTTTACTCTGATAAACGAGTAAACTGTGAGACTCTAAAGCTAAAAGTAAAATTTTACTCTGAAAAACTAATAAAATGTTAGACTCTACACAAAAGTAAACTTTTACTTTGTATAAAAGTAAAATTTTACTCTGAAAAATAAATAAACTGTGAGACTTTGAAACTAAAAGTAAAATGTTACTCTATACAAAAGTAAAAAAGCGAAGGCAGTGTTTGTGGCGGCTGAAGTGTTTGGCAATGACCACCTCTTGACAGTAAAATTTTACTGTCACTCTAACACCAGAGTAAAATTTTACTCTAATTCTCTCAAACAAAAAACAGAGCAATAGAAGCAGAGTAAAATTTTACTCTCATTATCTGAAACAAAAAACAGAGCAATAGAACCAAAGTAAAATTTTACTCTGATTCTATCGAATGAAATTAGATCAAAAACAACAAAAATAAATCAAAAAAAAACAAACAAACAAACAAACAAAAACAAAACAAATTAATCAACAAATCAACATATCTAATTGAGAAGAAAAATTTTTAAAACTCGATCAACAATCACAAATCTCAATGAAAAGAATACATGTGTTCAACAATACTCATACACACAAATATATATATAACATTACAACACTCATACACACAAATATTATAGATCGATTTCGTTTGTGTACTGAGAAAATTGAGGAAAATATTATATAACATTACAACGAAAACTTATGGATCACGTCTCTTACGTTTTTTACGAATTTCATTTGTATCAAGTAGCGAAGCCAAAAGAGATCCAGGAAGTTATCTCGTCAAATGAAGAAGAAAACGCGATACTTCTTGTGATCTGTTGCCTCACAATTGCTTGGAAGATGAGGATTAGGTCCTTCAATGTCGAACTATTTCTGGTAATCGAAACTGCTATATTCTTTGTCTGATTGATTCTGATGATCTGTTAGTGTTATTGTTTCAATGAATTTTATCTGCTGGAGCTTGGGAGACGCGATTATGGTGTCGCCGACCTTCTACTGAAGCTTCGAAGACACGACTATGGTGATTATGATACAATTGATGACGAAACTGATTATATATGCAGAAGCTAAGGGTATAATAGTTATATAAAATATTTAAATAATAAATTTTATCCTTTATGCAAGACTTTATAATTATAAGGGGGTTTAGAAAGTATAATTTTTTTCTTAATCCTTTTAACAATGAAAGAAAGGTAAAAGGGATTTATAACTAAATTTCCCATTAAAAAACTATATTTGTTTCCTTCTCAATAAACATTACTAATTTTGTTATGCATGCAATCAATAATATAGCTAGGAAAATTCTAATATACACTTTTGAAAGAAGTATTATATGCATCCCTAGTTATGATAAACATTATAATCAATTTTTTTCTTTAATTATGACATTATTTTAGTGATCTCATAAGATCTGTAATTATATCATATATTGTATTTAGTTATGATTTTCTTTTAATTATGACTCAAAAAATATAAAATTATACAATTTTCTTCTAAATTAAATTACGTATAGTGTTTCCCATATAACTAAGACCATCTTCAACCCTTCACCAAACCTAATATCAAATTTGAAATTTGGTGGAAAAACACGGTTTGGAGCTCCAATGGTTTTACCAAATTGATATCAAATCGAGAATTCATCAAACGTTTCACCAAAAGGAGAATAGGCTCCGCATTTCACCAAAACACTGTGCATGACCGTTGGGGAAGACCAAACGGTCAACCAGCCGGTTGACCAACCGATCGACCACCAAAAGGTTCAAACAGTTAAAAAAAAAAAAAAAAAAAATTTGCCTTACCGGTCGACCACCAACCGGTTATTCTGGCACAGATTTGATGAAAATTTGATAAAAATCAACCGTTGGAACACTCGGTATCAAATTGAGAAAAAAGTCATTTTTTTACTCAGATTTGATGAAAATTTTGATTCAGGGTTGGAAATGCTCTAAGGTGAGGCTAATTGTTAATCTGGATTATGACAAGCTCTATTTTTATTTTTATTTTTTGAACTGGCTATAACAAGCTCTATTATTTTAAAATATATATCGTTATTATTTTGTTTTTTAGTAGGACCTACGTGTATACCTTAATAGGTAAGCCTATTATCTAATAAGTCTTGTGAGGATTAATAGCATTTTTTATTAAACATTATTAAAAATGTCACTAATTATTAATTTTCAACAATAATATGAAAATTATCACAAAAAATTGTCACTTTATAAGTTTTAGTGACAGTTTAAAAAAATCATTATAAAAAAAGTCATTAATCTTCAACTTTCAATGATAGTTTGAAAAATTCGTCACAGAAAAAATCACTAATTATTAAATTTTAGCAACAATTTATGAAACCATGACAAAAAAGTCACTAAATGTCAATTTTTAACTATATATGCAAAAAAAATTGTTAAAAAAATTGATTTTAACAATGATCTTATTATGACTTATTTTAATAAGACTTGATATATATTTATTTTCTGTCACAAGCCACATGTATAAAAATTGTGGGGTAAATTACAAATACACCTTTTAAGATTTGTTTAAAATACGAATTGTATCTGTAGTTTGAAAAATTACAAATACCTCTCTGTCATTTAACAGAATTAATTGAAAAAGTAAAATTTCTAAATATTCTCCTATATAATAATAAAATTATCTGAATCATTAATTAAAATAAAATTTTAATATTATTAAAAACTGTTAATTAACTTAATGATTTATTAATAAAATGGCGTATTTGTTATAAAATTAAAAACCTTAGAGGCATAATATAATTTTTAAAACTATAAGGGATACTTAGTAATTTAAATAAACTTTATGGATGTATTTGTAATTTATTCAAAATTGTGTGGTTGCAAAGTGTGGAGCCAATGGATAGCATACATTGGGATCAAAGTCATGCAAAACGTCTAGAATTGAATTGAAACTCCAACCAACCGTCTTCACACACCATCACAGCAGGCAAGGCAGCTATGGAACTGAAAGGAACAATCGTCTTCACCACCCTGGGCAGACCACACTACGGTTTCGACATTTTCTCCCTCAAAATCCCCTCTAATCTCAACACCCCTTTCTCCGATTGCCAAGAACGCCGTCTCACCGACGGAATTTCCGTCAATTTTAACGCCCAGTTCCTCGACAACGACCAAACCATCGTCTACGTCTCCGAGAGAACCGGCTCGCCTCAAATCTATTTAACTCGCCCCGGAGCAGCTAAACCGGTGCAACTACCTTCACCACCCGAAAGCCTTTTCCACGACCGTCCGATAATCAAAAACCAAACGCTATACTTCATCTCAGCTCACGAACCGCCCGACAAACCTTTCAAAAGCTGGTCTGCTCTTTATTCAACTGGGCTCCGACTCGATGATGATAAGAAAATTGTTCGGCTGACACCTTACGGGTCTGTTGATTACAGTCCGGCTATTTCTCGCTCCGGCAAGTTCATAGCCGTGGCGTCTTACGGGTCCGGAGCCTGGGGCGGCGAATTTCACGACCTCCACACGGATATCATTGTCTTCCCGGAATCTGATCCGACTAACCGCACCGTCCTCTGTCGACACGGTGGCTGGCCCACTTGGTCCGGCGACTCCACCATTTACTTCCACCGCCAAGCCGACGATGGATGGTGGAGCATTTTTCGGATCGACTTGCCCAAAGATTTTGAACTGACCGGATCGATTTCCCCTAGCCGAGTCACACCGGCTGGACTTCATTCATTCACTCCTGCGGCTATGCACGACGGTCAGCGAATCGCCGTAGCCACGCGCCGCCGTGGCAACAACTTTCGTCATATTGAAATTTTCGATGTGGTGTCGCAGAAATTTCACCCAATTACTGAGTTACTGAACCCTAATTTCCACCACTACAATCCGTTTGTTTCGCCGGAGTTTGGTTTTCTCGGTTATCACAGATTCCGAGGCGAGTCATCAGCCTCCGGCGATTCGATAATTCCACATCTCGGTTACGCGACGTCACCAATCAAAGGACTCCGAATGTTTCGGCTCAATGGATGTTTCCCTTCGTTCTCTCCAAACGGCGATCTGATCGCGTTTAATCAGGATTTTGATTCCAACTCCGGCCTAAAAATTGTCAAATCAGACGGTTCAAAGAGATGGTCATTGATCAAAGAGCGAACATCGTTCTACAGCTGCTGGTCTCCGACGGAGAGGAACGTGATTTTCACATCACTGGGACCGATCTTTGATTCGGTAAAAGCCTCAGTCCAGGTTGCTCGAATATCATTCGAATCTGCAAATTTTCTTGAGGATGATCGTGAAGATGTCCCAGTTGATATAAAAGTCCTCACTAGAGAAGATACTGGTAATAACGCATTCCCGTCGTGCTCGCCCGATGGCAAGTTCCTTGTGTTCAGGTCCGGCCGTTCGGGACATAAGAACTTGTACATAGTTGACGCCGTTAATGGGGAATTAAACAGTGATGGAATTCGTCAGTTAACGGAGGGGCCATGGATTGACACGATGCCAAGCTGGTCGCCAGACGGCCAACTCATTGCTTTTTCATCGAATAGACATAACCCTGACAACGTGAATGCTTTCAGTGTATATGTGGTTCGGCCGGACGGCACGGATCTCCGGAGGATACACGTGGCCGGACCAGAAGGATCGGGTGATGTGGATACCGAGAGGATCAACCATGTGTGCTTCAGTGCAAATGGGGAGTGGCTGCTGATGACTGCCAACTTGGGGGGAGTGACGGCGGAGCCAGTGTCGGTGCCCAATCAATACCAGCCATATGGTGATTTGTATGTGGTGAGGTTGGATGGGAGTGGGTTGCAGAGGTTGACTTGTAATTGGTATGAGAATGGCACGCCAGCGTGGCACCAGAGGGATGAGTTGCTGGATATGGGACGGTTGGGCTTGGGATGCCAGGTTGGAGATAAGTTGCAGGGTCAATTCGATGAGCCGCTCTGGATCCGTTGTGATTTTTAATTCCAACACCAACGAATTCAGGTAGTTAGAATATCATTTTTTTTAGAAAAATTCTAATAGCGTTTCATAAAATTTTAAAATTACAATTTAATAATAGAGTTATGTTTTGAGTTTGTAAGTTTTTTATTTATAATTTGAGTGTAGAAAATTTATTTGGTTATAAGTTTTGAAATTTTTAATATGAGATATGATATTTGATTCAAAAACTGAAAATTCATAACCAAACATACAACTTAAAATTCTATTCAAAGCACACAAAAAAAAAATTTAAAATTTTAAAAATATTTTTTATTTAAAATATAAAAATAGCAAGTGCAAAAAAAAAAAAAAAACGACACTACTCCGGTCAACCAGCCAGACGTCTAGGGAACTTCCGGAAGGATGACCGGATAGACGTGTTTGCAAAAGTACGTGTGGAATCAGTTTTTAAAAACTGTAACCAAACACCACACTCAAACCACCAAACAGAGCCTATGGGTGTGTTTGGTTTGTGTTTTGAGATAAATTTTCAAAAAAAAAAAATTTGGAGAAAAAGTTTAGAAATTTTTTTGGTTTGTTTGTATATATTTTGAAAATAGTTTTAGAGTTTGAGAGTTTGGGATGATTTGATATTTTGTTGTAGTTGAGTAAATATATATGAGAGAAAAAGTGATTAAGAATGAGAGAAGAGAAAGAAAAAGTGATTGATTGATGTGTAGGAAAGAGAAAGTCATTTTGAAAAAAAAAAATTTAAAAATTTTCAACCAAACAAAATTTTAAATTTTTTTTTTTTTTAAATTGTGTTTGAAGAGTTAAACCAAACAAGGTGGATATGTTTCTAGTTGGTTTTTAGTGTCTACTAGAGAAGCTCGACATACAAGTGTAATCACAAGAGTTTAATTTCTTGATATTTTTCTAAAATGCTTTGTGCTGCTCTGCCATCGAATTTCTCAATTTTCTGAGTAATTTTTCTAAAGCTGACATTACAAGTTGCTGGTGTTTTGAAAGGCTGGATATTAATTGGGCTTTCAATTAGTGTAACTTCATGAGTCAACAATCACGAGGCTTAAACTGGATGTACTTATTACTGATACCACAACGTGATATCACTGTTATACCCAGTACTTACTCCTAAACTGGATGTACTTATTACTGAAAAGTTGCCTGAGTTTGGAGAAACCGTCTCATCTTGTATGCTATGAATATGCAACCAGTGTTAGTGGCCGCTATATTTTGGTCCTACCGTTATGATAATCTTTTTTTAGCATGACAAGCCAGTTGCATTTATCTCAAAAGCCTATTTGGAAAAAGTTGTTAGCATGACTTTTTCATTCACAAAATTGATATGACATGATACGGTTTCATAGTCGTTTCATGTTGATATTCATGCACTTTTTGATTGATCAAAGCCTCAAGTTAACAAATTACTGAAGGAGATCTCCTAAATATGATAAATTGGACGGTCTTAGGCTGCTTTAGCAAAGTTTTTTTGTTGTTCCACCACCAACTGCTGATGGTTCTTATCCTCTCTTCTTTGCCAACCTTCAGATCTTTGGCAAAGAAGTGCTTTCTAACCTCTTACTGCAAGCCAGCAAACCAATAAGTGACAAGGATCTTGAATAATGACTCTTCAATTCTTCATCCCTCTCCCTTTCCTTTTAAAAATATAAGGGCATTGTATCTTCTGTTTTTTTCTTTTTTGTTTCCTTATCAGGTTTGGGACAAAAGGTTTGTGACTTTGGGTTCTTTTCAAATAATGCAGGACCAGAGGATGGACAAGAAGTCATCAGATCAATATGTACCTGACAGCAGCAATAATAGTGCGGATGGAGGAAAGAATGGATGGAATAGCTCTGCTTCTGATATTACTGGGGATGAAGGAGGCACCTCTAATTCCTCCCTTGACGCTTTTTTTTAGTTAGAGAGATTTAGGGAAGGATTTGAAAAGGAAAGGAAAAAGATGTGTAAATTAGATGAAATGTAGGTATATTTTATTCACATTTCACTTATCTTTTCAAATTTCTTCTCAAATCCTCCAACCAAACACAGTATGAGACTGTCTCATCTAGGAAGAAGCCAACTGGGCAGTCACTCAGAATGACAGATGATTATATACTTCAGAGATACGCTTTTACAAAGGAAAGGATTGAAGTATACCCAGTTTTTATCCTGAAGAATCATCATTCTTTGTGGAGAAACTCACTAGATCATAATTTGTGGTGTGACTAATTGTGAAGACTTAATTTTAGTTTGAGCATGCTGTATGAAGATGTCGTCATTCTTTGTGGAGAATCTCACTAGATCATAATTTGTGGTGTGACTAATTGTAAAGACTTAATTTTAGTTTGAGCATGTATATCAATTGCTTTGTTATAGCCTCCTTTTGTTTTGTGGAAGAGTTTTGTTGATGTAATGTAAAATCAAAAGGAATGCAGCCACGTAGGGAGAATCAATTCGCGAGCTCTGTAGTTGGGGGGATGGTCCATTTTTGGGGCTGCCTTGAGTGAAATGCATGTTTTCCATTGGCCGAAGGCCGCTCACGCCTTGTCCTTTTGAGAGAAAAATCCAAAGATATTTTTGGGAAAAAATCTTTACAAATAAGTTTTCAAAGATAATCAAACTAAATAAATTTTCTCAAAAAAAATTTTCAAAACTTGTTTGGTTTACAAGTTTTCCAAACAAATCTCTCTCACATACATCAAATCAGTCACTTTTTTCAAAACTCTCTCTCAAAATAATTTTTCAAAACTTCTTTTGAAAAAAACCAAACTAAACAACTTCTCGTACTTTTTATCTCTAAAACTTATTTCCCAAACTCAAACCAAACATTGGTTTGAGTTTTTTGAATTAAATTTTTTAAAAATTGAGTTTTTTATTTTTCGTGTTTTTTTGTTTTTAATGAATATTTTTAAAATTTTAAACATTTTTTTTACTTTTTTAGATGCACCTTACTTAGATGTATTTAAAAAGTAAAAAATTTATAAAAACATATTTTTAAAAATTAGTAAATATATAAAAATACAAAAAAAATATACTGAATTCTCATATTTTTTTATATTTTTGGTATTTAATGAATTTTTAAAAGGTTTTTTTCAATTTTTTTTACTTTTTAGGTATATTTACGTTAGGTATGTCTAAAAATTAAAAAAATTGTTTAAAATATTAAAAAAATTCAATAAAAACAAAAAAATACAAAAAATAAAAAAATAAAATTTTCTAAAAAATATTTTTGAAAAATGATAACTAAGCATATTGTTTTTTTGAGAATTATTATTGTACAGATTGACCAAGTAGAAGAGATAAATTATTGTTTATTTTGTTACAATTTTATGGGACTGTGTTGTACCTGCCCGTCACTTTTTTTTTTTTTCTTTCTTTTGTTTTTTGGGTTAGACAGCGAGGACATAATGATTAAACTTGAGAAGCAATCTTTTTTCTTTGAGAAATGGTCGGCAGCTTAAATTAAACGATTTCATTTTGTGACATTTAAATGATAAAAATTTAAGTTACTAAGTATTTTTTTTTTCATATTAATTAGTAATTTTTTCTTTCCTTTCTGACAAATATCTTTATGGTCAAGCTTCTTTTCAATCTGAGATCAGACTGAAGCATACTGTTCAACTTGTGGGAGCTGATGATCCGAACCGTTCAATGTGTAGAACTTATCGAGTATTTTATCTCTGTAAAAAATTACACTGATCGGATATTGATAGTTACTTGATCGGATGAAATTTCTATCAACAATAAATATAATTTTCAAAATAAATTGTTGACTAAAAGCCGATCTGATCAAATAGCTATCGATATCCGATTAACGTAATTTTTGGTAGAGATAAAGTACTCAACAAACTCTACACGTTAAATGGTTTGAATTATCAAAACAGGACCTGTGGTAAACCTCACAGACCCAACAATACTGTTCGGTCCACAAAATAAATTGGAGACAAGCCTGGCCCTATCTTTATATTAATCATTTGTTTCATACTCAGCATTGCCATTTGGCATCATCAAATATGAGTAGGGACAGTTTCCGAAACAAAAATGCTAGAGGCCTCAAAAATTCTACCAAAAATTTTACCAAATGTCTCACATGGGTGTGGGACCCACATAAAAATTCTACCAAAAGTTTTACTAAATGTCTCACATGGGTGTGGGACCCACATTACCAAATGTCTCACATGGGTGTGGAACCCACATACCCATGTGAGACATTTGGTAAAACTTTTGGTAGAATTTTTGGAGCCTCTAACATTACTCTTTGCGAAATTCTGTCTAGTAAAATCTCTCAGTGCATTTAAAGATCCCATGGTCATAAATAAGATCACACCATCATTTTTGGTGGGAGATGAAAGAAAATTGCATAATGCTACATTTCATTAATTTTGGACCTCTAAATCTAATTCTTAATGATATGATAAGCACTTATTGAATAATTTTTGTATTTTAGTGGGATTCTTCAGTAACGTGACTTATGACACATCGTTTGCGGTTGGTTTAAGAGTCCAAAATTAGTGGTCCAAAGCATTTTACAAAAAGATTATCAAAATCCTATTCTTTTTCTTTTTTTTAATTACTGGGGACAATATATTAAAAGCGTACACAAGTCTAGGGTAAGAAACCCCATTAACATCACCATGCAATTGGTTTACCACAGATGGAGGAACATGAAGCAAAAAATGTAAACCCTTTGCAGTGGTGTAGTCTAGGTTAGTTATAATATCCACGTCTCTGTTAGTTTTATGGTAGATTGTGATTAATTGTTTGAACTCCCAATCTTCTCATAAGAAACCTGCCATCAGAGATGAGATTATAAGACCATCTCTAACCCTGAACCAAACCTGGCATCAAATTTAAAATTTGGCAAAAAAAGCACTTTTTCATGCTCCAACGGTTTCACCAAAGTGGTATCAAATTGAGAATTCATCAAACAAATCATCAAAGTGAGAACAGTGTACACATTTCAACAAAACACTGTGCGTGACCGTTGGAGAGAGGAACCGGTCAACCAACCTGGCCGGTTGACCAACCGGTCGACCTCTGCGTCAAGGTTGGTGTGAACTATCAAGTGGTTGGTTTGAACTGCTTGGTTTGAACCTTGGGCATTAGGAGCAACCGGTCAATCGGCCAGTTGACCGGCCGGTTGACCCACCGGTCGACCGGGTTGAGTAATTCGATTACAGTTTTGAGGCTAGCAAGAACAGGTTTGAACTGGTTGGTTTCATGTTGTTTGAGCTGGTTTATTTTGACATAGTTTATTTTGTGGATTATAAATAATTTGAAGGGTGATATAAATTTAAATTTTCTTCAAAATATAAATAAAATTATTACCTTTTACGTACATATTTTGACAACTAGCCGTTACAATAATAAATTACCGTTGGATTGACAGAATATTTTGAAAATTTATCGACAATAATAAATTACCGTTAGATGGACAGAGTATTTTGAAAATTTATGGTTGATGATGTGCTCTATAAAATAGATCTGATTTCTATATCAAGACAGAGTATTTCATTTTCAGAATAGCATTACGTTTATATGTTGTGAGTTTTGTTTCTTTTGTGTCATTACATATTTTTTTTCCTTGAAATTTTAATTACTAGTATCTGAATAAATTATTTGATTCTGAGTTTGAGCTTATATCATTATAATATTTTTCAGTAAGTGTACTGTATTTTTTTCAAAGTATGGAAGATTTCGAAATGTTTGAAGAATCACAAATGTTGGAGCAAAATATTAATATTAATTTTATGTCAGAATCTTCACGAGAGCAGAACACGCAGAACAGTGATAATCATTTTATTTCAGAAACTTCTCGTGTTTCTCGTGGTAAAGCGTTCACAATTATAGAAGATGAAACTTTATGTAGATCTTGGTTAGCAATCTCTCAAGATCCCATTACTGGTAATAGTCAGACTATGGCTATATTTTGGGAGCGAGTACTTGTTTATTTTAACTCACAATTGAGCAGTGAATCAAATCGAAACTGTATTTCTTTGTCTCACCGTTGGTCTGTCATGCAAAAGGCAATTAATAAATTCTGTGGTTTTCTTGAACAAATTCAACTGAGGCAACAAAGTGGAACAACTGAGGCAGATATGGTAAAATTTATTTGTATTATTAAATATCAATTTTCTTTTCTAAATGTATAATTGTTATTGAAATCTTTGTAATTTCTTATTTAGGTCACTGAAGCGAAGCGAAGCGGATGTATCATGCAATATAGAAAAAACACTTCACATTTGATACATGTTGGGATATTTTGGCCGAAGTTGGAAGTGAGATGAATTTCGATCAAAAAGAAGCACGCAACATGTTGATCCATGTTCGAATCTAGCAACTAAATTTGAGGCTTCTCAATCCAACCAGAATGATGCGATGCACGAACAACCATCTAATACATCAACACGACCAATTGGTACTAAGGCAACGAAAGAGAAGCTGAAGAATCAAACAACGCATGATAGTAGATTTGATGAAATGGCTGCCAACCAATCCAAAATTGTTGAAGTGTTATCAACTATCTCCGCTAGAACTATTGAGCAAGATGAACAAAAGGCGATAAACCGTGAGCAGAAGGCTACAGAGCGTCGAAGACAGGCCGAAGATAGGGAGGAGCAACTAAAACTCCTATCTATGATGAATGAAAGAGAACAACGAAATGAAGATCATAAAATAATGTCAATGGACATGACAATTTTAAATCCTATGCAAAGGGCGTACTACGAAGATCTTCAACAACAGATTTTATTTCGATCAACTAGTAGATTGCCTTGAAAGGTTCTGTATTAGTGGGTTTTATCTATTGGTTTTATTATTTAAAATTATTACATCTAACTTCTTTTGGTTAGTTTTATTGGTTTTATGAATTTTTGCCATGTATTTTTGCCATATTTCAAGTTCAATGTCTAATTGTTGCCATGTTTTTTGCATAGGGAGATCTTTGGCTTGTACTTGAATGTGGTTTTCTTTTAATTAACCTCGTCTTCTTTAAAATGATATTTCAAGGGAAGCCAATGACAACTATAACATGATTTATACCACAAAATCATAAATGGTTAATGACCTTTTTGTAGCATTTTCAGAATGTACATAATAATGTCCTTTGTCAAATAGGCATTAAAATGAAAAACCACAATATGAAGTGATAATAACTGCATAGGCCAATGTCATAACTGAATAGGTTTTAATTAATATCGTCCTCTTTAACAAACTGACCCAACAAACTGTAGTTAAAATTTCCAAATACTGAAACTAAAACAAATACATAATGTGAAATACATCAACAGTCATTATGTGGTGGTGGTGGTGGTGGTGGAGGAGGGTAGTAGTGATGGTATATGTCATTTACGCGATGCTCAATCGTATCTACGCGATGCTTAATATCCACACGGAATTCACCAAATTGTTGAATTAATGAATTCTGTGCAGTGGCAAATGTATCAAACTGAGTACCCAACGAATTGACCTGATTAACCATTTGTTGTTCCCATTGAACGCGTTCGTTATAACGTTGTTCTTCCATGGCCAAAAACTCAGTCCAATATTGAGGTTGTTTATTTGATGGCATCACATTGGCAGGACGACCTTCTGGAGCATCATCTGGTGGGACTTCATCTTCTGAATCGTCTGCAGCATTAACACTTCCCATTAAATTAGAGGCTGCACCAACACGAGTCACTGTATACTGATTAATGGGTGAGCGGATTTTGATCTCCGTTTCATCTACAAGGCGAACCCTAAAATGTTTGAAAATTTTGGTCAACAGTGCCCCAAACAGTAATGACCGGCCCATGAATTGACCTTGATTTGCGATTATCATTTCTTTCATAATTATGTAACACAAATCTAACTTGATTCCAACTTCAAAACAGTATAACAAATAGGCATTAAAATATGGGACCGCATCATGATGTCCTTTTTTTGGGGTGACATTTTCTACAATCCACCGGTGGAGAATCCGAAGATAAGGTTTTAAATGTCTTGCTTGTAAATTAGTCCCAGTAAATCTGCTCCGATAAATAGTAGTATATACATCAGTAGCATTACCAACGATATTAGCTAACTCAGCCTCAGTCTGAAAATGGATATTTTCATCACCTAACCCAACTCCAATAATGCTGGCCAAAGTAGGAATATCAAACTGTATACCCTTTCTTTTCACGTATGACAAAAGAGTGAAATTTCTATCTTCTTCATGAGTACCTCTTAGGTGAACATAAAATAGAGATACGAGCCGCGGATATACTTTTTGGGGTAAATTAATTAAATTGTGCCATCTCATTGCTTCAAGTTTACTAACTAATAGTGCATCATATTGAGATGGCAGATTTACCCTCCTCCCTGTTACAATCGGCCGGCTGGAGAAGTTTGGAAAGGCTAGTGCATGACTTTCACTGAGAAAATCATCAGTAGGATATGACTGATTTTGAGGCTACTGTTCTTCGCGTCGTGGAGGGTTAGAACTTTTACCAACTTGTGGTCTCGTTCTTTTAGTTCTAGGCATGATGTCAATATCTGTTGTATTTGAATAAATATGTGTTACATATAAAACCTGAATTACAGGTGGCTTGGTGTTCTTAATGAAAATATTAACTTAGAATTCAAATGAATATAGTTTTAATATTACAATGCATATTAAAATCAAAAAACATGACCAACTTGTAGTATGCATACTAACATGTGCATTTTCATATTACATGTTCAATAAACTGAACTGCATACGGAAGTGCATAATTACATATGATGATATTAAAATGAGGCATAGTAATTACATGCAGTTTGTATACTGAAGTGCATACTAATTACATGTTCATTTGTCATATTACATGTTCAATTTCGTGAAGTGCATATTGAAACTATAAAACGAGGCATATGCCAGTACATAGAAGTTAATTTGTAAAATAGCCATCATGTTAATTTTTCAAATATTGAACATATAATTTGATTCAAACATGAATTTTATACTCCTAAGAAGGTTAAAGTTGAACAAATAAAACATAAAGTTGAACAAATACAGCATACACACTGAAAATATAGCATACACACTAAAAAGGGAAAAAAAAAAAACAAAGGGCCCGTTGACCAACCGGTTGACCCGTGCCATTAATGTAAAATTTACCTTGATTTTGATGTTGTCTGCTTGTTCTTGTTCTTGTTCCTGTCTTTTTTGATGCAGATGTTTCCCTTGGTGACTCTGTGGATTCACACTTACAGTATACTGAATATGCAGAGGTTGGGATTAGATTTTGGTTAAGCCAAATTTGAAGGCACTGTGAATTACACTCTCTGGATTTTGATGGCAGAGGTATTCAGTGTGTATTTTGATGGCAGAGGTATTCAATCTGTGGGAGAGGTATTCAGTGAAAGTTGTGAATATTTTGATGGCAGGCTTGTATACAATTTTCAATTGATATAGAGGCTCCATTCTTGAGGTAGGTGGTGAGGAAATTAATACTCAACAACCTTATGCAGTGTGTAAAATGAGGCATGGTACATGGAATGAATTGAATGCATGGTAGCTGGTATGTGTAAAATGAATGGTAGGTGGTTCAAACGTATGCAGTGTAGTGTGTGCACAAATAATTGAAGACATTATGATTTGTAGGTGGAATGCATTTATCTACATTCATGTTCAAATAATTAAAGACAAATTATTGAAGGCTTATTAAGTGTTTTTTTACTTTGTATGTCGAATGCATTTTAAGTGAGGTAATAAATGAATGGCAAGATCAACATCAGTAAATCAATGGCACATCAATTATGATTAAGACATTATTATGAAATTATGATTATGTATAAATAATGATTATGCAGTACTTTGAGGTTTTATTATTACATTAAGAAGACTAATTAAAGACATTATTATGAAATTATGATTATGCAGATCAACATCACTAATTATCTTTTAAGACATAATTATGAAATGTGCATAAATGGATGTGGTATTATGATTTGTGGCACATCAACACAAAATTGAAGACATGATTATTAAATTTATGTGATATTATCATTGTAATTCTCATGAATTGAACACTGCACAATTCTGAATATTAAAGATTGAATCATTACAACAGCAGATCATCACATAACTTCTGAATTACTTAGTTCATATAGTGCTTAGACACATGAAGATTATAAACAAGACAACCTTTCATTCCAAAACTAGAAACAAAATTACATGTATTGATGTGGTGAATTTAGTGTTCACCATAAAGATGCCACATATGTTCTACTAAATCATTACAGAGGGCATGATATGCATCCTTATCTCTAATACCTAAATGACGAGACAAAAATGTTTGGAAGTCATTGGTAGAAGTAGAGGAAAGTTGCACTGGTGTGTTGGTTGATGAAATTTCATAATTGAAATCAAGGTACTCCTCCCTCTCATCTTCGACAATCATATTATGTAAAATAATGCAAGTCCTTATTATGTCGGCAAGCATTTTCGAATCCCAAAAACGTACAGCACCACCTATAATTGCGAATCGAGATTGAAGAACTCCGAATGCCCGCTCTACATCTTTCCTGGCAGACTCTTGCATCATTGCAAAATGCTGTCTCTTTGCTCCTTGGGGAGAAGAAATTGTTTGAACCAGTGTTGCCCATTGAGGGTATATACCATCAACAAGGTAATAACCCATATCGTAATTATGTCCGTTAATCATGTAATGGACAGGGAGAGCTTTACCTTGCGCAAGATCAGAAAACAAAAGCGATCGGTCCAACACATTCAAGTCATTGTGTGAGCCAGGCATTCCAAAAAATTCATGCCAAATCCATAAGTCATAAGATGCTACTGCATCAAGAATAATGGTTGGCTTCTTTTGATGGCCTACATATTGACCTTGCCATGCATTCGGACAATTTTTTCATTCCCAATGCATGCAATCTAAACTTCCCAACATGCTAGGAAACCCCCGAACCTCCCCAATAGCAAGTAATCTAGCAATGTCAGTTGGTGTCGGAGATCTCAGATATTCTTCACCAAATATTTCAATCACTGAATTACAAAATTGTTGCAAACTTTGAATTGCAGTACTTTCCCCGATACGTATGTAATCATCAACTGCATCGGCTGCAACACCATATGACAATATTCTCATCGCTGAAGTCATTTTTTGTAGGGGAGATAATCCAAGTACATAAGCTGCATCTTGTTTTTGAAGAAAATATGAATTGTGTGCTTGGATTGCATTCAAAATTCGTACATATAAAGGACGGCGCATTCGAAAACGTCTCCGAAATACTATAGACGAGCACACTAGATTTGCAGCAAAATAATCTGCAAACAATCTGTCATGACCCTGCCTTCTATTTCTGTGTATATACCTGTGACCTACAACAGAACCACCTATCTTCTTTGACCTATCACTCTTCAAAATCTGAAGCATATTAGTATTATTCTACTTATAAGCTCCTAAAAGTGCGACAATATATTCATCATCAGAGGAAGAGGAAGAAGAAGAGGATGAAAATGAAGTCAATACGATGGATTTGAAGGTATTCATTATGCTCTGTTTTGTTTAAGCTATGATCGTATCAGTTATGTGGAGTTGTCTGGCATATGGATAATGGATTTATATGAGAGCATAATTCATATGCCAGACATATATATATATATATAATGGAGGGAAAAAGAAATAGATATAATGGAGGGAAAAAGAAATAGGAAAAAGAATTGGGAAGAAATTGAGGGAAACAAAAAAATATATATATATTTGCCTGACCGGTCAACCCGCCGATCGACCAACCAGTCGCCCCTTCCTAGTTCACAAACAGTGGGTTCAAACAGTTCAAAACGGTTAAAAAAAAATTATGTTTATCGGTCGAGCAATCGGTTCACTCACGGAATTTGATGCGCCGTTGGAGCCAACGATATCAAATTCAGAAAATGAGATATTTTTTACTCAAGTTTAATAAAAAAAGAAGTTCAAGATTGGAGATTCTTTAAGAATCTTTGTGTTTAATTTCTAACTTCACTAGCTCTATTACACCATATAAATAAATAAATGAATAAAAGCACTTCACTAGCTCTATAGCTTATGATCAGCAAATTAAAGATGAAAAAAAAAATGATTAAGGCTATATTATGTTTAGGAAAGTCAAAGATAAGATACGTTGTAAATCCCCTTGGGTTGGGTCCAGGTTTGTCCGGACTGAAGGAGACAGTTTAACATATCCCCTGACATGATTAATGATGTCTTACCCTCAATATTAGGAAGCTTCCTTAATTTGTGTTATGTTTGGACTAAAAATTTTAGGAATTATTTGTGAGGGAAAAAAGATAGAGAGAGAGGAAAAATGAATGAAATTGAAACTAATATTGTTTTTTTTTTCAAAAATCTTTAATCAAATTCTTGATCCAAATGCGAGATGAATAAGAAAGAAAAAAAAAAAAAAAGGGGAATGCAGAATTTGAATTTAGGAGTTTTTTAAGTTTTCACTTTGCTGACATATGTATCCAGCTAGCAAGCCTTGACATATACTAAAAAGAAACATGCTTTTTTGTTAACTTTTTTCTCCTTTTTAGTGGTTTTATTTGTCTCTCTTATCTACCTCCCAGTCCTATCTCTACTTGCCAGCCAGCTAAAAAAACTTTGGAAAATGACTAGGTTTTGATTGCCTTGAAAATTTACGAAAAGAAAAAAAAAATCAAGTAATCAATTGGGATAAATCCTACCCACACAAGTCTCTTTCATTTCTGCAATGTCCCTTCTCTTCCATAATTGGGCTAATCACTATTCTATTTATTCAGATCTAACACTCTTAACACCAATTAGAATCCAATGCTAGAATTGGGAAACCAAAAAAAAAGATTCTGGGTCTTGCGATAAATGGTGATTTTGGTATGGGTTTTGTCCTTTTCTGATTATCAGTTTCCAGTTTTGGCCTACATGGATTAAAAATTAATATTTGGAGTATTTTTTAAACATATTGGGTTTTGCAAGATTCTGTACCCATTGATTCTTTTGTTTTTGTTTCGATGAATACGAATGATTAATGAATCTTGGGTCTACCACATAATTTCTTGGAAAGTCAAGAATCTGGTTTGGGTGTTGTGAGTTGTGAGTGAGTGAGGGAAAAATATAATGGATGATTTTGGGAATGGTGTAAGTGGATGGAGTTGGGAAGAGAACAAATTGTTTGAGTTGGCTTTAGCAGTGGTTGACGAGGAAGACCCTGATCGGTGGGAGACGGTGGCAGCCATGGTTGGGGGAAAGAAGAGCGCACTAGATGTTCTGAAACATTATGTGATCCTCTTGGAGGACTTGAAATTCATTGAATCTGGCAAACTTGATCACAAACTTGGAGACACTCAGACCTGCTTCCAAGTTGAGTGACCAACAATATCACAAGTATTTACTCTCTCTCTCTCTCTCTCTCTCTCTCATGCACCCACTCGCAAAACAACAGTTTATGTTTGGAAAATTATACAAAAATTTTTATTGCTCTAGTGTATGCTATGTATTGAACAAAACAGACAATTGAGCAGAGATCTCGAATTTGTTAATTGAACATGTGAATTATGTTCTTAACTTCTCTTTGTTGCTCCATTCTGATTCTCATTTTATTCATTTCATGTTTGCTATTTTGGAAATATAGGGTTGCAAAAACTCAATTAGAATTTACTGTGGCGTTTTGCTGTCAACACCCTTACGTATCACTTGTTGGAATTCTGTTACTTGTCTACATGTTTGAATGATGCTTTTAATTATATTATGATTCAAAACTGGATCTATGATAAGCAGAGTATTCTTCATCATAGATAGATTGCTCAAGCTGATGAGTTTTGGGATCTCTGCGGCAGGCGGGCTTAAGCTGAGATACATCAAAGGATTTTGATTTAATGTCAGTATTATACATATACATATACCCATTTAAGCATATGAATAGCAAGAGTATGGTTTAGGCCTTCATGGTCTGCCTCTTTGCTGTATATATAGCAGAATTAGCAGTATATCAGATAAAATTGGAGTTCATTTGGCAAACAGGTAGGTTGGAAATAGTTTTTAGAACAATGACTCACCAGATCTACTCTTCCAATTTTGAAATAAAATCACAAAAGCAAAATCAAATTACTCTGATCTTTTTTCCTTTTTTCTTTTCTGTCATACCTTTGTTTTCAGCTTCCTGGTTCAATTGGACATAAAAGACTAGTCATTGAAGCACTTTGATTTTCAGTCAAGCTAGCTCATAACTGCTCCGAGGACACAGAAGCAACAAAGCTGCAGGTTTTCTAAGTGAAAGTATGTTGATTTATGTGCTTTTTATTGTGTGTAAGGTGTGATCAATGCCTTGTTTGTAAAAACACAAGTTGTCAGCCAAATGCAAATTCAGAAGGAAAAAAAAAATTGACATTTCAAACTATATATACATGTGGAAGTTTGGGAGTTTCTGTTATTGAACTCTGATTCATAATAATAGTAATATATTGAGAAGCAATGGCAGGTAGCTATTAGCTTTATTCTAGCAGATGTTTTCGGTATTTTCAATTGGAGAATATTAAATCTGCACTTCATTTTCGTTGTATTCAGAGTGAGAAAAATGGTTGCATATGGATCCATTCAACAACATGAGTGTAAAGAATTTTCTTAATGTTGCCTTTGAATTGAATTTGTTGAAGGAAGAGAACCAGCTGCTTCTTTTTTTGGTGTGTCTGTGTTTTTGTGTGTGTGAAATCAGCATCATTACTGAATGAAGAGAGGGAGAAGAATAAAAAGTTTGATAATTTTTTAGCACCATCCACTTCTGTATTTTGAAAAGTTGCTCACTGGCTTGCAATTTTTTTTTTTTTTTTTTTTTTTTTTTTTTAAGTCAAGTCCATTTATATGAAATTTTCCTTAAAGTAAGTCATTTTTTTAGACGGTGTTTTAGATTGATTGTGATGACAACTAATGCAATTAAGAACGCTGTTACTGCTTTCTGGAGACAGAGATCTAAATGTTCTTCTAAAACTAAATTAGATATAGCAAAATTATATGAAATTTTCGAGCATGGAATCATTTTGTACAAGATTCACTGACAAACTTAAATAATAATAATAAAAAAAGATTTGAGAAACAGGATGACTCTGGGTGACCCTGTGGGTGCCTCAACAAAACAAAGACCTCTGCCCTCTTTAGGGCTTGTTTGGCTTCTCCTCCCAGCAGATGAAACTTTTCTAACTGCAGTGGAGCATATACCATACATATCATCCCAATTTTTTCTTGCCTAACAACAGAAGAAAACTAACTTTCACAAGCTACACAACGAAAAATTATTTAAATTGTTCAGTTGGAGAAGTCAGAATAACATCGAAATCACTCAATGTCCATTCTGCCACTTCATCTTTGTCACTAACAAATATTTCAGTTCCCACATCAAGAGATGTCCATATTCTTCTTGCCGGAGCAGTTCCCGGATCCTGCAGTAGAAGAAGAAAGCCTCCGTCAGCTATCATACATCTATAAAAATTAAAAATTAAAAATTAAAAAATAAAAAGAAGATGAAGAAGAAGTATGCTTCTACAGGAGGTTTTTTTAAATTACTGACCTGATAGAAGTAGAGTCTACTGGAAAGGCCACCAACATCGAGCTCCCAAGTTCTAGCATCCCCAACCCAACCGTCTCCTTGTTTAGTTGGATATCCATACTCGGCCCAGATTGGATGAGGCAGCAACTGAAGCAGCTCCTGTGCCTGGGGATTGCTGTAAGGATCACAAGTGCTATAAGGTTTTTCCAAGTGCCGGGCATTCCCAGGAGCACAGTAGTAGTGATAAGCCGAATAAGGGAAGTTTGCAGTATCATTCCTGTAAATTTTTGTGTTGTTTGGAGTGATGTGGAATGGCGGACAGTTCCCCAAACTCGTACTGCTGCACCAAGCTTCAGTATTGGGGTTAATGATCATCTCACTGTACCTGGTTATGTCGGTGAGCACATCTCCATCACAGGGTGCACCATTATTCTTCCAGCAGCTACCTATATCTATTAGGTAGAACTGGCTCTTAGGTCCACCCCCTTGCTTCACATCCAATGTCAATCTGACCTTGAAATTAGGGGACTCTGGAAGCTGAAACACAATTAATTTGTGACTTATATTAGCCTTTCTGAAAATATTGAAAACGGAGAAGGCTTACTCCCTGGATCAATCCTTTTGACTTGAGTAGTTAAGAAACACAAGAAAGAGTGGCTGAGCACCAAAATGGAATGTCTGTCTCAGCCTTTGTCAGTCAACTTGTTTCATAGTAATGTCAAGTAAATAGTTGTATAACTGGAGTTCAATGAAGTTTAGGAGGAACCAGAAAAACAAATGTTCTCTATTTGTACCTAGATTTAAGTTTTACATTGATGAATATGCTTCATGTGGTATAAGAAATATATGGTCTGCCTATTTGACATTTCAGTTATTCTTTCTTTTCTTTGTTTACCAAAAAATAAAATCTAGTCTCACCCATAACCCCAGTACCATGATGCTGAATGTCAAACAACTAAATCATGCATGCACCAGCAAACATTTGTGCTGTGTTTGGAGCTAGAATTTGTCAAGGGAAACGAAGTTACTTAAAATATTCATGTCTTACGGATAAGCAAACAAGAAAATTAATATTTTTCACAAATGCTATTAATTTTATTCTCATTTTCCTAACCCAAATAAAGTTAAATCTACCTTCTTTGACTTCATTTTCTTTTCCTAGTTTTTTCCTTTTTCTTTCCCTCCACAAATCCAATATCCAAACATAACTGCCATGTAACATTACCTGCATTCTAAAGGAAACCCATGCAGCTGGTGATCTACTACCCCAGACCAATCTTTTTCCATGCCTGTAGATTCTGTACCAGTCGAAACAGGTCTGGTAGAAAGTTTAATCTACAAATTATGAACCATGTATTTTTTATTTTTTATTTTAACCATGTATTTGATATGGAGTTTTATATTGATTAATATAGAACGAGTAATCCATTGAGGCATAAAGACAATAAAATATTCAATTATTTAATTGTCCCTTCATCAAAGTTAAATTTGAATTGATAGTCACTACTATACATTTTTCCATAAACATCATGGTCTAGAAAGGGGGTTCCTTCTCTATTTTATTGATGGAACAATTGTGGTATATGTTAGGTTTTTGTAATTGACAATCCCGTTTGAAAAAACTCCTTTCAGTTGTAATATCATTTGCTCTTTTGTTTCAGTGAAGTTATGAGTGTTTAGGTGCGAATCTAACCCGAATTGTGCCTATGCAAAGAAGTTTGTGATCTTAATCCTTTCATGCTTGCCACTTAAGCAAAAATGAAGTCGAAGTTGTTCGACCGCTCAAGTGGTCATTTGTGCGCTCAAGCGGAGAAAATAATCATCCAGTATTTTTGCAAAGCGTCTGAACTTCGGGGAAGTAAATATTACCACTCGAGCGGTAAATGTTGCACTCATGCGGACAGCCTATATGTTTTGCACCGCCTTTACTCACACCACTCGAGTAGTGAAGTGTGCGCTCGAGCGGTCTTCGTGATCCAATTTACTATAAAATACGTTGTTTGCTCATTTAGGGTTTAAACCATCCAGATTTTCAAAGAAGAAGAAAAAACAAAGCATTTTATGTTGGAGGGTGCTTTATGAGTGTTTCCTTGATAATGTAAGAGTGATCAATGGATCCATGAACTTTAAATCAACATCATCAAAGGATTTGTTTGTTTTCTTTTATTCACAAAATGGAGAGTTATTCTTCGGTGGATTTAGAGAACTTGGGCCTGAAACTTTAATGAATTCCGGAGTGGCTCATCATGATGGATTCAACATCAATGTTGTGAATTCAACGTTGGGCAAGACAATTCCGAGATGAAGACAGAAGAAGCACATCGAGGTCGGTTCAATTCGGGCATGAATTTACTAGGTAATTGAGGGTACACGTGTATAATTTCTTTTTGCCTTAGTGGATTGTTTTGTGGTTTTGACCCGTGATTTTTTTATTACAATTGGAGGCACTTCAATTGTGATCTTTCCACGTTAAATCAGTGTGTCGATTTGTCTTTAATTGTTTGATTGGACTTGTTATTCATTTTTTAAAATTGAAACATAATCACAAATCAATATCTCGGAAATTTTAAAGTTTTCAATATCATTGTGTCAAGTGAGGTTACCAAATCTCTATCTGCACATCTCAAATTACATTTTCCCAAACAGTATGAGCCAAACTATGCATTTTTCCTTTAAATTAGCCATTTGAGAACAGACCAAATCTTAGAACAAGTTTAAATTTGCAAAGAATGAAATGCAGAGGGATTGCACTTACAGTTTTGAGCATTCCTCTGGTGTCATAGTGATAGCCTCCAGAGAAACCTTTGGTTGCATCAGCTCTAAGGTACAACATCAGCCATGGATACAATTTTGAGGTTTGTAATTTATGACTAAAAACCCAACTTCCAACACCAACTTTCTTCTCCCAAACAACCTCAAAATAAGAAATCCCACTGATCCCACCTTTAATATCAGAATCCAAATCATAGGTACCACGAAAACCCCCCATCATTGTACCATTACTTGATAAACTCGTGGGTTGATGATACAAGAGGGGTTGATTCATACACCCATCTCCGAAACACGGAAATCTTCCAGGTTTAAAAGGGGGTACCTTCTTCCCATTCTCTGGACACAAACCAGACATTGTGTCATAGTTTCCATTTTTCAACATAATCATCCAAAATTGCCATGGTTTTGAATTTGGGTTGTCCAAAACTTGGCATAAAGAACCCAGATAAAGCTCCTTCTCCATTGCATAAAGGTCTGGATTGCTTAGAGCTTTTTGAGTCAAACCAGGGAATGGCTTCCCCACGCCAAGTTTGTTATCTGCCTCTGTTACTTTGTGATTCAGAGAATAATCTGCTTCTTTACAACATAGAACCAGAACATCTTAGAGAAAAAAAAATAAAAAAAACAAGTTAGAGGATATAAAAAGGGTAATCTGGAAAAATCAGGGAAATAGAGGGATTGAACCTATATGTGTTGTGGGATGCATTTAATTATAATAATAAAAGAAACAGATCAGTGAACTAAATATTCTAGGCATATAAATTATATAAAATAAAGAAAAATTAAAAGATGAAAAATTATCGTTGGAGTTATATATAGTAATTTGTGTTTTGAAGTGGGTGTGATTGACATACTTGAAAGATCAAAACAATCGGCAGCTCTGGGGCTACCCATGGAAGGAGCTTCTTGTTTGCCAACTTCATTGCAAAAGTTCCAAGCTTCGAAGGCTACTCTGAGTTCGTCTCTTGTCATTCCTGGGTCTCCCACCGCCGATGATGATGCAGACCCATCACTACTACTACTAATACTACTCACTTTATCTTTAACTTTCAGAGAAGAAGGTGATAAAGAAGATACACACAACAGCCCTACTACACTTGCCATGAAAAATTGCACAAGCAATTGATTTTCCATTGCTGTTTCCAAGGAGGGGGCACAGATCAGATCAGATCAGATCAGATTAGAGAAGCTAATTCATTAGATCCCTTCTCCTCAGAATTGGATCGCAGCATCTAAGACTGTGCGGCGGTTGGGATTCAGAAAATAAAAAAATAAAAAATTTACAACCCAACTATGTTTTTATCTGTTGATAAAGCCAAAACTGATCAGATAAATTAAGGTTTAGTTTTGTCCAACCAAACTGATCAGATAAATTAAGGTTTAACACTATGATTGGGAAGGTAAGAGACGAGAGAAAAGATAGGATTACTTAAGTAATAAGATTAAGTAATAAGAGAAAAGAAAAGAAAAGAAATGATTGTGATTTTTTTTTTTTTTTTTTGGATAAGGAAAGAATAAAAGAAAAGAAATGATTGTAATTTCTCTCATTCTTGTTTGGTTAGGTTTCATTAAGAGAAAATAAAAGTAATTATTTTATGTTATATTACCAAAATAATCTTTTTATATTTTCAATCATTTTATTTCTTTTATTTTTATAGGGATAAAATTGGTATTATAAAAATAGTGGTTTCTTTTCTCTCTCAATCTCTCTACTTTGGAGAAGATTGAAAATGAGGCTTATAAGAGAAATGAGTTTCTCTCCATTTCTCTCCATTTCTTCCCATTTTTCTCTACTTAAGTTATTCAAACAAATAAAAAAAATACATATCACTCTATTTCTTTTCTTTTCTCTCCAAATCACTCAATCCAAACATAGCGTTAGTTTTGTCCATCCGAGTTGGGTAATAACAGATTCAGATGTATCTCCGCACAAGCTGATTGTCATCCCCTCAATTATAAATTTGGAATAGCCTGGTCCATTGTGCAATAATTATTTTTACATTCTTGTTTTATAATAATTAGATATAAAATAAAAAAAATTAATGGAGTCAAAATCCCGCATAAGTCTTTAAAAAATTTATAAAAATATTTTATTAATATGTGAATATATGTTGAGTAATTTTAAAATATTATATATTTTATATTAAAGTGTGTGAATAAAAAAAAACATATATATTTTTAAAATTATATTAATATATACCTTAAAGTATACAGTGAAAAAAAAATATAATAATTTGGTCACAACTGATTGTAACTCATAAAAGAATGTCACTCACATTTCTTTATTTTTGATTTTTTCTTTTTCTTTTTGAGTGATGATTGGGAAAATAGAATATTTATACATAAAATACACTCACATTTTTAAAATTATAGAAATAATAATAAGTGCTTTAATTAAAAATAAAAATATTATAAAAAAAAACTACATCATTCTATACAAAAATTACATTTATATATCATTTCTCTTTGTTTTATTAATTGTAGTATTATGTTTGAATCTTAAATTTTTAAATAAAAAAAATATTTTTTTCTCAACTTTTATTCTTGAAATATCATTTCCCTAAATGAAAAAGAAAACATACTAAGGGGTTGTTTGGAGTGTCCTAAATAAGTGCACTTTTTGACTTTTTATTAAATATAGATTGGATATGGGTTGGGTTTGAAATGATGTGATAGAGAGGTGATGTGACTTAAATAAGATGATATGACTTAAATAGAATAGTGACTTTTTGACTTTTTAAATTTTTTTGAAGATGCCAAACTTGACCTAAAAACATGTGGTTGTTTGGTTACTCCAACTAGGGAAAGTTTGGATATCATATGTTCCATGAAACCGTTAAAAATATTTTATTTTCTCTTATCTCATATTATATCTTACCATAATTAAACATAATCAAAATAACCTCACATTGTATACAATTCATTTCATATCCCAAATATATATCCTAGAGTATTATATATTGTGATAACTGTACTTTTATATTATTAATTTATTTCAGTGATTATATTTTTTTTAATTAATGGTGATAAATATATTTAACTGCTTAATTTTTGTAGCCACTAATCTTTAAACTTATTTCTATAATTGTCTAATTATAAGCCTTCAATTAAAAATTATTTCTAGCAAATTTTAGAATAATTAATGTGCGTGTAAATAATAATAATAATAATAATATTATTATTAATATTAGAGAATTAAACATCATTATATGTCTTGCAAGATCTTCGACACCCATGCTTAAAAAGCCTCCCACTAGACATATACCACATTGTGAAAGATTGCCTTAACAAGGGCAATAAATCGGAATTCCCGTGAGGGTGTTTATTACACAGGAGAATAAAATCTGGAAGAGACAAAAAATAGAGAGAAATTCAAGCAAAGTGTTGTCTTGATTTTGGCCTGGTATTTATAGATAATATGGTAACTTGATAAAGAAGTCACACCCTGTAGATGTCTCCGAACGTTCCGGGAGGGAATCCGGTTTTGTTCATTGGGCTTACTACAGTTCGGACTCAATGTCACGGTCCTGTGTCTAATCTCGCAGAGTACAATGCAAGATCGATGAATCATCAAAGCGTCCAAATTCGACAAATCGTTTTGAAAAACTGATTTTTAGAAAGAAGTGCCAAATATGGATTACTTTGCCAGATACAGAGTCGCCACCTAAATATTTTATTTTGGGAGAATTTAGGAAACCCTGACTCGTGCCTAAGGCCACGTGTCCGTCATCACCAAAGTTGTCTCGGCTCGGGAACTTGGGTATAATTGGGGAAGGTCACTTCGTGAGAACACCTGCTCGCCCGATCAAAGATCGGCCTCTACTAACCATGATATCAAGTTTTGAAAACATTATGCGTTCTTAAATCGGTTATTAACCTAGAATTATTATGTGATGCGCACAGCATACAAGTATAGACTAGATTGCCTAATTTGGAACAAAGTATCGCATAGTCGTTTGTTTTGAAAATAGATTGAAGTTTACTACTCGTAAGTAGGCTAAAACACGGGTTTCGACGAATTATTCCAATTCAAACGACCCAACCTTCACCCACAGGCATTCAGGAAGTTATATCACATAAGCAGATAGCCTCATGGCAAGCATACTATCATGGCAACACTCACACTCATGCAAGGTGCTAAAGCGTAAAAGCTTACCTAGTATTCCGAGCCAAAACAAAAAACTAGTTAGGAATCATGCGTGATCCTAGTTCATGTTAAGATGGCTAATGCAACACATGCAAAAATGCAACTAAAATAGGCTCGGCTATTCTAAGAATGGCATGTGAAATGCGGCAACTCGATACATGTATTCAAGTTGGAATTAAAATACTATGCGATTAGTATGATGCGCCGAGCCCGGTGCATGCAAGACAGATGGATGATGCAAACATGCGAGCATAGGAATGCTAATTGAAACATGACCTAAAACTAGCCACTGAAAGGAGGTAAGTAAATGGGAGAAAGACGTGGGGTTGGAAGACATTCACACACGTACGCACACTTATTACAAATTCGCCCTCTCGACGGAGGGTCCGAAAGAATAATACAAACCCAAATAAATAATTAACTACTCTATCTAATTAATTATTACAGACCCTTAATTAATTAACAAATTAATTACAAAATAAACTAAATATGAAATTCAAAAGGCCGCCGCAGCTCCGCCTCGAAATGATTGAATGATGCATGCTCGATTCGTCTTGCTCGGAAATCTGTTGCCATGCCTCTGTTGCCTCTGTTTGCACTGTTCTGCATCTCTGATAATTGTGAAAATCCTAAGGTTGCTTCTGAACCACTCCCTGAGTGCTTTGGGATGTCACCGGCCAAGATAAAACACCACCGGCCATGGAAATATGGTCATCGACCAAAAATGGGACCACCGGCTGGATATTGATAGTCGGCCGGCACTGAAAGTTGCCGACCGACCATTTCTTCCTGTAGAACACTGGTTTTGCTGCAACAAAGGACAGACAGTGCATGGCATGGAATTTGCAAGCCAAATGTATGCACGACCACCCTCTCTATCATGCTATGGACTCAAGAGAGTATGGCTCTCAACCCTCGGGCCACCAATCACGCATTTCGATACATGATGGTCAAAGATGTCAAGTGTGCAAATCAATATGAATGAATGCAACAAAACAAATAAATGCTACATACTCTATCATGTTGAATCAAGAGTGTCGGCGACCGAGGATTGAGGTACGTTTCGTCACTTCAAGTACGAACGTCCCTCATTCCTTATGTTTGGTTTGACACCCCAACCAAACATAATGCAATGTATGTATGCCATATATAATGCAAAGCATGTAACCAATGCGATGCAACATGGGAATGTAAGGCAATGTAACATGAGTATGCCAAATACAATGTGATGCAAGCATGTAAACAAAACTAAGGTAACAAACATGTCAAATGTAACACAAACTAAGCATGCAATTCAAACTAATGCAACATGATCATGCCAAGTATACAACAATGTTATGCGATGCAACTAGCTAAGCGTCATGCAATATACCGAACATGCAAACATGATGCAATACAAGCATGCAAATATCATGAATGCAAACATGCCCAAATGGACTTAAACCAAAAGGCACCAATATGCGAAACAAACATGTACACATATTGGTCTAAACACTATGTAACAATGCACAATCCTCAAACATGAGCAAAATGGGACAAACATGAGAGCATGACAATGCAATGAACTTTGAAATCATGCCAAATCATAAACACAAGTGAAGCATAGCATACCAATGGACTCAATGCTCAAAGCTAGCCAAAGGGCTTACACCATGGTCATATCAACCAAGCCCCAAAGGGCCAAGATGACCCAAAACAGTCCCAAGGCGGACCAAAACAAGGCTAGAATACGCATGGGATGAGGCCAAAACATGCTATAAAGGTGAGCACGAGACAAGACGCATACAAGGCCCAAAAAGGGAAATGCACTACACCTACTACAACCAATCATGGCATGAATTATGCCAATAAAATCAAAGTTATAATATGTCAAAATAAGCCCCAAAACCCAGTGAGAAGGCCTCCCAAAGACCTAATCATGGAGGCACATACAATGGCCCAAACATGGAGCATAAGACAATAACTCTTCAAAACATTGAAAGGATGGTGAATGCAAGCATACAAGCATGGAGCATGGACTGAAATGGCATGATAAGTGATTCCAAATCACTGAAATAACCCAAATAAAGCATGCTCATGACTCATATACTCAAAGCTAACAAGCTAGGATACATGGTGGCTATACAAAACATGGAAAATATGAACGAATCAACACCAAACAGAGCTTAATCATGCCACAACATGACTAAAAGCTTCATGAAGTCGAGCTAAAACATGCAAGCATGATGGTCTAAATGCATGGTACATGTTATGACAATAGAGGGGATTACAAAGCAAGTGCATGATGCATACAATAGGCCATCGAACCAACATGAAACAGAGGTCTAACATGATAAACTAACACCAAATATCCTCTGAAATGGAGCCAAATAAAGCTATGCAAACATGCTACCTTTATGAGCCCTAAATGCGAGCAAATGAGTCACAAAGGGAGAGGGGTGTCCCTCCCCTATACGAGACCTCAAAACCACTTCTCCACCACTAAAAATCCTCTAGATTTCAGTGGTGGGAAGGCCAAAACAAAAGGGTTACAAAGCCCAAAGAGGAAGGCACAAAAAGATACCAAACAAGGCCTAAGAGAGGGTGGACGACCCCCAACACAAAAGTGACCTTAATGAAACACCTTAAGCATGAAAATACAGAACTTTTATTAGTTATACACTAAGCTCAAAACAATATGAAAATAGGTCTAAAACCTTAAGCAAAAATGGGAAATAAAAAGATAAGTTCTCACCCTTGAAGAACACTTCAAGAACACCAACTTCAGCACCTCTTTTTGATCAAAAACCAACTCAAAACTCTGAAATCAACCTCTTAAAACCTCAGCAACCAAAGTAAGGTGTAATACCAGGTGTCTTAGTGCAAAACTAAGAACAAAAACCCCTTTTAGAACACTATTACACACACAACTATATAGAGAGAGAGATATAGAGAGATATAGATATATAAGTTATATCTCAGAGTTCTTCAACCCCTGGAAAGGGAGGGGAGGCCCTCCTTTTATAGGAATTCAATTCCTAAGCTTCTTGGAGAAGCTAACATAAGGGAGCATATCCCTCCATACATGTGTATGGAGGGGGTGTATCGTGGATGCCAACTGTGACAGCTGGCATAAAATATCTGCCAAAAGCATATGGAAAGGGGTCGGCTAGGAAATATGGCCGATTGACCAACAAAAGTGGCCGGCTGACCAAAATATTTGGCCGGTAGAAAGAAAACAAGGCTGGTGGCCTCAAGCCAAGGCCGGTGAGGTGTAGGGATGGCCAACAAGCCATCCCCTGCCCTCAGAAGCAAAAACACAAATGTTTGGTACACAACCAAGCACAAAACAAGCAAGTCGAGAGGTCTTGAGGCAAGGCGCGTGACCGAAACCTCCGAGAACTCAAGACGAACACGAACATGGATGATCACCGAGTGTTCAAACGGTGACGTCCAAGTCTTGAAGACGGTCAAAAATTGGGTGTCTACACACCTTTAGGACTCTAATCCAAGAGACATAATGCTTCATAAAGCATTATGCATTTTCATTCAAATTTCAAACCATTCTCCAGATTCTTCTTTCCTGCGGGAAGGTTTGGTGATCACTCCACATATTGGCTCTGATTTGGTGTGAGGAGATCCACCATATTACGGTGTGAACATCTCTCACACATTCATTTCCCACTTGAGCACACTATAATATTGGTGATAAAACCTGAGTTGGGCATATTTACCTTGGTACCACAATTTTGCCTCATGCCAACTTTCATCTATGAAATTACCTCATAGATCGACGTTCGATTGTGACTTGGCCATACATGCACACGTTTTTGCCACCAATCTGACCGTACCCGTACGAATGTGTTCTCCCACTAACAACACATTCCAGATGATTTCAATTCACTATATTTCAAATGAACAGCATCAATTTTCAATATTGGGTTCATAGTCCATACCCAATCACCATTGACGACTTCAGCCGCACACATTCCTCATGTATCGACCTGCGTTGAAATTTTTGTTAAATACTTCCTATAAGGCCCATTCTTGAAGGTTTTCCTTAATACACCTTATCAACAACTTTTTGCTGATCAAGTAGACAACATCATCTAGTCAGCACGTTGCATATCATGGACTTTGCATCTCATGCTAACTATGATGTCCGTACCTTGTCAGTTCCTCTATCTTATTACCTAACCAAATACATGTTTCCATGCAAGATAGAGTTGCAAAACATCGGTTATCTAGACGTCCCCAGAGTCATCCAACTATGCTCTTATATAACTAGCTAAACCACCTAGCTAGGCATATTTCAACCCCATATTAGTTTCATGTTCTCTGAATTTTTCCAAAGACAACCCTTTGGTCATAAGGTCAGCCACCATCTTTTCTGATGATATATAGTTGACTTTAATTTCACCTCTCTCCACTATGTCCTGAAATATAGTGGTAACTTACATCAATATGTTTTCCCTTAGAGCTATTCGCTCCACTTTTTATTAATGAGATGGCGGACTGATTGTCATAAAACATATTGACCGGTCTGGCAGGTATACCTAATCATAAACTATCAACAAATCGTTTATCCAAATTACATTACTCATGGTTGTGCTGCAAGCTATGTATTCAGCTTTCATAGTGTACTTTGTAACATAACTTTGTTTGTTACTTAACCAAGAAACTATTGTTTCACCAAACAAGAACACATGACCACTAGTAGATTTTCTATCATCTACATCTCCTGAAAAATCCGCGTCAATGTATCCTTTTATATCTAGATCACACAAACCAAAACATAACTTCAAATTTTTAGTGCCTTTTAAATATCTAAATATTCTTTTGACTGCTTGTCAATGTTCCTTACCTAGATTGGATTGAAACCTACTTACCAATCCGACTGCATGACAGATGTCAGGTCTTGTGCTTGTCATAGCATACATTAGGCTACCTACTGCCTGAGCATATGGGACATTTCTCATTTCCTCAACGTCAGACTTAGTTTGAGGACTCATACTTTTACTAAGACTTTCTCCCTTGCAAACAAGTGTGCTTAAAGAATTACAGTTATCCATATTAAATCTTTTGAGCGCCTTGTCTAGGTATTTCCCTTGATCTAGATATAATAATTTTGAATTTCTATCTCATGAAATTCCAATTCCTAGAACATAGGTTGCATGACCCATGTCTTTCATTTCAAATCTAAATGCCAAAAAAGTTTTGGTTTTTATAATCATAGCTGGACAATTTCCTGCTAACAATATGTCATCCACATATAAAGACAATATTGCTAACTTGTCATCATTTTTCCAAATATAAACATAGTGATCTAATGGACTCACAACATAGCCTATTTCTAAAATGGCTTAGTGGAATTTCAAGTACCATTGTCTTGAAGATTGTTTAAGTCCATACAGAGATTTCTTCAACTTGTAGGCTTTATCCTCGTTGCCTTGGATCTGGAAACCATTAGGTTGCATCATATAAATTTCCTCTTTTAATTCTCCATTGAGAAAAGTTGTTTTAACATCTAATTGATGCAATTCCAAATCCATCCTGGCTACTACCGCCATTAGAATCCTTATTGAGGCAAATTTTGCAACAAGAGAATATGTATCTACAAAGTCTATTCCAGGTTGTTGAGTGAATCCCCTGGCTACTAACCTGGCCTTGTATTTCTCCAAACTTCCATTTACTTTGAATTTCTTTCTAAGAACCCATTTGCAACCAATGGCTTTTCTTCCATTCGAGAGATCGGTTAATTCCCCAACATCATTTTTCTTGATCCCTCAAGGCATTATGTAGCATCACTGCTACTCATTGCTTCATTAGAACTAGTAGGATCATCTACTAAGTTATTAAGTTCTTCAACTTGAAAAACATAATGATTTTTCAAAAACGTAGATAGACATCTTGCTCTCTTACTCCCACTTATCTCAGGATTCGAAGCAGGTAAAACAACGTCATGTAATTTGCATTTCCTTTTACAATTAGATGGTTCTGGGAGAATTTGTGGATCGTGTGACAAAGAAGGAAGAGAAGAATCCCGAGATACTTCGGAGAGCAATTCAATTTGTTCAATAAGAGTAACAAGATCAGTGGATTCAAGAAAAATAGCATCCCTACTTTCCATTAATCCACGTTCGGGATGGTAAAAACGATAACCACTCCCATTTTCAACATAGCCAATAAACTTACATTCCCAAGTTTTACTTTCCAATTTATCTCTTAAGGGTTTGGGAATAAGAACATGTGTTTTACACCCCCAAACTTTAAGATTTTGAACATTAGGTTTAGTACCATTCCAACATTTGTAAGGAGTTAGAGGTTTGGCTTTTGTTTCAACTCTATTTAATATGTACGCAGTGGTGGACAAGGCTTCCCTCAAAAAATTAATAGGAAGATCAGCATGAGCCATCATAGACCTTGTCATTTCCATTAGAGTACGATTTCGTCTTTCTGCGACCCCATTTTGTTGTGGTGTGTATGGCATTGTAAACAAATGTTTTGTGTCATTGTCCTTGCAGAAAGAATCCATAGCTTCATATTTACCACCTCTATCATTATTCAAGTGTTCAATGGACCGACCAAGTTGCATTTCTACCTCTAATTTATATTCCTTAAACTTTTTAATTGCCTATGATTTGTGTTTAAGAAGGTAGATATGCCCATACCTTGAATAATCATTAGTGAAAGTAATAAAGTATTCCATGCCTCGATGAGTTTTAGTTCTTAAAGGGCCACAAATGTCCGAATGAATTATTTCAAGTAATTCCAATGATTTCCATTGTTTGAAAAATGGCTTGCTAGTCATTTTGCCTTTGATACATGGTTCACATATATTAAAATCATCGGAACATACTTTAGGCAATAAGCCACTTTTAAACTTTCAAGACATTTTATTTTTATTAATGTGACCTAACCTTAAATGCCACAAATAAGAACTATTACTAGTATAAACATGCATATAATCAGAAATACATACTTTATTATTATCAATAGGAAAAGAGTACATGTCATTCACTTTTACACATTTCACTAATACATTGCCTTTCTTAATCAATACTGTGTTAAACCTAAAATTAATCTCAAAACCCTTTTGGGTTAACACCGGAACTGAAATTAAATTTCGGCGAATGCTGGGTACATAAAACACATCATGAAGCACAATGGAAGTTCCATTAATAGAGAATTGACAGTTGTCGATGCCCAAAACATCACTATAGGAGTTGTTGCCCATGTAGATTCTGTGTTCACCAATCTTCTTTTCAATAAACTCCATGAACATGTCTTTATTTTGCATAATATGCCTAGTTGCAGCAGAATCAATCCACCATGAATTTGATGAAGGTTTAAGCACTATTGCTTCAGAAATGGTCATCGCAATGGGATTATGATCCTTTTTCTACTTGTTCTAAGGACAAGTGGCTTTGATATGACCTTTTTTACGGCACTTGTAACATGGGCCAGTTTGATGCTTGTAATGTTGTTTTTGCCATCCTTACTGCTTGTTCCATCCTTTCTGGAACCCCTTCTTTCATTTTTTCTTGAAAGAAGTAGTATTTTTCTTGTTGAATGGTGTGCAGGAATTATTCTGTAGTTGGGCTGAAGATTGTGCCATCAACAAATTAGAAAACAAACCTTCTTTACGCCTTCGCTTCATCCTTTCTTCTTCCAAAACTAAGAGTACAGGCAATGTTACACTACTAGAAAAGTGGGTATAAGCCACGGAACTTTTTGCGACGGCATATTAATCGTCACAAAAAGTACTCTTTTGCGACGGTTAATACCCTATCGCCAATGGTCACTTTTTACGACGGTAATTCCTGTCTCAAAAAGATGGAAAGATATGTTGGATGGTTTTTGCGATGGCAAATTAGTAGCCGTTGTAAAAGCCTATTTTTTTTAGACGACTTTTTTCTCACCGCAAAAAGATTTTTTTTTGCCATGGCCTTCGCTGTGTCGTGGCTAATAGACCAAAAAAAAAAAGTGCTTCATATTCTTTCTCTATCACACCTCTGTCTCCGTCACGCCCTCCTCCTCCTCATCCTCCTCCCTCCTTCTCTCTCTCTCTCTTTCCATCGATGTCGGTACAAGAGCACACGACCACCACCGCCATTGATATCACCATCGCAAACCAGTAGCACTTGATGGCAACACTCACAGTTATGGAAAGCATCAGAGGCAAATCTGGAATACAAAAATTAACGACCTCTCTCACCTTTACGTGATCGTTCATTCGTTTGTTCATTCGTGTCGAGTGTTTTCGTGATAGAGAACAAGAAAGAAAGGAACTCCCGAAGCGTAGAGAGAGAATCTAGAGAGATAAAGAGAGAAAATTAGGACTAAGGAGGGAAAAAGTTACAGAGGGTTTTTTTGTTGTTTTTTGGTTTCTTTCAGAGGTTAAAGCCTCTATAACAGTTCCTATGTGTTTCTAAACCCCATCATTACCTTCATTTTCCATTCCCATTACCATTTTCAGAGAGAAAATCCCAAGGAAAAGCGAGGAAGATATGGAGAGAGAGTCGTCTCTGGTGCGAGTTTATCGATTTTGGAGGCAAAATTTGGATCTTGTAGGTTATTCACATTGTGGTTACATTGGAAAGAATCAATGGGTTCGCCTACATTGCGCTTTTGAAGCAAATTTAGGGTTTGATCGCTCGCAATCTGATTGATTTGTGAGAAAATGGTATTCACTTTCAATTGATTTTTGCAACTATTTTGTTTTTCATTTTTTTTTTTTTGAATTTTGATGATTTTTGAGTTATATTTGTTGACCTTAGCTGGGACCAAAACAGTCTCCCATTTCACCAAGTGACGCTGAGGTGTGCACCACCGTCTACAATCTCAGTTTTGTATTCTCTTTCTTCTCGTCGATTTTTCAAAGCAATATTGTTCAATCAAAATTATGAAGGTTCTGATTGCAAGGGATGCTTTGTTCTTACAACTTGAATAGAATTTTTTTTGGGAATTTCATGATGGCAATATTTGTTTGGGTTTAATTCCATCCATGTCTCTTTCTTGCTGTGTTGGTTTATTGCAGTATAAATGCTCATCGAGGTCTCTATAAATATACAAAGACATGTACATGTATCAAAAGTAAATAATCTATATATCTGAATATGAGTAAACATGTATTTATGATTTTTGTACCCTTGCTGTCTCGGTTTCCTACTTATAGAATTTTCCATACCTGCATTTCTATGTTATTGTATGTTTGTTTTTTGTGCCAAGTGTCTGGTGTTTATTTACATGCTATTTATGCCAAATGTTATTCACATGTTCAGAAATTGTTGGGTGCTCATGGTAGGGGTATGAATTATTGAGTTCCAAGGAGCTTCATATAAATTTGTGGTCCATAGATTGGAATTTTTCTTAGCTGGTAACTTTTTAATTTGAAAAGTTGCTTTAGGGCATAAGAGTTGATTGGTTATGTGCTTACTTGTCAAACCCAAGATATTGATGCATATATTTATGCTTCTTGATCTTTCGGGCTGAACTGCAATGAAATGGTGAATTAAGTAGTTAAATTAAGGGTGTTGGATCGAGTTTTATTATCTCTCCCAAAATTAATTGGTGTTATAGAGTTTCACTTTTGTCTTTTATGGAGTTCGACATCGCGCTCCGCAGACTTGTTTTTAGAGCAATCGTAGGGAGTGGGTATTGTGTATCAACAAAGGGAAATAGATTTAGATTTAAATTTAGATCTAAAGAAGAAAAAGGGAAAACAAAAAAAACAAAAAAAGACAAAAGAAGCTATTAGAGCTTGATTTGTGCATTGATTTTGTTAATGCAAAGGGCTATGAACGATTTAATGGGAGAATAAAGTCAGCACTTTTAAAGATTTGAGATATAAAGATTGGGAAAAATAATCTACTCAATGGCTTGATTGAGAGCCACTATTGGATCAATGGAAAGTTCCAGAGTCATTCATCAAGAAAATCAAGAACTGTAATGTCATATGACAATAAGGGACAATGTGGGATCCTCTGTTCCCTTGTCCCAAATTACTCATAGATGTTGAGTTATACATCAAGATTCTTGTTATTTGAGATTCTCACATAATTCAACAGTTGCAAGTGTTTTGGGATAGGGAGACGGAGAGATTTGCGAGCACAAGATAATCCTTGGCAATTAGGGGCCCTCTTTATAAATGATAATTAAGAGCATAGGCAAAGCTTGTAAACATTTTTCACTGCTAATATTACCAAAATAGATAGTAGTTCCCAAGAAACTAATATAGTTGGATTGCACTACTAAACTAACTCAACGTAGAATGCATAGAATTCTAAAATTCTAGCTTGAAAACTAATAATCTTGGTGTATCGATATTACAGATAAATTGTTATTGTCGTGTGTACACACCCCATTTTTTACCGTCCTCAAGACTTGGACGTTATCATTTGAACACTCGATGATCAGTCATGTTCGTGTTCATTTTGAGTTCCCGAAGGTCTCGGCCGCGCGCCTTGCCTCAAGATCTTTCAACTTGACTGTTTTGTGCTTGGTTATGGACCAAGAACTTGTGTTTTTGCTTCTGAGGGAAGGGGGTGGCTTGTTGGACATTCCCTCAACCCATCGGCCAAGGAATGAAGCCATCGGCCCTGTTTTCTTGCCATCGGCCAAAAGCGTTGGCCGATCAGCACTCTTTTTGGTCGATCGGCCCTTATGTTGGTCGATCGGCCATGTTTTCTGGCCGAACCCTGTTCATCTGCTTTATGTAGATATTTTATGCCAGCTGTCACAGCTGGCATGCACAATGCACCCCCTCCATACACGTGTATGGAGGGATTTGCCCCTTTGCTTAGCTTCTCCTAGAAGCTTTGAATTTGGTTCTCTATAAGAGAGAACCATCTCCTCCCTCCTCAAGGGTTCTGAAATTAAGTGTTAGAGAAATTGTATCTATCTAACTATATATTTCCCTCTCTTTACATCTTTGTGTGTGTATTTGTGCCTTAAAGGGTGTTTTGTTCTCACTATTGCACACAAACACCTAGCAATACACCATCCTTGATTGCTGAGGTCCTAAGTAGTTGGTGTTAGGGTTCTTGAGGTGATTTTGATCAGAGAAAGTTGCTGGAGTGGTGTTCTTGAAGAGGTTCTTCAAGGGTGAGCAAACTTGCTTTTAATACCCCTTTCTTGCTTAAGCTTTTAGACCTTCTTGCTTATTGTTTTAAGCTTAACTCTAAACTACAATAAGTTCTGATTTTTGATGCTTTAGATCTTTGTTTAAGATCACTTTTTGGTTTGGGGTTGTTTCCCCCTTCCAAGGCCTTGTTAGGCCTTGTTTTAGGCCATCCCTTTTGGCCCTTGTTCTTAGCTTTGCATGACCTTTCTACCACTGAAATCTAGAGGATTTTCAGTGGTGGGAAGATGGTTTTGGAGTCCTAAATAGGAGAGGGTCATCCCCTCTCCTTGTTGTCTTGTATGCTTGCATAAATGGCTTATGTTGGTAGCATATTTGCTTAGCTTGTTTTAGCTCCATTTCAGCAAGTATTTGGTGTTATTTTGCCATGATATACCTCTGTTTCAAGTTGGTTTAATGGCCTCTTACATGCTCCATATACTTGTCTTGCAATCCCCTCATTTGCCTTAATATGCATCATGTTGTAACATGTCATTTTAGCATGCTTTTGGCTTAGCTCTGAGAAGACTTTGTTCATGTTTTACCATGTTTAAGGTTTGATTTGTGTTGTCTTGGTCATGCTTGTATTGTTTTGTATAGCTACCATGCAATCTAGCTTGTTAGCTTTGAGTGTCCAAGTCAGTAGCATGCTTTACTTGGGCCATTTCAGTGATTTGACATCATTTGTTATGTTATTTCAGTCCATATAGTATGCTCATATACTTGCACTTATCACTCATTTAATGCTTTAAAGAGTTGATGTTTTATGCCTCATGAATGGGTCATTGTGTATGCCTCCATGCTTAGGTCTTTGGGAGGCCATCTAAGTGGTTTTTTGGTCTTATTTTACCATGCCATAACTCTGTTTTTTATTGCTTGAGTCATGCCATGTTTGGTTTTGATAGGTGTAGTGTAACACCCCTTTTGTAGCCTTGCATGCCTCATGTTTTTAGCATTGTGTTCTAGCTTGTGTTGGATAGTTTCGAGCATGTTTTTGGTCTTGTTTGGACCTGCCTTGGGACTATTTTAGGTCTCCTTGGCCCTTTGGGGCTTGTCTTGCATGGCCATGGTTTGAGTCCCTTGGCTAGCCTTAAGTTTTGGGCTTTCTTGCATGCTTTGCTTGTGTACTTTGGTTGGTTTGGCACCTTTCCATACATGATTTCAGAGCTTACCATGTATGCCACATGTCCATATTTGTCCCCTTTTAAGTGTTCTTGAAAGTTACCCCTTCCTATGCCTAGGTGATAGACCAATTGGCATACATGTTTGTATGTACTTTTGTCTTCATTTCCATAGCACTTTGGCCACTGATCTGGGCATGTTTGAGAGTAGCCCATTTTGGTTTAAGTCCATCTTACCATGTTGTTACATGCTTGTTTCATTTTGCATGTTGTTGCATGCTATGCATGTTTACATATTTAGGTTGTATGCCTATTGCATATTGTATGCTTGCATGCTCATATTGCATTAGATTTGTATCATGCTTGAGTTGCTTGCATGCTTAGATTGCATTGCATTGTGTGTGCATCCCTTGCCTCTTGATCAAGCATGATAGAGGTTAGGGGCCCCTATGTGTTTTTGTGCATTTCATTTGATATTGAATTGCACACTTGGCTCCTTTGGCCATCATGCATTGAAATGCGTGATTGGTGGTCTGAGGGTCGAGAACTACACACCTTTGAGTCTTAAACATGATAAGGGGTGTAGTTGTGCAGACATTGTCTTGTAAATGTATTGCCATGCTTTGTTTGTCCTCTACTGCAGCAACAAGAGATGTCCACAGGAAGAGATGGTCGATCGACCACATTTAGTGCCGATCGGCAACAAACATTTGGCCGAGAGCCTTATATTTGGTCGATGACCAATTTCCCATGGCCGATGGCCCTATCTTCTGGCCGATGGCCTCCCACAATGTCCACAAGGTGGTTCAAAAGTGTCATAGAAGTTGGCACAATTTTCAGAGGAACAGAGCAGTGTAAACAAAGGCAACATGAAGCATGGCAACGGATTTCTGAGCAAAGCCAACCGAGCATGCATTTGTCCCTCTTCCCGAGGCTGTTTTACTATTTTCATAGCTTAATTAATTTGTTTAAATTAGTTAAGTATTGTGTAATAATTAATTATCTTGTTAGTTAGTGAATTAGTTAATTTGTATTATTCTTTTGGTCCCTCCGTCGAGAGGGCACAATTTTGTAATAAGCGTGCGTGTGTGATGCATGTTTTCCAACCCCACGTCTTTCTCCCTTTTACTTAACCACTTACGATGGTTAGTTTTAGGGCATATTTCATTCGACATCCTTATGCTATACATGTTTGCATCATTCATCTGTATTGCATGCACCGGGCTCGACGTATCATACTAATTGCCTTGTATTTCAATTCCTACTTGAATACATGTATCGAGTTGTCGCATCTCATATGTCATCTTAGAATAGCCGAGCCTATTCTAGTTGCACTTTGCATGCGATGCATTAGCCATTTTAACATGAACTAGGATCATGCATGATTTCTAACTAGTTTCATGTTTTGGCTCGAATTACACTGTAAGTGTTTATGCTTTAGCATACTGCATGTGTGTTAACGTTGCCATGTCAGCATGCTTGCCATGAGGCTAATTGTTTATATGATGTAACTGCCTGAATACCTGTGGGTGAAGGTTGGATTACTTGAATTGGAACAATTCATCTAATCCGCATTTTAGCCTACTTGTGAGTAGCAAACTTCAAACCATTTTCCAAACAAACGGATATGCGATGCTTTGTTCCAAATTAGGCGATCTAGTCTATACTTGTGTGTTGTGCGTATCACATAGTAAACTCCAGCTAATAACCAGAATAAGAATGCATGTGTTTTCAAAAACAAGATATCATGCTTAGTACGGGCCGATCTTTGATCGGGCGAGCGGGGGTGCTCATAGATGACCTTCCCCAATCGTACCCAAGTTGCAGAGCCGAGGCAACTTTGGTGATGACGGACATGTGGCCTTAGGCACGAATCAGGGTTTCCTAAATTCCCATAAAAATAAAATATTTAGATGGCGACTCTGTATCTGGCAAAGCAGTCCATGTTTGGCACTTCTTTCTTAAAAATTAGTTTTCCAAAACGATTTGCTGGATTTGGACTCTTTGGTGATTTATCAATCTCACATCGCACATTGTGAGATCAGATTAAGAACCGTGACATTTGAGTCCGAACTGTAACATGAAGGCCAAGAACGCGTCTACATCGTGCTTGTCTTTTTATTTATATCATGCTATAGAGTTAAGATTAGAGTTTGGATTATTTAGTGAGGTTTTGGTCCCTTTTCTTATATTTGTATAATATTAAGCTATATATATCATAGCTCTTTAAGGAGACTTCTGATGATTTAAAAGTTTTCTTCGGCTCTGGTATTCTTTTCATTTAATGCCAACAGGAGGTTTTTCACCAAGTTTATTTTCAAGCCTTCAACAGTGATTCAGGTATGAGACTGCTCTTGATTGCATCAAATTTGCAGCATATGACTAATAAGATGACATCTAAAAGGAAAACCAAAGCATCAAACTCATAGCTAATGGTGCATTTTATTTTTTATTTTTTTTGTTTTATTATTATTATTATTATTGTTGTTGTTGTTGTTGTTGTTTTGTTATGATTTTGCAGTGGCTTAAGTGAAGGAGTACGTCTGGGGTACGATGATTTAGCTGTGAGCAAGTTCTTTGCTATTTCTTGAATTTTTTAGAACTTACATTTTAACAGCTCTTATGATCAAATTACAGGAATAATGAAGAACATTGATTATAGCAAGATACTGAAGTTCAATTATAGGAACAACTCATGTTTTCTATAGAAAGTTGTTAAGGTAAGTTCATAAAAGCCTTGAACTATGAGATTCTTAGTTAGTAGGTGCGTGAAGCCTGGCACCAGTGGTGGAGCTAGAAAATTAAATCAGAGGGGGCACTTATTAATTATAATATTGAAATTTTTTACAAAAATATTTCACATAAATTTTTACAATTAACTTTAAGAAAGATCAAAAAAATAATATTATTTGTAACTAATGAATCATGGACAATACAAAAAAAGTTATGATTCTTAAAATAAATTATATAATGCTAAAGTAAATTTTTTATACAAAATTTGAGTAAAAATTCAATATAATGGTAATACCACGTCATCATTGACATGTGATATCATTAACCAATAATAAAGAAACACATAGAGGGTGAACCTCATATGTCAAATGTAACTAACAATTCAATAAATTATATATCTTCATAGTAAGATTAATTATGATTGCATGCCAATAATAATAGACATCATCATTACATTGAAAAAAAATTATAAATTTTTCTTAGATAATAATATAACTTATCGTAATATTTTAATTTTCAATCAAAACAACCATTATTGTTCTCATAATTTTAAAAACATTTCACTCTAAAAAATATTTTTAGAATTTTTAAAAAAATATTTTCTTTATATTTGGTATTAAAAAAAAAAGGAGCAGCCCAAAACCTAAGGGGGGCATGTAACCCCCCTGGCTCCTCTCTAGCTCCGCCCCAGCATGGCACGATATTGATAATGTGTTTATGCCCTCATGGTGTATTTTTCCAGTAACCAGATTGCATTCCTTATTTTCTTTAAAATCTCTGTCTTCGTTACTGTTCTAACTTTGAATTGTGCCCTAATTACATTATCCATGTGAAACCATATTAGCTATTTATTTTGAACAATCAGATTATGAAAATGTAGAAGGTACCGATGTGAATTACTTGAAAATGTTTCGATCAAGTTGATTGTGAATTGTTGAGCTGTCAAACTTTTGCTCATTTGAGCTCAAGTATGGTAAATTTTGGCCTGTGAGTTTTTTTTTTTTTTTGGTGAATAAGTCATAAATTAAAACTAGAGAATATACAAAATTACAAGGGACATGCCCTAGGCCCTACCACAACTATAAAGAGTTACACAAAAACTAACAATTATCTAACATGCCCTCAAATGGTATATAAAACTGTCCTAATCCATAATAATTATTTATAGAGCTAAGATGTTCAGCAACCATATACTGATAGAATAGGGTTCCTGAACAACAGTAATCCAAGCATTGGCAGTCAAGAAGCTCCCTATTAACACAATCTGGGCATGGTATGGTCTAACAAAAATAGTTTCACTTGTACCCACCATAACTTCATCAAGGCAGCACATATTAAAAAACATGTTCAACAGCCCACTATCTACCACCCCAAAACCAAAACATAGTGAGTCTTCTACACAGCCCGTAGGAGTAAGCCATAACACTAATAAACTAGTAGTTACATCAGTCTTCAAAAGATGGTTAAAAAAGTAATAACAACTATACAATAAACTAAGATAGAGAGCATGACAGGGCGCAAGCTGCTGCCACCACCAAGCCTCAATTCCTTTGGATAGGAACAAGATGCAACCACCTCCAATCCACCACACTAAGCCAACAATCATCCAAGATTCCTGTCACGCCCCGAAAATAATCCCACATAAATATTACATCAACCCACTTCTAAAATGAGATATTAACCAAAATCATTTAGATGGTTCCAAATGCTTACTAAAGTATTCTCACATGCCAATATACATTTATTTACAAATTAGTACATGAATCTAGAGCAAGTAAAAGAAATCATTGAATCACAACAAATAAAGCCCTCAAGGGCTTATAAGTTCCAAGGCAATAGCCCAGTTACACATAATGGTCTCTCAGACCCAAACACATTAGCCCGTGGCTTACAACAAATATCACAACAAAATAAGAATCAAACTACTCTTCTTCAAACATCTCCACGCCCTTAGCTTTGCGGGGTCACCACATCTTTACCTGCACCAATTCCCATAGGGGTGAGAATAAATCCCAGTAGAGATTCCTCACAAAGTATATACAGTTATGCCAATACCATCAATGTTAAAAATGCATATGTAATGCCATGCAAGTGCCAATAGTGAAGGAAAAATCTTATTTCAATGCACCATTTCAAAAACATCATGTTCCCAATAATATTCAATGCACTATTTTAAATCCACCATGTTCTCAATAATGTTATGCAATCTCATCAATTTCAAATTTTTAACATTTAAATCAACAGGGGCAGTAAATACGACACCGGTAATCCCTAGGCTGGTGTCTGCAAGTAGTCTCTACGAGTACTACCAAACTGTCATTTTTGCCGGTATTAACCGAAAGGTTCGACACCTATTCGCGCGGCTTTCGGATGTTTCACCTGGACACTCAGGCCAACTTATCAAATTCATCTACACCCCCTATCCGGACTTACCAACGTATTTACCCCATACACATTTCCATTAGTTCTCATTACAATGATCTTTCTCAAAATGAATGCTTTTCCAACTCATGTCATGATATGCAATAATGACTTTAAAACAATTGAGAATAAGATACAACGACTACTACCTCATAGCATTCTTTTATATTCAACAAAAAAAAGTCTACAACCATATTCAACATCTCATTTTTATTTCCTTCTTACCATGTTCTTCCACAAGATACCCATACGTCTCCAACGCATGATTACAATTTCTCATTTCACACAATAGTCATGTGTCCTTGACACACCACAACAATTCCTCAACATTAATCCATCACGACCAAACTTTCAATATGGCTAACATGCCATCATTCATTTCACCTTTCCATTATACTACAATTAAGCATTTTCACATCACATATGGCACTCAACAACTTGCCATCATACCACTTTACACAAATATACAAAATTTCAATGGATTTTTAAAAGAGGACTTAGTCTCCAACACATATATATATATCATGAAGTTGTTATTTTGTTAGACATTTGGTGAGATTAGCTCTCACATTTCCTCTTGATACAAGAAAATAAATAATTTCAAGGCATCTTCATTATTTTTCAAAAAGCCCCAATTCCTAGGGTTTCCATTGAAAGCCAAATTTCATCATTTTCTAAGAGAAACTCCATCATAATCATTCATCATGAGTTTTATAGAGGGAAACCCCCAAGAAGTAGTAGAAAGATAGAGATTTCAAACCCATATTCAAGGCTCACAACATTTTGAACCAAAATCTAAAATTTAGCACAAAACTTTCAAGAACATTTTTAAATCAACACCAAAATAGCAAAACTATATATATAACTCAAGAAATCCCTACCTCAAAGCTTGATAAAGAACAAGATGAGATGAAACCCTAGCTTTGAAAGATGAGAGAGAGCTTTGATTTCTTCAACCCAAGTGAAACCCTAGTTCTTGATCTTCAAGATTTAGAGAGAGAAAATGAAGATCTTGACCCAAGAATTTGCAAAATCAAAGTGTTTTGGTGTTTGGGGAAGTTTTCTAAAGAGAAGGGGAAGAGAAATAGGGTTTAGAGTGAGAGTGATATGTGTAAAATGGGTGAGACATTCGGACCAAAACGTTATAAGAAAACAGGGCACGGACTGCCCAGTTGGCCGCTCGTGCGGCCTTCTCCACCGCTCGAGCGCCCCACCTTTACCGCTCGTGCAGCCCATTTTCTCCGCTCGTGCGCTCTAGACAGAATCGAAATTTCTAGATGCCAGGCTTGACTGTTCGTGCAGCCCCACCCACAGCTCGAGCGGCCCCTCTCCGCACGTACAGCCTTGGGCCCCACACGTGCGGTCCTGGCCCAGCAGCTCAAACTTTCAACTTCGCTCCCGGCAACTCGGAGTCACCCGCGTACCCTCCGGAACGTTCGAAATTTAACAACAAACGAAAATAGAAACCAGAAAATCATTCCCGGACATTTCAAATCCAACATGGATAAAAGAAAACGAAGCGAAGAGGAAAAAGAAAAGGAGGAAAGGAACTGGTCGTCACAATTTCTCCAAGTCACCAGCCTTCACTAGCAGCAGTCTTACAAGTGCATCCAACACATGGTAGCAACAATCTCCTGGATACATTTGCAAGCTAGATGTAATCAATATAACCTACCAATAATGAAGTATGAAACAAGTATTACCAAGAAATAGGTAGTACAAATCACATAACAGCAGCAGGCTAGAGCACACAATCTATGGACTCACTACAATCGACCCACAATATAAAATCTCACATCTCTCTGTTACAACTTCCTTACCTTGCATATAAAAATCACTCATATAAAGCCTGAATCCACTCAACCCATAGAATTTCCACTCAAATATTTGAATGTATGACATTTTAAATGTGTTTCTCACTTCACTCAACCCTCATCAAATTGTTGTTTAGCTCCTTATGCTGCTGCATAGATTAGCAAACAATTAGAAAAAACACACTTTTTTGCTTTCCTTCACTCATCTCTCTTATACTAAACTCATATCACTCAGCAGCCCTCCCATTCCTGATGATATGGGGCTTCAAAACAGACACAGGCTGATTCCATTGAGCAATGAACCTGCCATCACCGGTTGATCTTGGCAAATTTTAATAGACAAAGTCTACCTCTAATCATTTGAATAATAGATTTAATAACCACCTCTTCAGGTTTGTATTCTTTATTAAAGATTCTATTATTCCTTTCAAGCCATATATGATAGACAAAGCACAACAAGGACAATTTAAAGATAATTAATCTCAGAGATTTGCCCTTAGTCTCTTTGGTAGCAAAGTTAATAACATCAGGCCAGTGAAGATCAGGCCAGTTCACATTGCACTTGGCTTTGAGAGCATTCTAGATCCTAGTAGAAAATAAACAATTAAAGATCAGGTGGGAATGACTCTCATCAGGATACTGACAGAAAGGGCAGATTAAAGTAGAGGTCAAGTCAAATAAACTCAATCTATCACCAGTATTCAATCTTTCATGAGAAGCTGTCCAAACAATGAAGCTGACTCTAGGTATCATATGAGGACCCTAGATGAACTTATGCCAAGCAACTTTATCATACTTATTCCTCCAATGATTCCAGGCAAAGTTGATAGTGAACGCCTTATCAGAGTTTAAATTCCAAATAGGTTTATCACACCTAGAGTAATAAAAGCTAATATGGAATGGGCATTATTAATTGGTTTAGTCGTAAGATAATTGGTTATTCTGTTTATAGGAATAGAAAAGATGCTGATCAATCATCAACCACGGTAAGTCTTTAATTTTTGCCTCTTGCATACCTTGATCTTTCAATTTGTTGAATAAGCATGTAATTGAGATAGACGAGAACAAATATGATATAATTTGCATCCTACTTCTGAAATTGTTTTACAGACTTGTTGCTATAAATCTTAAGCCAAATTATCTTAAGATGTGTAATAAAATCTTTATATATTTCAAAGAGTCAGCTTTCACTTTAAGTGGTAGAAGTGATATTTAAAATATGATATGATGTGAAAACTTTTAAGACATTTCAAATAAACTTATTTCTATAGAAAGTTGTTCAGGTAAGTTCAATTTGCAGCTGGAGTTTTTTTTTTTTTTTTGGTTTTGTTATGATTGGCCAATGTTCTTGTTTTGTGTTAGTATTATATCCTATCATAATTTTTTATTATTTTGTTTTTATTGTACTAAGCTGTTGCTTTTAATTTTTTTTTTTCCAAATGTCATACTCCAAAAGGTCAAGGTGCCTTTGATACTCATTTTTGGACCCAATGGAGTTGGTATTTTGGTTTTGGATTTGGGCTTAGTTTTTGAAGTGTCTCTAATGTAACTGTTTATTTGCCACAATTCTATGCAATTGAGTGCTGAGGCTACAATGCTTCTTAAAGCAATTGGATTTCCCGATTTGTGTTAAAACTAAATTTAAGTTTTGTCAATCAAACTTCATTATTACTTGCTTTACATGTTTTATTCTTTTAAGGAATCTAGTCATTCTGTCCGTCATTGTATTACAAAATAGCCTTAATAAATATTGCTAAATACTAAAAGTGAAAAATTTAATTCTACATATTATTAAGTTGGAAACTTTATTTCCTACAAATTTCAGGGTTTATGGGCTAAATATTAGAATTTTGTTTGTTCACTCAAATTATTTGGAAAGCAATTATATTCAGAAAGATTAAACAACCGTGCTTGTAATTGATGTATTGATGCATACACCGTGACAGTTTGGCCATGTATTGACAAGTTAACAGCTTGAAGGAAAAACTCCTTGAAAAGTTAGAACAATTCATTGTCAACCTCAAACTTGATTCTAGAGAAGTAAGCAATTCTTCATGGATCACGATAGACCTTTTAAATACGGAAATTATCCTGACTCAGTTCCTTCTGCTTTCTGCTGCTTCTGAGGTAAGTGAACACAAAATGACATTATATTTGTTTTTTATATGGGTATCTTCTTGGACTATATTTAAATTTAATTGTATTATCGTATCGTATCAAACCACTCCTAGCCGTTAGTGCAATTTTAATGAGATGAACTCTGTTTCAATTTCTAACTGTGCTTGTATTACGCAAAAAGAACTTAATTTCAAAAATAGGAGCCAGTTGGTACTGTTGTTCCACCAAATTTGTTTTTCTCCCCACAGCATGTACTCTTTCTTGTTAGTTCTTATAGCAAGTGCTCATGTTAGATTTTTTGTTTCGCTTTCTTAAATCCTGTAGTTAGTTTTTGCACAATAACCATTGCTTATCTACTATTTTTTGTGTTAGGCTTCTACTCGGGAATTTGTGGAAGTGGTCTGTGCTTATTGGGTAATATTCCTTGATTCAGAGCAGCAACTAATCAAACTTGCACAAAACCTTCTTACGAGGTATGAGTTTCATTGTGTAGTGCTCGATTCATGTATATGTTATAATCTTATTTATTGAAATAAATATCAAATGTTTTACATTTTTTTAAGCTTGAAATTAATTATATTGTAAATAATATTTTTTTTTCCTATTTGCAGATGTTATCTTTTGAGTACGTGATGATATCTTTGCATATCAATATTGGAGCTTACTGTTGATACTAAAACAAGCTATAATATATAGGGTTTTTTATTTATACTGTCAATACTTTTGTTTTGTTTTAAATACAAATTTGAGTTTTTGAATTATCAAAAATTATTAATATTGTTGGAGGATGTTTTATATATTTTTTTAAGGAATGTTTGGTTGACATTGTATTGTTACATGGTACATATATATTATTATTCATATATATGATTTTGTGAATGTGAATGTGAATGTGAATGCGAATGTCAATGTCAATGTGGATGTGGATATATTTTATTTTAGAAAATATTAATAATTTGTATAGGGAATTAATTAATAAAATATATATTTATTTTATGAAAATAATTATTTTGCAACAGTAATAAACCGTCGCTAATGTAATGATCATTTCCTTACATTTTATTAGCGACGTGTTAACTTATTGCATATACATATTAGTGTCATCTTTAGCGACGGTTTAAACTGTCGCAAATACGATATTAATTTAATTTTACTTTTTTTGCGACGTTTTAGACCGTCGCTAATAATACTTTTTGCAACGACAAATACCGTCGCTAAAAAAGTTTTGGCGACGGCAACCCATATCGTCACTAAAAGTGAAGTTTTTTCTCCTTTTTTTGTGTCAGGTTAAACCGTCGCAAAAACCATTGATTAGCCATCGCTACAAGAACGCGACGGTTTGTAACCATCGCAAATACTTTTTGTCACACCCCCTTCCACCACCCCCCATTTCCCGTCGCCACTCCGTCGCAAAAAGTCTTTTGCGACGATATATGGACCTTTTGCGACGTTTGAGACCGTCACAAAAAGTCTGATTTTTAGTAGTGTTACCATTGAAATCTCTCGTCTGCTTTGAGTTAGAGATGTGACAACATGATCCTAAGACAATGGAAAACTATTAAGTATGGTAGTTACTTGCATCTTGTCCAGCAAAGGGTGATCAGCGTTGGATAATTCTTTAGAAATTAATTCCATTTGATTAACATGATCACCAACACTATCATTATCACCCATACGAGTGTTATTATATTTGTCCAAGAGCAATTGAATTTGAGTGTCTGATCGAACTCCATACTTACTTTCTAGTGCTTCCATTAATTGTTTTGCAGTTTTATGTTCTTCAAAAAGCGGAATAATGTTGTTTTTCATATTGTGCAACATAGTTGCCTTTGTCATTGCATCATCTTCTATCCATTTATTTTGAAACCAATTAGAATCATCATCTGGTTTATAAATGGATAAAGTGTGCAATGTTTTTTCATGTGTAAGAAGATAAGAAATGTGGTGTTTCCATGCTCGAAAATTATTTCCGTTAAGTATTTCAATTCTTGAAGAATCCATGGCATTTTTAATAGCCATACTAAAAACAAAATGTGTGACAATAAAAATTCAAATGTGGATATTACAAATTAAAATAAACAAATAAGCAAATTAAATATAACAACAAGTCAACAACAAGTCTTAACAAGGATAAGCTTTGTAGTTGTTGAGTCGACTCCTGTGATAAGTAAAAAAATCGGTCATCTTGCCTTGGGTAAGAAGAATAATGAAAACCCAATAGCCTATTGAACCCAATACTTTGCTTATGAGTATTGTAAAAATAGTTACGAGCCCAAAGGACACAACAGTGCTTATTAAATATTTTTTCTTTAGATGTTTTACCGACAGAAAAATTCTTAGAAAAATTCTGGAAATTTTGGCTTTTGAATGACTGAAAACAGCCTTGAAATGAGCGAGAACGAGCCAAAAAACTGTTTGAACCGGGCTGCTACCGGTTCAAGGGCTGGGCTGAACTGATTGGATACATGGGTCAAGGCACGGGTTTGGGTGCGGATCTGTGCTGGCATACGGGTCAGTGCGTTGGGCAGTCAGGTGCGAGTCACACAAGTTTGGGCTGGCACCTGGGTCTTCGCGCTACGCTGGGCTCCGCCTGCAGCTCAGGGCTTCTGGGCTGCGCTTGGCTGGTTTGGGCTTTTAGCAAAATTGGCCCAATTGGCTTCTTTTTAAATTTTAAGCCCAAGTGAATAGATTTTTTTACTGTAATTCTTATTTTTGGGCCTTTCCTCTTTGTTTTTGAATTTGGCCCAATGGATTTTATTTTCAAAACAGATGCTCCAACGAAATTATTCTAGTCATCTTCTCTAGCAACTGGAGTCAGAGACCATAGACTGAAATTCGAACTTTGAGAATCAAATTTTCGCCATTTTTCACAACGAATTTCACCATTGTGATCAAAATTTTGAGAAGAACAAGATGGTGTTAATTTGGAGGCGCAATTTGAACCGAAAAATATTTTATAAAATTGCTTCCAACGGTATAATTAGGCCTCACTTTTGACAAGGTTCGGAACAATAGCACCACTAACGGTTATTTTCTTTGGATAGTTTTCTGGAAATACAACACGTTGGTGATGATTAAATAAACAAAACGGAATTAACCAATGCTGAAGATTGTCGGTCAATTATTTTCTGAATTTTTGGTAAAAAGAGTTCGGACAAGTTTTGTTCTTCCAGACTGTATTTCAACATCTGCGATAATATATAATCCTTGCTTTGATACCACTGAAAGATTGTCTTAACAATGGCAATAAATCGGAGTTCCCTTAAGAGTGTTTATCACGTAGAAGAATATAATTCGGAAGAGACAAAAAAATAGAGAGAAATTCAAATGAAGTGTTGTCTTGATCTTGGCCTGGTATTTATAGATAACATGGTGACTTGACAGAGAAGTCACACCCTTAGCACTCTAATCCAAGAGACATAGGCTGTGTTTAGTTGTGTTTTGAAAACGTGATTCTATATCTACATTTGAATATGATGTTTGGAACGAGTTTTGGAATCACGTTTCCAAAACTCTGTAGAGAACTCTGTCTTAGGCGCGAGTTTCGGAATTTTTTTTTTGCAAATTTTGCCTAACCGATCGTCCCACCGGTTGACCGGAACAGTAATTTTTTTTTTTTGTTTTGTAATTGATATGTCAATTTTTATATATTCGAAAAAAACATTTTCTGAATTTTTTAAATTTTTTTATGTACTTTAAAATAATTTTAAGTTGTATATTTGGTTATAAGTTGTAAATTTTTGTATCAAATATCAAATGTCACATCAATAATTTCCCACTCAATTGAAAACTCTTTACCAAACAAATTTTTTGCACTCAAATCATAATTTCAAACCTCACAAATTCAAAACATAATTCATACTCTCAAATCATAATTACAAAACTCTACCAAACGCAACTATAATGTTTTACAAAGTATTGTGCCTTTTCATTCAAATTTCAAACCATCTTCCAGATTCTTCTTTCTTGCGGGAAGGTTTGGTGATCACTCCACATATTGGCTCTAATTTGGTGTGAGGAGATCCACCATATTATGGTATGAATATCTCTTATACCTTCACATTGATCTTGTGAAGTATGCCTTGTGTGTATAAGACTTTGTCCAACACTCAACCCTAGGCGTTGTGTCGTATTGGGTCATATTCGTGTCATGTTATTTTGAATTTGTATCAAAATTATCTCAATACTAACCAGACCCATTTATTATATCGTGTTATTGTGTCGTGCCATTTTCGGTTCGTGTCTAGTTCGTGTCATGTCGTATCATGTTAACGTGTCATATCAAAAAATTTCATTATTAACTAAAAATATTAGATGTATAAAAAAAAATTAAAATTTTCCTCATAAGTTAAATTTAATGAAACTAATCTTTATTAAATGAAATTATTTATAAAATATTTGATTCCAACTTAATTTTATTTTCTTTATTTATAAAAATTATATTTTATTATTATATTTTTTTACTAGATTAACTCAAATAATAGACAAAAAATACATTAATTTCAATTAAAAGTAAAAACAAATCCTATATTAAACTTAAAATCGTATTTTATATACTTTCTAATAAATTGGATATAATTAAGTAAGAGATTAAAAAATATGATGATACTCTTTAGTGGAAATAATATTAAAATGTGTAAGCAATTCTTTATTATACAAATTATCCGCATCAATTTCATATTATACAGATTTGACACTAACTCCACTTATATAATATTTATGTTATCGTTTCGTATCATATACGTATTCGTGTTAGAAAATGGTCAATTTTAACCCACTGACTTCATATACAGTACATATCGTATTATCTATCATATAGCAAATTTTCACCCTTACTCAACTCTCTAACCCCAATATTAGTCTGTAAGAAGGTATCAGACATTACCAATTGCATGCAAAATAAAAAAAAAAAAATGTGTTTCTATTTGGTTTCTCCTAGAAAATTAAACATTCAAAAGTAATTTATTGCTATTCCCTCCTAAAATCCAAGATACAAACGTTGCGAAATCAAATAAATTTTCCTATTGTTTTTCATTTTTTATTTCTCACTTTTCATTTTTTTTTTTTTTTTGTTCCTTTTATGTTTGCTTACTAGAGTTCAAACACATTAACCCATTTAATTTTAGCCAATAAGTGAAAGAATAATTTTATTTTGACATAATAATCTGTTATCTTACCAAAAAATAATTACACTATTATGTCTTGAGATTTGTAATCATCAAAACTCTTAGATATCCAATGATTGTGAGTATTTTAAGACAGAAGTATAATAGAGAGATTTTGAAATAAAAAATCTTTGATTATTTTATTGTTTTGAAAAATGTTAAAATTAGTTTTGAGGGTTATTAGTGTTGAAAAATGTATAATAAAAAATACATTAAAACATATAAAAGATGTATAAAAATATAAAGAACAATTTCTCTCCATACTACTATCATGTATGCAGCGCATCGGTGGGTGGGATGTTATTTTTGTTTGGTGGATATTATTTTGCTTTAACATCACTTTCCCTTTTGGGTTTCTTCGTACGCCAAGTCTTTGTCGTCGTTCCTAAGTCTGGTCCAAGGATGGCTCATCTTTATAATTTTTTATTAAAAATGTTTGGTGGTTATAAATTCTGTGATTTAAATAGTTTGAAATTGTCAAAACAACATCGTTTTGGATGTTCTGAACCATTTGAGCCACAGAATTTGTGACCCCCTAGCATTGTTGTTTTTTATTTTTTGTTATTCTGTCATATTAAATTTCTATTGCAAATTTAGATAAAAATTTCAAAAGCATAAGCATTTGGATATATAATTTAATAATTAAAAATGTATTAAACCAGAGAAACAAAGAAAATGGAACACACAAATATCATACCTTCACAGTGTCCAATTGTCCCTGCTTCCATAATTCTACCTTTGAACTCCTTCAAAATTATCTCTCCCTTTCAAAGGTTTGTTTCGATATTGGATTTGCTGGGAAAAAAATAACTCAAAGGAATAGAAAAGTGATGGGAATGAAATGAAATTAAAATAATAAATAGGTATGACTATTTTTTTATTTTTTTTATTTTAACAAATTCAAATTCCTGAACCAACACAAAACAAAAGATATAAAATAAAAGAAAAGGACAAAGCAAATCTCTTTAATTTTATATCTTATTTTCAGTGCTATCATGAGATTAGCGAAGTTGTCCAGTTTGCCAGAAAAAAAAAATAATAATAATAATAAATGAAAGTAAAAAAAAAAAAAAATTAAGAAGAGACTATTGCTAACAATTTGAGCTTTAACCTTCTGATTCATGTTGATATATATGTTCAAGCTGTTGGGCATTCATGATTCTACACGGCTATTGGATCACGAATTTGGATAGATAATTTAAAAAGGAAAAATAATAATAAATGAAATGTAAATTAAATATAATTATATTTTACTTGCATTTTTAACATTTTTTTATTTTCTTTTTTTTGTTTTTAAATCTTTATCTAAATTTTTAATCCAAACCCAACTTAAAAGCCGGTGTCCTAAAAGACTGGAAGGCCTAGATAGTGTCCTGCAACCACTAATATAGGTTTGGGTTTTTTTAAAAGTAAATTTTCTTCTTTTTTCAGTAATTTTTTATAATGTGTTTGGGATTTTTTTTAGTTGTATGGAAAAATGTAAATGATTGGTATGTATAACTTGATTTTTTAGTAATTTTTTTAAATTTTAAATTTTTTTAACCAAAAAATTAAATTGCCAAATGAAAGCTTTAATCATATCCATAGCTTTCAAATTCTCACATCATCAAACCAATTTTCAATTTGGTAACAGTTTTTTTATTCATCACTCAATCATTATCGGCATAAAAATTATTTTTGAATTTTAAAAACTATTTTCACAAAATAAAATATAAAATTATATAAAAATGATAAGTATTTTCAAAATCTTTATTATTTTTATTTTCAAAAATATCAACAAAAAAAAAAAAAAATACAACAACAACCACCACCACCACCACCAAACACGTCATAAAAGTCTCTCTGCCCTGTAAGTTGTATTGAAATCTGTGTGAACTTCACTAAAATAAAATCTGTTTTGGGCTTCATCAAAATTCAATAGGGCATGGCCTTATTTTGTGGCCCACATGTCTTAAAACCCAGAAAATTAAACGCCCACCAAGGAGGCCCAGGTATTAGCCCAAATATTTTAATTTTTTTTGGTATCATGATTTTCTAAAACTACTTAAAAGACAAACAAATAATTTTTATAATGATCAATATGATATTATATTTGACACTTAATTATAACTAATTATAAAAATGTATCTATCATTATGGAGTAGTAAATTAATAAAGCCATTCTTTTCAAATTCCCTTATAACATGATTTTCTAAAAATCTTATATAATAAACAAATAATTTTTTAATATCTAAAATACATGTGTCCTAAAATTAAGAAATCATAATTCTTTAGATATCAATAAATTATTCAAGCCAGTTATGGCATATTTTTTCAAAATTTCGAAATTCGTATTTTTTTTTTCTCTCCCTGTTTTCAATGTCCTGGATTTTACTATAATCTAATAAAGTTTATTAAATTATCTTAATTGTGCCAATTTCAAAACATTCTACATTCCTTCAAATGTATAATAAATTGAGTTTAGTTATACAATCATGCAATTTTTTTTTGTCAATTGGATGCCTTAAATATTAGAATTGTCTAATAAAATATAATAAAGTTTATAAAACGAGAACAAATGGACTAGAAGTATTGATATTAGGCTTAGGGTTTAGGTGAATTATTGAAAAAGACTTATACGTAAACATAAAAAACAATTTTTGAAATGCATAAATTTGAATAATCCACGAAATAAAAGAATTACTTTTTTATGAGAATTAAAAAGTTACATAATTCAAAATAGTCATATTCATTTAAATTTTCCAAATATGAAATTATTTAACATTTAATTTTAAAAAATAATGCATTTAATCTTATACGTACTATACTCAGAACTTAACTTGAGCATTTGGCATAGTAGCTGTGTAACACCCTTTGTGGTGTGAGATCTCAGATTCAACTCATATAGAGAAGATTTTGATATATTTTGTGATGGCGATTTATTTTTCTCCCATTATAAGAGTTACATGTATTGTTTGGCTATATGGGTGATGCTAGAGAGCTCGAAAGCCTCCCCCCCGAATCCCCCTAATTTTTTTTTTTTTTTTTTTTCAGAAGCAGAGAAGAAGAAGAGAAGAGAAGGGAGGAGGAAGGAGGAGGAGGAGGAGAACTGGAGGGGGCCGGACTGGAGAGGGCCATAACTGGAGGGGGCCGGAGGCGAGCTGCTGCTGCTGCGACGAGCAACCGGAGGCGAGCTGCTGTTGCTGCGACGAGCTGCGGCCGGACTGCGAGGAGCTGCAGCGGGGCTGCGACTCCTCCTCTTCCCCTCTATTCTCTCTCTCTCCCTCTCCCTCTTCCTCTGCGTTTCAGACCTAAAATGGAAGAAGAAGAAGAAGGAAAAAAAAAAAAAAAAAGCAAAATGCCCAAAACAGCGTCGTTTTGGGCATTAGGGGGATTCGGGGGGATAATTTCGAGCTACGAAACATTATCCATATTATAAACTTAATAAAGATTTTTAAATTTATTTGTTCTCTAGAGAGTGAAGGATGCAAAAGATGGAGTAGGGTTTAAATAATATCTAATAATTTAATCTATATCCTATAATTGAAATTGTCCAAAATAAAATGAGTGATTTTATACCGTTGTAAGGCCTAGTTTGGGAAGACTAAATAAGTGTACTTTTTGACTTTTTATGAAATATGGGTTGGGTTTGGGTTGGGTTTGAAGTGATGTGTTAGAGAGGTGATGTGACTTAAATAAGATGATGTGACTTAAATAGGATAGTGACTTTTTGACTTTTTGTCTTTTTCCAATCATGCCAAACTTGGCCTAAACATGATTACCATGATTGTCCAAAATTTACAAGAGCAGCTAAATTTTAAATTGTATTTGTTGTAATATAAAAAAGCAACAAAAACATGAAACTAATAAAAATTAATGTCAAAGTTTTGTTTTGGAAATATTAATATGTTATTCCTAAAATTGTTATAACAAATAAATATGTAATAAAGTATGAGTATGAGCCAAATGAGTTGCCTATTTTGGGAATAAAGTTAAAAATTAATTTGTTGACTTTTTAACTTTTTAAAATCATATCATCTCTATATTTTTTTTACACATTTTAAAAAAAATTAAATTAAATTAAATTTTAAAAAAATTAAATTTTAACTTATTCCCTAAAATAGGGCTAGATTATGATAAGCCAAAACCTTTTTTTTAGGTTTACAATCTTATGAAGCATGTTGACTTTCAAGAAAATAGTTATTGTCGGTCCTTCAAGTTTGCAACAAACATGGTTCCTTTGTCGTACGGCACAAGCAAGCATTTTAAAAAGTTATTTCATGAGAGTGTTGTTATAAATAAATAAATATATATATATATATATGTATAAAGTATATATTTATTTATATTTTAAAAAATAAACTTATTTGGGTTATTATATTTTGAAAGTAAATTTATTCATATTATTTATTTTAAAAGTAAATGATAATCGAAAAATAATATATAAAGTCACTTTCTAGACTTAGACCTCGTTTGGAACAGGTGAATTTAGTAATTTTTTGGCTATTTAGCTAAAATATGAGCTAAAAAAATTAGGGCCCGTTTGGGAAGAACTAAAGTAGGCTTTTTTGGCTATTTTAGTCACAAAAAGCAAAATAGGCTATTTTAACCACAAAAAACAAAACATCACATCCAACCCATAATCATTACACTCTTCTCTCACAAAAAAAGTCAAAAAAGTCAAAAAGTCAAAAAACCTTTCCCAAACCAAGCTTTTTAACCCAGGCTAAAATAGCCAAAAAAGTCAAAAAGTCAACCCACTTTCCAAACGGAGGCATAGTATGTTTGGGATGACTTTTTGACTTTTTACGAAAAGATGTGCAAAAAGTAGAGAGAAAAGAAAATCTTGAACTTTTTGGTATGAGTTGTTGGCTTTTTGACCTTTTTAGTAACTTTTTAACTTTTTGACTAAATGTGAGAGTTCTCAAACGAGGCCTTAATAAGATGTCAACAAAAATGATTGACAGATGATTAGAAAATAAATGATAAAAAGAGTTGATTTAAATAATAGAGTGTCACATCATTAAGTTTTGAAAATTGGTTTAATTTTTGGATATGAAAAACAATACTTTTTTAACCCTAATTGTGAGAGTTATTATATGTTAAAAATATGGGAGAATTGTAAAAATATGGTATCAACACAAAATAATTACAAGGTCATGGAAATACAATCAATTTATACATTAAATTGTATAACTAAATCTTATACTTTTATCTCTTTGTAATTCTTTTGAATTTATATATATATATATATATATATATATATATATATTTTACTATTGTCTCAAAATATTTCATTAAAACCCTTCACTTTTATGTGATTTCTCAGGTGTTATAGTAGATTCTCTTATTTTTAATGATCATGCTAATGACAATGTAATAGGTTATCAATAAGATAAGGAAAATTTAAAGTGAATTTGAGGGTAACACATACTGACAACATTGTAATAGGTCGAACATAAGGTCATAAAATTCCGAGTAGTAAATGTGTCACGACTCGCTCCCCATATTTAAAGGTTAAGTATCATGATGGTCAGTAATTGAGGTTACCTCCGACCAATTCTTAAACAAATTAATAAACGCGAGCGGAAATAATATTCAAGTGAGGGTACCAAAATAATCATTAGGGGTCTGTTTGGTAACGTTTACGTTTTCAGTTTATATTTACAAAAATTTTATAAACTAATTTTTGTTTATTTTTAGAAAAATATAAACTACAAACACGTTTGGTAATTGACAAAATGTTTTAAAAAATTTAAAAATATAAAAAATAGTGAGAAATGGCAAGTGGTGGCGAAAGACGGTGGTGGAAAGTGGTGACGGTGGGTGGTGGGTAGCGGGTGATAGTGGGTGGTGGTGGGTGGGTAGGTGGGTGACGGTGGCGGGTGGGTAGGTGACGGTGGTGGCGGCGGCGGGTGGTGGTGACAGGCGAGTGGCGAATGGCGGATGGTGGGTGGTGGCGGGCGGGTGGTGGATGGGTGGGTGACGGTTGCGGGTAGTGGATGGTAGCGAGTGGGTGATGGTGGTGGTGGGTGGTGGTGGCAGGTGGGTAGCGGATGCGCGGGTAGTGGTGGGTGGTAGCGGGTGGGTGGTGGCGGCGGGTAGGTGACGGGTGGTGATGGTGGATGAGTGGGTGACGGTGGCGGGTGGTGGGTGGTAGCGAGTGAGTAGTGGTGGTGGTGGTGGCGGGTGGCAGTGGTAGGTGGGTGGCGGATGGCGGGTAGTGGTGGGTGGTGGCGGTGGGTGGTGGTAGCGGATAGGTGGCGGGTGGTAATGGTGGGTAGGTGGGTGACGGTGGAGGGTTGTAGCGAGTGGGTGGCGGGTGGCGGTGGTGGATGATGGCAGGCGAGTGGCGAGTGGTGGTGGGTGGTAGCGAGTGGGTGGTGGTGGTGGTGGTGGGTGGTGGTGGCAGGTGGGTGGCGGGTGGGTGGCAAGTGATGGTGGTGGTGGTGGTGGGTAATGGCGGCGGGTGGGTGGCTGGTGGCTAGTGGTGGCCGGTGGTGGCAGGTGGGTGGTGAGTGGTGGTGGGGGGTAGGTGGCAATTGGTGGTGGCAGGCAATAGATGGTAGTGGCGGATGGATGGCAGGTGGGTGGTGGTGGTGGTGGCGGCGAGTGGATGGTGGGTGGTGTTTGGCAGGTAGATGGTGGTGGTAGGTGGGTGGTAAGTGATGGTGGCAAGTGATGGTGGGTGGTGGTGACGGAAGACGGTAGTGAAAAATGGTGGCGGGTGGTGGCTAGTATTGGGTGGTAAAAAAAAAAAACTCAAAACTCAAAACGAAAACACATTTTTTGAGTTTACATTTTTTGGCCAAATTTATAAACTGAGACCACTGATTTATAAAATCAAAAATTTACCAAACAAGTTTTTATTTGAGTTTTTTAAATTTTTGTAAATATAAATAGAAAACTGAAAACGTAAGTGTTACCAAACGGCACCTAGAACTTCTATTTTTATTACAAAATTTATTGACCAAAAGGCCGATATTTACATATAAAAATATCATAAAGTATTGTGTGTGTCTATTCTGCAGATCCGCGTCTAAGACTTTTTAAAAGCTATTTCTGAATTGCATTGTTTCCTGAAAATTAGTAAACAACTATGAGCACATGACATGGTGAGAAATATCATACTAAGAGTATAAGGGACACAAAATAACCATAGATAGTTATGTAACTAAAATATTTAAAATAACTTAGTCTGAACAAATAATCATTTAAGTAGCAAAACTGAGATTATGTAAATAAATAACCATAACCATGGTACCGAACAGAACAGAACAGAACAGAGGTCACAGGAGTGACGGTCAGAACAGAGATACAGATTCAAGAGGTGGCTCGTACAGATTATAGAGGTGGCTCCCACAATAGTGTAGCACTTATTTCCGCACAGCACTTTGTTCTGCATAGAACAGAGATCAATAGATCCATGACAATAGAGGGCCACAAAGTGACCAAACAGAGGCCAATGGTTATTTACGTCCTCCAAGGCGTGGAACTCCCGTGGTGGTACTTACAAAACATAATTATTTATAAGGTCATAGTCAAATAATCATTAAAAGTTAAACAAACATATCCATGGGTTTTATTTTAAATAAATAGAGTTCAGAAAATAACTCACGTAATTGAAATATTAATATAATTTATAAAACATAACTTGTATAAAATAAATTATGGTAAGTCAAAACATACGTAAAATATATTATGGTGACTCAAGGTATAATATAACACACCTTAAAATTAATACATCACTCTTCTTTTCCACTATCAAAGATCTCCTTAACTTCCAATGTTTCCTTCTCATTTCTTATTTCTTTTTCCTTCATCTCTTTTTTTCTTTTCTTTTCACATATCACCTTCTCCCTATTTATAGGGAGGTAAGAACATTAGCTGGCCAACATGTGGCCCGTTCGTATCCTCCCACAGATTCGATCATAAAGTATATGGATTTATACTTATCTTTAATAAATATTTAAGATAATTACACTTTGGCCCAGTTTTCTAATATAACTATATAAATAAATTAATTCCTAATTAAATTACACACAGAAAATTAATTATTTATTTTACTACCGCACCCATTATTATTATTATTATTATTATTATTATTATTATTATTATTATTTATTTACTCTTACTTTTATATTTATTTATTTACTATCTTTAACTTTAATTTGGCCCAACTAGTATTATAATTTCATATTTCTATTAATTTGACCTCAAATAATAATCCCTAATTAATTCCATATTTGATAATCCAATGCCAAATTAGATTATGTATTTATTATTATTTATTTAATAATATATTATCACATACAACCATAATACTAGTATAAAATTTAAGGGACAACTTAAATTTTCGTGTTGTTACAATCTTCTTTTATTTTAAAAATTCCGCCCTCAAAATTTGTCATATGTGTAAACTATCCGCTGCGCACTCTGATAAATATATATTAGATGATTAATCTGATAGAAAATATTACCTCAAAAAAAAAAATTTTACCAAAAATAACTCACTGTCTAGTTGTCAAAAATTATTTTGGGCAAAAATGAGAAACAATCGGTGATTTTAAAAACTTTTCATTAGTTTTCTTTCTGAAAAGAAAAAAAAAATGAGAACATAATTAAACAAACGACTGGAAGTGAAATGATAGAATCACACGCAATAGTTGAAGGATTTTTTGAGATAAGCTTCTGTGGGGACATATTTTCTGATTACCAACACGTGGCATGGTGACGCCGACGTGTCAGCCGAGGTGCCACGTACCCTGGTAGTTAAGCCGAGGTAATCTCGGATAAGCCGAGGTCATCTCCGAAGATGTCGGAATCCGAAGATAAGGGACAAGAGTCCTGAAGCAAAGAGGGGACTTAATTAAGATAAGGATAAACCTCTTAGGGAGTTTATCTCTATCTCCTAAAGAGTCCAGAGTAAGTACTAAGATTGGGGTACACAGAAGTCATATTTCTAGTTGGACTTGGATTAAGTATATTATAAAAGAGAGGCACCCCCGTGGGTCTAAGGTAGGTAATTCATACTTTGAGTATTCAGTTTAATACTTGATTATCCTTGAGAAACGTACTGACTTGATCGTCGATGTAGATGCTGCATGGTCTGAGCTTTTCTTTCTCTTGCTGTTTTGTCTTTGACTGGGTTTCTTTTTGCTTATTGGGATGGTCCTCATCTTGGCTCGACGGAGCCCGAGGTGTGATGGCTTCAGGTGTGAGTTCTGCGACGAAGTCGGCCAAAACTTGGCCCTTTATTGCTGTTCTTGGTCTAAATTCCAGGTCAAACTGACCCAGTGTCACTGCCCATCTTGCTATCCTTCCTGTTAAGTCTCCTTGATGCAATAAGGACTTCAGTGGGTGCTCTGTTAGAACCACAATCTTGTGTGCCTGAAAGTAATGGCTTAATTTCTTTGAAGCCATTACCAGGGCCAGCATTAATTTTTCCAGTGGTAGGTATCTTGTTTCTGCATTTGCCAAAGTCTTGCTTACATAATAGACAGCCTTTTGCTCTCCTTTTTCCTCTCGGATTAGCACTGCACTGACTGCGTGTTCAGAGACTGCTAAGTACAAAAATAATTCCTCCCCTGGGACTGGGTTAGAAAGGACCGGGGTTGAGGTCAGGTACTTTTTTAGGTCGGCTAAGGCAGCTTCACATTCTTCTGTCCATAGGAAGTCGGTGGCTTTTTTCACCAGGTTAAAGAAGGGTCTGCACTTGTCTGAGCTTCTGCTGATGAATCGGTTCAGGGCTGCGGCCCTTCCAGTGAGCATTTGGACTTGCTTTGTCGATGTTGGGCTCTGTAGCTCCAGGATGGCTTTGATTTGGTCTGGGCTGGCTTCTATGCCCTTTCTTGTTACCAGATAGCCTAGGAATTTACCTGACCCAACTCCGAATGCACACTTTGCGGCGTTGAGTCGGAGCCGATATCTTTTGAGTATGTCGAAGACCTCTTTTAGGTCGGCAAAATGACCCTTTGACTCCTTGGTCTTTACGACCATGTCATCAATGTAAACTTCTACTGTTTTGCCGATCAGATGTTTAAACATCTTTGTTACTAACCTCTGATAGGTTGCTCCTGCGTTTTTCAGCCCAAAAGGCATTACCTTATAACAGTACAGGCCTTTCGGGGTGATGAACGCGGTCTTCTCCTCATCTGGAGGGTACATAGCAATCTGGTGGTACCCTCTGTATGCGTCTAAAAAACTCATTCTTTCGTGTCCCAAAGTGGCGTCTACCAGTTGGTCGATTTTGGGCAGAGGGAAGCTGTCCTTGGGGCAAGCTTTGTTGAGGCTGGTAAAATCCACACAAACCCTCCACTTACCATTCTTTTTTTTTACTACTACTGTGTTGGACAGCCACGTTGGGTACTGAACTTCTCGGATGGCCCTGGCTTCAAGGAGTTTGTCTACCTCTTCCTCCACTGCTTCGACGTGTAATAACGTCGGCCTTCTGGCTCGTTGAATCACTGGTTTTGCCGATCTGTCGACATTCAGACTGTGGCAAGTGACCTCGGGGTCAATGCCAGACATTTCATAGGGTGTCCAGGCGAATGCCTCTATGTTTGCCTTTAAAAAATTTTCTAGTTCCTTTTCTTCTTCTTTAGCTAAGCCAGAGCCGAGAAGAAAAAATCGTTCTTCGTCGCCCTCCTGGACGAGGATTTTCTTTAGCGCTTCTTCGCTTTTTTCGGTCGGTTCTTTCCCGACGTCTTCCAAGACTTCCATGTCTCCATCTTCAACTTCTGCTTTCTTTGGCTCCTGTATACTACAGGTGGACTTTATCGCTGCCATTGAGCAATTTTTGGCTTGTAGTTGATCCCCTCTGACTTCTTCAATCCCATTCTCTGTTGGGAATCGGAGTAGTTGGTGCAACGTCGAGGGAACTGCCCCCATTGCATGCAACCATGGTCTTCCAAGGATGATGTTGTATGGTGAGGGTGTGTCAATAACCAGGAATTCTGTCCTGATCTTCTTAGTGCCGGCTTGTACCTCCAAGCTTGTTGCACCCAGTGGCCATGTCGGCGTTCCATTAAAGCCGACCATCGGGCCGCTGGATTGCTCTAGGTCATCGGGGTGAAGGCCTAGCTCTTTGTAACATCTGACGTACATGATATCACAGGAGCTGCCTTGGTCTATTAGGATGCGTTTTACTTGGCACTCCCCGACCTGGAGGGATACTACCAAGGCATCATTATGCGGATGTTGGACCAATTCTAGGTCGGCTTCGGTAAAGGCTATCATTGGCCCTTGGCATTCTTCTGGCCGATGTCTCTTGTCCCCAACTTGGTAGATATGCTGTAGATGTCTTACCCTCTGGGTTTCTCCTCTGACTTCGTTTTCGTTGACCCTTGAGTGGATCACATTGACCACCCTTGGTTCTCCTGCCTGTGGTAGCTGTGCTGGGGGAGGGGGTGCTGCTGGTGCTTGAGGCAACCTTGCCTGTTCTTCCCTTGTTCTGGCCTCATCGACCAGGTCCCTCAGGAGGCCTTGCCTTACTAGGTCCTCCAAGTGTGCTTTTAAGGCTCTGCAACCTTGAGTTGGATGCCCTTCTTCATTGTGGTAGGCGCAACGTCTGCCGACGTTTCTTCCCATGTATTCCCCTGGTGCTCTTTCCGGAACCTTGAAATATGGTTGATTTCGAATCCGATCCAAGATTTTATGGATTGGGATCCAGAATACCGTGGTTACCGCCTGTTTATTTCTTAATTCTATTTCTTGTCTGGTGGGTCCATTGTTGACTCGGCCTCGCTTTGGCGAGCCGTTTCCCTTTTCTTGCTTCACCTCTTTGTTTCCCGACGTATCTTCCTCGGCCCTGGCGTATTTCTCAATTCTTGCCATGAGTTCTTCCATGCTCTTTGGCAATGTTTTTGCCAAAGACTTCCGTAGTGGGCAGTCATCTTTCAGGCCGTTCTTGAAAGACACGACTGCTACTTCCTGGTTGCATTCAGGTATTCGGTTGAACACCTCGTAGTACCTCTTTGCATAGGCCCTAAGGCCTTCTTCCTTGGTTATTCTTAGAGCCATCAAGGCATCAACCCTCAGGGGTTGCAGCTTGTTGGTCACGAACCTGGCCACGAACATCTCGGCCAAGCCTTCCCATGTCTTTATACTTCCTTTCGGTAACTTGTGGAACCAATCAGATGCAATTTCCCCAAAGGATGAGGGGAATACCTTGCAGAGCAATGGTTCGTTCCCGCTATATAGTGCCATTGAATTTAGGTATAGCCCAACATGAAAGTTTGGATCTGACTTACCATCATAGATTTGGAACCTCGGCATACTGAACCTCTTGGGTGGTTCAAATTTGTCCAGTTCTACCGAGAAGGCTGTCTTCGGTTTTACTGGGGAGTTTACCTCGGCCTCTGCATTTTGCTGCCTCCTCTTGAGGTAGTCCCTTAAGTCTTCTTTGCTCCTCCCTGGAGCTCGGCTGTCTTTTGATTTTAGTCTTTTTGGTATACTGCTCTCGGCCTCGAGGTGGGTCCGTTTGGGTCTTTCTTCATGGGTTGTGTCAAAGTGGAGTACTTGCCCCTGAACATGTCGATGTTCTTTGGGGTCTGGATTCTTCATGTGTTGCGTCCTTCGGGACTCTTCTTGCCTTGGCCTTTCTCGTCCGACTTCCCTGGAAGATCGGTGAGAATGCCTTCCGCTCCTGGTATGTTGAGGGACCTCGGGGATTGTTTTTCCTCCACCTTTCTGGGTGTTGGTTGCTGGCATCGGCGTATTTTGCAGCGGGTATGGTGGTTGCATAACATTATTCTGCATCATGAAGTTGACGACCGACTGGAGGTCCGCCAACTTGTTTGCTAATTCTTTTATTTCCTCGTCTCTGCGTAGGCACCTGTCCCTCCATACCTGGAGGTTGTCTTCATTGTAGTATTTTCCTTGGTTTGATCTTTTTGTTGTGTCACCTTCCTGGATATCGTCGTTCTCCCTGTGACCCTGGTCACGGGCTTCTGTATTGTGATTGTCTCCTTCGGCGTCAAGGTTAATTGGTCTGCTGCTTCCAGAAGGAGCATCGTCCCCAGCGTTTCCTTGCTGTCCGTTACTGGCCATCTATTCTTCCTTCGTTCCCACAGACGGCGCCAAATTGTGTGGGTAAAAATCTGACCACACTGCCCGTTTAGTGATCAGCAGCAAAGCACCGGCAGAATAGATGGCTCCAACAACCTGTAACAGAAAGGAAAAGCTCCGGCGGTGGTTCTTCCACCCGGGGGCACTCCGACGATCAAGTCAGTACGTTTCTCAAGGATAATCAAGTATTAAACTGAATACTCAAAGTATGAATTACCTACCTTAGACCCACGGGGGTGCCTCTCTTTTATAATATACTTAATCCAAGTCCAACTAGAAATATGACTTCTGTGTACCCCAATCTTAGTGCTATCCAACATTCTAGTTCCTTTTCTTCTTCTTTAGCTAAGCCATCCATTTCTTTTATCTGTGAATCTTCCATTGATGGGAAGTAGTTTCAAAATCAGTATCTTTATAATTTGAACCCACTTTTAAAAAGTTGAAATGATTTTTTTTTTTTCGAATACTAAACTGAAAATTATATGTATTTAATTATATTATAATTTTGGTAGGTGCTTGAGCCCAACATCATCTGTTTCTTTTCCTTCTTTTGCTATAACAAATATATCCTTCACAAATTATGCACCAAAAAAAAAATAATTAATTAATTAATATATATATATATATATATATATATAATCATATAAAATTATAATATAATTAAATCGACTAACAAAATATAATATTTATAGACTAATTACCAGCTATTCTACTTCTTAAATGTGCGTGTGTCCTATGCTCCAATGATGAATTTTTTTTTTATTAATTTTTTTTTTTTATAAACCATTGCTCTGATACTACTTGTCACGATCTGCTCCTCGTACCCAAGGGTTAAGTATCGTGATGGCCAGTAACTGAGGTTACCTCTGGCCAATTCTTAAACAAATGAATAAACGCGAGCGAAAATAATATTCAAGTGAGCGTACCAAAATAATCATTGGAGTTTCTATGTTTATTACAAAATTTATTGACCAAAAGGCCGATATTTACATATAAAAATATCATAAAGTATTTGTGTGTGTCTATTCCGCAGCCCCGCGTCTAAGACTTTCCAAAAGCGATTTCTGAATTGCATTGTTTCCTAAAAATTAGTACACAACTATAAGCACATGGCAGAGTGAGAAATATTATACTAAGAGTATAAGGGACACAAAATAACCATAGATAGTTATGTAACTAAAATATTTAAAATAACTTAGTCTGAACAAATAATCATTTAAGCAGCAAAACTGAGATTATGTAAATAAATAACTATAACTACGGTACCGAACATAACATAACAGAGGTCATAAGAGTGACAGTCAGAACTGTAACGCCCTCGAAATAAACCAAAAAAAAAACAGACATCCATGATACAAGAAAGAGATATCACATTTCATAAATCAGAGTATTCTTACAGAATGTATTACATATTGACAACAAAAGTAAATGCCCTACGAGCTTACAACTTTCCAAGCCAACACTTGGTTACAAAAATGAGAGTATTAACTCTACACAAAATAAGCCCTTAGCTTAATATACATGTAATACAAAAAGTAATCAAAAGGTCTCTCAGCCACTAAGCCTCCCAAGCTACGTCTTTGGAGGTGGCATGTCATCTACACCTGAAAATGATGTCCCAAATAGGGTGAGCCAACGCCCAGTAGAGATATACTAAACATAATATGAGCAATAACTAAAACATTAGCACTTGATAAATGTTTAACTCATATAAACCAACATATAGTACAATCCAGTTCCATAATCCTTTACTTATCCAATTCTCAACTTATAAACACGGCTCAGAACCTGGCCAAACAACTTAGATGAGACTACATCTCATGCCAACAATACATCAAACTGCCATTTTACGGAAATTGCGTCCGCGGGATTCAGCACCCATGTGTAATTATTTTCTTGTGGCCATTTCACGAAAATTTCATCCGCAGGACTCGGCACCCATGTATAGATATTTTTGAATTGCCATTTTACGAAAATTTCATCCGCGGGATTCAGCACCTATGTGTAATTATTTTCAAATTGCCATTTTACGAAAATTTTATCCGCGGGATTTGGCACTCATGTATTCAAATACTCATCATATACAATGACCAACCAATACACATATTCATTGTATTATTCCAACCGTCATATTCAATGACATACTCAAATTGATTAATTTTAATTCACCTAATCGTTATGCAGTGTTTACAACAATCAAGACTATCCTCCACCGATAGCCCAAAGCAGTCATTTCTAAATAGATAATAAATGCACCAACATATAAATTATCAATAATTTTCAAAGGTGAGTGATTAATCAATCCAACTCCACCATTCTTTCTTATAACTTCCCAATTTCACTATTTCACAATGAAAGTCATTAATTACACTAATGACCCACTAAAACCCAAATATGGCATTTTCCCTATTTTTTTCAATATTGACCCAAGGGCCCAAGTATTATCATTAAACAACTATAATCTCATTTTAGGACCAAAATACACATGTATTGGCCAAAAAGAACAAAACCCCTCTTTAAACAATTGAAACCCTAACACCCAAAATTACCCAACTTCAACATTATATAAAAAATGACTAAGAGTTTATGTCAAAGACCATAAAAGTGAGTAGTTATCCCTACCTCAAATTCGGAGCTCAAAGGAGAAGACAAAGAAAACTCGAAGTGCTCCAAACACCAAATTTTTCGGATCAAAATATAGCCCACACCAAGATCAACACTTTTTACAAAGGCCCAAAGATAGAAGATCACTCAAACAAGATCAAACCTTAGAGAGAAGTTGAAGTTTTAGAGTGAGGTGCTCTCAAATGGAGGTTTTGAAAAGTTAAAAAGAGAAAGGAAGTTGAAAAGTGATCCAAAAAGTCACTTTTCGGACTAATATAAAAGTCGCATCGCTCGAGCGTGGAACTCCCCGCTCGAGCGTCAAACACAGACTCCCGCTCAAGCGTGAAAAGCACCGCTCGAGCGTCGATTGCACACTTTCAAAAGTTTTGCAGACCATGGTCCCCGCTCAAGCGTCAGAATCCCCGCTCGAGCGGAGGGACAAAATCAAAGGAATTCGCTCGAGCGTCAAAGCCGTGCTCGAGCGTTCGATGACCTACAGAGCAAAATGCTGAGAGATGAAAAACTACGCTCGAGCGTCAAAACGCCCGCTCGAGCGGAGAAACAAAGACGAAGGGCCCGCTCGAGCGTCAAAAGCCCCGCTCGAGCGTGAAGGCCAAAATCTGGGCATCAACTCTCGGTTTCCAAACACAACCAACCTGTTTCAAACCTGCCCAACACAATCCAAGATTTAAATTCAAGATTAAAAAATGGGAATGAGAATATGACAACAACACATCCACGGAGCCGAGTCTGGAATACAATAAATAAAAAAAGGGAAAACCAGAATCACTATAAGAACAGAGATACGGATTCAAGAGGTGGCTCGTACGGATTATAGAGGTGGCTCCCACAAGAGTAGAGTACTTATCTCCACACAGCACTTTGCTCCGCATAAAACAGAGGTCAATAGATCCATGACAATAGAGGGCCACAAAGTGACCAACATAGGCCAATAGTTATTTAAGTCTCCCAAGGCATGGGACTCCCATGGTGGTACTTACAAAACATAATTGTTTATAAGGTCATAGTCAAATAATCATTAAAAATTAAACAAACATATCCATGAGTTTTATTTTAAACAAATAGAGTTAAAAAAATAACTCACGTAATTGAAATATTAATATAATTTATAAAACATAACTTGTATAAAATTAATTATGGTAAGTCAAAACATACGTAAAATATATTATGATGACTCAAGGTATAATATAACTCACCTTAAAATTAATACCTCACTCTTCCTTTCCACTATCAAAGATCTCATTAACTTCCAATGTTTCCTTATCCTTTCTTATTTCCTTTTCCTTTTTTTTTTTTTTTTCGCAGATCACCTCCTCCCTATTTATAAGGAGGTAAGAACATTAGTTGGCCAACACGTGGTCCGCGCGTATTCTCCTACAGATTCGATCATAAAGTATATGGATTTATACTTATCTTTAATAAATATTTAAGATAATTACACTTTGACCCAGTTTCTAATATAACTATATAAATAAATTAATCCTTAATTAAATTACACTCTATCGTATACCAACAGAAAATTAATTATTTATTTTACTACCACACCCATTATTATTATTATTATTATTATTATTATTATTATTATTTATTTATTTACTCTTACTTTTATATTTATTTATTTACTATCTTTAACTTTAATTTGGCCCAACTAGTATTATAATTCTATATTTCTATTAATTTGGCCCTAAATAATAATTCATAATTAATCACATATTTGATAATCTAATGCCAAATTCGATTATGTATTTATTATTATTTATTTAATAATATATTATCACATACAATCATAATACTGATATAAAATTTAAGGGATAACTTAAATTTTTAGATTGTTACAAAAGGCTTGGCTTATCAATTGCTACAGTTGTAATGGTATGAAAAATAAAATGTACCCAAAAATTGTATAAGAGGGGGAAAATGTCAACCAAAAAAAAATGATGACAATTCTATAGGTGGTCATTAACAATTTTTTTCCTTTTTTATTTTTTATTTTTTATTTTGATTAGTCATATATCTGTAAATAATTGTTTGTGGAAAGACCCATGGATCATGAAATAAAATGTTAAAATAGATAAGAAGAAATACGAATGATTACTTATAGATTGGTCCTGTACATGTAAAAGAATATGTTATATATAATATATTATAATTATACTTATTTTGACATGCTCTTCATCTCAATAATTAAGAAATTATTAGATACTTTCTAAATATCATATAGTATTATCTGACTAATATTCTTATTAAATAAAAATTGTATCACACTATTGGCATCATAAATTTACAATTTTTATTATTATTTAGTATTTATATAATTATAGGACACGTGACATCCTTCTACTCATTTAGAGGTTATGAGAGGTTATGTAATGTGGAAAGATGATAGAGAACATAGAGAGCATGTAGTATCAAGTGGGGGTTGAAGGAAGTTGTAGAAGATCATAGAGAATGAAATGGAGGAGATGAAAGAATAGGATAGTTATTAGGTATTTTTTATTTTATTTTTTTTATAAATGTTTACCTATAAATAGCTATTCATGGCTACATTGTAAGAGGATTCAGAACTTAAATTAAAGACAATTGATTTATACTTTTCTTGTCATTTATATTTCCTGCATTTTATTTTACGTACTTTCTTTTCGAAGCATTTATTTTTAGTACCTCATTTTCGAAACATTTTATGTACTTCCCTTTCAAAGCATAGAAGTAAAGGTAAATAATTGTTACTTTGATTGTCCACTCAATCATCCTGATTGTTCACTCAATCATCTTTCTCCGTCTCCCTCCTTATTTTGTTAATTTTTCTTTTCTCTACATTTGATAATTTTGAAATACTCTTCATTGAGGCAAAAGAACTGTCAACACAATTGCTTGATAATTGGCTTGAATTTAATCTGTAAAGATTTTTCAATTCTTACTGGTATACTCGTATTTATGATATTTTCTTTCCTAAGAAAAATAAGCTAACACACACTAAGGCCAAGTTTGGCTACAAAGAAAAAAGTACATTTATTTCATCTTTTTATCTTTTTTGAGTCACATCAATCAACATCTCCTTTCTACTTTTTCTACACATAATACAAAAAAAGTCAAAAAGTGCACTTATTTAGTCTTTCCAAACTAGGCCTAAATGTGCTATCATTTGTTTGTCAACTATCAAAAAAAAAAACAAACAAAACAAATCAATATATTTTATCCGTAGAAATTTTTAATTTATCATTGATTGAAACAGTATATATATAATGTGACATTATATTTTAAAACTATTAAATAATTATCACCGTGCTAATCATGCTACTCAATGGTTCTCGCTAACCTACCTTGCTAAGGAATTGTAATTGGTATACTATACTCTCGTTTGGCAGGTTAGTTTTTGGGTTATCAGGTTAAAATAATCATAAAAAAATTAAAAAGATAAAATATCACATTTAAATTATAATCATTTTATTTTTTCTCTTATTAAAATCAAAACAATTAAAAAATTTAATTTAAACGAGACTTTTTAACCCTAAACTTAAAATAAATAAAAAAATTAAAAAAACTATCTCGCTCCCCAAATGAAACCTCTACATATAATGTGACATTATATTTTGAAGTTATTAAATAATTACCACCATGCCATCCAATGGTTCTCGTTAACCCACCTTGGCAAGGAATTGTAATTATTATGTTATTAGTACTATAATTTATACCAATGCCTCTCGATCTCTCTTTCTCATTGGGCAAGAATCACGGAAAAGTCTTGGGGTCAATAATGTCGACGAAGAGCACATGACTTTCTAGAAGCCTATAAATGTCAACAAAATATATATATATATATATATATATTATAAATATCCACACACAGCTTGGACAAAATGTGTGTTGAAGAATATCTATCCTACTGACACTGTTGCTCATTGTGACAACTCAGCTTTTATTTAAACATGTTATTAATTTTGAATATACCATTATAAATATCCAAACGCATATACAATTATTATTAATTTTGAATTTTGTTATTTTAATAATTTTTTTAATCTTTTATAAAAACTATATATATATATATATACATATATAAAGAGTAATGTGATAAATTGTAGTAATTTTTTTGACTTTTTACCTAAAATAGACTATTAGCAGATGAGTGGATGTTTGAGGTTTTTCTTATTTGTTGATTTTATTTGGTTTTTAATATTAAAAAAAATTAAACTTTTAGATTATATTTGACTAAACAGACTAAAAAGGTAAAAATTATAATTATAATTAAAATCAAAATTAAAATTAAAATTTGATTTAAAAATTTTAAAAACGACAAAAAAGTCAAAAATAGTTGGCTTTTTCTAACTTTTTATGGATTTTTTAAATTATTATTTTTATTTTTTAGATTCGTTTACACAAGACGGGCTGAACAGTTAAAAAAAAATTGACATAATTTTCAAAAAAATTATTAATTTTTTTTCAAAAAATATAATCTTTATGGAAGTTACCAATCACCCACTCAAAACATCAACGTAACAAATAAATAAAAGTCGCCCTAACAGCTCATTTTTGTTAACTATGCCAAAAAAATTTAAAATTTTATATACTTCTATATATTTGTTGTTTTATATTTTATATAATTTATATATCAGTTCCGTTTTGTAGCTCGAAAAAACGGAGGCTCGAAATGGCTCGAATTGCAAAACGACGTCGTTTTGCTCTTTTTTTCTTTTTCTTTTTTCCCCTTCTCTCTGTTCTGAAACAGAGAGGATGAAGAAGAAAGAAGAAAAAAGAAGACAGAAGAGAAGAGGGGAGCAGAGAGAGAAAAATCAACCAAAAATCAAACCAAAATCAAATAGAGAGAGTGATACAGATCATCATCATCACATAAAATCAAACCCAAATCACCCAAGCACAGAGAGAGAGAGAGATCAACCAAGAATCAAACAAAAATCAAACACAAATCACCCAACACAAAAAATAAATAAATAAATAATCAACAATATATATATACTGCAGATCATCATCATCATCAAAAAAAAAAAAAGAAGCAAAAAACAGAGAAAGTGACGATCGGCGACGATACCTACCAGCGATCGATCGGCGACGACCGCCATCACCTTCTCTTCCTCCTCCTCTCTCGCCTCTCACTTTCTCTCTTCTCTCGCCTTCTCTCACTCTCTCTCTTCCTCCCTCCCCATGTTTTAGATACCAAATAGAAAGAAAAAAAAAAAAAAAAGAATCGCAAAACGACGTCGTTTTGCGATTCGGGCCAATCGAGCCTCGGAGTTTTCGAGCTACAACCTATTTTTCTTTATATATATATATATATATGTATTAATATTAACCATTGTTTTCTTAAATGTATTGGTGAGTGTGTGATAATGGATAGGGATGGCAATTTGAACTCGGCTCAATGAGGACCCAACCCCCTGATCCCGAATTGAGCGGGTTTTTCCCAAAAAATACCCCCGACGGGACGTGGATGGTATTCAAAAATTAATCTCCAAATAGATTCGGGCCGGGGACGGGGACAAGTGTTCCAGCCCCGTACCCGGTGCGGCCCTATCCCCGTTCCCGTTCCCTTACCCAATTTATTCCCGATGTGAAATTACTATTTTACCCCTATATACATATATATATATATAAACCCAGGGGTCTCATTTTCACTTCTCTCTCTCTCTCACAGCCTCATCTCTTTCTACCTTACTTACTGACTTCTCTCTCTCTCTCAAATCCACCACCATCGCCGTCCAGCTCGCACCACCACCACCACCACCACCACTGCATCTCTCATCCACTCTCTCTTTTCTCTACATCGTCGACCACCACTCCCGTAGTCGCCCAATCGCCATGACTACCACCTTCGCAGCCACAATCTCCTTTGCGAAACGACCTCATCTTCTTTGCTTCGAACACGCACAGTTGCCCTACCGAACACGTCGCCGACCACCACTCTTGGTGTTGCTTAGCTGCAAGATCAAATTTTTTTTTTTTTTTTTATAGATTTGTCTCAGATCTTATACACAAATTTCAGATCTGTTTTCATTATTATACAGACCCTAAACAATTTCAGATCTGTTTCATTATACACAAATTTAATATGTTTTCATTATTATACACATCTGTTTTCAATTTAATATGATTTACACATTTGTTGTTCTTGATAATGATGATGATGATGATGACGACGACGTTGTTGTTGTTGTTGATGATGAATTGTTATATTTTCTGAAGCTTTTTTTTTTTTGGCTGGGGAATGTTCGGGGTCGGGGAAACCCGATCCTCGTTAGGGTTAGGGGATGGGGGTGGTGATAGGTTCCCCGTGGGGGATCGGGGCCGGGGCTGGGGGAAATTCAACCATCAGGGATCGAGGACGGGGAGTGTGATCCCTGGCCCCGCCCCGTCCCGTTGCCATTCCTAATAATGGAAGATACTAATATCTTTGTCCCAAATTAACTGCTTTCTTAAATGTATTGTTGAGTGTGTGATAATGGAAGATACTAATATCTTTGTCCCAAATTATTTATCTGAAACGGAAAACGAAAATTTGAAAATAATATTTTCTTGTATCAATATTTTTTTATTTTTTTTCACTAATTAAAAGATCTACTTTTAATTTAATAAAAAAAATAGAATTTTTTATATAGAAATACATTATTTTTAAGTTGTTATTTTTTATACTGAACAAATAATTTGATACAAAGGTAGTAATACATAACAGTATGGCTCCGTTTGGAAAGTAGTTTTTTACTATTTTTTTGACTTTGTGATTAAAATATTAGATAAAAAAAAAATCAATATGTTTGGAAAGGACTTCATAATTTTTTACGAAAAAATATACTGAACGGAAAGTAAATGAGAAGAAATCTTTAAGGCTAAGTTTGGCATAACACAAAAAAGTCAAAAAGTCAAAAATTCACTATTCTATTTAAGTCACACCATCTTATTTAAATCACATCACTTCTCTACCACATCACTTCAAATCCAACTCATATTCTATAAAAATTTAAAAAATATACTTATTTAGATCATTCCAAACAACTCCTAACTTTATAGAGCGGATGTGAATGAATCTTTAACCTTTTCTTGGTATGCGTTGAAAATTTGTTAACTTATTATTTTTTTAATATTTTTTAATTAATTTTTTAAGTTAAAATAGGCACTTGAGAAACTACTCCTAAATTTGGAGAAATATGAGAGAGGTTGCTTGCCATATAAGATAACTTCATTATAATACTCAAAATCTTAGTAAAAAAAATTATGACCCAAAGTATATATGAAAAAGCCATTTGACTAATTGGTTGCCCTCCAAGAAAAGCTGTAATTCAAAGTTGTGAACTCTCTTTTACTCGCAAGCAATGGAAAAACAACAAAAATAAATTATGACCAAAATATACATGAAAAAGCCATTTGTCTAATTGTCTGCCCTCCAAGAAAAGAGCAAGGATCCTCTAGAGTGATTTTTTTCTAAAGTTTCCTAGAGTGCTATATTGTGTGGTTGAGATTTACTGGGAAGTCACATCAATTTTTCTGATGTGACTTGCCAGTAAATCTCAACCACACAATGTAGTACTCTAGAAAATTTTAGGAAAATTTCACTCTAGAGGATCCTTGGTGCCAAGAAAAACTGTATCCCCGCAAACAATGGAAAAACAACAAAAATAAATCTCTCTAAAAAAAATATAATAATAATTATGTCTATAAAGCTTATCGTGCCATTGAAAAAGATTAAAAAATAATAATAAACAAACAAACATGCAGGACAACAACAAGATTGTTTGGATGATTTATTTTTTGGGGAGAGGCTTCTCTGGAGTATACTGTTAGGCTTGTGGGGTCTATCACGGATCCCGTTTCAATAATCCGAATCTTTCAATATGCAGAACTTATCTAGAATTTTATGCCTGCAAAAAATAACATTAATCGAATATCGGTAGTCCCTTGATCGGATCACATTTTTGTTAACGATTTATTTTTAAAATCATATTTATCATTGATAAAAATGTGTTCCAATCAAGGGGCTAATGATATCCGATCAACGTAATTTTTTGAAGGCGTAAAGTACTCGACGAGTTCTACACATTCAACGGTTCGGATCATCGAAAAGGGACCTGTGGTGGGCTCCAGAAGCCTAACAATATGTGGACTATAGAGAAGCCAACTCCAATTTTTTTCTCAGATCTGGTCTTTTGCCTTTCAATTTGAGGTTTTTTACCATTCAGACTTCCACCGTCTCAGTGGATTGTAGATCTGAGGCCAATGCCAGAGTTGTTTGCCGATCCTACCCTACGAGTTGTGCAAATCTAATTTTTAAAAATAATTTTTTTAATATTTTTGTATTTTGTTTTATTATTTTTTCCCTCCTATGTGGAGACTTTTCTTTCTCTTCCATGGAGGTTTGGGTTTGTCTTTGTTGTTGGTAGGCAGTATGTTGCAGGTATGGTTGTTGGTTGGTTATGGTTGTTGGGTGATGGTCACGAGCAAGGATCCTCTAGAGTGATTTTTTCCTAAAGTTTCTTAGAGTGCTATATTGTGTGGTTGAGATTTACTGGGAAGTCACATCAATTTTTCTGATGTGACTTGCCAGTAAATCTCAACCACATAATGTAGTACTCTAGGAAACTTTAAGAAAATTTCACTCTAGAGGATCCTTGGTGGATGGTCACAGTATGTTGCGAGCTATGGTTGTTGAGTGTTCGAGTGTTCAAATTTAAAACATTGAACCTTGGTTGTAATTCATTTTAGAGTTTGGAATTATCATTATTGATGTATTTATTTCTGTCTATCAATAAAATCTAACTTTGAAAAAAATAAAATATAAAAAATTAATTGCAAAAAGGAATTTTTTATTTTTTTTAAGTAGGTAATTATTTTAGTCTGTGTGGCTGCAACAAATGATGTAGTGAAAATTTTAACGAATGAAACAATGTTAACGCTAGAAAATAAAAGGACAAAGGATGATTTGTGCTATATGATTATTCATTTATCAAGTAAATATTAGATGGTAGTTTGAATTGAAATTACTAAACAATTAATTAATATAAGGAAAATGTTTGGTAGCTCAAATTTTTGTGGCTCAAATGGCTCAAATCTGTCAAAACGACGTTGTTTTACACTCATTTACAATCAAAACGACGTCGTTTTGAGTGATTTGAGCCATTTGAGGCACAAAATTTTGAACTACCTAGCATTGTTGTTAATATAATTCGAGTCTCCTTAAAAAAATAAAAAGTAGGTGGATTTCACGAAGGGTTTGACAAAACGTAATGGACGCGTTCACACATCGAGAAGATGGCTGGCTGGTGGTGGTAGTGGAGCTGCGTAGGTTCGTTCATTTCAGGTCAGCTCAGAAATGTAGAATAGTCGTGGCCATCAAGGAAAATAATAAAACTCAGCTCAAAACCCAGCACACCAATCGAGCGAACACGTGCTTTAAAGTGAGTTGGGTCTATAAATATTTGCACAACAGAGAAATCCCAGACCCTGATATCCCCAACTCCCCAAAACAAGAAAGAAGAAGAAGAAGAAGAAGAAGAAGAAGAAGAAGGGCTGTTGGTTGTTACGTGGTAAGTAAAATTGGATATAAAGAGTTGTTGTTATGGTTTTGAATGATAAAAAAGTGATTGCAAATGATGATTTTGGACTGACAAATGAACCTCATTCCTTAAATTTCTGATCCCCCACATACACATATACACATACTTGATTAGCACTAGTCCTCTATTGATTCATCAAAATGAAACCTGTCATCATACTTGATTATCCCTTATTGTTTTGATTTTTACAAGTTCAACTGACCACTCTTTGTTGTATGAACCAACTGTTTGATCTCTACTCCTAACTCATAATCTCCATCAGATTTTTTGTTTTAGATTATTAATCCATTGTTTGCTTTTTCTCTTGATCAGTATTTTTTTTTAAAGTTTATTTTTTATTGGGTGGTATATATATAGATCAGTATTTTGTTTTGGGCTTTTATTGATTTTTCCATCTCTGTTCCCCCCTGGGTGGTGGTTGTATTTGTCTAATCAAGTTGGAAAAAAAGGAAATGATAGTGAATTTTCTTGATTTTAATCCATCAAGAAATTTGTTTTTAATCAAAGAATAATATTAGGGATCATAAAAAAAAATTATAAAATATTTTTTTATCCTTTAATTAGTTTGTAATATTTTATTATATATGCAATTCAAAAATAAAAAATATAATTTTCATGATATTTTCTTCATCATCCCTGCCATTCCTCTTACTCAAATTATAATGGCTGAGTTTTCTTTCTTGGAAAATGATGTTCTCACCGAATTAGAAACCGAAGATGACTGAGTCGCAGTTTGGGGTTTAACTATTTTTAGAAGTTTTTTGGCTTTAATGTGAGGGTATGTTGGTCTTTTACGCTGGTATTAGTCAGTTCTTTTTTTTCTTTTCTCTTTTTTTTTTAACCTTTTTAGCAAAAAAAACTATATCCTAAACCAGGCCTAAGGTGATGCCTGATGATGCATGATGCCCACAAGCTTTGGACATAACAGAATCTATCACCGTACTCGGTTTGAGCAGCAGGTTTTTTTTTTTTTTTTTTTCAACCTAGTTGTTTAAAAAATGAATACCAGAAACAGACCTGCCTGGCCAATCATATAAATGTATTTTTATTTTATTTTGGTCAAAATAAAATGTGTGCACTGATTGCTAGCTACCGATTGCCATACATAGGTTCAAGATCTGCACATTACCCAACCAGTTAATTTCCTTTTCAACTATTGTTGTTGTTATGTTACTACTCTTTTTAAGATTTATTGTTATTGTCTACATTTATCTGCCCACTGATTGGACTTTCTTTTTCCAGCTATAAGCTCATAATTTGCTTATCTTTGATATCAAACAATATTCTGGCTGCGACTGAAGTTGTAGAAATTCAGAGGCTAAGTGCGTGCAGACAAAGGATAACAGACTTGGAAGTTGGGTAAGTAAAAAATATGGCCGAGGAGAATGGCATGGACAGTAATATGAATAGGCACGAGACTCAGGCGGGGGCCACCACATCAAAAAGCCTAGCACTTGAAACAGAGGCGGGAACAAGTAGCTCTGGAACAAATGACACGAAGAAGACCAAGGAAAAGGAGAGCACCAAAACGGTTCCATTTTACAAGCTGTTCACTTTTGCAGAACCCTTAGATGTTGTCTTGATGATAATGGGTACAATTGGTGCCATTGGGAATGGTATTAGCATGCCCCTTATGACTGTAATTTTTGGGGAATTGGTTAATTCTTTTGGACAAAACCAAGCCAACAATGATATTGTTAAGGTTGTTTCTAAGGTAAAATAAATCACCCAAAGATTATATAAGCTTAATTTTTTTTTTTGTCCCCTGGATTTTTCTTCATTTTGTATTTTTGGAAATATCCCAGTTCTCTCTCTTTTCTTCTGATATATATGTTGGAATGAAAAAATAAATAAAAAATCATTTAATTAGTTGCCTGATTACGTTTTAGGTATCACTGAAATTTGTCTATTTGGCTATTGGGGCTGGTGCAGCAGCATTCCTCCGTAAGTGGATCCAACCTAGCTATAATTTTTTGTATTTAATTAGTTTTGAATGATTAGCTAACACCGATAAATTCGAATTAGTATATAACAATCGTAGTGTTGTTTTTTTGATGTGGTTAGAGGTGTCTTGCTGGATGGTAACGGGAGAGCGACAAGCTGGAAGAATAAGGGGCCTTTATCTGAAAACTATATTAAGACAAGATATCGGTTTCTTTGATAAGGAAACGAATACTGGAGAAGTTGTTGGGCGGATGTCAGGTGACACTGTTCTCATTCAAGACGCTATGGGTGAGAAGGTATGTACCATCCACGATCCATCCATCTATCCCCAAACAACAAACATAGACAAGCAGATCATCATTATAAATATTTATGTTTCTACACTACACTACACATTGTCATATCCCTAGCTAAGCTAATCTACCTATACATATATGATCTTAACTAATTTTGCTTTGATGAATTGAATGGTGTAGGTTGGGAAATTTATACAGCTGCTGTCAACATTTTTAGGAGGCTTTGTGATAGCATTCGTGAAGGGGTGGCTTCTTACACTGGTCCTGTTGGCCCCTCTTCCTCTGCTTGTAATAGCAGGTGGAGCCATGGCCCTTGTCATATCCAGAATGGCATCCAACGGACAAAATGCTTATGCTAAAGCAGCAACTATAGTTGAACAGACTATCGGCTCAATTAGAACAGTATGCAAACTAATCCACAAGTAAATCCATGCCTAGCAGCTGTGGATTGATAAACTTCGACCATGTCTTTATTTTATGATAGATTCTACTGCTATTTAATTTTCTTATATTTCTGGATTTGAGCATATATATATATGTTCAACATTAATCTATGTTTCCTATGTATAGGTTGCATCATTTACCGGGGAGAAGCAAGCTGTGGTTAATTACAACAAATCTCTTCTAGATGCTTATAAGTCGGGTATTCAAGAAGGCTTGGCTACCGGATTGGGTTTTGGATCAGTTATGTTTATCACATTCGGCACTTATGCTTTGGCTGTATGGTTTGGTGGAAAGATGATAGTAGATAAGGGATATAGCGGAGGTTCAGTGATTAATGTAATTATATCTGTCTTGGTTGGTTCCATGTGAGTGCACGCCACTTTTAAACCTTACATTTCGCCCCCCCCCCCCCCCCCCCCCCCCCCCAATTGTTAGCTTCTTAAACTATGTGTATCTGCATCCTACACAATTAGTTATATTATTTCCATGGTAATTTGTACACCCCTGTAAAAGCCAATTAAAAGTTAAAACACCTTGAGTTTATTAACTCTAAAACGAAACTAAATCATCATGTACTTCTAAAATTCTTCATTTATAAGGTTTTGGTATAATATATAAATATACATGGCTATTCAAATTCAGGTCTCTTGGGCAGGCATCTCCTTGCATGAGCGCATTTGCCGCAGGTCAAGCTGCAGCATACAAGATGTTTGAAACTATAAAAAGGAAGCCAGAGATAGATGCATCTGAAACCAGTGGAAAAAAACTAGACGACATTCGTGGTGATATAGAGTTAAGGGATGTTCATTTTAGTTATCCAGCCAGACCAGATGAGCAAATATTCAGTGGATTCTCACTTTCCATCCCTAGTGGCACAACAGCGGCTTTAGTTGGACAAAGTGGAAGTGGAAAGTCAACAGTAATCAGTCTGATAGAGCGATTTTATGATCCACATGCCGGTGAAGTTCTAATAGATGGTGTTAATCTTAAAGAGTTCCAGCTAAAGTGGATTAGGAATAAAATCGGTCTTGTAAGCCAAGAGCCTGTGCTGTTTACATGCAGCATCAAGGACAATATTGCCTATGGGAAGGACGGTGCAACTATAGAAGAGATTAAAGCAGCAGCTGAGCAAGCCAATGCTGCTAAATTCATCGATAAACTGCCTCAGGTTCTTCCTTACCTTTGATTATTAATTATTTGTCCTTTTTGTTGTTACTCTTTAATTTTTATATTAATTCCATTCTTACTTTCATGAGCATGCAAGCATTCATGTTTTAAATATTATTTTTATCTTACCATCACATGCCTTAAAATTTTCGATTTAGGGACTGGACACCATGGTGGGTGAGCATGGAACTCAACTGTCTGGTGGACAGAAGCAGAGAGTTGCCATAGCCAGAGCAATTCTAAAAGATCCACGAATTCTACTCTTGGATGAAGCAACAAGTGCACTTGATGCAGAGTCGGAGAGGGTAGTGCAAGAGGCACTGGACAGGATTATGGTCAATAGAACAACTGTTGTTGTTGCCCATCGTTTGAGCACAGTTAGGAATGCTGACATGATTGCAGTGATTCAACGAGGAAAGATAGTTGAAAAAGGTATATCTTATGAAAAGCCTTGGCCTTGCTAATTACTTTACAAATTAATGAGTAGTAAAGCAAACAACATAAATACCTATTTGATAAAACATACGTGGCTTCTTTCATGCTTCCTTCGTCCTCACTCTCTGAATTTCGAGAAAAATTCCCAAATAACCTTGAATAACTATGATGAAAACATATGCTTCTTGTTCTATGTATTTAATTTCTTTACCTTATCCATGAGGTTTTCCTGACAATTCTCAAAGTTCGGAAATTTCCAGTATGCTATTTAGGTTCTGAATCCCAAATTCTTCTTCTTCATTTTTTTATTTGAATATATTACACAAGCCATAGTTATGATAAAGAATGTATGTTGAGTTTAGTGTTGTATGTTTTAATTGATCAGGCTCACACTCGGAACTACTCAAGGATCCAGAAGGAGCATTCTCTCAGCTTATACGGTTGCAAGAAGTGAACAAATATTCTGAACAAGCTGCAGACCAAGACAAATCAGGATCTATGAGTGAATGGAGACGACAATCAAGTCAACGCATGTCATTGTTACGATCCATAAGTCGTGGATCATCTGGGGTAGGAAATAGCAACCGCCACCTCTCAGCTTCATTTGGTCTACCTGCAGGACTCAATGTTCCTGAAACTGCATTGACAGAAGCTGAAGCCTCTGACCTAGAACCTTCAGCAAAGCCTCCAAAAGTCTCGTTGCGCAGACTTGCCTATCTCAACAAGCCAGAGGTTCCAGTGCTGATAGTAGGATCTATAGCTGCAATTATTAATGGCTGTATACTTCCAGTTTTTGGTCTACTGCTTTCAAGTGTGATCAAATCATTTTTTGAGCCAGCGCATGAACTAAGGAAACATACACAATTTTGGGCACTCATCTTTGTTGTCCTAGGAGTGGCAGCATTGTTGGCATTTCCAACACGGACATACTTTTTTTCGGTGGCTGGTTGTAAGTTGATTAGAAGAATCAGATCAATGTGCTTTGAGAAGGTGGTTTACATGGAGGTTAGTTGGTTTGATGAGCCCAGGAACTCAAGTGGAGCGATTGGATCAAGGCTCTCTGCAGATGCAGCTAGTGTGCGAGCATTAGTAGGAGATGCACTTGCTCAGGTTGTTCAAGACTCCGCATCAGCAGTTGCAGGGTTGGTCATTGCTTTTCAAGCAAGTTGGCAGCTTGCACTAATTGTCCTTGCCTTGTTACCTCTATTAGGATTGAGTGGTTTTGTTCAAGTGAAGTTCATGCAAGGGTTCAGTGCAGATGCAAAGGTTTGCTTTCAAAACACTTCATCATACATTTCATGGTTGCAACATTCCACAATTTTATTCTGATTTGAAAGAAGGAAAAAATTATGTTTGTGTTTGGATCTCAGACTGGTGGAGGGACAAAAATGAAAAAGAGGGAAAAGTAGAATTAGCTTCTACTTCATTTCTTTTTCCTTTTCTTTACTTCATAAATGCACAATTTTAAACACAACCTATGAGTTTTTGTTTCCTAATAATTATTTTTATTAAGATTTGGAGGTAAATGGGTGCAGGTGATGTATGAGGATGCGAGCCAAGTTGCGAATGATGCAGTTGGAAGCATAAGAACAGTTGCTTCATTCTGTGCGGAAGAGAAAGTGATGGAACTATACAGAAAGAAATGTGAAGGGCCTTTGAAGAACGGGATAAGGCAAGGTTTGATTAGTGGGGTGGGTTTCGGAGTGTCATTTGCCTTGCTATTTTTGGTCTATGCAACTAGTTTCTATGCTGGAGCACGGCTAACAGAGGCTGGCAAAACAACATTCTCAGATGTTTTCCGTGTGAGTATATACATACTATATATACACAAGACAATTCCATAAATTTTTATCCAAAAAGCTAAACATCAAGAAATGCTAGTTTTGATTCAATTATTTGCGCCTCTCTCTCGCAGGTTTTCTTTGCTCTCACCATGGCAGCCGTTGGAATTTCTCAATCAAGTTCCTTAGCTCCCGATTCTACTAAAGCCAAGTCTGCAGCTGCTTCCGTATTTGGCATGCTGGACCGAAAATCAAAGATAGACCCCAGTGACGAATCCGGGACGACTTTAGAGAATGTAAGGGGAGAAATTGAGCTTCGACATATTAGTTTCAAATATCCAACTAGGCCAGATATTCAGATTTTCAATGACCTTAGTTTGACTATTCATAGTGGCAAGGTAAAATTCTATCTTTTCTTTTGACTATTTGTATTGTCAACGAACATACAAGTTAGTGTGTTTCATCTTTCAACTACAAAAATTGAATTGTATGTGAATCTCAATTTTCCAGACGGTAGCTCTGGTGGGAGAAAGCGGAAGTGGGAAATCAACAGTGATTGCATTGTTGCAGAGATTTTATGATCCTGATTCAGGTCATATTACCTTGGATGGAACTGAGATTCAGAGTTTGCAATTGAAGTGGCTGAGGCAGCAGATGGGCCTGGTTAGCCAAGAACCAGTCCTGTTTAACGACACAATACGTGCCAACATTGCATACGGAAAGGAAGGACATGCAACGGAGGCTGAAATTTTAGCTGCATCAGAGTTGGCAAATGCCCACAAGTTCATTAGCGGTTTGCAACAGGTTAGATAAGCATAAGGAATAAATGATTTTCATCATATGTTGTTATTATTGGCTAGCATTTAGTATATTCATTTGGGGTTTTTTTTTTTAAATTTTTTAAAAAAATTTTGGATTAAATTGCAGGGTTATGATACCATAGTAGGAGAGAGAGGAGTGCAACTGTCAGGGGGACAGAAGCAGCGGGTGGCCATTGCTCGTGCCATAGCGAAAAGTCCCAAAATACTACTGCTAGATGAGGCTACAAGTGCGCTAGATGCAGAGTCAGAGAGAGTGGTTCAAGATGCATTGGACAGAGTCATGGTGAACAGGACTACGGTGGTGGTGGCACATAGATTGTCCACAATCAAGAATGCAGATGTAATAGCAGTGGTTAAGAATGGTACTATCGTAGAGAAGGGAAAGCATGACAGTCTGATTAAGATCAAAGATGGTGTCTATGCCTCCTTGGTTGCGCTTCATATGAGCGCTCCATCCTAAACGTCTGTTTGTGTCCGTCTTTCTTTGCCTTCTGTTTTTCTTTTTTCTTTTTAAGACAAAACTTTAGCTTTTTGTATGAGTACTGAATTTGTTTCTAAAGGATGAATAACAAGAGCCGAAAGAAAATGTGTGAATTAATTTCCTGACAAGCTTGTGGTCATGGATGAATTCTTCTACTTTTTTAAATGTTAATTGTGCAATTTATTATATGTGCCCGAGTCATTTTATGTAGCAGACAGCATAACTAGTACTTTCACAACACATCAGAATTGCTCAAGATTTCATAAGCAGCATAACAATTTTTACAATCAACACAAAAATAAAACAAGGTTATATCTTCTATGTGCCCAACAGCCAAACTTCCACAAAGAAATCAATGCCTCAGAACTAACAAATCATACAGAAAAAGGAGCAAGTAAATTTGAATTTAGTAGAAACTAGTTGAATTGCTCAAAGAATACAAATGCCAATAGGCTTATTGCATAAACAACTACAAAAGATAGATCAAAACAGGGCCAAACATATTAGTAAGTCAGCTTCTGCTCGTTAGAGATCCATAAGGGTACCTTTTACACGTCCCGAGTGAGTACATACAACATCTCCACTTGCTATTCAGCAGGTTGCCTGAAATTCCAACGCGAACTGGGACAAGCTACAGGCACCCAAAGTAGGAGAAGAACAGATCATGACAATCTACAGAAGACAGCTCCAGATGTTTCAATCCAGCTTCCTAGAAAGAACCAAATAGGTAGTCATGAATCATGATGAGGAAATACTTCAATAGGATCGGTTTTAGCATTTCTACCGTTTCAAAGATCAACTACCAAGACATGATTGAAACTTAAGTGTTCAGTATCATAACATATGCACCATAGTTGGAGTACTGGGAGGCTCATGCAAAACACATGAGTAAACATCAAACAGTGTCAAAAGGGTGAACTGCAAGGTTTTTGCATCATGCATAGACAATTGAATTTAAGTCAAACAGCTAAGGATACCAAGGATAATTCCAGTTGGATGGAAAGATAATTCCTTGACTTGATACATACATGACTGTAACAGAAATGTAACAAAGGATAAAATACAAGAATACTTTTCATAATGGGCGGATTTTTCAGGGGGTGGATGATTTTGTGGCTTGCATGAACAATAGGCTTTTGGTGATCTTGTATAGTTGGGTTTCGGAAAGAGTGCCTCCGGATTTGTTTTCTTTTGTAGATTTTATAGATTCCCTTCTCGTTTAGGTTTTGGTTTTTCTGTTGACTCTTGCCATTTGTATTTGTTTGCATCGTCTTGATGCTTTTTTCACTAATAATATTGATTTTCACTTATCGAAAAAAAAAGAAAAAAAAGTTAAGGAATACCAAGTTCTTAAAATTAAACCCACTATACAACCTTAAAGCCCTTTACAAGATGATACTAAACTGAGAAGTATCAATGTCAGTTTGTGGATGCAATATAAATATGGCTCCTTCATGGAGTATTTGTGTCACCTAGGTTTTGTCTTCCATCAGAAACCTTTCCCAACAAGTTACAGCATTTTATCAACCACCAAGATTTACCGAATTCTGAGATCACCAGCGGATATGGAAGAATAACAATTCATTAATGGGTGAACATGACCATCCATTCTCATGGAGCCAGAAAATCTCAATCTGAAAACATCATCCACAATGTCACTAATTATCCTCAGTTTCTCATGCTTTCTCATTTCTCCCATACTTCTCAAATATGGTCACGTCACATAACAAATAACTCCAAATGAAGAGAAACATCATAATAGAATTTAAACCATACAAAAATATGGTGTCGATGCAAATATATGATTTAGGAATATCACTCAACCATTTAAAATGGGAGAACTTCTCCACGAATATGCACAACAACAAACTATGATAAGCAAAAGGTAGCCAGGTTGTACTGCTGTGCACTCAACTGGTCTCACGGGGGGAGGTAATGGTATAAATTCTTGTTGGAAGGTCTATCCGTAGACAATTGAGAACAGTCAACCTCCATGTTCCTTGTGTGAGCCGCTAAATGTTCTGAACCACTATTATCATGTAGCGGCAGCTCTTGGGCTAAATTTAAATTGAAATGAGAGAGAGAGAGAGAGAGAGGATGACGATGATGAGGTGACCATGGTGATAACAAAAAGGATGACAATTAAGACAACAACACATGCAACAAAGGAATGACCTATGGAAGAAAAAGCAAAAATTGTTGAACTGAACCACAAAGCAGGAAAATACGTGAAGACATTCAACAAAGTCTAAGAGCAACAAACCTTATGGATCCCACCAAACAAAAAAAAAAAAAAAAAAATAAGGGTGCCACGCAGTACCATTATATGGAGAGGATAACTAGAAGTCAAGTGAGCTACCATCTAGTTCCTTTTCTTCCACCTCAGCCAAGCCTGAGCCGAGAAGGAAGAAGCATTCTTCATGCCCTTGCTGGACCAAGATCTTCTTCAGGGCTTCCTCACTTTTCTCGGCTAGTTCTTTGCCGACATCCTCAAGGACCTCCATGTCCTCATCTTCAATCTCTGCTGCTTCTGCTTCTCGTATGTTGCAGGTGGATTTCATTGCTTCCATGGAGCAATTCTTTTCCTGCACTTGATCCCCTCTGACCTCTTCAATTCCATGCTCTGTTGAGAATCCCAACAGCTGGTGCAATGTTGAGGGAACAACCCCCATTGCATGCAGCCATGGTCTTCCCAGGATAGCATTGTAAGGGGAAGGAGTGTCAATTACTGTGAACTCAGTTGTTACCTTTTTGGTGCCAGCCTGCACCTCTAAACTTACTATTCCCAATGGCCACGTCGGCGTTTCATTGAACCCGACCATTGAACTATTGGATTGTTCCAGATCATCTTGGTGAAGGCCAAGCTCCTTGTAACACCTGACATACATGATGTCACAAGAGCTGCACTGGTCGATCAGAATTTGCTTTACCTGACACTCTCCAACCTGGAGAGATATTACCAAGGCATCGTTGTGTGGATGCTGCACTATCTCTTGGTCATCTTCAGTAAAGGACACCACTGGTCCTTGGCACTCGTCTGCCCTAGGTTTCTTCTGTTGGACTTGATACACATGTTGTAGGTGTTTTACCTTCTGAGTTTCCCCCTGTATCTCGTTTTCATTCACCTTTGAGTGAATTACATTGATCACTCAAGGTCCTTCTGCTTGTGGTTGTGGTACTGGCGAGGGTGGTTCTGCTGGTGCGTGAGGTACTTGCTCTTCCCTCGTCCTGGTCTCATCTACCTGTTCTCTTAAATAACCCTGTCTTACCAGGTCTTCCAGAGCCCTAAAGGCACATCTGGAAGACCTGGTAAGACAGGGTTATTTAAGAGTTAGGGCTCTGCACCCTTGAGTTAGATGTCCATTCTCGTTGTGGTAGGCACAGTGTTTCTCTAGACTTCTTCTCATAAATTCACTAGGAAGCTTCTTTGGTGCTCTATAATAGGGCTGATTTCGGATTCTTTCTAAGACTTTGTAGACCGGAATTCGGAATACGGTTGTGACTGTCTATGTAGCCCTCAATCCTGTTTCTTACTTATTGTATCCACTATTACCTCGGCTTCACTTTGGCGAGCCGTTTCTCTTCTCTTGTTTCGACGCCTTTGTTCCTGGCGTGTCCTTATCGGCTCTCACATACTTCTCTATCCTGGCCATAAGTTATTCTATGCTTTTTGGTAGTGTCTTTGCCAGTGATTTTCGAAGCAGACAATCATCTTTCAGGCCGTTCTTAAAAGACACGACCGCTATCTCTTGGTTACATCCTGGTATTCGGTTGAACACCTCATAATACCTTTTGGCATAGGCCCTAAGGCTTTCATCTTCTCTAATTCTCAGAGCTATTAGGGAGTCTACCCTCAACGGCTATAGTTTGTTTGTTACAAACCTAGCCATGAACATCTCAGCTAGGCCTTCCCAGCTTTTCACAATTCCTTTCGGCAATTTGTGAAACCAGTCTAATGGAATTTCCCCAAAGGATGAGGGAAACACCTTGCAAAGCAACGGCTCGTTCCCGGTGTATAATGCCATTAAGTTCAAGTACAAGCCGACATGAAAGTTAGGGTCCGACTTATCATCATATATCTAGAATCTCGGCATATTAAACCTCTTCGGAGCTTCAAATTTGTCCAATTCTCGGTGTTCTCGGCTTGACCGGAGAGGTTATCTCGGCATCTTGTCGCTTCCTCTAGAAGTAATCCCTCAAATCCTCCTTGGTTCATCCAGGAGCTCTGCTATCTCTAGATTTCAGCCTTTTCGGTACGCTACTTCCAGTGTCATTGTGAGTCCTCTTGGACCTCTCTCCGTTAGTTGCATCGAAACAAAGTTCCTTCCCTTGAACATGCCGATGTTCTTTGGGATCAACTTCTTTGGTATGATGCGTCCTTCTAGAATCTCCTTTCATTGACTCTCCTCGCTCGACCTCTCTTGAAGGCCAGTGAGAGTGTTCCTTGGTCCTGGTGTGCTGGGGGACTGCAGGAATTGCTTTTTGCCCCTCTTTCTGGGCATCTTTTTTCCCTCCTTTCTGGGCATCTTTTTTGGCCATTGGAATCGGTGTGTCTTGTAACGGAAACGGTGGCTGTATGACGTTGTTCTGCATCATGAAATTGATGACCGATTGTAGGTCTGCCAATTTGTTTGCCATCTTCTTCATCTCGCCGTCCCTCCACGGGCACCTATTTTTCCATACCTGGAGGTCATCCTCATTATAGTACCCGCCTCGGTTTGATTTCTTTGGTACGTCGCCCTCCTGGCCGACGTCTTTCTCTTCGGGATTCCGATCCCAAGTTTCCTTGTTGCAGTTATCCTCCTCTACATTAGGGTCAATGTGCTTACCACTCCTAGTAGGGATGTCGTCCCCAACCTTTTCTTTTTGTTCGTCATTGGCCATCTATTCTCCTTTCGTTCTCACAAACAGCGCCAAATTGTGTGTGCTGTTTTCTGACTACACTGCCAAACAGGTACTCAACTAGAGAACACTAGAGAACTCCGGCGGTGGTTCGTCCACCCAATGGCACTCCGACGATCAAGTCAGTTATCTCTCAAAGATAGCAAATGTGCTTAACTCACTATTCAGAATACAAAAAGGGTACCTTAGACCCACGGGGGTGCCTCTCTTTTGTAGCCAATACTAACCTGGTCCCTGTAGAAGCCTAGCTCCTCGGCGTCAAGTTAAGGACACGTGGCACCTTGGCTGGCACTTCGGTGCCACCTTGGCCGCATGTTGCTAGCCAAAAAATATGTTCCCACAAATAATAATAATTATGTTTATAAAGTTTATTGTGCCATTGAAAAAAATTAAAAAATAATAATAAACAAACAAACATGCAGGACAACAACAAAATTGTTTGATGATTTATTTTTTGGAGAGAGGCTTCTCTGGAGCATACTGTTGGGCCTGTGGGGTCTATCATGGATCTCGTTTCGATAATCCAAACATTTTAATGTGTAGAACTTATCTAGTACTTTATGCTTGAAAAAAATAACGTTGATCCGATATTGGTAGCCCCTTGATCGGATCACATTTTTGTTAATGATTTATTTTTAAAATCATATTTATCATTGATAAAAATGTGTTCCGATCAAGGGGCTAATGATATCCGATCAACGTAATTTTTTGCAAACATAAAGTACTCGACGAGTTCTACACATTAAACGGTTCAGATGATCGAAAAGTGACCCGTGGTGGGCTCCACGAGCCCAACAATATGTGGACTAGAGAGAAGCCATCTCCTACTTTTTTCTCCGATCTGGTCTTTTGCCTTTCAATCTGAGGTTTTCTACCATTCAGACTTCCACCGTTTCAGTGGATTGTATATCTGAGGCCAATGCCAGAGTTGTTTGCCGATCCTACGCTGCCAGTTGTGCAAATCTAATTTTTTTAAAATATTTTTTTTAGTGTTTTTGTATTTTGTTTTATTATTTTTTCCCTCCACTGTGGAGGCTTTTCTCTCTCTTCCATGGAGATTTGGGTTTGTCTTTGTTGTTGGTGGGCAGTATGTTGCAGGTATGGTTGTTGGTTGGTGCCTGCAGTATGTTGTGGTTATAGTTGTTGGGTGATGGTCACAGTATGTTACAGGCTATGATTGTTGAGTCTTCGAGTGTTCAAGTTTGAAACACTGAACCTTGGTTGTAATCTATTTTAGAATTTGGAATTATCATTGTTGATGTATTTGTTTCTGTTTATCAATAAAATTTAACTTTTAAAAAAATAAAATATAAAAAATTAATTGCAAAAAGGAATTTTTTTAACTTTTGTAAGTAGGTAATTATTTTAGTCTGTGTGGCTGCAACAAATGACATAGTGAAAAATTTACCGAATGAGACAATGTTAACGTTAGAAAATAAAAGGACAAAGGATGATTTGTGCTATAAGATTAGTCATTTGTCAAGGAAATATTAGATGGTAGTTTGAATTGAAATTACTCAACAATTAATTAATATAATTGGAGTTTCCTTAAAAAAATAATAAAAAATAAAAGTAGGTGGATTTCACGAAGGGTTTGACAAAACGTTGGTAAATGGACGCGTTCACAAGTTGGGTTTGAGATTTTTTTTTGATTTTTTTTTAATATTAGAGAAAAATTTTATAAAATCAAAAAAAATGAATACAAATAAAATATCACATTCAATTTCATAATCATTTTACTTTTTTTTTTACAAATATCATATTTAATCATAAAAAAATTCAATTATTTTTTTAGACACAACAAAAAATTTCTCAAACAATAACCTATAACTAAAAAAATCTATATAAAAATCCACTCCAATCACCAACACACTTAGATATCGAGAAGATGGCTGGCTGGTGGTGGTAGTAGAACTGCGTAGGTTCGTTCATTTGAGGTCAGCTCAGAAATGTAGAAAGTCGTGGCCTTCAAGGAAAATAATAAAACTCAAACTCAACTCAAAACCCAGCACACCAATCGAGTGAACACGTCCTTTAAAGTGAGTTGGGTCTATAAATATTTGCAGAACAGAGAAATCCCAGACCCTGATATCCCCAACTCCCCAAAACAAGAAAGAAGAAGAAGAAGAAGAAGAAGAAGAAGGGCTGTTAGTTGTTACGAGGTAAGTAAAATTGGATATAAAGAGTGGTTGTTATGGTTTTGAATGATAAAAAAGTGATTGCAAATGATGATTTTGGACTGACAAATAAATCTCATTCCTTAAATTTATGATTCCCCACATACACATATACACATCCTTGATTAGCACTAGTCCTCTTTTGATTCATCAAAATGAAACCAGTCATCATACTTGATTATCCCTTATTGTTTTGATTTTTACAAGTTCAACTGACCACTCTTTGTTGTTTGAACCAACTGTTTGATCTCTACTCCTAACTCATAATCTCCACCAGATTTTTTGTTTTAGATTATTAATCCATTGTTTGCTTTTTCTCTTGATCAGTATTTTTTTTTAGGGCAAATTACATGTACCCCTCGAGGTTTAGCAAAATTAAGATACTTGAGGTTTGAGAAATTACAGATCACTGAAGTTACTATTTGCATAACAAATTAGGGGACAAATTGTTATGAAAATATAAATATCAGGTATCTGTAATTTTTGAAACCTCAGCTACCTGTAATTTAGCTAAATCTCGAGAGAAGTATATGTAATTTGCCTTTTTTTTTAAAATTTATTTATTATTGGGTGGTATATATATAGATCAGTATTTTGTTTTGGGCTTTTATTGATTTTTCATCTCTGTTCCCCCCTTGGGTGGTGGTTGTATATGTTAATCAGGTTGGAAAAAAAAGGAAATGATAGTGAATTTGCTTGATTTCAATCCATCAAGAAATTTGTTTTTACTCAAAAAAAAAATATTAGGGATCATAAAAAAAAAAAATTCATAAAATACATCATAAAGATTTTTTTATCCTTTAATTAGGTTGTAGTGTTTTATTATATGCGATCTAAAGATAAAAAATCTTTAATGATATTTTCTTCATCATCCCCGGCATAACTCTTGCTCAAATTAGGAAAAAGATCCGGACTCCCACTGGGGGTCACCTCCACGACTCCACTGGCCTTTGATTAGCCCAGTTTTTTTTTATTTTTTTTTCCAATCACCAACCCCACATGTGTGTGGGGGTGATGGGGGCAGGGGGTTGAGGGGTCTCACTCACTTCCGCTCAAATTGTAATGGCTGAGTTTTCTTTCTTGGAAAATGATGTTCTCACCGAATTAGAAACCGAAGATGACTGAGTCGCAGTTTGGGGTTTAACTGTTTTTTAGTAGTTTTTTGGCTTTAATGTGAGGGTATGTTGGTCTTTTACACTGGTATTAGTCAGTTTCTTTTTTGTTTTTTTCTGTTTTTTTGGACCTTTTTAGCAAAAAAACTATATCCTAAACCAGGCCTAAGGTGATTCATTTTAATTGCCTGATTGATGCTTGATGCCCACAAGCTTTGAACATAACAGAATCTATCACCGTACTCGGTTTGAGCAGCAGTTTTTTTTTTTTTTTTTTTTTTTCAACCTAGTTGTTTAAAAAATAAATACCAGAAACAGACCTGCCTGGTCAATCATATAAATGTATTTTTATTTTATTTTGTTCAAAATAAATTGTTTGCACTGATTGCTAGCTACTGATTGCCATATATAGGTTCAAGATCTGCCCATTACCCACCCAGTTAATTTCCCTTCCAACTATTGTTGTTGTTATGTTACTACTCTTTTTAAGATTTATTGTTATTGTCTACATTTATCTGTCCACTGATTGGACTTTCTTTTTCCATAAGTGATTGAGACGACTAAAAAACACACCATTAAAAAGTTCTAATGAGCTGAAACATATATTTAAAAAAAAAAAAAAGAAAAAGAAAAATAAAAAGACAACCATCACATCAAGGGGAGCCACCTCATTAGTGCTCCCCTTAATGCTCCCTTTTTAGTACTCCCAAGCATTAATTTTCTTTTTCCAGCTATAAGCTCATAATTTGCTAATCTTGGATATAAATTCAGAGGTAAGTGCGTGCAGACAAACAATAACAGACTTGGAAGTTGGGTGAGTAAATATGGCCGAGGAGAATGGCATGGACAGTAATATGAAGAGGCACGAGACTCAGGCGGAGGCCACAACATCAAAAAGCCTAGCACTTGAAACAGAGGCGGGAACAAGTAGCTCTGGAACAAATGGCACGAAGAAGACCAAGGAAAAGGAGGGCACCAAAACGGTTCCATTTTACAAGCTGTTCACTTTTGCAGAACCCTTAGATGTTGTCTTGATGATAATGGGTACAATTGGTGCCATTGGGAATGGTATTAGCATGCCCCTTATGACCGTAATTTTTGGGGAATTGGTTAATTCTTTTGGACAAAACCAAGCCAACAATGATATCGTTAAGGTTGTTTCTAAGGTAAAATAAATCACCCAAAGATTATATAAGCTTAGTTTTTTTTTTGTCCCCTGGATTTTTCTTCATTTTGTATTTTTGGAAATATCCCAGTTCTCTCTCTTTTCTTCTGATATATAAGTTGGAATGAAAAAATAAATAACAAATCATTTAATTAGTTGCCTGGTTACGTTTTAGGTATCACTGAAATTTGTCTATTTGGCTATTGGGGCTGGTGCGGCAGCATTCCTCCGTAAGTGGATCCAACCTAGCTATAATTTCTTGTATTTAATTAGTTTTGAATGATTAGCTAACACCGATAAATTCGAATTAGTATATAACAATCGTAGTGTTGTTTTTTTGATGTGGTTAGAGGTGTCTTGCTGGATGGTAACGGGAGAGCGACAAGCTGGAAGAATTAGGGGCCTTTATCTGAAAACTATATTAAGACAAGATATCGGTTTCTTTGATAAGGAAACGAATACTGGAGAAGTTGTTGGGCGGATGTCAGGTGACACTGTTCTCATTCAAGACGCTATGGGTGAGAAGGTATGTACCATCCACGATCCATCCATCTATTCCCAAACAGCAAACATAGACAAGCAGATCATCATTATAAATATTTATGTTTCTACACTACACTACACTTTGTCATATCCCTAGCTAAGCTAATCTACCTATACATATATGATCTTAATTAATTTTGTTTTGATGAATTGAATGGTGTAGGTTGGGAAATTTATACAGCTGCTGTCAACATTTTTGGGAGGCTTTGTGATAGCATTCGTGAAGGGGTGGCTTCTTACATTGGTCCTGTTGGCCCCTCTTCCTGTGCTTGCAATAGCAGGTGGAGCCATGGCCCTTGTCATATCCAGAATGGCATCCTACGGACAAAATGCTTATGCTAAAGCAGCAACTATAGTTGAACAGACTATCGGCTCAATTAGAACAGTATGCAAACTAATCCACAAGTAAACCGTGCCTAGCAGCTGTGGATTGATAAACTTCGACCATGTCTTTATTTTATGATAGATTCTACTGCTATTTAATTTTCTTATATTTCTTGATTTGAGTATATATATGTGTTCAACATTAATTTATGTTTCCTATGTGTAGGTTGCATCATTTACCGGGGAGAAGCAAGCTGTGGTTAATTACAACAAATCTCTTCTAGATGCTTATAAGTCGGGTATTCAAGAAGGCTTGGCTACTGGATTGGGTTTTGGATCAGTTATGTTTATCATGTTCGGCACTTATGCTTTGGCTGTATGGTTTGGTGGAAAGATGATATTAGATAAGGGCTATAGCGGAGGTTCAGTGATTAATGTAATTATAGCTGTCTTGGTTGGTTCCATGTGAGTGCACTCCACTTGCAACCCCCCCCCCCCCCCCCCCCCCCCCCCCCCCCAATTGTTAGCTTCTTAAACTACATATATCTGCAACCTACACAATTAGTTATATTATTTCCATGGTAATTTGTACACCCCTGTAAAAGCCAATTAAAAGTTAAAACCCCTTGAGTTTATTAGCTCTAAAAACGAAACTAAATCATCATGTACTTCTAAATTTCGTAATTTATAAGGTTTTGGTATAATATATAAATATACATGGCTGTTTCAAATTCAGGTCTCTTGGGCAGGCATCTCCTTGCATGAGCGCATTTGCCGCAGGTCAAGCTGCAGCATACAAGATGTTTGAAACTATAAAAAGGAAGCCAGTGATAGATGCATCTGAAACCAGTGGAAAAATACTAGATGACATTCGTGGTGATATAGAGTTAAGGGATGTTCATTTTAGTTATCCAGCCAGACCAGATGAGCAAATATTCAGTGGATTCTCACTTTCCATCCCTAGTGGCACAACAGCGGCTTTAGTTGGACAAAGTGGAAGTGGAAAGTCAACAGTGATCAGTCTGATAGAGCGATTTTATGATCCACAAGCCGGTGAAGTTCTTATAGATGGTGTTAATCTTAAAGAGTTCCAGCTAAAGTGGATTAGGAATAAAATTGGTCTTGTAAGCCAAGAGCCTGTGCTGTTTACATGCAGCATCAAGGACAATATTGCCTATGGGAAGGATGGTGCATCTACAGAAGAGATTAAATCAGCAGCTGAGCAAGCCAATGCTGCTAAATTCATCGATAAACTGCCTCAGGTTCTTCCTTACCTTTGATTATTAATTATTTGTCCTTTTTGTTGTTACTCTTTAATTTTTATATTAATTCCATTCTTACTTTCATGAGCATGTATGCATTCGTGTTTTAAATATTCTTTTTATCTTACCATCACATGCCTTAAAATTTTCGATTTAGGGACTGGACACCATGGTGGGTGAGCATGGAACTCAACTGTCTGGTGGACAGAAGCAGAGAGTTGCCATAGCCAGAGCAATTCTAAAAGACCCACGAATTCTACTCTTGGATGAAGCAACAAGTGCACTTGATGCAGAGTCGGAGAGGGTAGTGCAAGAGGCACTGGACAGGATTATGGTCAACAGAACAACTGTCATTGTTGCCCATCGTTTGAGCACAGTTAGGAATGCTGACATGATTGCAGTGATTCAACGAGGAAAGATAGTTGAAAAAGGTATATCTTATGAAAAGCCTTGGCCTTGCTAATCACTTTACAAATTAATGAGTAGTAAAGCAAACATCATAAATACCTATTTGATAAAACATATGTTGCTTCTTTCATGCTTCCTTCCTCCTCACTCTCTGAATTTCGAGAAAAATTCCCAAATAACCTTGAATAATTATGATGAAAACATATGCTTCTTGTTCTATGTATTTAATTTCTTTACCTTATCCATGAGGTTTTCCTGACAATTCTCAAAGTTTGGAAATTTCCAGGATGCTATTTAGGTTCTGAATCCCAAATTCTTCTTCTTCATTTGTTTTTTTGAATATATTACATAAGCCATAGTTATGATAAAGAATGTATGCTGAGTTTAGTGTTGTATGTTTTAATCAATCAGGCTCACACTCGGAACTACTCAAGGATCCAGAAGGAGCATTCTCTCAGCTTATACGATTGCAAGAAGTGAACAAATATTCTGAACAAGCTGCAGACCAAGACAAATCAGGATCTATGAGTGAATGGGGACGACAATCAAGTCAACGCATGTCATTGTTACGATCCATAAGTCGTGGATCATCTGGGGTAGGGAATAGCAGCCGCCACCTCTCAGCTGCATTTGGTCTACCTACAGGACTCAATGTTCCTGAAACTGCATTGATGGAAGCTGAAGCCTCTGACCTAGACCCTTCAGCAAAGCCTCCAAAAGTCTCATTGCGCAGACTTGCCTATCTCAACAAGCCAGAGGTTCCAGTGCTGATAGTAGGATCTATAGCTGCAATTATTAATGGCTGTATACTTCCATTTTTTGGTCTACTGCTTTCAAGTGTGATCAAAGCATTTTTTGAGCCAGCGCATGAACTAAGGAAACATACACAATTTTGGGCACTCATCTTTGTTGTCCTAGGAGTGGCAGCATTGTTGGCATTTCCAGCACGGACATACTTTTTTTCGGTGGCTGGTTGTAAGTTGATAAGAAGAATCAGATCAATGTGCTTTGAGAAGGTGGTTCACATGGAGGTTAGTTGGTTTGACGAACCCAGGAACTCAAGTGGAGTGATTGGATCAAGGCTCTCTGCAGATGCAGCTAGTGTGCGAGCATTAGTTGGAGATGCACTTGCTCAGGTTGTTCAAGATTCTGCATCAGCAGTTGCAGGGTTGGTCATTGCTTTTCAAGCAAGTTGGCAGCTTGCACTAATTATCCTTGCTTTGTTACCTCTATTAGGATTGAGTGGTTTTGTTCAACTTAAGTTCATGCAAGGGTTCAGTGCAGATGCAAAGGTTTGCTTTCAAAACACTTCATCATACATTTCATGGTTGCAACATTGCACAATTTTATTCTGATTTGAAAGAACGAAAAAATTATGTTTGTGTTTGGATCTTAGACTGGTGGAGGGACAAAAATGAAAAAGAGGGAAAAGTAGAATTAGCTTCTACTTCATTTCTTTTTCCTTTTCTTTACTTCATAAATGCACGATTTTAAACACAACCTATGAGTTTTTGTTTCCTAATAATTATTTTTATTAAGATTTGGAGGTAAATGGGTGCAGGTGATGTATGAGGACGCGAGCCAAGTTGCGAATGATGCAGTTGGAAGCATAAGAACAGTTGCTTCATTCTGTGCGGAAGAGAAAGTGATGGAACTATACAGAGAGAAATGTGAAGGGCCTTTGAAGAACGGGATAAGGCAAGGTTTGATCAGTGGGGTGGGTTTCGGAGTGTCATTTGCCTTGCTATTTTTGGTCTATGCAACTAGTTTCTATGCTGGAGCACGGCTAACAGAGGCTGGCAAAACAACATTCTCAGATGTTTTCCGTGTGAGTATATATATACTATATATACACAAGACAATTCCATAAATTTTTATCCAAAAAGCTAAACATCAAGAAATGCTAGTTTTGATTCAATTATTTGCGCCTCTCTCTTGCAGGTTTTCTTTGCTCTCACCTTGGCAGCCGTTGGAATTTCTCAATCAAGTTCCTTAGCTCCCAATTCTACTAAAGCCAAGTCTGCAGCTGCTTCCGTATTTTCCATGCTGGACCGAAAATCAAAGATGGATCCCAGTGACGAATCCGGGACGACTTTAGAGAATGTAAGGGGAGAAATTGAGCTTCGACATATTAGTTTCAAATATCCAACTAGGCCAGATATTCAGATTTTCAGTGACCTTAGTTTGACTATTGATAGTGGCAAGGTAAAATTCTACCTTTTCTTTTGACTATTTGTATTGTCATCGAACATATAAGTTAGTGTGTTTCATCTTTCAACTACAAAAATTGAATTGTATGTGAATCTCAATTTTCCAGACGGTAGCTCTGGTGGGAGAAAGCGGAAGCGGGAAATCAACAGTGATTGCATTGTTGCAGAGATTTTACGATCCTGATTCAGGTCATATTACCCTGGATGGAACTGAGATTCAGAGTTTGCAATTGAAGTGGCTGAGGCAGCAGATGGGTCTGGTTAGCCAAGAACCAGTCCTGTTTAACGACACAATACGTGCCAACATTGCATATGGAAGGGAAGGACATGCAACGGAGGCTGAAATTTTAGCTGCGTCAGAGTTGGCAAATGCCCACAAGTTCATTAGCGGTTTGCAACAGGTTAGATAAGCATATGGAATAAATAATTTTCATCATATGTTGTTATTTTTGGCTAGCATTTAGTATATTCATTTGGGCATTTATTATTATTATTATTATTATTATTTGGATTAAATTGCAGGGGTATGATACCATAGTAGGAGAGAGAGGAGTGCAACTGTCAGGGGGACAGAAGCAGCGGGTGGCCATTGCTCGTGCCATAGTGAAAAGTCCCAAAATACTACTGCTAGATGAGGCTACAAGTGCGCTAGATGCAGAGTCAGAGAGAGTGGTTCAAGATGCATTGGACAGAGTCATGGTGAACAGGACTACGGTGGTGGTGGCACATAGATTGTCCACAATCAAGAATGCAGATGTTATAGCAGTGGTTAAGAATGGTACTATCGTAGAGAAGGGAAAGCATGACAATCTGATTAAGATCAAAGATGGTGCCTATGCCTCCTTGGTTGCGCTTCACATGAGCGCCCCATCCTAAACGTCTGTTTGTGTCCGTCTTTCTTTGCCTTCCGTTTTTTCTTTTTTCTTTTTAAGACAGCTTTAGCTCTTTGTATGAGTACTGAATTTGTTTCTAAAGGATGAATAACAAGAGCTGAAAGAAAATGTGTAAATTAATTTCTCGATAAGCTTGTGGTCATGGATGAATTCTTCTACTTTTTTACATGTTAATTGTGCAATTTATTACATGTGCCCGAGTGTTTTTACATAGCAGACAACATAACAAGTACTTTCACAACACATCAGAATTGCTCAAGATTTCATAAGCAGCAAAACAATTTTTACAATCAACACAAAAACAAAACAAGGTTATATCTTCTATGTGCCCAACAGCCAAACTTCCACAAAGAAATCAATGCCTCAGAACTAACAAATCATACAGAAAAAGGAGCAAGTAAATTTGAATTTAGTAGAAACTAGTTGAATTGCTCAAAGAATACAAATGCCAATAGGCTTATTGCATAAGCAACTACAAAAGATAGATCAAAACAGGGCCAAACATATTAGTAAGTCAGCTTCTACTCATTAGAGATCCATAAGGGTACCTTTTACACGTCCCGAGTGAGTACATACAACATCTCCACTTACTATTCAGCATGTTGCCCGAAATTCCAACGCGAACTGGGACAAGCTACAGGCACCCAAAGTAGAAGAACAGATCATGACAATCTACAGAAGACGGCTCCAGATGTTTCAATCCAGCTGCCTAGAAAGAACCAAATAGGTAGTCATGAATCATGATGAGGAAATACTTCAATAGGATCGGTTTTAGCAATTCTACCGTTTCAAAGATCAACTACCAAGACATGATTGAAACTTAAGTGTTCAGTATCATAACATATGCACCATAGTTGGAGTACTGGGAGGCTCATGCAAAACACATGAGTATACATCAAACGTTGTCAAAAGGGTGAACTGCAAGGTTTTTGTATCACACATATAGACAATTGAATTTAAGTCAAACAGCTAAGGATACCAAGGATAATTCCAGTTGGATGGAAAGATAATTCCTCGCCTTGATATGTGCATGACTGTAACAGAAATGTAACAAAGGATAAAATACAAGAATACGTTTCATAATCGGCGGATTTTTTAGGAGGTGGATGATTTTGTGGCTTGCATGAACAATAGGCTTTTGGTGATCTTGTATAGTTGGGTTTCGGAAAGAGTGTCTCCGGATTTGTTTTCTTTTGTAGATTTTATAGATTCCCTTCTCGTTTAGGTTTTGGTTTTTTTGTTGACTTTTGTCATTTGTGTTTGTTTGCATCGTCTTGATGCTTTTTTCACTAATAATATTGATTTTTACTTATCGAAAAAAAAAATAAAATAAATAAAATAAAAAAGAATACCAAGTTCTTAAAATCTGAACAGTGAGGGTCCTAATAGGTTCATTAATACATAGGCACAAAGGGAAATTAAACCCACTATACTTCCTTAAAGCCCTTTACATGATGATACTAAACTGAGAAGTATCAATGTCAGTTTGTGGATGCAATATAAATATGGCTCCTTCATGGAGTATTTGTGTCACCTAGGTTGTCTTCCATCAGAAACCTTTCCCAACAAGTTACAGCATTTTATCAACCACCAAGATTTACCGAATTCTGAGATCACCAGCGGATATGGAAGAATAACAATTCATTAATGGGTGAACATGACCATCCATTCTCATGGAGCCAGAAAATCTCAATCTGAAAACATCATCCACAATGTCACTAATTATCCTCAGTTTCTCATGCTTTCTAATTTCTCCCATATTTCTCAAATACGGTCACGTCTCATAACTAATAACTCCAAATGAAGAGAAACAGCTTAACAGAATTTAAACCATACAGAAATATGGTGTTGATGCAAATATATGATTTAGGAATACCACTCAACCATTTAGAATGGGAGAACTTCTCCACGAATATGCACAACAACAAACTATGATAAGCAAAAGGTAGCCAGGTTGCACTGCTGTGCACTCAACTGGTCTCACGGGGGGAGGTACTGGTATAAATTCTTGTTGGAAGGTCTATCCGTAGACAATTGAGAACAGTCAGCCTCCATGTTCCTTGTGTGAGCCACTAAATGTTCTAAACCACTATTATCATGCAGCAGCAGCTCTTGGGGCTAAATTTAAATTGAAATGAGAGAGAGAGAGAGAGAGAGAGAGAGAGAGAGAGAGAGAGAGAGGATGACGATGATGAGGCGACCATGGTGATAACAAGAAGGATGAAAATTAAGACGACAACACATGCAACAAAGGAATGACCTATTGAAGAAAAAGAAAAAATTGTTGAACTGAACCACAAAGCAGGAAAACAAGTGAAGACATTCAACAAAGTCTAAGAGCAGCAAACCTATGGATCCCACTAAAAAAAAAAAAAAAACTAAGGGTGCCACGCAGTAACCATTATATGCAGAGGATAACTAGAAGTCAAGTGGGCTACCATCTATTTGTTTTGTGCAACACTGCAAGATTTTATACCAAATAAGCATAAAGGAAGTGTAAAGAAACTGGTAACAAGTTAGAATGTAATACTCAATTTCATTTCGAGGACTCTAAATTAAGCAACACATCATGTTCCTGTTTTATATGATAATGTTCCATGGATTTGCTGTTCCCCCAAGGTTGATCACCAAGGGGTTAGAGCCTTAATTATGCTTACAGGTGTCAAAATAAATGGGACAACTTAACAAATGGCAATACTAATACAATACCACAATTTGAACAAAATGTGAATGTGAGCATATGTCATGATATAATCTACTTCCCATCGATTATCTTAATATGATATTACATACTCATATGTGTGATTTGAGAGTCTCTGATTGTAAGGAGGTCATGTTATTCTTTTAAAGGCTTTGGCAAACTTGCTCATGCAAAGCGTAGAACCATATGCATAGAAGTGAACGGAATGCATTTATCCCAGATATTATTACCTTGTTATGGAAAGAGTTCGATCCTAAGACATGATGCATTCCTCTTTTCATTTTTGGGAGAGCATCTTGCAAGTGAATCCATCAGACACAAGCTGACTAATTGCTTCCCTAAACTTGAGATAATCATCAATTGTGTTGTAAACCTGATGAGAAATACGAGCATAACCCGTTATACAACTATTTTCATGCCTAACACCAATATCGCCACCATCTTTTGGTGCCTGATGGTAGTGTATTGGAACTTCCACTCGAAAATGATCCCGCAAATGGGTTCTCAACTTCAAGGCATCATCATCACTAAAAATCCCTAAGCTAGCAGGCAAGCCAACCATTGCCATACTGGGACACATATCCGGAGGTGACCCGAGACTAGTTTCCCAAGCCTTGGCTAGCAATTCACCCATTTCAACAACAGCATCATGATTCCTCTTGGCAATCCCTTCAATACCACCTTCAAACCTATTAATGAAATCTAAAACGTCCGGAACGACAAGCTGTGAGCTATAGTCCCTTGTCCCAATCCACGCACTCTCCGCAGCCAGTCCATTCCCATATTGATGTGAAACCACAGGATGGTGCAAATCAGAGGATACTGATGATTTTCTACAATACAAAAATGCCACTGAAGGTGGGCAGAACAACCATTTATGCAAATTACTAACATAAAAATCAGCCCCAATTTCTTTCACATCGACATGAACACTGCCAATTGCGTGGGCAGCATCGACGAAAACATGATCCACACCTTCTTCCCTACAAATCCGAACCAATTCACGAACAGGAAGCACCACAGAAGGCATAGATGTAATATGATCAATTATAGCTAACCTAACCTTTCTAGTTCTACCGCCATTGCCTTTACCTCTAGCCAAACCTCGACGAAACTCCTCGATGATTTCTTCGTCAGAATGAACAGGAAATGGAAGGTGAACTTCAATGACGGAGCCACCGGCGCGAGTGACGTAGGCCTGAATAGATTTCTTGACGGCCTGGAAGGCGCAGTGGAGGATGACGACGGCGTCGCCGTTCTGGAATCGGCGTTCGGCGAAGGCGCAACCGATGTGGCGGAGGACGATGGCGGCGGCGGTGGTGGCGTTGTCGACGATGGAGACTTCGTCGAGGTGGTCGGCATTGATGAGGTTCTTGATTACGGTGCGGGAGTGGAGGATGCCGTTGTGGAGGTGATTGAAAAAGAAGGCGTCGGGTTGGTGGAGGAATTTGACCTGCCACCGTCGCTGGGCGGCGATGATGGAAGAAGGGCAGCTTCCGAAGCTGCCGTTGTTGATTCGGGCGACGCCGGTTTGGTGGTGAGCGAACTCGGTTTGGATTTCGGAGGTGGTTATGAAAGATGAGAGCTTGGGCTTCTTGGAGACGTGGTTGTTGTTGGTGGTGTCACAGTCGTGAGTAGCTTGGCCGTTGGTGGTGGTGGTGGTGGTGTTGTCGCAGTCGGGAGGATCATCCATGGTAGGGGAGGGTAGGGTAGGGATTAGTGCTTTTTAGGGTTTCAGAGTGTTCGATTTGATCCAACTGCGGTGAATTTAATGGCGTGGTGGCTCTCAATAGTGTATTAAACCGTGCATAATTTAAGAAATTTTTAATATTTATAATCAGTGATATTATATGTATTAATTAATATATATATTAATATATTAATTAATATAGTGATATTATATGTATTAATTAATATATATATTAATATATTAATTAATATTATGATTTTATTATTGATCATATTTATTATAGGGAAAATTACATATACACCCCTCGAGGTTTGGCTAAATTACAGATATTCCTGAGGTTTCGGAAATTACATCTTGCCCCCTGAGGTTTGTATTTTCATAACAATTTGTCCCATGAGGTTTATATTTCATAACAAATTACCCCCTAATTTCTTATGCAAATATAGCATTCATGGGGGAATTCGTAATTTCTCAAACCTCAGGGGCATCTGTAATTTAACCAAACCTCGAGGGGTGTATATGTAATTTGCCCTTTATTATATAAAGAGTAAATTACAAACACCCTCTCGAGGTTTGATAAAAATACAGATTTCTCCCTGAGATTTGAGGAATTACAAATTGTCCCCTGAGGATCAAATTTTCATAACAAATTAGGAGAAATTAGGGGGGAATCTGTATGAAAATAAAAATCTCAGGGGGCAATTTGCTATAAAAATATAAATCTCAGGGGGCGGGATGTAATTTCTCAAACCTCAGGGGGAATCTGTATTTTCACCAAACCTCGAGGGGGTGTTTGTAATTTGCCCTTATATAAATTATAATTATTCAAAATCATATAAATAATGTCACATCATTTATTAATATACTAGTGTATACATTAATTGGTACATATTGTAATTTATATAATGAGTGAGGTTAATAATAATATCATAATTAGTGTTGGTATATTAATTAGTATAGTAATTGGTGTATGTAGTACAATCAATAAAATAATAATAATATTATATGTACTACTTAATGTATTAATTAATATATTAATAGATGATATTGTATAATTTTAATGATTTTAAATATTTATAATTTATATAATAGATAAGGCCAATAATAATAATATAATATTAATTAATATATATAACACCATTAATAAAAAAAAATATTACATTTGATCATGCAGTGGAGAAATATGCTTCTGCATCAGATGTCCGAATTAGGGAAAAATTAGGGAAAGGGCAGGGGTCAATTTTGATAACTTCAAACAGAGATGGTAGTATATATGATTATTTTGGAAAGTGGGTTAGTTTTTTAATTTTTTGACTTTTTTAGTTTTGGGGGTTAAAAAGCCTCTTTTAGAAAGGACTTTTTAATTTTTTTCACTTTTTGCGAGAGAAAGAATGTAATGATTATGAGTTGAATCATGTGATATTTTATCTTATTAGGCTAAAAAAATCTATTTTGTCTTCTTTTGAATAGCCCCAAACTCACCCAACCCATTCTTCCCAAACAAAGCCATAATCTTATCCGGATTTTTTTTTTTTTTATTTGTAACCTAATTTAATGTAGGGGATCGTGTGCATGCTATTGTGGACAAGATCAATAAAAAATAATTAATATCATTAAATTAAATAATGTATGTGATTACATGTATGTAATATTGGTTATATTAAAAGACTAGTGTATGGCCCATGCCTAAAGTCACAGTGTAAATAATATTGGTATTAAAATGCAATTATAATAAAGGCACGGTCTTTTTTTGATAAAGATATTAAAAAAATATAAAGAAATATTATTCTTCTTAAGAACTTGTAACAATTTTGCTTGTACCACATGCTGTACAGAACTTAAATAAAATAACAACTCTCCTTAACCTTAATGCAAATTAAGAAACAAACATATAAGTTTTATAGTGTTCAAAAAAACATAAGTTTTATAAAGTTTACCAATATTGCAAATCAAAATATGAGCAAGTAAAAAAAATTTATAAACACTAAACAAAATACAAAAATCAAAGCTATTGTGTACTCATTAACATTCTATAACAAAAAGAAAAAAATTACTAAACACCACATAAATCACACAAGCAAATACTCTGCAATTTCAACAAATTAAATTGAAAACAATGTATACCAACCTGTACTCTACAATTCTAAACAAATCAAATATATTAAAAGAAAAATATGAAATGCCAAACAATGCACACCAGCCAGTGCTCTGCAATCTAAATAAAAATAAAAATGCACACCAGCTAGTACTACGACTGTCAATCAAATTATAACCATATAAGCAAAACAAACATTATATTGCCATACACCTGAGCCGATAATATATGTATACTTTACAAAAGAATGGGAAAAATCTTTACAAAAGATGTGTTTACTTCATAAAAAGTGGGTGTATGCTTTACAAAAGATGTGTCGATAATATGTCTTCAAACATGTGTTTACCCAAACTTCCTCCTCAATACTTTCTAAAAAGTCTTTGTATCAACTTGTATGTATCCCCAATGAGGAACATGCACAACAATCTGGTAATTTGTGGAAGCAAAAAAAATATAGATTAGTACATTTGTTGAAAAAATATATATCAAAATACTTTGAAATTGAAATTTCCTTATTACATTAAGTGGGTTTACCAATGCCTATATAATTTTATCTATACAATTGGTGCATAATTTCAATAATATTTTCACCCGAACCTAAAGGCACTCTCCTCCCAGCCACTCATGCAGTTTGAAAGGCATATATGGTGTACATCCAAACCTAAGTCGAGTAAATCCATTCTTTGATCCAACTTACCCAAATAAATTGTCAACAAAAATCATCGCATTCATATAATGGTTGAATGTGACTAAACCAAAGAGTTATTACAAAGATGATTAATGTAAAAAGTCATCAATTACATTAACTAAAACAATTTTAAAAATAAAATTGTTGCCCCAAAAATTGGCCAAAGATAAAAGGATTTGAAAGTCGTTCAATAGCCATTCTAGTATCAATACCTGGAAAAAAAGAAGAAGAAAAATAATAATAAAGTTAGATTAGATGGATTAGAGCAAAAAATCTAATTAGGAGAAAAAATGCCTAATGTTCAGTATTTTCAAATCAATGTCACATAGTATGTAATAAAATTTCTTACTGCTCAAAAGCATCTATTATTTATCAGACACCACTTGCCATCGCACACAGTCCAACTCACTTTCTTCACATGTTTCCTTGTCAAGTTTTACTACCTTTACTATGTACTTGACAAAAAAAATGAAAACACATGTTTTTTTTTACTAACTAAACCAGGCAAGAAAAACAATGGGACACAAAAGCTCTACACCACGATTTTGTTGTCCTCATATTCCAAGAGATTAAAAAAGAAAAGACAGAAATAGAGACGAAAAAAGAACTTGTAACTTAAATAAAATGTAAATTTATAAATCCCAATTCAACTGAAACACATGCATAACCAATTTAAGAGAAAATTAGACATTATTTTTTATTTTGACAATAGGGGACTCCAAAACTTAGCACAAAGTTATTTTCAAACTAACTCAAAATTTACCAACGTATATTGTTTTAAGAAAGGCATTTATTTTGTTACTAAGATTAGTCTGTGTGTTCACCAAAAACAAAAAGAGATTTTTCTATGTTTATCTTCCCTTTTTATTTATTTTTTCAATTTTTTCAATCCTCATTATGCACATTTTCTTTTTGGTTTAAATCTTCAATACATACTCCCAACAATCACCAAAATATGTAATGGCCAAGCCAACACTGTTATGGGGGGAAAAGAAATCTAGTGTACAGTGCATGAATCATTCAAATAAGCCATTCTATTAGGTTTCTCATAGGTCATACCAATTTATTCTATTTCATTCCACTACTTGAACATTCACCAAAACCATTCATAAAAAAGCTACAAAGACTACTACAACACCCTTTACTAAGCTCCATAAGAAAGAAAGAAAGAAAGATTAAGAAAAATAATCTAGTGGAAAAAACAAATATCACGCCCTAAACCTGCCCTTAAAAGTTTGGGCATGACCTACTCAGAAACAGACACAAATTCTGTTTACATAAACTATGGAGCCTGAACGGAAGCACTAAATATCATAAAATGACATAAAACAATGTCCATTGAGCTACCACTACTATGCCAGGATCACACGCATTGCATAAGGTAGATGAACATACAGTGACATGCATCTGAGAAATTAGCTATGTACATATTCATATACAGACCCAGCCCCATGATTGGGCATATAACAAAAACATTGGAGGGTAAGGGTTATATACATCAGTCAACTTTAGACAGACAAGTAGAGTACAAGCCAAAACTTAGCAAAACTCCATAAAATGCACGGGTTTCATCTAAGTGCCTGGACAGACTGAATGTTGACAAAAGAGAGACGATCATCAAGGGTTAAGGCTGACCTCCAGGTTGATTACCTACAGAAGCAGACAAAATACAGAGTGAGCCAGGCTCAATGAATAATAGTACGTAAACAATTCTATAATCAACTTGAATTACTATGCATATCAATGCGTATATAAATGCAGAGGACATATGATTAATCTGATTCTGTAATTATTTCCAGAACGGCCTTGGGCCCAGTTTTTGAACAGAGTGGCTTTAAGCCCAGAGTTATACAGAATGGCCTCAAGCCTCGCAGAGTTCACAAATTAGCCATAGGCCTCACAGAGTTCACAGATTGGCCTCTGGCCCAGATATCAACAGAGCAGAGTGTTTCTAGAGTGATACAGATGTACACAGATTCTTTTAACGTTTACATAAGTTCACACCAATTCCCGATCAACATACGTGTTAATGTCATTACTTGCGAAGATTAGAACATTAATAACAATAATTATTAACGGTAAATAAATGTACTTCTATAGTACTATTACTCACAGTGCTGTGGCGTAGCGATGGTTTCTCCCGGAGTGTGTCCTACTCACATAGATAATTCACAAATTAGTTCCTTTTTCTTTTAAATCATTTCCTGAGTCATTACGCTTCGAATGAATTTACAACCATTCTAAGATTATCAAGAAATTTTTTAATAATTTTTTTAATAATTTCAGAGGGTCGAGCACGCAAAACGGAGCAGGCAAATTTTTTCGGCCTGGGTCACACGTACGGCAGTCCCCTCTGCACGTACGGAAGTGGGCCGCACGTGCGGTACTCCTTCCCCGCACGAGCGGCTGAAAGCAGAATGAAATTCCCATTTTTTCCCTTTTGTTCGCACGTGCGGCCATGGCCTCCGCATGTGCGGTCATGACCTCCGCACGTGCGGCCGTGGCCCCTGTTTTGGGCAGTCCGAAATTAACCCAAAATCTAGCAGAACCAACATATTCTAAGTACAAAATAAAGATGAGTAATTCAATAAGTTAACCCAACATCTTCATAACATGAATCACAATTATAATATCACAAATAGACATGATTAGAAGCTTAATTAGGCCACAATCCTTCCTAATTTCATCTACAAAATCCAATTTCCTTGTCTTCACAAAATATATATACAATACATATGTATAATTATATGAGTTTGGCATAAAAACCAAAGAGTAAAGGGTAATTCCGACACAACACTTAAATTAAGTCTCAAAGTAACCAAATGATGAGAACAATTTCTAATCAAGCATGAATCACTCAAAATCCTCAATTACAAACCCTAAGTTGTAAAAACATGAAACAAACCCTTCCTTAAGTCCAAGTGAAGTTTAATTAGGTTGGATTGAGCTTACCTTGAATTAAATCCCACAACCCTCCTCAATTTGCCAATCTTCCTTGTTGAATTTCTTCTTCCCTAATTCTTCTTCTCCACACTCTCTCTTTCTCTCCAGGAGATATTTTGAAATAAATTTCCCAAGTCAAATGGTTAAAGATCATTGATATTTACATATAAGGTGAATAAGACGAAAATCAATTAGTTTAATCATTCTTAATCAAAATTTCACAGAAAATCATTTTAAGACTTAAAAATCATGCCGATCTCAAATGTAAAATCAATTTCAGATTATTAAGCTTCTAAGGCCTCCAATTTCTAAGCCAACTTTATAGTTGTAACAGATAGTTCTCTTATTAAACAGATATGAACCTATATTCATAGGATTCACTTAATCAAACTTAATTTCACATAAAATTTCACAATAAGCATTTAAAAGCACAGAATAAGGGACTGAAAATATACCCGAATCACATACGAGGGTCGGGTTATTACAACAAATTAAAGCAAAAAGTTTGAGCAATACTATTTTTTTTATTTATTTATCATGGTTTACTACTCTTTAGTCCCATTTTGCTTCTATCTTTTATGCAAATGGAAATGGAGCTTTGTTTAAAACATAACTACAAAAGTAACAGACCAAAAAATATAACTTTTCTCAAAATTATGAGTAATGAAACAGATTTAATAAAGAAAATTTGTGTGAGAGGGTTTATACCTTAGATTATATTGAGAACCTAGAAATTGATGACCACCAGCAAAAAACACAACACAATATGAAAACAGTAGAAAGTAACAAACTAAAACTTGGGAGAAAACTAATGATTAGAGGGAGAAAGGAAATGACATATTTATTAAAATTTTAATGAAAAATATTATCAAAGAAATCAAAAAATATAATTCTTTTCATTAAAGAAACTGATGAACTTTGTCAAAAATTATTGAACTGCAGCAAGAGGAAATCAGATATTAGAAATTGATTTATAGAAATATAGCAATTGAAACAAAGGAAAGAAAATAATTAATCAAAGTACCATTAATGTTTGTAGACAGCGGAAGGGAAAATATACATGGATGTCCATTATACACAGAGTAACTAAAAGAAAATAACAATATCTTAGGTGACTTTGTCACGGCTCGAATCACTTTCATAGTTCATTATCATCAACATGGATGTCCATACTCTACAGAGTATAGAATTTTCAAAATAATAAAAAAAACTAAAACACGAACTAAAAAAAAAAAGTCATTTTGTTACTAAGATGAATGGAGTGATTGGCAGGAGAAAAAAAATGTCATTCAAATGTAAAACATTACCCAAATCAAATTGATTCATTAAAATCCCAATTCAATTGAAACACATGCATAACAAAACAAATGAGAAAGAATGTAATTGTTTGAGCTTTAAGCACTGCTTGAGTTATCAAGTCTAAAAAAGAAGGAAAAAAATTAATAAACAAAGCTCAAAATATAGTTTCTATCACAACATATCAATTCACATTCCCAAATAATAATAAAAAATTAGGCTTCTTACATATTTGTACTTTAATGGAGGCTCCAATTACAGTCATCGGCCGTGCCTGAAGGCTTTACGTTACAACTCTAGGAATAACCCGAGCTTGAAGGCACGCCCAATAAAACTTAAGAATATATTTTAATTTTATTATAGACATTTTGTTTCTATTAACAAACACCAAAGTGTAAGCTTCACATCAACACCAAAGTATAAACCGCACGTCAACACAAAAATAAAAAATAAAAACACAGCTGCTAAGAAAATCAAGAAAAAATTGTAAAACTAAACAAAGCACACAAACCAAAGCTATTGTACACATGTTAACTCTTTATAATCCCAAAAAAAAAAAATAGCAAGCACGCCAGCAAGTGTTTTGCAATCCCAAAAAATTAAAACTAAACACCAAACAATGCACATCAACCAGTATTCTGCAATATAAAAAAAGTAAAAATAAAATGGACACCAGCCAATACTTTACAATTCAAAAAAATTAAAATTAAAATGCACATTAATTGGTGCTCTACAATCTCACCAAACATTGCATACCTACTAGTGCTATTACTGCCAATCACATTTTAACAGTTCTTTGCAAATTATAAACCCAAAATATAGTGAGAAAAATAGAGAAAAAAAGGCACTGGTATAATTTTTTTAACCACAAAGCACTCCCATATAAAGACCGCTTAAATGGTGAAATTTACTCTCTTTATAAAAAAAAAATCCCTAAAAAATAACCAAATTAAAAGGATTTGAAAAGAATAAGTCAGATAGATTAAAGTCATTTTGAAATAAAAAATAACTAATGTTTGGTATTTCCAAATCACGTCACATAGTAAGCAATGAACTTTTTAACTGCTAAAAAATATGCTAATTCTTGTGGTACCTGCTCCTATGTTCTTCACCTGTTTTCCTCATCTACTTTTACTATCTCCTCTAAAGCACTTGATAAAAATGAGCACACATATTTTCTCTTAACAAAAAAATGAGCTCACATGTAGGAAGAACAATGGGACAACAAAAGCACTACACTATGATTTTGTTAGCTTTTATTCCAATGGGGATAAAAAAAAATGCGATAGAGGCGGGGAATGGAAAAAAACATTTGCAATTTATAGTTTCTCTGTAAATAAAATGTATATAAACCAAAAACCCAAATAAAATCACAATTAGAAATAAATTTCAATATTGACAATAACTTAGCACAAAGTTATTCGTATAGTAACTCAAAATTTACAAAGATATATATTATCTTAAGACCTGCAATATTTTCTATTTTATTTTTTTCATTATGCACATTTTCCTGTTAGTTTAAGTCTCCAACATATTTATTACATGATATGGAATTGAAGTCATCCCAACAATCAACAAAATATGAAATAGCCAAGCCAACAATTTTTTATGGGTGGGAAACTATGCTAGTTGTACACCGCCCAGAGCCAACAAATAGCAAAATATAGAAACCAAAATATCATGCAAAAGTCATAATATCTCAGTATATAACTCTAACATCTACCGAAACCACTCACAGGAAAGCTATAAAGACTTCCACAATACCATCATACAAAAAAAAGAAAGATTAAGGAGAGAAGAGAAGGAGAGGGGTGGGGGGAAAAAAAAGGCACAAAATACCAAAAGATCCAACAAAAGACCCAATAAGTAATAGACCTAAAAAAAAATAAATTTTCTAAAATTTTTTGAGTAATGAAACATATATAATAAAATAAAATAAAAAATCATTTAGAGTTTATACCTTTGATTATATCGAAAACCCATAAATTGATAACCTATAACAAAAAGACACAACACAACATGAAAATGGCAGAAAGAAACAAACTGAAATTTAGGAAAACTAATTATTAAAGGGAGAAAGGCACTTCCTTATTTATCAAAACTTTAAATGGAAAATCTTAACAAAGAAATCGAAATTGTTTTCTAAAAAAATAACTAATGTTTGGTATTTCCAAATCATGTCACATAGTAAGCAAGGAACTTTCTAACTGCTAAAAAATATGCTAATTCTTGTGGTACCTACTCCTATGTTCTTCACCTTTCCTCATGTAATTTTACTATCTCCTCTAAAGCACTTGATAAAAAATGAGCACACATATTTTCTCTTGACAAAAAAATGAGCTCACATGTAGGAAGAACAATGGAACAACAAAAGCATTACACTATGATTTTGTTAGCTTTTATTCCTATGGATATTAAAACAAATGCGATAGAGACTGGGAACGGAAAAAAACATTTGCAATTTATAGTTTCTCTGTAAATAAAATGTGTATAAACCAAAAACCCAAATAAAATCACAATTAGACATAAATTTCAATATTGACAATAACTTAACACAAAGTTATTCCTAAAGTAACTCAAAATTTACAAAGATATATATTATCTTAAGACCTGCAATATTTGCTATTTTATTTTTTTCATTATGCACATTTTCCTGTTAGGTTAAATCTTTCAATCCAAAATAGATGTATCCACCATGTTTCCATGCTTCTCCCTTTATGCTTCTTGTTTTTCTGTAAATCCAAACTCCAAATAATGTGTCCAAGGATTTGGCAACTAAAACTACGTTAGCAATGACAATATAATGGATTACCTGATATTGGAAGCACTATAAAATTTTATGGAAAAAATGAAGTTTTTCAATTTATGTCAACAATCATTTTTTTAAAAACTATGTCACACTCAATTAAAACTATTTCATAAGAGTCTTCAATTTTGTAGAGTATAAGCAAAGATTGTTGGGGAATTTTCAAAATGGTTTTTAAAATTTATAGTTTAATTTTTGGGTGTTTTCAAAACCTTCATTGTTTTTCTTTGGAAAGCATTAATTAAGCTTGGGGACTTTGTCCCACATTGGAAAGAGAGCAAAACATGGAGCACTTAATAAAGTGCTACATGGAATATTCTTTTGAATATGGAATTATGGGATGAAAGCTAGTGTGCATGCACCCACACTGCAAGGATGGTGCTTCGCACTATCCGCACGTAGGTAGTGGGCTGTGTGGCGTTTGATGGCGCACTTTGCACTTAGCACGGACGCATCGGCGCGCAGGTTGGAGCGATGATGTGGATCTGACGTGGCATGGGTGACGTGGAATACAGTAAGCTCCACGTGGCAGTGACGTGTCATCCATTGGCAATGAGTCAACCAACTAATCTGGAGCGGGTTGATCATAGCCGTTGATTAGAGATGCGGGAAATCGTACAGATGAGATGGCACCTGGTTGTGATCAGGTGTGATGAGTCAAGGCATCTATCGGTTAGATCTGATCGGATGCGATCAAGGGACATGACTATTCGATCAGATCCATTAAGGCCTATAAATAGGCTACAAAATCAGCCATTTCATTCCATCCAAAATCCTTAAAGGCATTCCTGCAATTCTCTCTCTCTCTCCTTCTTGATTTTGAATTTTCGATCAAGAGTTTCTTAAGTAAATTTCTATTTTTCTTATTGATAATTAAGTTCTACAGATTTGATTATCAATGTCTTGGTTTCTTGATTATATCAAGAGTGTTCTGATCTATTGTCGTCAGTGCAGATGCCGATAGACTTGATCTTTAGATCGGGCATCATTGTATCTTGGAGACAAATTTGTTGTAACCCCCCTGCACACCTTTTGGTGGGTACAAATATTGTCTTTAGGAAAGCGACTTAGTAAGGCGACTTGAAGCACTAATTTTCTATTCTATATAGACAAGGTCATTGTGTAACGCCCTCAAAATAAGACATAATTCATTCATTCATAAGATCCATAAAACATAGAAGAAGTATTATATTCTATACATCAGAGTGCTCTTTACAAAAGGTGTTACATGCTTAACAACAAAGATAGATGCCCAACGGCTTACAACCTCCCAAGAAAATACTTGGTGACACAAAAGAAGCGATCTAACTCTTTTACATATAAAGCCCTTGGCTTGAATTACACGTAACACAAAAAGGTAACAACAAAAGAAGCCTTCAGCCACTAAACCTCCCAAGCTAAGTCCTTGGAGGCGGCATATCACCTGTACCTGAAAATGGTGTCCCAAGTAGGGTGAGCCACAACCCAGTAGAGATATGCTAAACAGTATATGAGAATTATCTAAAACATTAGCATTTGATAAATGTTTAACACTTATAAGCCAACTTACGTTCTTTCCATAACCAATCAACATTTACAAACCGCTTCCTTTCATGTATTCAAATCAATCCACTTGCATTATTCAATATTATCCAAACAATTTAAAATGAGACTACAACTCATATATCAACACTTCAATAATCAACAGCATTTAACACTTCCATTTTCTTGCCATTTTACGGAACTACGTCCGAAGGAACCGACACCCAAATATATAAAAGATTTCGGGACTTTCACCCTGGACACTCCGTCTAACTTAATTATCAATGGAGTCCATCCCCTATCTCCTCCCAAACAAATGGAGTACATCCCATATCTCCTCTCACACAATATACATATACAATGTATTTAAACACATAGTCATATACAATGACCCAACAATTCACATATTCAATGTGTTAATTCCACCGTCACATTCAATGACATAATCCCATTGATTAGTTTCAATTTACCTAATCATCATGCAGTGTCTACAACAATCAAGACTATCCTCCACCGATAGCCCAAAGTAGTTATTTCTAAACAGATAAATAAATCTATCAAACAGATAATTTATTACATTTTCCATCGGTGAGTGATTTATCAATCCAACTGCACCATTCAATCACAATTTCCCCCAATTTCAAGATTCTCAACCCAATTTCACATTCCCACAATTTACCAAATTAATTATACATATTAATTATTTGAATTCGATTAGGGCATTTTTCCCTTTTTCTTAAACATTGATCCTAAGACCAAATTTCATCTATTCTACCCAAATATCCCCATTTTCAAGACCTCACACGCACAATGAAGTCCAAAGATAGAAAACCCCTCTTTTAAACATTTCAAATCTCAAAACCCTAACTTTCCAAAATTTTCAAATCACACCATTTATACAAAATGACTAACATTTATGTTAAAGCTCATAAAAATGAGTAGATTGTCCCTACCTCAAATGAAGAAGCTCAAAGGAGAAGGAGAGAAAAACTCAAGATGCTCCAAACTTGAATTTCTTTGGATCAAAATGAAGCCCACACAATGCTCTAGCGTTCTTACAAAGGAACTAGGATAGAAAACCCCTAGAACATGGAGTATTTGTAGAGAGTGTGTGTGTAGAGAAAGAGGCTGTCGATTTTAGGGTTTGGAGTGAAAAAGGAAAGAAAAAGTGATGTAAAATCATGCTGCTGCGATCTTATATAAACAAGGCTTGCTCGAGCGAATGAGTGGTCGCTCGAGCGACCAGACACAAAAGGACCTCGCTCGAGCGTAAGAATCGTCGCTGGAGCGAACAATGAGAAGCTTCAGGTCTGAACCAACGCAGACACACACTCGAGTGCAAGAAAGCTCGCTCGAGCGCAGAATGCCATCCTTTAGGTCTAAAAGAGATGTAGACGCACGCTCGAGCGCAAGAAAGCTCGCTCGAGCGCAGAATGCCATCCTTTAGGTCTAAAAGAGATGTAGACGCACGCTCGAGCGCAAGAAAGCTCGCTCGAGTGGAAGCTGCATCTGAAAAAGAAACCTGAAGACCCACAATACTCGCTCGAGCGCACAAATCTTCACTCAAGCGAAGAAGCAAACACCCAAGGCTCGCTCGAGCACAAAAAGCCTCGCTCGAGCGAAGAAGCCAAATCCTAGGCAGCAACCATTTGTTCTAACTCACAACTAACCTATTCCAAACTCACCCAACATATCCCAAAACTCAATTACAAGGAATCAAAAGATGGAAACGAGATACAGACAACAACATCCAACCACGGAACTCGAGTCCGGAATATAGTAAATGACAGGGGAAAAACCAGGATCACTATACATTGCCAAATTTTAAAGACCTGAAGACCACCATTTGAAGAATTCAAGACCCTTTGTTCCAACAATCTAAAGACAATATTTGGATATGGCGAAGTCTATTCAGAAAATGACTCAAGATTTCATGAAGCTTGACCGCTTTGATGGAGGAAATTTCTGACGTTGGCACAAGAAGATGCATTTTTTGCTTACCACTCTCAAAGTGGTCTATGTGCTAACTACCCCCTATCCGACGGAGCAATAAGATGAGACTGTGGAGCAAACCCGTGCCAGAATCAAATAGGAGAATGATGACTACATTTGTCGAGGACACATTCTGAATGCACTGTTAGACTCTCTATTTGATGTGTATCAACATCTGGAAACGGCAAAGCAACTCTGGGACTTATTACAGTCAAAGTACCTCACCGAGGATGCCACCAGTAAGAAATTTCTTGTTAGTAATTTTATGTGTTTTACAATGATTGATACAAAGCCCATTTTGGAACAATTCCATGAGATCCAACATATTCTGAGTCAATTTCGACAAAAGAATATGAACATAGATGAATCTATTGTAGTTTCATCTATAATAGAGAAACTACCATCTTCTTGGAAGGATTTTAAGAAAACTTTGAAACACAAAAAGGAAGATCTTACTTTAGAGGAATTGGCTCAACACCTCCGAGTTGAGGAAGAGTCAAGGTTACTTGAAAGTAAAGATAACCAATTGGCTCAGACGTCCAAGATCCACATGGTGGATGATGGTAAGAGGTTTAACAAAAAGAAGCATAAGCATGAACCCCAATCCGAGAAAGATACTAAGAAGCTGAAAGGCGCTTGCTGGCACTGTGGCAAGCCAGGGCACTTCAGAAATGAATGCTGGTCATACAAGAAGAAGCCAGAAGCATCAAATGCCAAGAACAAATTCGTGGTTGTTGTATTCGAGGTGAACATGCTCGAAGATGCTAGTGACTGGTGGATTGACTCAGGAGCAACAAAGCACGTCTACAACGATAAGAGTTGTTTCACTACTTATGAACAAGTGAGTGATGGAATTGTTCTCTACATAGGCAACTCTTCAACTGTTGCTATCAAAGGCAAAGGGACGATGGATCTAGAGTTTACATCTGGAAAAGTCCTATGTCTTAATGATGTTTATCATGTACCCGATGTCAGGAAAAACCTTGTATCTGGAAGCCTGCTTAATAAGCATGGTTTCAAGTTAGTATTTGAGTCAGACAAATTTGTCTTGTCTAAGGGTGGGATTTTTATTGGGAAGGGCTACATGTATCAAGGAATGTTCAAACATAACGTTATCAATAATACATCTATTTCTGCTTATATTGTTGATTCTCTTTTTTTTTGGCATACTTGTTTAGGTCATGTTAATACTAGGAAAATGCATGATATGGTTAATTTAGATTTAATTCCTAAGTATAATATTGATATGTTTGGAAAATGAAAATTTTGTGTACAATCTAAAATTACTTGCATTCCATTTCCTAAAATAGATAAAACCACGTCTCTGCTTGAACTTGTGCATAGTGATGTATGTGACATGCATAGTACCCCTACTAGAGGTGGTAAGAAATATTTTGTAACATTTATTGATGTTTTTTCTAAGTACTGTCATATCTATCTTTTGCATTCAAAAGATGAGGTGCTTGATAAATTCAAGATTTTTAAGAAAGAAGTAGAAAATCAGAGTAATGTCAAAATAAAGAGACTTAGGTCTGATAAAGACGGTGAATACCATTTTCCAGAATATTGTGAAAATGTTGGTATTATTCACGAGAAGTCTGCACCCTACACACCACAACAAAATGGAGTAGCTGAAAGAAAGAATAGGACATTAACAAAAATGATTAATGCTATGCTTTCTTACTCCAGTTTAAGTTCTGGTTTTTGGGGTGAAGCCTTACTCACTGCCTGTCACATACTCAATAGAATTCCTCTCAAGGGAAGAAATATTACTCCTTATGAACTTTGGAAAAACAAGAAACCTAATCTTGGTTACTTGAAAACATGAGGCTGTAGAGCAATAGTCAGATTGCTTGAACCTAAAAGGAAGAAATTAGATGAAAAAGAAATTGAATGCATATTCCTTGGCTGTGCTATACATAGCAAAGCATAGAGGTTTCTGGTAGTAGAGCCCAATGGTTCAATGGAAACAAATACCATCATTGAATCACATGATGCGGTATTTTATGAGAATCGTTTCACAATCATTCCAAGGTTGGATTCTAATCAAGAAATGAATCAACTCCTTTGATGTCTACAGAGGAAAGTGAACGACATGAACCTATTGAGCCTAATGAACCTAATGAGCCTATTGAACTACGGAGGAGTAAGAGGGCTAGGACTGAGAAGTCATTTGGCCCTGATTTCATTGTTTACCTTGTAGAAGGAACTAGAAAAGCTTATTATAAGCAAACAATGATTTCTTTGAATATGGATTCAGATCCATTAACCTTTGAGGAAGCTATGAAGTCTCAAGATGTTACATTCTGGAAAGAAGAAATAAACAATGAGATGGATTTTATCATGGGTAACAATACTTGGATACTTGCTAATTTGCTACCTGGATCCAAACCCATTGGTTGTAAATGGATTTTCAAAAGGTAAATGGATTTTCAAAAGGAAAATGAAAGTTGATGGCACAATTGACAAGTTCAAAGCAAGATTAGTTGCTAAGGGTTTTACTCAAAAGGAGGGTATCGATTATTTTGATACATATGCTCTGGTGGCTAGAATCGCCACCATTCGAGTGTTGATTGCCTTAGTCTCAATCTATAAGCTTGAAATCCATCAAATGGATGTTAAGACCGCTTTCCTAAATGGAGATTTAGATAAGGAAATCTACATGCAACAATCGAAAGGATTTGTTGTACAGGGTCAAGAGCACAAAGTGTGTAAACTCGTGAAGTCACTATATGGACTGAAACAAGCTCCAAAACAGTGGCATGAGAAATTTGACAAAGTAATAGTGTCAAATGGCTTTAGGATACATGAATCTGATAAGTGTGTGTACAGTAAGTTTACTGGAAATAGAGGTGTAATCATATGTCTGTATGTAGATGACATGCTTATTTTTGGTACTGACAATGATGTCATTGAAAGTACTAAAAGTTTCTTGTTGTCTAGCTTTAGTATGAAAGACATGGGCTTGGCTGATGTAATTTTGGGTATTAAGATCAAACGAGAGGACAATAATTTGATTTTAACCCACTCGCACTATATTGAGAAAATTCTTAAGAAATTTAATCAATATAATTGTACACCCATGTCTACACCTTTTGATTCAAATTTGAAATTGTATCCTAATACTGGAAGAGCTGTTGATCAGCTAGAATACTCAAGAGTAATAGGTAGCCTGATGTATGCCATGACTTGCACTAGACCTGATATTGCTTTTACAGTGGGAAAACTTAGTAGATACACTAGTAATCCTAGTAGTGTGCATTGGCATGCTGTTAACCGAGTACTTAGGTACTTGAGGAAAACAATAGACTATGAAATAGTCTATAATGGCTATCCAGCAGTGCTGGAAGGATTCACGGATGCTAGCTGGATAACTGACCGTGAAGATCACTCGTCCATGAGTGGTTGGATTTTTACTCTTGGAGGTGGAGCTATCTCTTAGGGTTCTAAGAAGCAAACATGCATAACAGACCCAACCATGGTGTCAGAGTTTGTAGCATTGGCTTCTTGTAGCAAAGAGGCATAGTGGCTTAGGAATCTCTTGTTAGAGATTAAGATATGGCCAAAACCTAGGCCACAAATATCTTTGCATTGTGATAGTGAAGCAACTCTATCACGGGCCTATAGCCATGTCTATAATGGAAAGTCCAGGCATATAGGACTGAGACAAAGTTGTGTTAGACAGTTAATCACAGAAGGTGTGATTACTATTAGTTATGTAAAGTCAAGTGAAAACTTGGCTGACCCTTTAACAAAGGGACTTGCAAGGGATTTAGTGTGGAAAACATCAAAAGGGATAGGTCTCAAGCCCACTTAACATAATCACTCCTGGTGGAAACTCGACTCAACGCTTGAAGAAACATCAAGTCTTGAGTTCAATGAGCCCAAGTACACTATACGTCGTGATTGTGTAGATACCCCATTTTTGACCAACCTTAAGACTCAAACGTCATCGATTGAGCGCTCGGTGATGGGACATGTTGTGCTCGTTCTGAAATTTTGGAGTTTTGGCTGAGAGCCTTACCCTCCGAGCCTCGGAACTTTTTGTGCCTTGACTCGGTCTGCGGACTAATTCTTGTTTTCTCTTCCCGGAGGGAGGGAGAGGTCTTGTAGACCATCTCTCAGTGGTCGTAGACTACTTTTTGTGGTCGTAGGCCATTGTTCCCGTTTGGAGACTAGTTTTTGATTTTCGGAGCCGTCAGCCGTGCACCTCGGTTCGGGACCGCTTAACATTCTCCGTTTGGCACGATTTTTGGAACACACCTTGTTTCCTCTGTCTAGAGGGACACTGTGGTCTGGGAGACCACTTTTTTGGTCGTATGCCACTTTTGGTGCTCAACAGCCAATTTTCGGGGCACCCGACCGCGCGCTTTGCCCCCCGAACTCTCGTTTTGCATCCGTGTTGGTTCATTTTTGGCATGAACCTTGTTTTCCTTATTTGGGAGGTGGTACAAGGGTGGGAGATCACCTTTTCTCCTTGGAGACCACTTTCTCCCCGCCAGCCGGTTATCTTGTCGGGAAGCTGGTTTTCTTGGTCTTTGGGCCACATTTGCTGGTCTTCCACCACACCACTAGCTTGCTTTCAAAGTGGAGACCACCATTTGCCCTGGCCGACCAATTTTTATCTGGGAGACCACTTGACCTGGTCGACCGACCAGGGAACCCTTTTCTGGTCGGCTAGTTTCCTCCTGTTTTGTCTGTCTGAGTGCATGCCAGTTGTTCCAGCTGGAAGGCACAGACGTGTATAGAGGATTTGCAACCAAGTTTTTAGCTTCTTGGAGAAGCTTTGGCTTTGAAACTCTATAAGAGAGGCCCTCCCTCTCCTTATACCAGGTTGAAAAAAATGCTCTAAGGTAAAGCTTATATATCCCTCTTTGTCTCTATATTTTAGGCTTAGAAAGTGCTTTGTTCTTGGCCTATTGCACACCACCTCATAACCATACACCTCCACCATTGTTACTGAGTTGCTAGAGGGTTTTGAGAGGTCTCAAAAGTTGGGTTTTGGTTCAGAAAAGTTGCTGGTTTTGCCGAGTTTCAAGGGTAACTCCTTTTCCCTCTTTTTAAGCATTGTTTTGATCCTTCTCTTAGCCTCATTTGCATGCTTATTTGAGCTTTGTTGTCAACTGAAAAAAGGTTCATATTTAAGTGTTTTTCATGTTTGTTTAAGGCTCTTTTGGTGTTGAGGGTCATTTACCCTCTTGCATGCTCTATTTAGCCTAGTCTTTGCTTGGCCTTCCTACCACTAAAATCCAGTAGATTTTCAGTGGTAAGAATGTGGCTTTGAGGGCCAAAATCAGAGAGGGGTGACCCTCTCGCTTGTTGTCTTGTTTACTAGCATTTTTGGCCTACCAAAGGAGCATATGTTTATACCATTTGGAGGCCTAGTTCAGGCACTTTTTGGTGACTTCTAGGACCTGCCTAGGCTCTGACCATGGCTGGTTTGGTCCCCTTTTGCTTGCTTCTTGCATGTGTAGAGTAATCCCTTTCATGGCTTATCAAAGGAGCATGTCATTCTTGCATGTATTGGTCTTGTTTCAGTGGGTTTTTGGCCATCATTCGGCATGCCATGACTCTGTTTTTGCTTAGTTTGGTAGTCCTTCACATGCTTCATATGCTTGTAGTGTAACTCTTGTTCACTAGCTCACAATGCATGTTGTTTTGGCCCTTTATTCTAGCATATTTTGGCCACACTTCAAACTAATTTTGTTCTTATTTTGGGCTGCCTTAGCTCTGTCTTGAGGCCTCTTGGTCGAAAAATGCTAGCCATGCATACTTGTTGTGTAATAGTATTGACTAACATTAAGTTTGGAGGTCCCTTGCATGCTTAACTTGAGCTATTTACATGTTTTAGCATCATTGGGCATGATATTTCAGAGCTTATAGGGGTGCTACACTTCCATATTTTCCATGCTTTAAGTGCTCTTTAGAGTTGTGCATTTATGCCCTATTTGCGAGCCATTGCATGAGCTTCACTTTTGTGCCTTTCAAGCCATCATCCCAACCCATTTTGCTACTGTTTTGGGCCTGCATAGGGTCTGTTTGGGGTTGGTTTCATCATTTGAGCATCGCTTTGCATGCCTATAGTGTAATACACTTCACTAGTTTCAATGCTTGAGCCATTCAACATGCGTTGTGTGAGTTGTTTGCATGATTCAGAGTCATTTTGGAGTCATGTTATATGCCATTTCAGAGCTGGAATATATGCCATTGTACTCCATGTTTAGTCCTTTCAATGCATCTACAAAGTTGTGTTTTTGTCCCTTGGGCTTAGGTCCTTGCATTGTGCATGTTTGCATGTGTTTTGAGGCCTTGTTTTCATCATCTTTGGCCACTGATTTGGGTGTGGCAGAGGCCCATTCATTTTGGTTTAAGTCCATTTTTGCATTGAGTATGCCATTGTATTCCATAGCATTGAGTATGCCACATTGTCGCATGATTGATCATTGCATTGTGCATGCCTTGTTCATCTCATTGTGTATGTTAGTTCTTAGGTGCATTGTGTATGTTAGTTCTTAGGTGCATTGTGTATGCTAAGTACCACGTGCATTGAGTATGCCATTGTTAGTTCATATCATTGTGTATGCTAGTTGCATGTTTGCATGTCATCCTTTGCATGTTTGCATCACTTAGTTGCATAGCATTTAGGTTGCATGCTTAAAGTTGCATTGTGCATGCCATTGTTTGTTGCATTGTGTTTGGAATAGGAGTTAGTCCGAACACGAGAAGCGAGGGACGTTTCATACTTGAAGTGATGAAACGTGCCTCAATTTCCGGTCACCGACACTCTTGACTACCCATGACGGAGTTGTTGGCTTTAGGTGTTAATATGTGCATTCATTTCACATTGAGTCGTGCAATTCGGCTCCTCAGCCATCATGCATCAAAATGCGTGATCGGTAGCCCGAGGGCCGAGGACTACACTCCCTAGAGCTTATGCAATGACGGAGAGAGTGGTCATGCACACATGTGTTACAAATACCTTGCCATGCCTCTCTCTTTCCCTTTGTTGCAGAAAAACAGAATCCAGGAGAAGAAACTGGTCGGCCGACCAGGTTTTCTGGCAAGCCAACCACCTTCTTTGGTTTCCACCACAAAAGGTGGTCGGCAGGTGGTCTCCCATGCCCATAAGCTGGTCGGCAGCCTTCTCACAGTTTCCCGGGGTGGAGTTTCATCTCTCTGGAGCTTTGTGTAAATTTCTGAAATCAATTGCAAACAAAGGCAAGCCGGGGCATCGCGATGGATTTCCCGACAAGGCGACTCGAGCATGCATACATCCTTTATCATTCAAGGCAGAGCTGAGGCAGTCCATATTCATGTAGTTTGCATGCTAGTTTAATTGCTTACTTAGTTAGTTTGTTAATTAATTAAGTTGTGTAATAATTAGCTGTAAATTATTATTCATTTTGGTTGTGTAATAACTAGCTTAATTAGATTAGCTTAGATTAGCTAGTTGGTGTTGTATTATTTATCCGGACCCTCCGTCGAGAGGGCCAACTGTTGTAATAAGTGTGCGTGTGTGTGATGCATGTCTTCCAACCCCACGTCTTTCTTCCTTTTATTTATCAGCTTATGATGGTTAGTTTTAGGGCATGTTTCAATTAGCATCCTTATGCTTGCATGATTGCATCCATTCATCTGTTTTGCATGCATCGGGCTCGGCGTATCATACTAACTGCATTGTATTTCAATTCCAAGTTGAATACATGTTATCTGTAACATCTCATATGCCATTTTAGAATAGCCGAGCCTACCTTAGTTGCATCCTGCATGTGTTGCATTAGGCATCTCAGCATAGTTCGGATTCATGCATGATTTCTAATTAGCTTCTTTCTTTGGCTCGGAGTACTTGGTGAGTGTTTATGCTTTAGCATCCTTGCATGTGTGTAAGTGACTGCCATGATAGCATGCTTACCATGAGGCTAACTGATTATGTGATATACTTGCCTGAATGCCTGTGGGTGAAGGTTAGATTACTTGAATTGGAACAATTCATCGATTGTGAGTTTTAAGCCCACTTGAGAGTGGCAAATCACCCTGTTTTCTTAAGCCCACTTGAGGTTGGAAAAATCCGCATTTTAGCCTACTTGCGAGTAGCAAACTGCTTTCAAAAACAAACATGAGATGTTTTGTTCCAACTTAGGCGATCCAGTCTATACTTGTATGCTGAGTGCATCATATAGTAATTCTAGGCTAATAAATCGAAATAAGAGCACATATGTTTTCAAAAACAAGATATCATGTTTAGTAGTGGCCAATCTTTGATCGGGCGAGCGGGGGTGCTCATTGCATGACCTTTCCCAATCGTACCCAAGTTCTCGAGCCGAGGTAACTTTGGTGATGACGGGCACGTGGCCTTAGGCACGAGTTAGGGTTTCCTAAATTCTCCCAAAATAAAATATTTAGGTGGCGACTCTGTATCTGGCAAAGCAGTCCATGTTTGGCACTTCTTTCTAAAAATCAGTTTTTCAAAACGATTTGCCGGATTTGGACTTTTTGGTGATTTATCAATCTCGTATTGCACTTTGCGAGATCAGATTAAGAACTGTAACATTGAGTTCGAACTGTAGTAAGCCCAATGAACAAAATGGGATTTTCCCGGGACGTTCGGGGACGTCTACAGTTTGCAAGCACTTAGTTTATTTCATTTTCATCCCGAGGTTGAAGTGCTTGGTACCTGTAATGTGAAAAAAAGAGGATGAGTTAGCAAACTCTTAATAAGCTTACAACTAGGTTGTTAGGGTACTGTAAATTACAGGGGGTACTCTCAGTAAGCTTACCTATGTGAGTGTAGGAGGTGGTGCCGCTTCCTATGAGTCCAAGGGCTTGACTCTAGAGCGCTTGTGAAACAGGATATAGACACAAGGCTAATCCACGTGTCGGTTTGTTTGAATACTTGAGGTAACCTGTACTATGCATGAGACATGTCCGATTAGTCGTATAAGATCGCTAGTTCAAAGACAAGTCTACTATGCCATCTTGACTAACTTTGAGATGTCTTCACTAAGTGAATGATTCAAATCGTAAGATATCTTCACTTATGCATAAGGCTGCCAAGTGAACCAAGAGTCTTCATCTGGTATTTTGAAAATGGTGGGGAAATGTTGGGGAATTTTCAAAATGGTTTTAAAATTTATAGTTTAATTTTTGGGTGTTTTCAAAACCTTCCTTGTTTTTCTTTGGAAAACATTAATTAAGCTTGGGGACTTTGTTCCACATTGGAAAGAGAGCAAAACATAGAGCACTTAATAAAGTGCTACGTGGAATATTCTTTTGAATATGAAATTATGGGATGAAAGCTAGTGTGCATGCACCCACACCGCAAGGATGGTGCTTCGCACCATCCGCACACGCACACGCACACGTACACGCCTGTGCGCGCGTGGCGTGGGTAGTGGGTTATGTGGCGTTTGATGGCGCACTTTGCACTTAGCATGGACGCATCAACGCAAGGCGCTATAAGGGCGCTTTCCTATATGCATCGGACAGGTTGGAGCGATGACGTAGATCCAACATGGCATGGGTGACGTGGAATACAGTCAGCTCCACGTGGCAGTGACGTGTCATCCGTTGGCGATGAGTCAACCAACTGATCAACGGTTGTGTGTCCAATCTAGAGTGGGTTGATCATAGCCGTTGATTGGAGATGCGCGTGATCATACAGATGAGATGACACCAGATCGTGATCAGGTGTGATTAGTCAAGGCATCTATTCAGTGTCAGAATGATCTGCACCATAGATCATCGATCTAACGGTCAGATCTGATCGGATGCGATCAAGGGACATGACCATTCGATCAGATCCATTAAGGCCTATAAATAGGCTACAAAATCAGCGATTTCATTCCATCCAAAATCCTGAAAAGCATTCCTGCAATTCTCTCTCTCTCTCCCTCTTGATTTTGAATTTTCAATCAAGAGTTTCTTAAATAAATTTCTGTTTTTCGTATTGATAATCAAGTGCTACAGATTTGATTATCAATGTCTTGGTTTCTTGATTATATCAAGAGTGTTCGGTTCTATTGTCGTCAGTGCAGACATCGATAGACTAAATCTTTAGATCGGGTTTCATTGTATCCTAGAGGTAAATTTGTTGTAACCCCCTGTACACCTTTTGGTGGGTATAAATATTGTCTTTAGGAAAGCGACTTAGTAAGGCGACTTGAAGCACTAATTTTTTGTTCTATATAGACAAGATCATTGCCAAACTTTAAAGACCCGAAGACCACCATTTGAAGAATTCAAGACCCTTTGTTCCAACAAAGATATATGCATAGCTTAGTTGATAAGAAAGCACACCTATCAATGCCTACTACTGCCAATCACAAATGAGATTCAAAGGTCTTGAGAGTGTGAGAGAGAGAGAGAGAGAGAGAGAGAGAGAGAGGGAGAGAGAATAAGAAATGGACCATAACAACTACAAAAATGCACTTTCAGTTTATAAACAAAAATGCACTTTCAGTTTATAAGAAAAAATTATAGATTAAATTTATACAATCAGTTAGTAGAAAAGAACCATGCTCATCTTTAGAAACTTTACACTAAAATAGGTTCGGCATGCTCCAAAATATATACATTCCGTAGTGATTGCTTTACTTGCTAAATATTCCAAAAACAAACTCAAAAAGTAATGATTGAAGAACCATACCATTTGCGGTACATTTTGTGTTCCCATTCCTGCATAGCTTTCATTTTCTTTTTTGTTAAGACACCTTAGCCTTTTCTTTTTCCTTTTGAAAAAGAAATAAAATTTAGTAATAGGGGTTTCAAATAAGATTAATTAAAGTATGAGATTAATTAAAGCTTGAACAATATATAACACCACAAAATCAAACCAAAGTATGAATTTAAGAAATCAAATGTTATGATACAACATTATGAATTTAAAAATCAATTAATTTAAAAAATTAACTCATGAATTCTATAAGGGCCTATTCATTGAAATAGAAAAATGAAATGTTGTTTAGATTTACATATTGGAATAAGTTATATACATAATCATAATCATATATATATACATACATAATCAAAATTAGAGAAACCAGATAAAACTTTTGCACCCTTGTTGTTGGGGTCTCAATGTTCAGTTTGTATGTTTCATTACATCAATCCAACCCCTAAATAAGTTTGAACATATACATACAGGGATACATTCAACACAACTCTACCTAGATGATAACTTAAAAAAAAAACAGGGATACATACATAATCATATATAAAATTATATATATAATACACAGAAATGCATATATATACATAGATGACAACTACACGAAAAAAAAAGGGTGGTCTCTAGGCATTTTAATGTTCACATTTCAACCTTATATATATACATACATATTCCAATCTCTGAATCTCAACCTTATATATATACAAACATAATCATATATAAAATTATATATATAATACACAGAAATACATATATATATATATATATATATGCATACATTTTTGACTCCCATCTTTGAATCTCTCTGTTTTATTTCGACTCCCATCTCTGAATCTTCCATCTCTCTGATCTCTTTTGCAGTGGCTCCATTCAATCTAATGTTCAATATTGAAAGGGGTTTGAGGCTGCCACTGTTGATGACGATTGGGAAGAAGAGAGAAGATGAAGAGACTAATAGGGGGTTGGGGTTTGGTCGCCGACAAGGGTTGGGCTCCGACAGGGAAGCACGTCCGGTGGAGGTAGAGAGAGAGAGAGAGAGGGTGTGTTCACAATTTGAAATCAGGAAGAAAGAGATGAGAGGAGTGTGTGTGAGAGAAGGAGAGAGAGAGAGAGAGAGAGAGAGAGAGAGAGAGGGTGTGTGTTGAAAATGATCCATATTTTGGACCAAATAGAGGGTGAGTGATACATTGTGAGCCCTTGGATTGAATTGAATCTACGGGTCCATATTTTGACAAAGGGACAAAAGTTCATCAGGAAAAAAAATAGAGCTGTTTTACTATATAAATAGTTATTTTTTAATCATTAAATTAAACAATGTATGTGATTACATGTATGTAATATTGGTTTTATTAAAGATAGTTATTTTTTAATCATTTGTTTAATGAAAAAAAAAAATTAGGGGACTTCAAACAATCAATGGAATAGTCTAGACCCAAGTAGTTTCACTTACCCTTTAAGAGAGAAGATTTGTTCACAATGTGAACAATATATGCCCTCATTGGCTAATTTTAAGTTTTTGGTAAGATCATTCAACTAATGAAGTAATGTGTATTGTTCAAATATGTGTGAATAAATTTGCACTCACTCTTTAGGAAGAGAACTCATCATCGTAAATTTGGCTTACAAGCGGCAGATTATTTGATACATTTTTAATATATTTTTTATTTTTTTATGATGTAAAAAAAATAATTTTTTTTAGGTGTATTGAAGATCATGAATTATTTTTTAGACTTTTAATTATTATTATTTTTTGACTATTTTAAACAAAAAAAAAAACAAAATTGATATAGAGGACCTTATGTACACATAGTCAATCCTATATTTATATTAATTGATGTGAGATAGAAACACTTGTCCCCTCTTTCAAATTTGACAATTAAATATGGAACAAATTGCAGAAGTGGGACGCTGCTATGCGGGCTGTGCAGCAATAGCTGTTGTGTGGCAAAATGGGCCCATTTCGGAGTTCATTTTGATAATTAGAACCATTCATATTTTAGAATACATCAAGTAAAATATGCCTGCAAAAAATTAAGTTAATTAGATATCATTTACCTATCCATCTACTCACATTTGTATTTATTTTAATACTTTAAATCCTAATTATTATTTATTTTTGTAGATACAAATGTGAGTGAATGAATGGATAAACGATATCCGATTAATTTGATTTTTTACAGACATCTTTTACTTGATGTATTCTAAAATTTGAACGGTTCGAATTATCAAAATGAGCTCCAAAATTGGCCCATTTTGCCGCACAGCAGCCGTTGCTGCGTGGGCTGCGCAGCAGCATCCCCACTTCCACTAAATTGTTATATTATTTGATGAATGTTATTTATGGTATTTTTATTTGGCCGCTTATAGGTCTCACTCTAACAAGTATTTGCATTTTGATTTTACTCATAATTTTTTTTAGTTTTCCTTCCACTTCACAAATTCTTTATGAAATTCAATTTCTCGCTAGGAAACACAAGGTTATTTATCTCTAGACAGTTTAATCCAAACTCATCCCTTATCCTAAGAATATGTGAGTGAATTTTCACTTTGACATCAAAGATTCTTAAATTTGAACAATAATGCTACAATTTCTCCTTAAAAAAATTAATAATGCAATCTTGAGCTTTATTTTTGTTTCAATTGTAGTGTCTACAACTAACTTGATAAATTATATGATACAAAAAATGAGATGTTTATAATATTATTGAAATGATTAGGTTTCTCTACAGAACAAATGACCTCTTATCATTGTTAAAAATAAATAAATAAAAATTAAAAAAAAAACTCTTATTAATTATGCCAAAGTAATAATTATAATAAACAAAGGGTACATTCAGAAATAAACAATGCTACACTTTTGATTAACCCGCGTACAACCGTGTCAATCCTCCAAACCAAACTCCACTGCCCATAGCTTGCGACACACACACTTACCTTGCACACACCGCGTATCATTTCCCCTTATACACTACATCATCTAATATATATATGTCTCTCGCTTCTCTTCTTTCCTCACTATCTAAACCACCTCAAACTTTAAAAAAATCTTTAAAAAAACTCTCAAATCTCATGTTGCCTTGTTCATTCTATTCACATTGCTTTTCACAATCACAGTCTGAAGTCGAAGTCGAAATTGAAGATGCAGAGGAAGAAATCTAGCGCAGCTGCAAGGGCATGGAACATCCTCTGACTAGCCTTGCTATGGGAAAGAAAATGCGGAGTTTTCAAAATCAAGAGACTCATGATGGACCTCCGTTGCTTCCACAAATTCCTCAAAACCCTAGCCCACTACTCCATCGATTGCTGCCGCAGCGCCACCATTATTCATTACGGCGAGCGCCAGCTTTCCTTCGACAACACCGTCATTATTCACGTCAAGATGCACCACCCTTCCTCGATGCAATTCAAGATGCCTCACCACTAAAAGCATTTTCACTTTTGGCGACTAAATTTTTAGTCGCCAAAAGTCACTATTTAGTTGCCGAAGGCTTTTAGCGACAAAAATACTTGGTCACAGAATTAGTTGGGGAAGAATTGTCGGGAAAGATCATTGGCGACTAAATTATTTTAGTCGCCAAATGTACTACATTGCCGACTAAGTTTTTAGTCGCCAAAAGGTTTGAAATAAAATTAAATATCATATTTTCGGCGACTAATTTTTTTGTCGCTAAAAGTTCAGTTATTTTTAACGACTAATCATTTAGTCGTAGAAAAGAGTTTTAGCTACTAAATATATTAGTGGCCTAAAGTAAATAACAATGTTTTGGCTACTAAGATTTTAGTCGCCTAAAGTCAAAATTTTTTTGCCTACTAAAGGTTTAGTCGCCTAAAGTCTTATGTTTTTAGCTACTAAGATTTTAGTCGGCAAACATTTTATGTTTTGGCTACTAAACATTTGGTCGCCTAAAGTCTCATATTTTTTTGCTGCTAAAGTTTTAGTCGCCAAAAGTTTTTTTTATTTCTTCAGCTTAGTTTTTTAACTCCAACATATTTTAGTCGCCATATGTTTGATTGTTTTTTACTACAAAATATTTTAGTCGCCAAATGTTTGATTTTTTTTTGGCTACTAAACTTTTAGTAGCCAAAACTATTTTCTGAATTTTTTTTAGTTACTAACAATTTAGTCGCAAAAACATACTCTTATGTTTCATCGCAAAATTATAATTTATTCACAACTTGTCTGTATTTCATGCAACCTATAATACGTATATAAACAAAACAATACATATACTATCCATCATTTCACAACATAAAATTATCAATTATGCTACAGTCCATATTGCTTCCAACCATCCAAAAATGAATAACTTTAAATGTATATATTCCATACAAACCAACTATTGTCCAAACTAAAATTATATTTCCATACAAAAATCTAACTACCATGTGATATGGCCATTTGGTGTGGTACAACTTACCATCGTAATTTGTACCATGACAAAAGGTGAACTATATGCTATGCCAGCAACTATCAGTTGGATTACAAAAGTTATATGTATCAGTAATGCTAAAATTCACAAAAGCAGAGAAAGACATAGTTAGCAGGATTATAAAAAAGTGTCAAGTGTCCTTCATAAACAAAAATGTAGACTATCCACAAGTCCACGCCAAAAGCCATCTACAAAAAAAAAAAAAAAAAATTACACCCATTATAAAATATCAACTCATTCAGACATAGGAAAATGTTGTAATAACATGCATTTAAGGTAGAACAATCTATAAAAACATTTTTTCGAAATACAATCATATGTATGTATCATGAAAGATTTATTCCAAACTTGATTTCAATTTACAAATAATACAATTTTTAGGAGCATACCTCTTCATAAAATAAATTTTTACGAGTAGAATGTTTTAGTGGTAAATTTATTTTAACTCTTCTTCATTTCATTTTCCTAGTCAAAGTAAAATGATTGAGTAATCTACGGGGTTATCTCCAAAACCATATCATGCTTTCTTAATACGTTTACCACCCAAATGACCACTGTGTATGATGAAACAATGGCATCATTTATAATGAAAATGCTGAACATTTATTGGATGTCAAACTCTCCATTTTTCGAATAAGTTTAAATCGTATCTGGCTCTAACTTCCAAACTACATTTGCTAATGACATTCCGTCTGTTGTCACAAGTCCTATATGTCACGGGGAAGCTGGTCGTGACATCCCTATAGTGGTTCCGGGGTTGTTTCGCTTTTTTGCTCCCTTAACACTCTTTTTTGGTTAAGCTTAAGGCGTTTTTGGCTCTAACTCCCAACTAATTACATTCCGTCTATTTTCATAGGTCTTATTTGTCACGAGGAAGGTGGTCATGACATCCGTATGGTGGTTCGGGGGCTGATTCGCATTTTCACCCCCTTAACGCCCTTTTTTAGTTAAGTTTAAGGCGTTTTTTGCTCTAACTCCTAACCTAGACGTGCTAATTACATTCCATCTATTGTCACAGGTCCTATTTTTCATGAGGAAGGTGGCCGTGACATCCATATGGTGTTTCAGGGGCTGATTCGCATTTTTGCTCCCTTAACGCCCTTTTTCGGTTAAGTTTAATGCATTTTCGGCTCTAACTCCCAAACTACGTGTGCTAATTACATTCAGTTTGTTGTCACAAGTCCTATTTGTGACAGGAAAGGTGGCCATGACATCCGTACAGTGGTTTGGGGGCTGTTTTTCATTTTCGCCCTCTTAATGCCCTTTTCCGGGTAAGTTTAAGGTGTTTTCGGCTCTAACTCCCAACCAACACATGCTAATTACATTCCATCTATTACCACAGGTCCTATTCATCACAGGAAAGGTGTCCATGACATCCGTATAGTGGTTCGGGAGCTGATTCGCATTTTTGCCCCCTTAACGCCCTTTCTCGGTTAAGTTTAATGCGTTTTTGGCTCTAACTCCCAAACTATATGTGATAATTGCATTCCATCTGTTGTCACAGGTCCTATTTGTGATGGGGAAGGTGGCCGTGACATCCATATGGTGGTTCGGGGGCTGTTTCGCATTTTTGCCCCCTTAACACCCTTTTTAGTTAAGTTTAATGCATTTTCGGCTCTAACTCCCAAACTACATGTGCTAATTACATTCCGTCTATTATCACAGGTCCTATTTGTGATGGGGAAGGTGTCCGTGACATCCGTACAATGGTTCGGGGGCTGTTTCGTATTTTCGCCCCCTTAACGCCCTTTTTCGGTTAAGTTTAATGCGTTTTTGGCTCTAACTTCCAAACTATGTGTGCTAATTACATTTTGTCTATTATCATAGGTCCTATTTGTAACAGGAAAGGTAGCCGTGACATCTGTACGGTGGATCGGGGGTTGATTTGCATTTTCACCCCCTTAACGCCATTTTTCGATTAAGTTTAATGCATTTTCGGCTCTAACTACCAAACTATGTGTGCTAATTACATTCTATCTGTTGTTACAGGTCCAATTTGTGATAGGGAAGGTGTCTGTGACATTTGTACGATGGTTCAGTTGTTGTTTCGCATTTTCGCCTCCTTAACGACCTTTTTCGGTTAAGCTTAAGGTGTTTTCGGCTCTAACTCCCAAACTACGTGTACTAATGACATTCCATCTATTGTGACAGGTCCTGTTTGTCATAAGGAAGGTGGCAGTGACATCCGTATAGTGGTTCGCGGGTTGTTTCACATTTTTTGCCCCTTTATCGTTTTTTTTTGGTTAAGTTTAATGTGTTTTCTACTCTAACTCCCAAACTACATGTGCTAATTGCATTCCATCTATTGTCATAGGTTCTATTTGTGATGGGGAAGGTGGCTGTGACATCCGTACAGTGGTTCGGGGGTTGTTTCACATTTTCACCCCGTTAACGCCCTTTTTTCGGTTAAGTTTAAGAGGTTTTTGGCTCTAACTCCCAACCTACACATGCTAATTACATTCCTTCTATTGTTACAAGTCCTATTCATCACAGGAAAGGTGGCCATGACATCCCTACGGTGGTTTGGGGGTTGATTTGCATTTTTGCCCTCTTAACGCCCTTTTTCAGTTAAGTTTAATGCATTTTCGGCTCTAATTCCCAAACTACATGTGATAATTACATTCTGTATGTGTCACAGGTCCTATTTGTGATGGGAAAGGTGGCCGTGACATCCGTACGATGGTTCGGGGGCTGTTTTGCATTTTTGCCCCCATAAGGCCCTTTTTCGGTTAAGCTTAAGGCGTTTTCAACTCTAACTCCCAAACTACTTGTGCTAATAACATTCCGTCTATTGTGACAGGTCCTATTTGTCATGGGGAAGGTGGCCATGACATCCGTACAATGGTTTCACCCCCTTATCGCCCTTTTCGGTTTTGTTTAAGGCGTTTTCGGCTCTAACTCCCAACCTACACGTGCTAATTACATTTGGTCTATTGTCACAGGTCCTATTTGTCATGGGAAAGGTGGCCGTGACATTCGTACGGTGGTTCGGGGGCTGTTTTGCATTTTCGTCCCCTTAACACCCTTTTTCGATTAAGTTTAATGCGTTTTTGGCTCTAACTGCCAAACTACGTGTGCTAATGACATTCCATCTGTTGTGATTGGTCTTATTTGTCACAGAGAAGGTGGCCGTGACATCCGTACGGTGGTTCATAAACTAACAGAAAAGAAAGCTATGCAGCATTGGATTAGCATTTAGGAAGGTGTCCCCACCTTTATATAGTTGTAGGAGATGCTTTATGAGTTAAGCTTTATGTCCCTACTTTTATGCTTTATGAGATGCTTTAAATCAATATTAAATCAGCACATTGTATGGCAAACAAATATGTATATATATATATATATCAAAACCAATATTAAATCAGCTCATATTGTGATGTTCATCTATCTATTCTCAGCAAATGAGATAAAAGCTACAATAGGAAAAGGAAAGCTACCTATGGAATGACTTTAACAAATCCAAGGTGAACCTAGGTGAAATGCAATAACAGAGGATCTTAAAACCATCATAAAAATTCTACCCATAATCTAAATCCATTGGAACTTTCAATTTCTCGACAGATAATCCAAATGAAATTATGAAGTCAATAATGATAAATAAGAACAAGAAAGACCCATATGCAAATCAGAAGACTACAAAGCCTAGGATTTTCATTGAGGATGCAGGGTGACTTCTACTAATCATGTGCAAAATAATAACCAAACACATAGATGAACCAAAATAACAACCAAATCAAAATTCTGATTCAAATGTAAATTATAATCTAAATTCTAATTCACACCCAATTAACTAAATCACTAAAAAAACCCAAATATCCAAAAAAACAAAATCACAACCAGTTGAACTTAACTTTATGGGAACTTGAGCATCTTGAACAAGTGAAATTCCATGACAACACCCATTTTCCTTAAGTGAAAACCATTCTACTAATGAATCTGCAAATCTGCATGTATAAAATTTGGTATTTGGCCACCTAATTTTCAAACTTATTGACAAGTATAAAACTCCATTTGATGTGTCTCCATTTGTAACATGAATGTTCCAAACATGTACCAAAAGGCTCAAAGCATAACGAGGATGAGCATTACTGAATATTCATTCACATAGTCAATTATGATGCTACTAACAAGAAGCTTACGTTAAGATTAAGAAGGAATCTAGTGACACAAAGATGAACATAAACTTCGAATAAAATATGTGAACCACCACCAAGAGTAACAAATGGACAGCAAGATGAGCAAAAGAATGCTAATTACTTGAGTTCTGAAAATTTGGAAAGAAGATGCTTAAATAGTTTATTTTCAAACACTACTCCTTAATCTTATACAACACTTAATCTTATACATATCCTAGCTTCTTTACAATAGCACGTCAAATTTGAAAGATGCGCATAAAGCAAAATTTTTGACAATTTGTAGATATAGATATGTATAGTCAACTAAATAGTTCGACAAGTTCTATGGAAACAAAAGAACATTTATGCACATATGTTATTAAGTATGAAAGATGTAACATCATCAACCATTATACTGTGTGTGTGCTATAATTACAGCAGTCATTTCAAAATTTATACTAGATAGAACCAAAATTTAAACACCATAAACACCCTAGAGTCGCATTCATTAAAAGAACAATGTTTCAGAGAAAAGAAAGAGCATGGAGTTTATAGCCAATTAAGTGACTAAGAAAGAGGAGAGTTTTATAGCCAATTATATGAATAACAAAGAGGAGAGTCTAAGTATTTCAGATACAAAAATTACTTGAGCACTCACTTTGGAAGCTTCTTTAAACTCCTTGTGCCTCCCATGGCCTCAGGGAATCCAGCAAGCATTTAAATTTATGCTCGGATGATTCTAAAGCTGATGCTATAGCCAAATAACTTTTTCCATTGATCTTCTAGAAAATAAGAATCCCAAGGAGATAGAAAAATACTTGTCAGAAAAAAAAACCAATAGTACAAATGAGTAAATGAAACAACTCATAAGTAAATTAACACATGAATATGTTCAATGGAAAAGAAAATAAAATACAAGTGCATGAAGAAAAAAAAACCAACCTAATAAGAAGAAGCGACAGTCCCCAAAGCAAAACCTTTTTGAAAACTTCCTCTATTGATATGTTTCTGTTGTGCCAAACATGTCTCTAAGGACCCCAAAACCACCAAAACAATAACCAAGGCAATGCCTTTTCTAAACAACATGGTCTCTAACTCTCAATATATTCGATATCTACAATCTAGATAGATCAGATCTTTCGATCAATAGATGTAGAGTTAAGATTGATTGATATATATATATAGAGAGAGAGAGGAACACAAAATGGATAAAGAAGCTAGGAGGGTTGAGAAGAGTGAACAAAGAGAAATGGGGAGAGAAGAGAGAGAGAGAGAGAAAGAGAGAGAGAGCAGGGTAATGTTGTAGAGTCCTTCCTTGTTTACACCCTTATAAGCTTTGCTCTCTATTTGTTTCTTATAATTTGATGTGTAATTTTTAATTGAGCAATCTACATTACTACACAGAAAAAATGTGAAAAAAATCACGTAAAATTAAAATTGTACAGATCAGATTCAATGGTGGTGTTTGGGAAGGATTTTTTTTTGGTTTTTTTCACTAAAAGACAAATTGGTTACAAAACCAAAAAAAAAACAAATCCAAACAAAATATCACATCAAACCCCATAATCATTTCACTTTTTCTCTCACAAACATCACATTCAACCATAAAAAAACCCAACTACTTTCCCAAATACAAATTTTTTTTTCTCCAATAATATCCTACAACTAAAAAACCTACAAAAAAATCCACTTCCCAAACACCCACAATATGATGCTGACCCACATCATATTAAATTTTAATCTATATCAGAAATTCAATTTTTGGATAAATTTCATAGTAAAAATTTTGAGTTTGCATCCTTTCCAATTATAGTATTCAGCAATATACATGAATAGTAGGATCAATTACATCAATATTGCATTAACAATCATAGCATCAAATTTCAATTCAAATAATCAGAATACATACACAATCAATGAGCAGCCATACATGGAAATACATACACAATTAGTCGGATTAGCACTCTGAGCCTAATGAGAGAGAAAGAAAAAGAGGGAAAATGTATCAAACCACATAAATCAAACCTCTTTACCACATCAAACCCATAAAACCCTAGAAATCATGAGTCATGTTAACAAAAATCTCGTGAGTCATGTAAATTTTTTTATAGAATTTTGGAGCTCTTTGAAATGCTAAAATTATGAATTTTGATTGGTGGTGATTTATGTTAAAATTAGGAATTTTGGTTTGTTGTTTGTGTTAAAATTAGGGATTTGATTTGTGCTAAAATTAAAAATATTAATTTGTGCTAATATTAATTTTTTGTGTTTAATATTAGCTAAAAAAATTATTATTATGTTATTGTTATTGATTGGGAAAGAAAAATTTTGAGATTATAATTAATAGGTACCCCCATATTAAATTTCTGGCTCTGCCACTGTTCAATCTCATCATTATTTATATTCAATGGAATCACAAACATATATGAAACACTAAAATTACCTCTCATCAATTGTATGAATCTGAAGCAACAGAAGGGAAAAAAATAGAGCATGAGCATCAACAAACTTAGGTGATCAATTCTAGCAATCTCGATCAAAATTCAACACACATAACCGAACGAACAATTCAAATAACAGAATTGATGAAAGAGGGAGAGAATTAACCAATTCAAAATCACGACAGACAACATCAGGTAAGAGAAGAATTGGTGAATATGTTGATCCAAACCCTAGAAGTAGATTCAAATCATAAAATAAGAAGAAACAAAGAGAGAGGAGATCCAAGAGAGAAAGGAGGAGAACAAAGAGATTACTAGATAAAGAAGTTGACGGAGTTCATACCGTTGGAGGTCTCTTCTTTATGATGAGAGTACCAATAAATAACCGTAAAATTTATTAATTTCCAATAAGCATCAAATGATGAGAGTACTAATAAACAACCATAAAATTCATTAATGTTTAGAATATGATTTTAAACATCCAAAAAAATATCTATGAATCAGTCAAAAAAGTCCAAAAATTGAGAGTACTAATAAACAATTAGTTCAATGAAATAAATTGACTTTGTCAAACAAGTGAACTGATGTCATAAAGCTAGATTCATATAAAGCTGAAGCAGAAGTCTAATAGTTTCAATACTAATGGAGTGACCTTTGAGTCCAACAAAATCAAACAATTTACTAGAAAGAATTACATAAATTTGACCATCTTTATAAACACAGAGACACGAGTCTATGGATACATATATGCAACAGAGAAAAACTTACCCTAAAATGTGAAGGAAGATCAAGTTAAAACCATATAGTAGAGAGATTGAGGGAGAACCAGAGCAGATCAGCGATGAATTGTTTGTTATCGCGTCGTTGTTCGTCGATTTGGGGATATAACAAGTAAGAGAGCAAGAGTGAGAGTGAGAGAGAGCGCGAGACCGAGAGGAAGAGCGAGAGATAACCTGGTATTGCGGCGGCGGCGGTAGTGGTGGCAATGTGCGATGTCGAATTCTTCCCAGTGGTGAGTGCTGGCAGTAAAGTGAGGTGTGGTGGTGACTAATTGTGTGTGAGAGAGAGAAGTGTTTTGTATTCCTAAACAGAGGAGAATACGTGGGCGGGCAACAATAGCTTTTTATTTTCCCACCAAAATTTTGGCACCTTTGGTGATTAATGTAAAATTTTGTCGGCAAAAATTTAAGTAATAATGACTAAATTATTTAGTAGCTGAACCAACTCTAACAGCGACTAAAATGTTAGTCGTCAAAAGTAGACATTTGGCGACTAGTTTTTCTTTGGTTGGAAAAATGAATGTACCATGACTAAAATTTTTTTTAGTCACCAAAACTTTATATTTGCCAACCAATTTTTTTGTCGCCGAAGGGTAACAGTAAAACTATGGCTATTATTTACTGACTAAATTATTTTAGTCGGCAAAACTTAGCATAAGATGACTAAAACAGACTTTAGTAGCCTAAAAACCAGACTAATGCCAACTAATATTTGTTTTGGTCGTCTATTATGGTATATTTAGCGACTAAAATTTTTTTAGTTGCCAATAAATAATATATTCCGACCAATGCATTTTTTAGTCGCCAAAAATTACACTTTTGGCGACTAAATTCCTTTTAGTTGCCAAAAGTGTAAATTGTTTTAGTGTGCATCCCTTGCATAAATCATCCTCAAGTTGATTTCAATTATGATTTTGAGTCCAATGGTGACAATGACTATGAAATGAATTGTGATTTTATTGATGACGATGATGATGATGGAGCAAGGAAAAGTTTCTTGAAAGGTGGAAATAAAGATGACTGCAAAGACATTGTTGCTTGTGACGATGAAGGGATTGATCTCAAGGCAGAGCAATTTATAGCTAAATTCTATGAGCAAATGAAGATGCAGAGACAGGTCTCATATTTACAGTACAATGAGATGATTAATAAAGGCACAAATTGATTACCACCAGAGTTCATATTTTTGACTTGCGCACACACACATATATAGATTGTATGAATGAGAAGCATTGCGGCATTTCTGTAAATACCGGAGGCTTCGGTTGAGTGTTCACATTTTTCTCAAATAAAGCATTTCAGTTTTTTCTGTTTTGATTCATGAAATGGTTGTGTTCTGGATGAACTGGAAAGAGTGGACTCAAGGCCTACCAACCTTTTTATTATTAGTATTTTATTTGTAATCATCACAAACACAATGATTATTTACAATCATTGTAATTATAAGACTGGACATTTAACTATATAAAATAAATAAAAATCCAACAATGTTGGATTTTGGTATGAATCGCAAGTGTCTTGCATTGTTTGAATATATATATTGTGTGAGTGAATTTCTGACCACACTGCCAACTCAGTATCCAGCTGGAGAGCACTGGCAGAATAGGATTAGCCCGAACAACCTGTAACAGAAAGAAGAGACTTCGGCGGTGGTTCGTCCACCCGGGGGCACTTCGATGATTAAATCAGTAATCAAATATCTCTCAAAGATAATCAATAATGCTTAACTCACTATTCTGAATATAAATTGCATACCTTAGACCCATCAGGAGTGCCTCTCTTTTATAGCTCATTCAATCCTAGTCCCAATAGAAGCCTAGCTTCAATGGACTCTGGCTCAGTGCTTATCCTGGACTTTCCAAGAGATAAAGATAGACTCCCTAAGGGTATTATCCTTATCTATGCTGAAGTCCTTCCTTGTTCTAGGACTCTTGTGCCTTATCCGCTTATCCCGGATTCCGATATCTTCGGAGGTAACCTCGGCTTAGCTGGATTACGTTAGCGTCACGACCAGGACACGTGGCACCTCGGCTGACACGTTGGCATCACCTTGGCCATGTGTTGGTGCTCAGAAAATATATCCCCACAGTTGCCCCTAGGTTCTATCACCTCGGCATTCTGAGGTGATGGAACCTATATCAGTACTTGATTCCAGTACGTCGGCTAAAATTTCTTAGCCGAGATTGTGATACGGGCTGACACGTCTGTTTTAAAGAACAAGAATTCTAAGAGCTCCCTCACGCATATGAGCTGTCAAGCATAATGACTCAACCGTTTAAGCCACGCGTTTTCCCCTTACTGGATCGTACTCCATACGTGCTTGTAGGTCATCTCGCACCTACATGCGCCGCCTGACAAATCCGTCATTCTAAGCTCATCAATTCCATTTTGCCGTCTTTCCGTGTTTTTGACAAAACTTTCTTCCTTCCCCCGTCTTTTCACTCTTCTCCATCGTTTCTGAGGCTTTCTCTCTCTCCCTAGCTTTTTCTCCCCAATCCTCCATTGTTCAAGCTTTCCCAGCTCTGCAATTTGCTGTATTCGTCTTCTCCGGCGTGATTTTCACCACTTTATTGCTTCTGTAACAGTTTGTCTGACTTCGGCGATCCTTACACCGGCTTCACTTTTTGTGGTAAGCCACTGTTCCGCCTGGTTTTACTTCTTGTCGCTCTTCAAGAGTTTCCGTTTCATTACTTGTTGCCATTGCTGTTTTGCTCGAGTATTCAATTTATGAATCATGTATCTGAGTGTGTTTATTGCATGGCTTTAGTTTTGCCCATGTCTTGAATACACACACTGCTCACAATTTTTTGCACTTTTGCCACTATTCTTGGCCTTTATACCCTTGCACTCACTTCAGGCACATTATTCTTGATAGTTCATCACTGTTCTTGATTCTGAAACACATTCTTGCTTTTCTGTTTTCTGTGACTTTTCCAGATTCGTGCCTTCAATCTTCGTTTCCATAGATCTAGGTTTTGGATTTGTTTGTAGAACCCACGAATTTTAGGAAAAACTGAAACGATTTCCCGTAGATTTTGTGTATTTTCAGGCTTGAGCCGAGGTCCCTAAAACCCTCCAAAATACTCCCATCGGAAATCCAACTCCTCTAGTTAAGTCGATATCATGCGTATGTGGAAGCATAGGGTAGACACCCCGACCAAGTAGAGCATTTTAGGCGAGAATTTGACATCCCTGCCGACATTCATCTGAGGTTGGCTGGGAAGGATGACTCTATCATGCCCACAACTGATTCTATGCCCTTTCCCGTTGTAGCCTTTATCGAGTGCAGACTTCGGCTCCCACTCAATATCCTTTTCCGTGAGATACTTCATTATTATAAGTTGAACCCGATGCAGCTTGCCATCAACTCCTACCGAGTCATTAATGGCATAATAGCCTTAGCCAAACAAGAAAGCGCTAGGGTTACCTTAGCCGATATTCAATATTGCTACACCATATGTGGCCTCAAAAAAGATACGGGCTATGTTTATTACCTCAAGTCAAGGTCCATAGAGTACAACATTGTTGCCGACCTCTCTGACTCCAACAACGGAGCTGGGGATGATTATTTCATTACCTTGGGGAACTGGGAGTTCACTCTAGACGAGGACCTCCATCTCTACCCTCTTCCTCAATCAGTTTTTGTAGAGGGCAATGGTAAGAGCCCTGTGTTCATACTAACTTGTTTTTAAAGTCTTCAATACTTTATTTGTTCTAATGTCTGTTTTCTCTTGCAGCTCTTCCTTAGTCACCAAAGGGCTTCCGCCAGTCTTTCTTTCCCAGCAAAGACTTGAGGAAACTGTTGGATCTGCCAGTCCACAAGCGGGGAGCCGCTTTGGTACTCAATTTCATTCCTACCTACAAGGCGGTTCTTCCTGACATTCCAAAGAAGAAGAAGAAGAAGAAGAGTCTGTCTCCTCATTCTGCCACGACTCCTCAAGCTGCCTCCACATCTCGGCCAGATCAAGGATCGACTTCTGATCCAGCAGAACAACCATCTACCTCGGCTCCACAGTTGATCCCGCCATCTCAACGCCACCGACGATGCCGAACATTTTTTGCCGTTGAGTTGAGCCGCCAGAAAGCAGTTGCTAAGGACCTTTTGGCTAACATCCCAGCCACTGTTGACGCTGAACCAACACCATCGCAACCAAAGCAAAAACAAAAAAGGATAAAGAAGGCTCAGGCCAAGGCAACGGTGACTCAGGTTAATACTGAGGACACCTTGCTAATCTCTAAATTGGCTGAGAGCGATAAGTCCCATTCCGCCGCCGAGAAGAGGCCTGCCGAGGCCCAACCATCCAAGTCTAAACGATCAAAGAGGCCGAGGTCATGTGCTACAACTACCTCGAGGTCTCTAAAGCATGATTTCCCCTGGGCCCCCCAAATCACACTGGAGGATAAGCTAGTTAAGGCTAGTGATAGTGTCGATGACATTAATGTCGCTGTTGCCCTTAGTACCACTCTGCTCCTTCCCGGCGATCTCGACCGAAACGCCGAGATGAGCGAATATGAGAACTATGCTCTGATGCTCCAGCGCTCTATTCAAGTAAGTCTCTTTATTTGGTAATCTTTTTTTCTTTCTCTTCTTTTCATGCTTATAATATTTTCTAATAACTTCTGTTCACTTTCAGGCCATCCAGCATGCTCATTCTTTCTCAGTGCAAGCCTTTGAGAATCGGAAGGAGCTGGCCGACAAGAAGAGGGAGGCTGCTAGTCTACAAAAGACTAATAAAAACTTGTAATCAAAGATGAAGACCTTAGAAGATCAAGCCGAGGCTGCTATCAAAGCTCAAAATGACGCCGAAGAAAAGGCGAAATCCGCTGAGGCCATCAGGAAGGTTCTCGAGGACCAAAAAAGAGAGGCCGAGGAAAAGATATCCCAGGCCCAGAAAGAACTTCAGGATGCCCTGGCCACAAAAGAGACTGAAGTCAAGGCCACCGATGAGAAGGGATATAATGAGGGGGTGGCCGATGTCACGACGGATTACAAAAAACAAGTAAAGTAGGCATGCAACAAGGGTTTCACCTTTGGTTGGATGACTTTACTTAAAAAGCCCAAAATCCCCGACGAATCCCCCCTCAGGAACACCGACGTCCTTGCTCTGCCATTCCCTCTAACTCCAAGCCAATCCGACGATGATTCTGAGTCTGAGGAGGAGGTTTTGGTGAGGAAGTCAAAGGAGGCTGCTGGGGCCAAGTCCTTTACTCCAAATGAGCAAGTCCTGGACTTGACTCAGGATGAGGAGGGTGAGGAGGTTCGCAAGGATGCTACACACGAGAAGGCATCTTCAGACGTGCCTTTCGCCGACAAGAGCCTCTATCAAACCCTTCAAGAAATAGATGCCGAGCTTGCGGCTGGGAAAACTGCCGAGATGTCCTCCCAGCAGTCTTCTGAACTTCAAACCCAACCCTCTGGTGGTGCTGAAGAATCTTGATTTTATATTTTTTCTTTTTTCTGTACCTTGTACTTTTTCTTTCTTCTGGAACAATGCGAGTACTTCATGTGGCCAATGTGCCTTTTCTGAATATAAATACAACTCTTTCCTTCCAATGCTTGTATGCTCTTGTACTTGGAATATTTCTGCATGTCTTTAATGTACACCTGAACTGTGTAATCTTCTCGGTAAGTACATAAGTGCTCACTTTAATACGACTTTGGTCTTTACTTGTAAATTTTTCACAAATTTCAACAAGTGTTTGACATAACCTCGGTCTAACTTCAACTTGTAAATTTTTCACAAATTTCAACAAGTGTTAGACATAACCTTAGTTTAACTTCAACTTGTAAATTTTTCACAAATTTCAACAAGTGTTAAATATGATTTCGGTCTAACTTCAACTTATAAATTTTTCACAAATTTCAACAAGTGTTAGACATAACCTTAGTTTAACTTCAACTTGTAAATTTTTCATAAATTGCAACAAGTGTTAAACATGATCTCGGTCTAACTTCAACTTGTAAATTTTTCACAAATTTCAACAAGTGTTAGACATAACCTTAGTTTAACTTCAACTTGTAAATTTTTCACAAATTTCAACAAGTGTTAAACATGATCTCGGTCTAACTTCAACATGTAAATGTTTCACAAATTTCAACAAGTGTTAAACATGATCTCGGTCTAACTTCAACTTGTAAATTTTTCACAAATTTCAACAAGTGTTAAAACCGTTTTCCAACTCTCTGCCCCCTAATGTGGACTGAAGTTCCACTTGGGTTCTCATTATACATGCATTCTGGAAACGTCGTTTAACTATCATATCGGTCACGAAAGAATCAAGCTTTATTTATTACTTTGGCTAATAGCAAAGAACAAGATAATTTAATGATAAAAAAACTTAAGATTGCAAGTATTCCAAGGCCTTGGCAACTCTTTGCCTTCATTATCTTCAAGCCGATATGCCCCATTACCCAGTACCGAGATGATTCTGTAGGGTCCTTCCCAATTTGGGCCAAGCTCGCCCTTTCTGGGATCCTTCTTGTTGCCGACGACTTTTCTAAAGACAAGGTCACTGATTTGAAACTCCATTGGGTTGACCTTTTTATTATAAGCTTTGGCAAGCTGGTGCTGGTATGCTGCGAGCTGAATTGCAGCTTTTTCCCTTCTTTCTTCTAGAAGATCCAGATCTCAGACTAAGAGTACATCATTAGTCCCATTTTCTACTCCCTGGGTTCTGATCCCTGGGATGCCGACCTCCAGCGGAATGACAGCTTCTATGCCATAAGCCATGGCAAAGGGGGATTCCCCTGTTGATCTTCTTGGCGTAGTTCGATACGCCCAGAGTACACTAGGCAACTCATCCACCCACTTTCCTTTTGTTGCCTGTAGCCTCTTCTTTATCCCATCCAGGATAACTTTGTTGAATGCATCGGCTTGTCCATTGCTTTGGGGAAAGCTTGGGGTTGAAAAGTAATTCTTGATTTTGAACTTTGCACAGAAGCTCTTGATTAGCTGACTGTCAAATTGTGATCCGTTATTTGCAACTATTGCTCTTGGAATCCCAAACCGGGTGATGATATTCTTCCATATGAAGCTCTTCACATCCACATCTCGAATCTTGGAAAGGGGTTCAGCTTCTATCCACTTTGTGAAGTAGTCTGTTGCCACCAGCAGGTACTTCCGTTGTGCAGTTGCTTGGGGGAGTTGTCCAACGAGATCCATGCCCCATTGGGCAAACGGCCAAGGACTGGATACTGGGTTTAGGTCTGTTGCTGGTTGGTGTATCAGAGGTGCAAACCTTTGGCACTTTTCATACTTCTTCACATAGGCTTCTGCATCTTTCTGTATGTAGGGCCACCAATACCCCTGGGTGATGGCCCTATGGGCAAGTGATTTGCCCCCAGCGTGGCTTCCACATATTCCTTCATGTATTTCGTATAAAAAATCTTCAATTTGTGAAGGATGCACACACCTCAAAAGGGGTCCAGTGAAGGATATTCTGTAGAGATGTCCCTCTGTTGTCAGATTGAATCTGGGCGACTTTAATTTGATCTTGTGTGCCTATTTGTGATCATCTGGCAGTTTTCCTTATTTCAAGAATGAAACTATTGCATCCATCCAACTTGGTCCCATGTCCACACGCATTGCTTCATGCTCTGTGGTCAGTGGTTCGATGCTCAGGCCCGACAAGTAATCGACCATTATTGTTCTTGCCTTTCCAGGTTGTATTGCACTAGCCAGGTTGGCCAGGGCATTGGCGTGGCTGTTATCATCTCGGCTAGCCTGCTGTAGTCGGCAATTCTGAAACAAGGCCACCAATCTACCTACTTCCTTTGCGTATGCCGACATATGTTCATCTCGGGTTACGAACTTGCCTGTTGCTTGGTTGACTATAAGTTGAGAGTCACAAAAAACTATCACCTCACCTTTCTACTGCTACTGCCAGTTTTAGTCCTGCGATCAGTGCTTCATACTCTGCTTCATTGTTTGAGGCCTTGAACTCCAAACGAATGGATTGTTCTAGTATCTGCCCATCTGGAGATACCAGTACTACTCTTGCCCCCGCTCCTTGTCAGTTTGAACTCCCATCGAAAAACAGTCGAAAGGAGTCGCCGATGTAAATGCTGCAGGGCCTTAGTTTTTCTTTTTCCCTTCGTTCTGTTGACCTCAGCTGGGCTCCTTTTTGTTCGTTTGGATGCCGTTCATCTCGGCTCGATGGAACCCGATGTACGGTGGCTCTTGGAGTGAACTCAGCCACAAAGTCGGCCAAGACTTGGCCTTTGATCGCCGTTTTGGGTCTGCACTCTAGGTCGTACTACCCCAAGGCCACTGCCCATCTGGCTATTCTTCCTGTCAGATCTCCCTGTTGTAACAGGGACTTCAAAGGGTGTTCAGTTAGCACCACAATTCTGTGTGCTTGAAAGTAATGGTTCAGTTTCTTTAAAGCCATTACTAATGCCAGTGCGAACTTCTCAAGGGGTAAATACCTGGTTTCTGCATCAGCCAAGGTTTTGCTTACATAGTAAACAACCCTTTGCTCCCCTTTTTCTTCTCGGATTACCATTGCGCTTACCGTGTGTTTTGAAACTGCTAAGTATAAGAACAGTTCGTCCCCAGGTTCTGGATTTGAGAGAACTGGAGCCGTGGTCAAATACTTCTTTAAGTCAGCCAGGGCGACTTTGCACTTCTCTGTCCATAAGAAGTCTGTGGCCTTTTTTACTAAGTTAAAGAAGGGTTTGCATTTGTCAGAGCTCCAGCTTATGAACCTGTTTAGGGCTGCAGCCCTTCCAGTCAGCATCTACACCTGTTTTGCCGACGTCGGGCTCTTCAACTCAAGGATGGCCTTGATCTGATCTGGGCTGGCCTCAATGCCCCTTCTGGTCACTACCTATCCCAAGAACTTACCAGATCCAACTCCAAATGCACACTTCGATGCATTGAGTCGGAGCCGATATGTTTTAAGGATGTCAAAGACTACTTTTAGGTCGGCTAGATGACCCTCAGGTTCCTTGGTTTTCACAACCATGTCGTCAATGTAGACTTCTACTGTTCTGCCAATTAGATGTTTGAACATCTTGGTTACCAATCTCTGGTAAGTTGCTCCAGCGTTCTTTAACCCAAAAGGCATCAGTCTGTAGCAATACAACCCTTTTGGGGTGATAAATGCAGTCTTCTCCTCATCTGATGGGTCCATTGCTATCTGATGGTACCCCCTGTAGGCATCTAGGAAGCTTATCCTTCTGTGCCCCAAAGTGGCATCCACCAGTTGGTCAATCTTGGGTAAAGGAAAACTGTCTTTGGGATAGGTTTTGTTCAGGCTGGTAAAGTCCACGTAGACCCTCTATTTACCATTCTTTTTCTTCACCACCACTGTATTTGATAGCCATGTTGGGTAATTTACCTCTCGAATGGCCCTGGCCTCCAGAAGTCTGTCTACTTCCTCTTCCACTGCTTCGACGTGCACCAACGTCGGCCTTCTTGCTCGTTGGATTATAGGTTTGGCCGACCTGTCAACGTTCAGTTTATGGCGAGTGACCTCGGGGTCAATGCCAGGTATTTCGTAAGGCGTCCAAGCAAACACCTCAATATTTGCTCTCAAGAAAGCTTCCAACTCTTTTTCCTCTTCTTCGGCTAAGCCCGAGCCGAGAAGAAAGAAGCATTCTTTATCCCTCTCCTGGACGAGGATTTTCTTCAGTGCTTCTTCACTCTTCTCGGCTGGCTCCTTGCCGACGTCCTCTAGGACTTCCATATCCTCGTCTTTGATTTTTGCCTTCTTTGGTTCTCGTATGCTGCAGGTGGATTTCATTGCTGCCATGGAGTAATTCTTTGCCTGCAGCTGATCTCCTCTGACCTCCTCTATCCCATGCTCTGTTGGGAACCGCAATAGTTGATGCAATATTGATGGAATAGCCCCCATTGCGTGCAACCATGGCCTTCCCAAGAAAATATTGTAAGGGGAGGGTGTGTCGATTACGGTGAACTCTGTCTTTATTTTCTTCGTTCCAGCCTGCACATCTAAGTTTGTTATGCCCAGCGGCCATGTTGGCGTTCCATTGAACCGACCATTGGGCCATTGGATTGCTCCATATCGTCGGGGTGAAGGCCCAACTCCTTGTAACATCTGACATACATGATGTCACAGGAGCTACCTTGGTCAATCAGGATGTGCTTTACTTGGCACTCCCTAACCTGAAGGGATACTACCAAGGCATCGTTGTGCGGATGTTGTACCATCTCAAGGTCAGCTTCAGTGAAGGACACCATCGGTCCCTGGTACTCGTTGGCCCGAGGTCTTTTTTGCCGGACCTGGTACACATGTTGCAGGTGCTTTACCTTCTGGGTCTCTCCCCGTATTTTATTTTCGTTGACCTTCGAGTGGATTACATTGACTACCCGAGGTCCGCCTGCCTGCGGTTGCTGTGCTGGGAGAGATGGAGCTGCTGGTGCTTGAGGAAGTCTTGCTTGCTCCTCCCTCGTTCTGGCCTCATCTACAAGGTCCCTTAAATGGCCCTACCTTACCAGGTCTTCCAGGTGTGACTTTAGGGCTCTGTAACCCTGAGTCAGGTGCCCATCTTCATTATGGTAGGCACAATGCTTGCCAAGGCTCCTTCCCATAAATTCTCCTAGTGCCCTATCTGGTGCTTTGAAATAGGGTTGGGTTCAGATTTTGTCCAGGACTTTGTGAATTGAAATTCGAAATACAGTTGTGACTGCCTGTGCAGTTCTCAACCCTATCTCTTGCTTGTTGGATCTGTTGTTACCTCGGCCTCGCTTCGGCGAGCCGTTTGTTTTCTCCTGCTTTGTTGCCTTAATCCCTGGAGTGTCTTCCTCGACTCTTGCGTATTTTTCAATTCTAGCCATGAGCTCCTCCATGCTTTTTGGCAATGTCTTTGCCAATGACTTTCGTAGCGCGCAGTCCTCTTTCAGGCTATTCTTGAAAGACACGACTGCCACCTCTTGGTTGCATTCGGGTATTCGGTTAAACACCTCATAATACCTTTTTGCGTAGGCCCTAAGGCCTTCATCCTCACTGATCCTTAGAGCCATTAGGGCGTCCACTCTTAATGGCTGCAATTTTTTTGTCACGAATCTGGCCACGAACATCTCGGCCAGGCTTTCTCAGGTCTTCACACTTTCCTTGGGCAATTTGTGAAACCAGTCTGATGCAATCTCCTCGAAGGATGAGGGGAACGCTTTGCAGAGCAATGACTCGTTTCCAGTATACAGTGCCATCGAGTTCAGGTATAATCCGACGTGAAAGTTGGGGTCAGACTTACCATCGTATATCTGGAACCTCGGCATACTGAATCTTTTTGGGGCCTCAACTTTATCTAACTCTACTGAGAATGGTGTTCTCGGTTTAACTGCTAAAGTTACCTCGACATGATCTTGCTTCCTCTTGAGGTAATCTCTCAAGTCCTCTTTGGTCCGTCCAGGAGCTCGGCTATCTCTTGATTTCAGTCTCTTAGGTGCACTGTTTTCAGCTTCGTTGTGAGCCCTTTTTTATCTTTCTCCGTTGGTCGCGTCGAAGCACAACTCCTGCCTTTGAACATGCCGATGTTTTCTGGGGTCTGCCTCTTTGGTGTGATGTGTCCTTTGAGATTCTTCCCTTTTTGGCTCTCCTCGCCCGACCTCTCTTGAAGGCCGGTAAGAGAGTCTTTCGCTCCTGGCGTGTTGGGGGGCTATAGGGATTGTTTTCTGCCCTTCCTTCTGGGCATGGGCCGCTGGGATCAGCGTGTCCTGCAATGGGAACGGTGGCTGCATGACGTTATTTTGCATCATAAAATTGACGATCGATTGCAGGTCTGCCAATTTATTTGCCATGGTCTTCACTTCATCGTCCCTTCGCAGGCATCTTTCTTTTCATACCTGGAGGTCATCCTCATTGTAGTAACCGCTTTGGTCCATTTTCTTTGGCATGTCTCTCTCTTGGCCGACGTCCTTTCCTCCGTGATTCTAGTCTTCATTGCAGTTGTCTTCTCCAACATCAAGGTCTACATGTCTCCCACTCCCAACAGGAGTGTTATCCCCAATCTTCTCTTTCTGTCCGTCGTCGTTGGCCATCTATTCTTCTTAAGTTCCCACAGACGGCACCAAATTATGTGAGTGAATTTCTGACCACAATGCCAACTCAGTATCCAGCTAGAGAACACTGGCAGAATAGGATTAGCCCGAATAACCTGCAACAGAAAGAAGAGCCTCCGGCAGTGGTTCGTCCACCCGGGGCACTTCGATGATTAAATTAGTAATCAAATATCTCTCAAAGATAATCAATAGTGCTTAACTCTCTGTTCTGAATATAAATTGCGTACCTTAGACCCATCGGGGGTGCCTCTATTTTATAGCTCATTCAATCCTAGTCCCAATAGAAGCCTAGCTTCAATGGACTCTGGCTCAGTGCTTATCCTGGACTTTCCAAGAGATAAAGATAGACTCCCTAAGAGTATTATCTTTATCTATGCTGAAGTCCTTCCTTGTTCTAGGACTCTTGTGCCTTATCCGCTTATCCCGGATTCTGATATCTTCGGAGGTAACCTCGGCCTAGCCGGGATTACCTCGGCGTCACGACCAGGACATGTGGCACCTCGGCTGGCACGCCGGCATCACCTTGGCCACGTGTTGGTGCTCAGAAAATATATCCCCACATATATATATATATATATATATATATAACAAATTCAGCAAGACTTCAAAACCCACCTGGAGAACGTCTAAGCATCATTTTCTTGACTGCTGCAAATGTTAGGTGGAAGAATGAAACAAATGTTGGAATTTTGATCTTTTGGAGCAATTTGAAAAGGCAGCAAATTGTCTCCAATCTACAAAATGGATTCGATCATGTTATCCGGACTTGTGGGACTCATCATGTGTTTCGACTCGATAATTCAAACTATTTATTTTTTAGATCACAATATGTAGATTATTCATGAAAAAAAATCAAGTTGATCCGATAATTATAGTTATGTTAATTTATGGCATTTATTTGCAAAAAAATAAACGACAAATATTATTTGAAAATTAGACCATTCATTTTTTGAGAGACAAATATAATAAACTAAGATAACTACGATTATCAAATCAATATGATTTTTTTCCATAGATGATGTACTCGTTGTGGTTTAAAAAATAAAAGGTTTAGATAATCGAGAAGGGACCCGTAGAGGGTCTTACAAATCCAAATAACACGGTCCAATCCTGAAGACAAGTTCAAAACACTCTTAACTATGTTATTTTTTCTAGGAGGAGGATTCTGGATTGGAATGGGCTATTTGAGCATGTGAGGTCCACTACGAGTCCCATTTCAATGATTCGAACCGTTCATTTTGTTGGACATTTCGTTTATTTCATTCACAAAAAAAACTAGGTCGATCCGATAACTGTAACTTGTTTAACTTACCGAGTTTTCACTAAAAAAATGGACGACAATTGTGTTTTTAAAAAATGAACCATACATTTTTTTGTGACAAAAATAATAAATTGAATAAGTTGCAACTATCGTATTGATCTAATTTTTTTACGGATGAAATATACGAAATGCCCGAAAAAATAAACAATTCGGATCATCGAAATGGGACCTATGATAGACTCTCAAAGGCCTAAACAACCCCCTCCAGTCTAGATTTTAGACAGGAGGGAATCCTCCTCATTTTTTTCACGAGCTTTGCTTATTCTTCTTTTTTTCTTCCAATTATGTCAATTTTTTTAATTGTCTTATATAAATGAAAAGTGAAGCACCAATAAATTCAAATTTGTTAACTTGTACACTAGTTAGTCCTGCCTTTTTTTTGTTAAACCAAAAGGTCCTAAAACAATTAGATTGACACATCTGTCCTCTTCCATGCATGTTTTTATGTGTTTATTGGGCGAATGTGGAATTTTGTTGTGGGTGAAATTATATTTGTGAACATAAAGCGCACTATAGGCATTTTTTGGTTTCCCTCTTTTTGATTGAATGTTTGATCTGCATATGGAAACATTGGCCTCGTTTGGGAAGTGGCTATTTTAGTAGGCTATTTGGCTATTTTAGTAGGCTATTTTAGTTTTTGTGTTTGGGAAGATGAAATGAATTTTTAGTTGAGTTGTTGTATTGAAAAGTGTGTTGAAATGATGTTTGAATTTAAAATGACAAATATGTCCCTAAATTATATTTTTTTAATTGGATGTAAAGGGGTAAAATGGTAATTTAACCCTTGATGTAACAATTTTCGGTTGTGACAGCCTACACTGTCCGGCTGCAACCTATATATATATATATATATTTTTTTTTTTTAGCAAACTGTGAACAGTATTGACTTTTGGGCTTATTTTGCATTTTAGGCTACAATAGCCTTAACTCACCCTCCCCAAACAGCGCCATTGACAAGAAACATTCTCACATTAAAACATTTCCATGTTAGGGGATTAGAACACTAGATGTGATTGAGGGTTTTCTGAAGAGTTGCTTCCACAAATTTCACATTTGTGTTTTTGACTGAAACCCTAATTAGAGGAACCTTTTCGTCAACGGATCACCTTCAACAATAGCCGATCAATCTCCGCCAGTGAGGGTTTAACGTCATTGTCTTCGGAGACATACATACAAACACAATGGACAGTATTCATTGTCGTACACACCGATTACGTCATTGCCGTAATTTCAAACGTCAACAATGAAGGGCGAAGGTGTGTAATGTTTGACACTTTAAATTGTTGATGTGTGCTGCAATTTGTTACCCTTTATTTGTATTCGATTTTGGTTTTGTGGTTTGAGTCGTCGTTGCATGCCTTAATTGGTTGATGTAATGTGCAATGTGAGATTTGGGATAAATTTAACATTGTGGTTTTGATATATGACGATTCCCGCACATCGAATGTGTATGATTAGAGGTGATGTTCATATGGTTTTAATGTTATGGTGTTGTGTATTGAATGTTAATAGTCAAAGTTATCTATTAGTTTATGGTATAAGGCGTATGTTGCTATTGTTGTGTGTGTTTATAGTCAGAATAATGCCCCGTTTGGATGTAGGATATGCATTCTATTGTTGTGGTAATTTATAAGTGTGCGTGTTGTTAACATCATCCATCCAATGCAGGCAATGGGGTTTTGCGTCTCGACATTGGTTGTGCATGTTGGTTTTAAAGTGACATCGGTGGGTATATAGTTATGTTTCCCGTGTGTCGTATCAATATGTTCAATGTGAAAATATGTTGTGTACTATAAGTGTGTGTCTTGGAATATGGTATTTCATGTCATAATGTTTGTGATTTATGTTGGACACGTCATAATATGCTTAGTGTGTGATGTGGTATGTCGTGATGTTTCCCAAAAAAAGCAAAATTGATTCTCACGTTACAAGAAAACAACATCAGCAATTGAAACCCATCCACTGTATATCACTCTATAAAAATTGAACACACAAAATTGGAAATGTAAAGCGTTACCCTCTCAATTGTTACACACAAATGAGAAAAAAATAATCCCCCAAAATTATAACAAGGGTAAATGTGTAAACTCCACCCATGCCAAATCAAAAGACATATTCCTTACCAATTAAATAGAACCAAATGGTTCATAAGAAAAAACACAGTACTAAATTGATTAGCATTCCCTAGTTTGAGATTTACTAGTAATTTCTCCATAAATGAATCTAAAAAAGTAAAAATATAAAAATAAAATGTCAAAATAAGTCCAAAAAAATTATTATTATTTTTGTTTATTTTTTATTTTTCTTAGAATTCTTTTTTTTAAAAACTCAATTTGTCTTATTGAAAAGATTCTAAAAGTTTATAGAATTTTGAAATTCTTTTAAACAAAATCACAAAAACAAAAATAAACTAACAAAAAATTACTAAAAAATAGGGGTTAAATTACAAATACTCTTCTTGAACTTTTTTAAAATACAGATTGTCCCCATAATTTTGAAAATTACAAAAAAATCTCATTATTAGAATTATTTATTTAACAAAACTAATAGAAAAAATATATATAATTTTTCTCCTATACAATAGTAAAATTATTTGAGTTATTAATTAAAATAATTTTTTTACATCATTGAAATATATTTAATTAATTTTTTAAAATTTATTAATAAAATAAGTAATTTGTTAAACGATGAAAATTTTGAAGATATGGTACATAATTTTTAAAATTATAAGATAATTCGCATTTTAAACAATCATAATTTATTATTGAAAAATAAAAATAAGAAGAAAAATTCAAACACCAGAATAAACTCTCCCCACATTGACATTATATAGATTTAAAAAATGGCAAATTATGTTAAATCCCCTCAAACTATTGACCTTTTATACTTTATCATTCTAATATTTTAAACTTAACAATTATTCCCTCAAATTATAGCAATCCAGGTTTTACCCCGACCTTAATTGTGTTCCAGACTCGGGTTCCGTGGTTGTATGTTGTTGTCTATGTCTTGTTTCCTCTCTTTAATTCTTTGAATTTGACTTTTGGGTCTTGTTGGGCGTGTTTGGAACATGTTAGTTGTCTTTTGGTGCAAATGGTTGCTGCCCATGTTTTGGCTTCTTCGCTCGAGTGAGACTTTTTGCGCTTGAGCGAGCCTTGGGTATTTGCTTCTTCGCTCGAGCGAGGGTTCTTGTGCTCGAGCGAGGATTGAGAGTCCTCAGGTTCCTTTCTTAGGCGCAGCTTTCGCTCGAGTGAGAACTTTTGCGCTCGAGCAAGATGTGTGTTCTTTGTTCCTTCACTCGAGCGAGAACTCTTGTGCTTGAGCGTGCATCTGCATTGGTGGCAGACCTAAAGCTTTGCATTGTGCGCTCGAGCGACGCTTCTTGCGCTTAAGCGAGGCCATTTGTTGTGTCTAGTCGCTCGAGCAACAACTCATTTGCTCGAGCGAGCCTCGCATATCAGTTCGCAGCAGTGTGATTTTATATCACTTTTTGACCTTTTCTTCACTCAAAACCCTAATCCGACTGCCTCTCTCTCTAAAACACCCTTTCTCTCTTCAAATACTCCATGATTTAGGGTCTTTCTACCCTACTCCCTTTGTTAAAAAGCTAGAGTTTGGCGTGGGATTCCTTTTGATCCGAAAAAGTTCAAGTTTGGAGCATCTTCAAGTTTCTCCTTCTTCCTCTTTGAGCTTCTCCATTTGAGGTAGGGATGTCCTACTCCTTATCATGAGTTTCAACCTAGATGTGTGTTATCTTTGCATAAAGAGTGGGATTTGAAAAGATTTAGGTAAAGTTAGGGTTTGGGTGCTGATTTTTGAAAGAGGGGTTTTGTCACGACTCAAACCAGCCCCTATAGGTTTAGCGTCGTAATCGGCCAATAATCCTCGGATTACCAAAGGCCTCTTAGCAGACTAACATATAATTAGGGGTTGCGGAAGAAAATAGCAATTATACAACATCCATTGAGCTGTGGAGACTTATATGATACAGAAAAATTTTAAACTTTATATACATACATATACACATCATCATATATATACATGTATAAGCTAGACAAAAAGGGACTTGGCCCTATTTACAAAATACACAAAGACTTGTTTAACTGAACAAGGAAACAGAACTTAAACTTAAAATCACATAGTCATAGTCACTTGACATATCTGGAACCTCCATGGGAGGCACATAGGTTAGCAGACAAAAACAAATTCTAGGCAGATGCCTCTAAGCCTGGTCACGAGCCTGTTCACCTACATACATAAATAATACAGTGAGCTAGAGCCAATGAGTAATAACAGAGTAAATGGTTTTAATGAATGATGTCCATATCGAATTCAGAAATCAGATTTCAAATCTCATGTCAAATCAGAAACATAGTCATGTTCATGTTCGCATTTGGATCAGAAATAGAGTCATATTCATATTCAAATCATGTGTGGTACTTCCTTTAGCGTAACATATCATGTTGGTCAAGCATGTCAAGTTCCATAATAGAACCTCCAGTACCGGGAACATATCTCATACATCGGCCACGGTATTATTTCCCTCAGGCGAGGGCCTGTGCCACGGTATTGTTTCCCCCGAGCGAGGGCCTGGGCTACGGTATTGTTTCCCCCGGGCGAGGGCCTGGGCCACGATATTAACCCCCGGGCTAGGGCCTCATGGCCATAAGCCACAGTATTATGTCCCCTGGGCGAGGGCCTCTGCTAAGGATACCACAATTACGTTTCAAAGAAAACTGGACAATCATTCATTCATACAGAACATAGCATTTCAAAAACTTATCATCTCGTATCATCAGAAAATAATTAAAGTTAAACATAACTTTACAGAGTTATTACTCACAGATAGTTGTAGAAGCAAATCAGACAGATCACAAATCAGGCAGACAATAACGCGTGACCTACACAAATACGTAACATATACACATCGAAACACAATATCAATTCCTTGATGAAGCTTTTCTTTTCTTGTCTTTTTCTGTCTAAGTAGTCCAAGATTCTACTACGTGTACAATTCCTTTATTCCAATGAATCGAATTCTTATTTCACATATCCTTTCGTTACTAAATCATTCTTTTCTGAATAAACCAATTCTTATTTGGCTTCTTAGTCAAGTACTACTAAGTTAATGACTTATTCTTTTAATCAACTAATTAATATTGATTGTTAGCTTATTAATCTTTATTAAGCCATAAATCATGTTTAGAATGCTTGGAAAGAGATGAGAATAAAAATGTGAACTAAATGCAATTTTCCAAAATATGTTGAAAATAGGGCCTTCACTCGAGCGCCACTTTGGTCGCTCGAGCAGACTGTAAAATTTGAAAAACTTCTGGGAGCTCGATTTTCACGCTCGAGCAAGACTTTCCTTGCTCGAGTGGACAGTGTGAATTCTGCAATTTTCATAATTGTAATCGAAGTCCAAGCTTGATATTCAAAACCTCAAAACTTGTATTTTTGGTACACAAATATGGAAAACCATTGTATAATTTAGTAAACACTCTCAATTAGAAACCATTTATTCAAAATCATGCTCCAATTGTCCAATTTTAGTTTAACTCATTTTCTTTATATCAAACCCACTATTTTAAAATATGAATTAGACTTTCCAAACCCTTGAAATTACATTACATGTGTACGAGCACGAAATAATGTTCTCGTATAATCCTGTTGATCAAGTTTGCGCTCCTCCAAACATTGTCGCTTTATTCCCTGAAAACACAAATGTGAGCTAGCTGGCGGGTGTGTGCCGGATACCTCTCCGATGCCTAAGTCAGTAAAATAGACAAAAGCTCTGTGTATTCCGAAAATCAAAATTGTGTTACCTGTACATAGGTTCTATTATAAGCTTTTATAGGTTCCGCGTGGCACAATCCTAGTAGGACTCTTACTCCTCAATGTAGAGTCCTCTTAAGAATCACACTCTTAAAAGATAATGCTTATCCTTCAACACCCTTATCACTGCTTTAACCAAGTGAAATGGTTTTAGCTCGGTAGTATGATAATACGACCGAGCTAATATTGCTATGCTTAAACGGTAGATTTGACCGAGCTAACCTAGCTCAGATTTTTCCTTCAGTGCCTGTACCTTGGTTAGGCATACTCCAACTGGGCTATTTATTTAAGACCGAGCTAACCAGGCACAACGGCGAACTCAGCTCGGCGCTCCTATGCACAATGCCCAGCTCGGTCCTCGCTAAACCTATACCTCGGTTGCCTTTGATCGGACTGACAAACAAGGTCCATGTTGTGAAGCCCACTCACCTCGGCCCATACCCGCTTAGTCCTTAGACCAAGGTACATCTGCTCCTACCTCAGTCTGTCGTGCGGCCCAATTTTCTAAGAAGTCACTTCCTTAGCTCAGCCTAATTTATTCATAAATTACCCTCTCAATTGCCCCTTAATTCCATCTGAGCAGCATGATTGGGATTATTTTCCTCCAACCGAGCTAAGAATATTCTATCCAACCAAACTCATATTCTACCGAGCTATCGATTAGTCCGGTCCATAAACGTCCTTTCAATTGCTCTGCACATCTGAATCGCTTTCTATTCCATGGACACGTGGCTGACCCCTATTGGTCAAGCACAGCTGTCCCAGCCATTTTCGTACTTCGCGTATTTTGAACAGTCCCGCTCATTTTTACGCACTTTACACAAAACACCCCATATTTTGACCCAAAACATTTTCACTATTCGTCTTCTTTTTGTTTTCCCTCTAAGACTCCATTTTCACCATTATAATCGTTGCAAAGCTTGTGTTCTTCCTGCCATTCTTGCGGCTTCGATTTGCATCCTCCTGCCTTCAAACTGTAAGTAACTCAATCCCATTTTCTTTTTGTTTGTATAGTCTTGTAGTATATAGCATAATATTCGTATGTTTCTCAGAACACACTATTGTTGTTTCCATTCTAGTGGGAAATAACCATTTTGTTCCAAAAACCACGTAATAGATCTACTGGATTCACAAACAATGACGTTTTTTTATCCAAAATATTACGACGACCGAACTAGGAACCTGTTTGTTTATAGGTGTGCACCCAGCCGAACTAGATAACTCTCCCAATAATCGAACTAAAACTTCATGCCATACTTTAAGTTTCGACCGATCTAGGAAACCTTACTTAATAACCGAGCTAAAAACTTGTGCCTTGACCCGGCTAGGGCCTTTAATGCTCAATGACCGGGCTAAAAACTCGCACTTTGACCAAGCTAAAGGTTGCAACCTTTTTAGCCGATCTAGAGTTTTTATCATTTGCTTATCCTTCTTATTTAGCCTGGTGCAGTTGTCTAGGCATAACACTTTTTCATCTTCACTTTGCAAACTGACTAGGTTTGGCCAGGCACACCTTTGCATGCTCAACCGAGATACCCAATGTCATCTCAACACCAAGCTAAGGCTTCGAGCTAATTTATACATAATTTGAGTGAAAAATGGGTAAATACCGATTTTTAGTAAATTCCCCTGGCTTCATCGCCAAATTCCGCAAGGACTACCACATTCCTGACATCCACCTTTCATTAGCCGAGCTAGACACAACTCCATGGGGAAAACAAGGTTTCGTTCCCTTTATCGTGCTATCCATTGTTGAATCTGGCCTCTGATTCCCAGTTCAACCACTTCTATGCGAATTCCTTAGGCAGACTAGAATATGCCCAACCCAACTTAGCACCAATTCATACAGAATAATAAACCGTATTGCCGAGCTAAATCGTCAGCTTGGCCTCAACCTCGGTTTAACTGAGCTTTTTCACCAATATTCACTTGGCCAGAATGAAGATGGCTGGGTATATTATTTAAGAATAAGAAGATGCCGAGAGAAAATAATCAAAAAGACCCCAGACAAAGACGTAAATGACGATAACTTTTTTTGGGTCTCGGGCAACTCCGAAGACCAGGAAGCCCAGATACCGGGCGACCGAATTAACTGGAATAAAGGAGTAGCCGGTATAAATACCTTGGCTTAGCTTGTGCTTTCTTTACTGTTTATAAGTTTTGCGCTGTGCTAACCGTTGCTTTTTTCCTTTATGCTGACTTGAACCATCTAAAGTCACAGTACCAATACCCCAATCTAGACGCACTCCGCACCGCGCTCCGGTACCGTGATAGAGGTTGGGCCGAGCTACTCAATTTTGAACCGACATACCGATATAGCAGTAGGAGGAAGACCAGGGTGACAGATTTCCTTCTAGAACCTTCACCAGAACCAGATCCAACACTTCCTCAGATCAATTTGATCCCATTAACAGAGGAACAAGAAATGGCGAAGAAGAGAGCAATCAGAGCATTGATTACCAAGACGACTCAAGCCGAGGTACCACAAGTCTGCCAAACAAGTGAGGCAGTGGTGGCCTTTCTAACGGCCCGAGCCTCGTCATCCTGGCCGAGCAAGTGTGCTCGTACATCTACAACCAAGCCACAACAACTTATTGATGAATATGACATTGTGCTTCCTCAATCCACCCAGCCTAGCCCAGAACCAGTGCATTCTGACCGGGCTAGCCCTTCGGAATGGGTACCAAAGATCACATACAAGAACCGAGCTATTACCAACACTGACTTAGTGGTTGCAGAGAAAGACCATTCGCTGGCTTTTAACCTCGCCAAAAGCGTATGCCTACCAGCCGATATGGAGCACCACGACCATCTCACTGAGCTGAAGGCCATTCGCTCGGCAACAAAATCGATGGTGCTGGTAAGTTCTCCCTTTGCTTGTCTTTCTAATTTGTACTCTGTTTGTGTGATTTTAACTATATTTGTTATCTTTCCTTTTGTAGGCCATGCAGAAGAATCATGTCACTCACAAGCATGTGTTAGAACTACGCAAAACCACACGGCAGGTCATGGCAGAGGCCAATGCTAAGTCAGCCGAGCTAGAAGAGTCCAAGCAGAAAATGGCTGAGCTACACACCGAAATAGCCCGACTCACCGGACTAGTCAACTTTGCTGAAGCAGATAAGTAGAAGGCTTCGGCCGAGTTGAAAGATCAATATCTGCGCGAGCTGGCCAAGCTCGAAAAGAAGAAGGATGCAGAGATCGCCGGGCTGGAGAAGAGTGTGGAAGATGCTGAAGATCGGGGTTAGAAAGAAGGGGAGGCCACTTACATCCAACAATGTGAAGCTGCGAAAGACATATTCTTCAAATGCGGATGGAAGGCGGCTGTGGCGAAGCTCGGTCATGGCCAAGAGACCGAGGTCTTTTAGAACCCTCCTCCACATTTTATACTGAGCTACATGGTGGAGTATGCCAATGCCATTCAACAAAAATTTCTTCAAGTTGGGGAGAAAAAGAAGGCATCCCTAGAGCCTGACGACACCCCGGCTGTTACTACTGACCGCGATCTTCATACTGCTCTATCAGCTCAGGTTGAGCCACCGGTGGAAGACTTGGTTGAAAATGTGACCGAGCTATCTGCTGAAATCGGGCTATCAAGTGGTGCAGCTTGAGTTGACCTGGATGCGGATCTGGACGACCTTTTTGCTTGATTCTGTAATTTTTCCCTCTTCTTGTAACCAGGCTAAAGTCCCTCTTCTTGTAACTTTGTTTTGGCTCTTTGAATGAAATCTTCTTCTTTTTGCTCGATTTATTCCATACATGCACTTATTTTTCAACTATGATTTGCATAAAGTTTAGCATTCTCATTTCTGGCCAATATACTTATCTCGGTCTTGGAACCTTATAATCTGTTTGGTCATACCTGCCAACTCTCTTTAGCCTAGATCCTGATTTCGGCTAAAGAGAAATAAGTGTTGGTTTTTCCAGCCAACCTCTTTAGCCTAGATCCTGATCTCGGTTGAAGAGAGATTAGTGTTGGTTTTTCCAGCCAATCTTTTCAGCCTAGATCCTGATCTCGGCTAAAGAGAAATAAGTGTTGGTTTTTCCAGCCAACCTCTTCAGCCTAGATCCTGATCTCGGCTGAAGAGAGCTCAGTGTTGGTTATTCCTGCCAACCTAGAGCCAAGTGTTTGGTTATTCCTGCCAAACTTCTTCAGCCTAGATTCTGATCTCGGCTGAAGAGAGCTCAATGTTGGTTATTCCTGCCAACCTAGAGCGGAGTGTTGGTTATTCAGGCCAACTCTGCTTTCATTGCCCCTAGCTCACTAAAACAACTCTTACAGAAGAAAAGAATTGTGCTGAAAAGGAAACTACTTGTTTTATTGAAAAAAGAAAAAATTACAAATACTTTAATGAAAAGCAAAAAATAAAATAGTTTGAGATTTGTAGTGTTCCATGGCCTGGGAATAGCCTTGCTATCTCCGTCTTCCAAGTGATATGCCCCTTTTCCTACCAAGCCAACCACTTTGTATGGTCCTTCCCAATTAGGCCCTAACTTGCCATGTCTGGGTACCAAGGTGTTTCCCATTACTTTGTGCAGCACCCATTCGCCAATCTTGAATTGCCTCGCATGTACCGTTTTGTTATATTTTCTAGATAACTATTGCTAGTATGAGGCGATGTGAACCAGTGCTCTTTCTCTTCTTTCTTCTACAAGGTCGAGTTCCAAGGCTATGGATTCTCCGTTTAAGTTTGGATCAAAATTTTCGCTTCTAATTGTGGGGGAGGCCAACTTCCAGTGGGATTACCGCTTCCATGCGATAGGCCAAGGAAAAAGGTATTTCTCCAGTTGACCGTCGAGGTGTGGTACGGTAAGCCCATAAAACATGAGGAAGCTCCTCAGCCCACTTGCCTTTTGCTTTCTCCAACCTTTTCTTCAATCCATCCAAGACGACTTTGTTTGATGCTTCCTCATGGCCATTTGCTTGGGGGTATGCTGGTGTAGAATTGTAGAATTCTATCTTGTACTCCTTACAAAAGCCTCTAAAAATTTTGCCATCGAATTGAGTGTCGTTGTCAGATATTAGAGCCTTAGGTATGTCGAATCGAGTGATGATATTCTGCCAGACGAACTTCTTCACATCTTTCTCCTTTATTAATGTGAGTGCTTCTGCCTCCACCCACCTTGTGAAGTAGTCTGTTGCTGCAAGAAAGAACTTTCTGTTGCCGGGTGCCATTGGAAGTGGTCCTACTATGTCCAAGCCCCACATCGCGAAGGGCCATGGGCTAGTTAAAGGTAGAAGCTCTTTGGCTAGTTGATGTATTTGGTGTGTGAACTTTTGACATTTTTTGCACCTCTTGACATACTTCTCAGAATCTACTTGCACGTATGGCCACCAGTATCGTTGTGAGATTGCTCTGTAGGCCAATGATCTTCCCCATTGGTGGCTTCCGCATATGCCTTCGTGTATCCCGAACAAGAATGCTTCGACCTTGCTGGGATGAACACATTATAGGTGAGGTCCTGTGAAGGATTTCTTGTACAAGGCCATTGATGGAGAGAGCCAAAATCGCTGTGATTTTGTTCTTATTTTGTTGGTCTCTTTCTTCTCTTCGGGTAAGACGCCGTCTTTTAAGAATACTATGATGGGATCCATCCATGAAGGGCCTAGTTTGGTGCAACATACCTCAGCTACTTCAGGTTCTTCAATGCTTGGTCTTGGTAAGAAGTCGATCAGTAATGGATGTGGGATGGATGTATCTTCCATCGAAGCAAAGCCTGCTAGTTCGTCTGCTCTACTATTTTCTTCTCGGCCGATCTGCTCTATCTGCACTACTTCAAATTTCATGATCTCCCTTCTTACTAACTCTTGGTACTTAGTTATCCTCTCATCCTTTGCCTCGTATTCGCCTAAAATTTAGTTTACTACTAGCTGAGAGTCACTGTACACCATTAGCTCGGTGGCCTTCATGTAGAGTGCTGATTTTAGGCCTGCTAAAAGCGCTTCATACTCTGGTTCGTTGTTTGATGCTGAGAAGCCAAGGTTGACTGCTTGTTCCACTATTAGGTCATCTAGTGAGATGAGGACTATGCCAAGTCCTGCACCGCGCCTGTTGCATGCTCCATCGACAAAGAGCTTCCACATCTCTCCAACGAATAGCTTCCAGCAAGTGAAAGAGTCAGATAAAGTCTTGGGGTTATGCGTGTTGCTAATGTTTTCTTCCAAGTCCATGCCTACAGTTGGGATTTTCTCTTCACTATCTGACTGTCCCAAGTTTTTACTTGTTGATGAGTCCTCACTGGGAATGGCCTGGTTTATTCCTTTCTCCTGATCCTCAAGCCTGTGTGGTTTGCAATGTGGCTGGGTATCTTGTATTAGGGGTTGCGCATTTCCTGCGGCACTTTCCGTCCCCATTTCGGTTGTACCAGTCAAGTCAACTAGGCAGATGTAATGACTTCTTGGTGTGAACTCTGCCACAAAGTCTGCCAAAACTTGTGCTTTTATTGCAGTTCTGGGTTGAAACTTGATATCAAACTGTCCTAATTCCACCGCCCATTTCAAGATTCACCCAGAAAAGTCCGCCCTCTCAAACAAAGCTTTTAAAGGAAAAGTTGTTAGGACGACTATGGTGTGGGCGTGGAAATAATGCGATAGCTTCCTTGAGGCCATCATCAAGGCTAAGGCCAATTTTTCTAATGGTAGGTACCTGGTTTCTACGCCCAGCAAGGTTTTGCTAACATAAAAGATGGGCAAGTGTTAGATTCCTTCCGCTCTGACCAACACTGCGCTGACTACGTGCTGTGAAACTGCTAGGTACAAAAAGAGCTCTTCTCCAGGCACTGGGGTTACTAGCAATGGTGGAGAAGACATGTACTCTTTCAATCTTTTTAGGGCGCGGTCGCATTTTTCATCCCACTCAAACTTGGCCTTTAATGCTTGGAAGAATGGTCAACATCTATCTGACAACCGACTTATGAACCGGTTGAGTGTGGCAGCTAGGCCAGTGAGATGCTGTACCTCTTTTACTATGTTGGGCCTTTCTAGATCCTAGATTGCTTTGATCTGGGAGGGGTCTGCTTCTATACCTCGGTTGGTCACCAGGAAGCCTAGGAATTTGCCTGATCCTACGTCGAACGCACACTTAGATGCATTTAGGCGCAACTTGTTCTTCTTCAGAATCTGGAACATTTCACCTAGGTCCCTGAGATGGTCCTTCTCATCCTTGCTTTTGACCACCATGTCATCTATGTAAGCCTCCATTGTTCTACCTAACAATGGTTTGAACATCTTGGTGACCATCCGTTGGAATGTTGCCCTTGCATTTTTCAGGCTAAAGGGCATGACCTTGTAACAATACAATCCTGTAGGCATTATAAAGGATGTGACCTCCTGATCTGGTTCATATATAGCGATCTGATGGTAGCCTCTGTACGCATCAAGGAAGCTATGTTGATTGTGTCCTACCGTCAGGTCTACCAATTAGTCTATCTATGGTAAGGGAAAGCTATCCTTTGGGCATGCCTTGTTAACTGTTTTGTAGTCCACGTAGACACGCCATTTTCCGTTCTTCTTTGGTACTACTACGGTATTGGAGATCCACCTGGGATAGTGCACTTCTCTTATAGCTCCTGCCTCCAGCAAGTTTCCCATTGCTTCCTTCACTATCTCGGCATGGTGGAGTGCTGATCTGCGAGTGCACTGTATAATTGGTCTGGCAGTTGGGTGGACATTTAATTGGTGACAAATGAAGTTTGGGTCAATGCCAGGCATGTCATACGGCGTCCAGGCAAACACTTCGATGTTAGAGGTTAAGAATTCCATGACCTCTATTCTCTCAGTGCTGGACGAAGACAAGACGAGCAAAAAGAACTTTTCTAGGTTCTTGTCATCTATCCTTACCTATACCAAGTCTTCCACTGCTTTTTGTTCAACTGCCTTGCCAACATCCACAAATAGTTCGTTGCTCTCAGGCTCTTCCGCCATCTTCCGTATTAATTCGTCTTGCTCCCTTACCCGATTTTCTAGAACTTGAGGATCCAACCTTCGCCTCTGTCTTTCAGGGCTTTGTGAGGGACAAGGACTGGAGCCCCGTCTTTCACAAGTATCCCTTTGCGTATTTTGTCATTGGGGATCTAACTCTGCCATGGGCGGGATAAAAGGTAAGCCTTTGCGCCTTCTGCCCCCCTCCGGGGTTTGCCCATCAATGGTAGAGTGTGGTAAGTATTCATTGTGCGCCATTGAAATCAATTGAAAGAGAACTTAATCAAGAGGTTCGTTCTTTATGATTGTAATTTCCACAGACGGTGCCAATTGTATGAGCATGAAATAATGTTCTCATATAATCCTGTTGATCAAGTTTACGCTCCTCCAAATGTCGTCGCTTTATTCCCTGAAAACACAAACGTGAGCTAGCCGGCGGGTGTGTGCCGGATACCTCTCCGATGCTTAAGTCAGCAAAATAGACAAATAGACAAAAGCTCTGTGTATTCCGAAAGTCAAAATTGTGTTACCTGTACATAGGTTCTGTTATGAGCTTTTATAGGTTCCGCGTGGACAATCCTAGTAGGACTCTTACTCCTCAATGTAGAGTCCTCCTAGGAATCACACTCTTGAAAGATAATACTTATCTTTCAACACCCTTATCACTGCTTTAACCAAGTGAAATGGTTTTAGCTCGGTAGTATGATAATATGACCGAGCTAATATTGCTATGCTTAAACGGTAGATTTGACCGAGCTAACCTAGCTCGGGTTTTCCCTTCAGTGCCTGTACCTTGGTTAGGCATACTCCAACTGGGCTATTTATTTAAGACCGAGCTAACCAGGCACAACGGCGAACTCAGCTCGGCGCTCCTATGCACAATGTCCAGCTCGGTCCTCGCTAAACCTATACCTCAGTTGCCTTTGATCGGACTGACAAACAAGGTCTAGGTTGTGAAGCCCACTCACCTCGGCCCATACCCGCTTAGTCCTTAGACCGAGGTACATCTGCTCCTACCTCAGTCCGTCGTGCGGCCCAATTTTCTAAGAAGTCACTTCCTTAGCTCGGCCCAATTTATTCATAAATTACCCTCTCAACATGCATGGATTAAAAATCAAATTATAAAATCAAAACTTTAGAATTAATTCCAAATTTTCATAAACTTGATTTTCTTAAAACATTTCATATATCTCTTCAAAATATGAACTTGAATGGCTCAATTCCCTTAAAAACTCATGTATCACAAGAAAATAATACAAAATCAAATAAAAAACAATTAATTTTCCAAATTAATTTCCGCAACTATGAGTCTACTTAATTTCTTACTTAAAACCTTATTTCTTACAAAATCCATGAGACTAATTTCATAACTTTCTTAATTCATGATGCATGTACAATTAGAATATCAAAATTGTAGAATTTGTTCATGCATGTAGGAACTAGACTCTAACTCATGTAAGATATTCAAAAGCAAATCCAAAATAATTAGCTTTCTTAATCATGAACATGCATGTAACTCATTTTATGTTTAAAACCCAATTTCATCCTAATTCCATGAATTTAATCTCAAATCTCAAGTATTATAGGATGATTCTACAAAATCAAGCCAAAGATAATTAATTTCTAAATTAACTTTCATAAACTTGATCTTAGCCCCAATTCATCATTTTCTTGTCAATTTTCTTCTAATCCAATAAAATTGATTTCTAACTCTTTTCTATTCTCCTTAAATTATCAAATTGAAATTATAAAACTCTTAGAAAAGTATTTGCATGTGTGAAATTATAATCAAAATCAAACCATCTATATCAAAATCCCTTTAATTCAAAATTAAGCTCAAAATATTCATGAATTTATAATTTACCAAAACTTGTTCTTCTTATACCCAAACATGAAATTAAATCTTCAAATCTCTTAAAATTCACTGATACATGTAAAGATGAAGTCCAAATTCATGAGGAATAACACAAATTAAACCCACTTGATAAATTTTCCAAATTAATTTCTTAGTTCTTGACTTAATTCTTTTCTTTTCATTATATGTAGATTTACTTACAATTGAATTATATTTGTTCTTGATTTGAGATGTAAGGAAGGATTTACTACAAGATTGGAGTTAGAAATTGTTGGCTTTTTGGCTTTTCGAAGGGTATTTTTGTGAATGTGAGCGTGCCAGCAAGGATCAATCAGTCCTTACAGAAATTGTGATTGCCAACCAATTATCAGACGATTGTGTTTTAGTTATTTTCAGCCTCAATGAAGAGGACTTTTACTGGTGGCTTGATTTAGGAGAAGTTAATAGAAAATAACAGTAATATGAAGGACAATTGAAGTATTTCATAAAAATGAACACTTACAATGGTCCGAACTCAGCCTCAGAGAGGTTTACAACAGCAATCTACTTGAATCTACTTGAAGCTACTCCTATGAATCGAAGTGCAGTGCTGGTATTTAAAGTGCAGGTATTTAAAGACTGGAAATGTAAATGACTGGAAAAGAAAATATATGAAGTAAATGACTGGTTTGTATGATCTGAGTCCGTCCTCTTTTTTGGGGGCTGCCCTGCTATTTATACTCGTCAGTGATGACCTTCGAACTGCACTTCAAACCGTCGAACTGCTCCTCCATGATCGCTGATCATGCTTCCTTAAAAGTAGCTCCATTACGCCATTACTGGCAGTTGAGCTTCCCTCTTGTACTGGAATTTGAATATGAGTAACCGTTTGAAGATATGTCATCTTGCATCCCATTATTGATCTAGTGTTACTCAGATCATGTGAGGACCAATATTTATTGCCACGTGTACGATCAGGATTAAAGGCTTGAATAACCTTCCTTTATTACCCTTACTCTGCCACGTGTCGAACTGTAACTGGCTTTTACAAAATATGTAGCCAACAGAAATCTTACCTAAAGTTATTGAATGATTGAAGCTCTTCACAAGTTCTTGAGTTTCCTTTCTTTTCTTTATTTCTCCTTTGCTTTTTTTGTTGTTCATCTTGCATTCACACTCTCCAGCAAACTCTTTTCCAGGTGAGCTCTCTCTCTCTCCCGGTTTTCTTTCTTTCTTTCTTTTTTTTTCTTTTCTGTTAGACTTCTTGGACTTAATGGTGTACTCTACTTTTTAATTCATCACACACATATTATTCACATCTCCTATTTTTGACCTCATAACACGTGCACACATGCACTTTTGTAACACTTCCAGCACAACACATGCACACGCCCACATAAGTTTCTTTGCACATCCACACCCACATTCATTCTTAATCCTAGATTCAATTTATGTTTAGGATTTATTTAATTAAGCAACACTTAGTCTTAATAAATTTCAATTAGCACATCATTAAATTAATTCTGACTAATCATAAATCCCACATAATTTAATCGGTCTAATTTGACTTCCACCAGGGCCCAATTAATTTCATTTAATTTATCATTCTGAATCAGATTTTGAATTAACTCCCAAAAGGTTCCATATATTAAGTTAAACATATTTCCATTATCAATTTTGATTTCTCAAGCCATTTGGGCCTTCAATTTCTAATCAGACTTCAAATTTCCGTCAATAAATTACATATCCAAATTGGACACCCCATAAATAAATTTAGAGAGCTTTTTTGATAAATCCATTTTCCAAGAGCTTTATTCCATCCAACCCATATTCTTTTTGACTATTCCATTAGGTCCAATTTGAGATAAGAAGACCAAAATACCATTTTCATCTACTTATGTTCCATTTAGTTCACATTATTTTCTTATGTTTCAATAAGTCCTATGGGTGACATAATTACCAAAATACCCTTACTGTGAATGTTCACACCGTCAATATAAATGTTTATATCGTCAATGTATAGGGGCCCGGCTCATGTCGATCCTCGTGGGTGCCTGGAAAAATTCGAGTCGGGCTGGGCCGGCCCACAAGCCAAAAAAATAGGCCCGACCTGGCCCGTTGATAATATGAATATTCACATTGACAAGTTAACATTCACATTGATAGGAGTGTAAAATTGGTCTGCGGCCCGTGAGCAGCCTGAAACCAGCCCGTCACCCGGGGCGGGCCCGGGCCGGCCCGTTCACAATATGAATATTCACATTGACATATTAACATTAACATTAACATTGACAAGAGTGTAAAATTGGCCCATGACCCGTGGGCAGCCCGAAGCCCGGGCTCGGGCCCGGGTCGGGGCAGGCCCGGCCCGGCCCGTTGACAATGTGAATATTCACATTGACATGTTAACATTCACATTGATAGGAGTGTAAAATTAGCCCGCGGCCTGTGGCCGGCCCGAAACCCGCCTGCGGCTCGTGGGCGGCCCTGGGCGGGCCCGACCCGACCCGTTGATAATGCAAATATTCACATTGACATGTTAACATTCATATTGATAAGAGTATAAAATTAGCCCGCGCCCCGTGACTTCTCGAAACTAGCCCACGGCCCGTGGACGGCCCGGGGCGGGCCCGACTCGGCCTGTTGACAATGTGAATATTCACATTAACATATTAACATTCACATTGATAAGAGTGTGAAATTGACTCGCGTCCCATGGGCGGCCCGGGGCGAGCCCGGTCCGGCCCGTTGACAATGTGAATATTCACATTGACATATTAACATTCACATTGATAGGAGTATAAAATTGACCCGTGGCCTGTGGGCGGCCCGAAGCCCACCCGCTGCCCAGGGCGGACCCGGCCCGGTTCGTTGACAATGTGAATATTCACATTGACATATTAACATTAACATTGATAAGAGTGTAAAATTAGCCCGTGACCCGTGGGCAGCCCGAAGCCCGGCCCCGGGCCGACGCGAGCCCGGCCCGTTAACAACGTAAATATTCACATTGACATGTTAATATTCACATTGATAAGAGTGTAACATTAGCCCGTGCCCCGTGTCTGCCCGAAACACGCCCACGGCCGTGAGCGGCCTGAGGCGGGCCCGTCCTGGCCTGTTGACAATGTGAATATTCACATTGACATGTTAACATTCACATTGATAAGAGTGTAAAATTGACTCGCGTCCCATGGGCGGCCCGAAGCCCGTGGGTGGCCCAGGGTGGCCCGGGTTTGGGTCCGGGCCTACCCCGGGCCACGGGCGAGCTTCGGGCAGCGAACAAGTTTTACACTCCTATCAATGTTAATATTAACATGTCAATGTGAATATTCACATTGTCACGGGTCGGGCCAAGCCCGCCTCGGGCTGCGATCGGGCTTCGGGCCGTCCACGGGCTGCGGGCCAATTTTACACTCCTATCAATGTGAATGTTAACATGTCAATGTGAATATTCACATTGCCAACGGGCCGGGCCCGCCCTGGCCCGAGGTCGGGCTTCGGGCTGCCCACGGGTCACGGGCCAATTGTACACTCTTATCAATGTGAATGTTAACATGTCAATGTGAATATTCACATTGTCAACAGGCCGGGTCGGGCATGCCCCGGGCCACCCACGGGCCGTGGACGGGTTTCGGGCAGCTAAGGGGCGCGGGCTAATTTTATACTCCTATCAATGTGCATGTTAACATGTTAATGTGAATATTCACATTGTCACGGGTCGGGCCAAGCCCGCCTCGGGCTGCGGTCGGGCTTCGGGCCGCCCACGGGCTGTGGGCCAATTTTACACTCTTATCAATGTGAATGTTAACATGTCAATGTGAATATTCACATTGTCAACGGGCCGGATCGGGCCCCCCCGGGCAGCGGGCGGGCTTTTGGCCGTCCATGGGCCGCGGGCCAATTTTATACTCTTATCAATGTGAATGTTAACATGTCAATGTGAATATTCACATTGTCAACGGGCCGGATCGGGCCCCCCCAGGCCGTCCATGGGCCGCGGGCGGGTTTCGCGCCGCCACGGGACGGGGGCCAATTTTACACTCCTATTAATGTGAATGTTAACATGTCAATGTGAATATTCACATTGTCAACGGGCCGGGCCGGGCCGAGTTGGGCCCGTCCTGGGCTGCTGTCTAGTTTTATACTCTTATCAATGTGAATGTTAACATGTTAATGTGAACATTCACATTGTCAACAGGCCGGGCCGGGCCCGCCCACGGGCCCTGGGCGGGTTTCGGGCAGCTACGAGGCGCGGGCTAATTTTACACTCCTATCAATGTGAATGTTAACATGTCAATGTGAATATTCACATTGTCAACGGGCCGGGCCAGGCTCGCCCCGGGCTGCGGGCGGGCTTTTGGCCGCCCATGGGCCGCGGCCCAATTTTATACTCTTATCAATGTGAATGTTAACATGTCAATGTGAATATTCACATTGTCAATGGGCCGGACCGGGCCCGCCTTGGGCCGCCCATGGGCCGCGGGCAGGTTTCGCGCCACCAAGGGACGGGGGCCAATTTTACACTCCTATTAATGTGAATTTTAACATGTCAATGTGAATATTCACATTGTCAACGGGCCGGGCCCGCCCTGGCTCGCGGGCGGGTTTCGGGCCGCCCACGGGCCAATTTACATTCCTACAAATGTGAATTTTAAAATATGAATGTTCACATCATTAAATTGCTAATCGTTGAAAAAAATATTTATAAGGGTATCGAAATTAAATATAAGGGCATAAGTGTCCAAGAAAATAGTGTAAATCAAGAAAATGGATTTTATGGAATAAAACTATACATACATGGGACTAAATGGGTTAAAAAATTTCTTCATGAACTTCTTAGGTTAAAACACTTCTAAATTGGACTTATCAATAAAAATCCCATAAATTTAATTCGTAATAATTACAATTCTCAATCTTCATAATTTAATTAACTACATTTTCTCCAATTCGGACCTAATTAATCGGATCTCAATGTTACTAAATTGAATCGAATATTTAATTAAGCTCCCAAATGGGTTCGTAGTTAAAATTAAATTGACTCAACTTCTTAATTTCACTTCCTTAAACCATTTGGACTCTTAATTTCTAATTCCAAAATAAATCTTTAATAGAATCATATACGAGTCAGATTCCACAATTCTCATAAATCCCAAATTAAATTATAATACTCGAAAATTAAATTTCAAATCTTCTTAATTAATCGAGTACTAATCATTATACGTGGTGGGGTCGTTACAGGTTTCCACATTTGGGTACCATAAGTGTATGAAAGGTCTTGAACATGGTATAACTTGGGTGTAATTGATGAAATTTGGTCTTGGTTATAATATTTGAAAAGGGGGAGATTTCCCTAATTTGAATTAAATAAATGATTTTATATAAATTATGAAATTGGTTTGAGAATTATGAAATTAGAGGAAATTGTGATTAAATGGTGTAGTTGGATAAATAAATCACTCACCCATGGAAAATTTGATAATTTGTATGTTGATAGATTTATTTATCTGTTTAGAAATATCTGTTTTGGGCTATCAGTAGAGGATAGCTATGATTGTTGTAGAAAATGTATGAGGATTAGGGAAAATTGAAACTAATAAATTGAATTTTGTCATCGAATATGACGGTTTGAGTAAACCATTGAATATGTGAATTGATGAGTCATTGTATATGACAACGTATTTAAATACATTATATATACATCATTGTTTGGGAGGAGATAGGAGATGTACTCCATTATTTGGGAGGAGATAGGGGATGGACTCCATTGAGAATTAAATTGGCCGAAGTGTCTAGGGTGAAAGTCTCGAAATCTTATTTATTTATGGGTATCGGTTCCCTCAAATGTGATTCCGTAAAATGACAAGAAATAAAAGTGTTGGATTGATGAATGTATTGAATTGTGAACCATTGAGTTGTAGTCTCGTATTGGTTGTTTTGATAATGATGAATTTGGTTAATTGATTTACCCAAAATGAAAGAAGGGAAATGATTTGAAATATTGGTTGTCTATATTGAACGACCTTGAAAAGAATATGTGCTGGTTAAGAATGTTGATCTGATGCTCATATTTTAGTTAATTCTCATATATGGTTTAGCATATCTCTACTGGGCTTTGGCTCACCCTACTTGGGACACCATTTTCAGGTACAGGTGACATGCCGCCTCCAAGGACATAGCTTGAGAGGTTTAGGGGTTGAAGGCTCCATTTTGTATATTTTGTCTGGTGTTTTATGTAAAATTTTAAGCCGAGGGCTTTGTATGTAAAAGAGTTAGAACTCTTCTTTTATTGTAACCAAGTGATAACTTGGAAAGCTGTAAGCCCGTAGGGCATTATTTTGTTGTTATCAGTCATGAACATTTATGAATATGTAATGTACGTAATACATTTTGTAAAGAAGACTCTGATGAATGGAAGTATAATATTTCTTCTATGCTTATAGACTTTATGAATGGTTGATTTGTATAATATTTTGGTAAGCGTTACAGCTTGGTATCAGAGCGTACCGGGTTTTGAATACTTTGGGTACGTGGGAAGTGGTTAGTACCACAATGGGTTTGTCTCGCTTGTTAGAGACTTATGTATGATGTTATGTGCTTATATGATAACATGCTTACATGACTATATGGTTATGGGATTTAGTTTCTAGGATGTTGATTGGGTCCATGGGTTTCTGGTAGTCCTATTGGAAAGGCACTTGATCACTGCCGTTTCTAATTGGAACTCTAGCGACGCCACGGGACAGTCATTACCCAGAAATTAAATTCATATGTGTTTATATGATTATGTGCCTATATGGAGTGAATTACAGTTGTCCATTGTATTAGGAAGTGGGTGAGATAGCTTCGGCACTTTTGTGAATGTGCTAATCTCTTTGTTACCTTTATTAGGATGTCAGGACGAGGTCGTGATGGTAGGCATGGTAGGCCTAGGAGGCATGAGATGCCTATACCGGATGAGATTCCGACACAGGAGGAAGGAGTTAGTCAGGCCAATGTAGCCGAACCGCTTGGTCAGCAAGCCATGGGCACCTTAGCCCGTGAAATGGCCGGAGCATTGAGGGAATTTATGGACATTCTCAGGGCTGAGAGTCAAGTCCAGGCCTAAGTAGCTGAGGCAGGGCCGTCTTTTCTGAAGATGGAGTTCTTTCGGTTGAATCCGGATGAATTTTTGGGTGATCCTAAGGAGCCACTGAAGGCTGATGAGTGGCTTGAGCAGATGACAAAGACGTTTGAGATGCTCGGCATCGAAGACGGAGGTTTGAGGGTGACCTTGGCATCCTTCCAGTTGAAGGGAGTCACGGGTCAGTGGTGAAAGTATGCACGGGGGCGCATTGGAGGGACTTGGGAGGCCTTTGTTGAAGCTTTCCAAGACAAGTTCTTGCCTGCTACAGTAAGGGAAAAGCTGAGGGATCAGTTTTCTCAACTCAAACAATTGAACACACCAGTGGTTGAGTTTGAGGCCACCTTTACTAGCTTGTCTAGGTTTGCACCGGAGTTAGTGGCGACTAAGGAACGCCGTTGTCTGGAGTTTGAGAAGAAACTGAGGACCGGACTCATGTTCAGAGTTGCCAGGTCCATGATTAGAGACTATGGGTGCTTTGTGGAGGCTGCAGCCCATCTTGAGACCATCATACATACAGAGGAGGAGAGGATGAGGGGCTCCAAGAGGAGTCAGGATGGCCAGGGAGACAGTAAGAGGTAGAAGGGTTCTAACCCTCAGCAGTCCCAAGGAGTGCATTTGAGACCTACCTTTCCAGTACCGAGTTCGAGTTCTGGGAAAGGCTGTCAGGGAGACATCACTTGTTACAAGTGTGGTCAGTTGGGCCACAAGTCTCCAGCTTGCCCACAGAGGGGAGGAGGGCGGCGAGCAACTTCATCTTCGGCTTGTTCTCAGGGCTAGAGTCAGGGCAGAGGCCAGCTACTCACTTGTTATCAGTGTGGGAAAGCGGGCACTTGAAGAGGTTTTGCCCGCAGTTGGGTGGCACACCTGGTGCGTCTGGTCCGAGGCAGACACAAAGTCACCAACTAGCGTAGTCAGCACAGGCCTCGAGGGCCAATCAGGGAGCCTCTTCGGTTCAGTCAGTGTAGCAGTCTTATGCTCTGAGAGGTGAGCAGGTAGATCAGAGACCTACAGGGCGTGCGTATGTTGTTACCATGCTAGATCTTGTACCGGCTCCTTCAGTAGTGAGAAGTACCTTTTTGTTTTACAACTCAGTTGCTAATGTGTTGATTGATACGGGTGCATCCCAGTCCTTTATATCTTCTGCTTTTGCATCAGTTTTGGGATTAAAGTTGTACAGTTAGCATCTCCTTTATGTGTTGTATCACCTGTTAGGGGTGAGATGATTTTGAAACAGGGGTGTCTGGGTTGTGATATAGAGGTCACCGATCGTCGGCTTCCCTTTTCTTTTGTATTGATGGATATGAGTGGTTTTGATGTTATTTTGGGTATGGACTGGTTATCATCATACCGGGTTGTTATAGATTGCTACCGTCAGAGGGTTACTGTATGTACCTTAAGCGGCGATTGTTTTCATTTCTTGGGGGATCGAGTTAGTAGAGTTTTACCACCGGTGTATGATCTGCGTGGATGGAATGAGCTTAGTTACCTTCTTGCTAGCTTTATAAGTAGTGAGTGTGATGAGGTCCAGAGTGAGTTGCCAAGAGCGGTTTGTGAGTACTCAGATGCCTTTCCTGAGGATCTTATTAGTTTACCAGCTCACTGAGAGATCGAGTTCTCTATTGATTTAGTGCCTGGCACGGCACCGATTTTCATGGCACCATATCGCTTTGCCCAGCTAGGTTGAGTGAGTTGAAGGTTTAGCTCAAGGAATTACTAGATAAGGGTTTTATTCGCCCTAGTACTTCGCCTTGGGAAGCACCGGCCCTCTTTGCTAAGAAGAAAGATGGGGCCTTGAGACTTTGCATTGATTATCGAAAATTGAACCGAGTTACGGTTAAGAACAAGTACCCTATGCCTCGTATAGATGATATGTTTGACCAGTTGAAAGGATCCCGTTGTTTCTCTAAGATAGATTTGAGATTGGGCTACCATCAGTTGAGAGTCAGGGAGAAGGATATCCCGAAGACGGTATTACGTACGCGGTATGGCCATTATGTGTTTCTGGTGATGCCTTTTGGGCTAACCAATGCCCCAGCTATGTTTATGGACTTAATGAATCGAATTTTCCAAGAGTTCTTAGACTGTTTTGTGGTCGTCTTTATGGATGATATTCTAATTTACTCACCATCTGAAGAGGAGCACGAGCAACACTTGCGAGTGGTGCTTGAGTGCTTAGAGCCCATATGTTGTATGCAAAGTTTGGGAAGTGTGAGTTTTGGCTGAAAGAAGTGAAGTTTCTAGACCACGTAGTTTCAGGGAAGGGGTGACCGTAGATTCATCCAAAATTGAGACAGTGCAAGATTGGGTACAGCCTAAGAATGCCTTTGAGATCCGTAGTTTTCTGGGATTGGCCGGGTATTACTGTTGGTTTGTGAAAGATTTCTCCAGACTAGCTTCGCCTTTGACTAGATTGACGCGGAAAGAGGTCAAATTTGTATGGAGTGCGACTTATGAAAAGTTGTTCCAAGAACTTAAGGTTAGACTTACCACTGCTCCAGTCTTGATTATTCCGGAGAGGGGTTTGGGTTATTCAGTGTATTGTGATGCCTTACGAGAAGGTTTGGGTTGTGTATTGATGTAAGAAAGGAAAGTAGTAGCCTATGACTCGCGGCAGTTGAAAACACACAAGAGAAACTACCCCACTCATGATTTCGAGTTAGCAGCTGTAATCTTTTCCTTGAAGATTTGGAGGCACTATCTGTATGGTGAGAGATTTGAGGTATTTTCTGATCATAAGAGTCTGAAGTATCTGTTTACACAGAAGGACTTAAATTTGAGGCAGAGAAAGTGGATGGAGTTTATAGAGGATTATGACTTCGAGTTGCACTTTTATCCGGGAAAGGCCAATGTTGTGGCCAATGCCCTAAGTAGGAAGCCCATCAGCAGTGTAGCTTGTATAGCTATCTGGGAATGGGAGATGTTAGGTGCCCTTGGTGAATTTAACTTGCGTCTGGACGAGTCTGCTAAGTCTGCAGCCTTGCTTTCTGTAGTTGCACAACCTACACTTGTGAACTGAGTGTTAGAAGCACAGAAGGGTGACTTTGAGGTAGAATCCCTTCGGGAGAAGGTCTCCAGTAGAAAGGTAGAGAAAGGGTTTGTCTGTGTATCCCGACCTGAGTGTGAGATACCGAGACCGCTTGTTTGTGCCGGAGTCTTGCCAAGAGGAAGTACTCTGAGAGTTTCACCATTCACGCCTTGCGGTGCATCCGGGAGGCACAAAGGTGTATCATGATCTGAATCGCCAGTTTTGGTGGAGGGGTATGAAGAAGGATGTGGCAGTATTTGTATCGAGGTGCCTTACTTGCCAGCAAGTGAAGGCCGAATACCAGAGGCCAGCGGGTTTGTTGTAACCCTTGCCTATCGCTAAGTGGAAGTGGGAGCATGTCACGATAGACTTTGTTGCGGGTCTTCCGAGGACTCAATGGGGTGGTGATGCCATTTGGGTGGTAGTTGACCGGTTGACCAAGGCGGCGCACTTTATTCCTATGCGCGTGAGAGATTCGGTAGATTACCTTGCTAACTTGTGCATTCGGGACATAGTGAGGTTGCACGGGGTCCCAGTGACGATTGTCTCAGATGGAGACCCGCGTTTCACTGCTCGGTTGTAGCAGAGTTTACAGAGTGCCTTGGGCACTAGATTGACTTTGAGCACGACTTACCATCCTCAAACTGACGGGCAGTCCGAGCGTACTATTCAGATCCTTGAGGATATGCTTAGATGCTGTGTCCTTGATTTTAAAGGGTCGTGGGAGAGACACTTACCCTTAGTGGAGTTTGCCTACAATAACAGTTTCCAATCGAATATTGGCATGGCACCGTTTAAGGCCTTGTATGGCCGACCGTGTAGACCTCTAGTGTGTTGGGCCAAGGTGGGTGACGCACCTTTGTTAGGTCCAGAGTTGGTTCGGAAAACAACGAAGAAGGTGACACTTATCCGTAAGAGGTTGGTTACAGCCCAGAGTCGCCAAAAGAGTTATGTCGACCGTAGGAGGAGACCTTTGTCATTCGAGGTGAGTGATCACGTCTTTTTAAAAATATCACCTAGACGGGGTTTGATGAGGTTTGGGAAGAGTGGGAAGTTGTCCCCTCGGTTTATTGGCCCTTTTGAAATCCTTGATCGGATTGGGGAGGTTGCCTATCGTTTAGCGTTGCCGCCGTAACTTTCCGGAGTGCATGGCGTGTTTCATGTTAGTATGCTTCGGAAGTATGAGCCGGATCCATCACATGTGTTGGATTGGACCGACTTAGAGGTAGATGAGGATGCCTCATATGAGGAGAGACCGGTGCGAGTCTTGGATAGACGGGACCAAGTCTTGCAAGGCAAGACGATTCCCTTGGTCAAAGTATTGTGGAAACATCACGGGATTGAGGAAGCAACTTAAGAACGTGAAATGGAGGTCCGAGAGAAATATCCGGACCTATTTGTTGATGTTTGAGTATAAGTTGAGATTTTAGTTTTGTTTAAGAACTATAAAAACATTATATGTGTTGTGAGATTGTAACATATTGTGAATGTTGAGAATGTTTCGGAAACACAAGTTAAATTTGAACATTGCATATGTTATTTAAGTTTTGGAAATGTAAACTTGTTATAAACATTGAATATGTTTTGGAAACATGAGGTGTATGTGTTGAAATTTATTAAATCTCAGAATATGAGTATTGGTAACATATGTTGAGCTGTACATGTTGTGGATTTGTTCTCTTGTGAAGAGGTGGAACGACCGGTGGGTGGGTCATGATAGTGAATGTTGAATTGTAATCACGTTGGGAATTGAATAACCATAATTTTGAAAATTGTATAAAATTTTGAGGTCGAAATTCTTTAAGGGGGGGAGGTTATTGCGATCCAGGTTTTAACCCGACCTTTATTGTGCTCCGGACTCGGGTTCCGTGGTTGTATGTTGTTGTCTATGTCTTGTTTCCTTCCTTTAATTCTTTGAATTTGAGTTTTGGGTCTTGTTGGGCGTGTTTGGAACAGGTTAGTTATCTTTTGGTGCAAATGGTTGCTACCCAGGTTTTGGCTTCTTCGCTCGACCGAGACTTTTTGCGCTCGAGCGAGCCTTGGGTATTTGCTTCTTCGCTCGAGTGAGGGTTCTTGCGCTCGAGCGAGGATTGAGAGTCCTCAGGTTCCTTTCTTAGACGCAGCTTTCGCTTGAGCGAGACATGTGTTCTTTGTTCCTTCGCTCAAGCGAGAACTCTCGCGCTCTAGCGTGCGTCTGTGTTGGTGGCAGACCTAAAGCTTTGCATTGTGCGCTCGAGTGACGCTTCTTGCGCTCAGGCGAGGCCACTTATTATGTCTGGTCGCTTGAGCGATAACTCCTTCACTCGAGCAAGCCTCGCATATATCAGTTCGCAGCAGTGTGATTTTACATCACCTTTTGACCTTTTCTTCACTCAATACCCTAATCCGGCTGCCTCTCTCTCTAAAACACCCTTTCTCTTTTCAAATACTCTATGATTTAGGGTCTTTCTACTCTACTTCCTTTGTTAAAAAGCTAGACTTTGGCCTGGGATTCCTTTTGATCCGAAAAAGTTCAAGTTTGGAGCATCTTCAAGTTTCTCCTTCTTTCTCTTTGAGCTTCTCCATTTGAGGTAGGGATATCCTACTCTTTATTATGAGTTTTAACCTAGATGTGTCTCATCTTTGCATAAATGGTGGGATTTGAGAAGATTTGGGTAAAGTTAGGGTTTGGGTGCTGATTTCTTAAAGAGGGGTTTCCACATTTGGGTACCATAAGCGTATGAAAGGTCTTGAACATGGTATAACTTAGGTGTAATTGACAAAATTTGGTCTTGGTTATAATATTTGAAAAGGGGGGAGATTGCCTGTAGCACGCGCCCACGAGGGGCCCTCGCTACAATTCGGACTCGATTTTGTTTGCAGTTCTAAATCTGAACCAAAGAGTCCAAATCCGGCAAATCGTTTTGAGAAACAGATTTTTGAAAAGAAGTGCCAAACATGGACTGTTTTGCCAGATACAGAGTCGCCACCTAAATATTTTTTATGAGGGAATTTAGGAAACCCTGACTCGGTGCCAAAGGCCACGTGTCCGTCATCACCAAAGTTGCCTCGGCTCGGGAACTTAGGTACGATCGGGGAAGGTCAGCTATGAGCACCCCCTCTCGCTCGGTCTGAAACCGGCCTCTACTAACCGTGATATTCTGTTTTGAAAACGTTATGTGCTCTTAAACCGGTTATTAGCCTAGAATTACTATGTTATGTGCACAGCAAACAAGCATAGACTAGATTGCCTAATTTGGAAATAAGCATTGCATATCCGTTTGTTTTTGAAAAATGTTTTGGAATTTGCTACTCGCAAGTAGACTAAAATACGGATTTCAGCGAGTTTTTCCAACTCAGACAATCCAACCTTCACCCACAGGCATTCAAACAGTTTATCACATAAGCATCTAGCCACATGGTAAGCATGTTGTCATAATAGCATTCACACGCATGCGATATGCTAAAGCATGAAAATACTTACATCGTACTCCGTGCCAAAACAATAAACTAGTTAGCCAACATGCATGGTCCTAGTTCATGCCAAATTAACTAATGCAACACATACAGGATGCAATTAGAGTAGGCTCGGCTAACCTAAACATGGCATGTGAAATGCAATCAATTGATGCACGTATTCAATTTGGAATTGAAGTACAAATGCAGTTAGCATGACGTACCGAGCCTGGTGCATGCAAGACAAATGTATGGATGCACGCATGCATAGCATGAGGTATGCTAATTTAAACATGCCCTAATCAACCTTCATAAGCAGATAAATAAAAGGGAAGAAAGAAGTGGGGATTGGAAGACATGCACACACACGCACCCACACTTATTACAGATTCGCCCTCGCCCGGAGGGACCAAATAAATATTACGGATAATTAACCTACAAGCTAATTAAATATTACAGGCCATCTAATTGGCTAAGCAAATTAACTAATCTAGGAAAAACAGATAAACCGCCTCGGGAAGAGAGCCCAATGCAATGCATGCTCGGTCCTGCTCGGAAGTACACTGCCATGCGCAAGCTGCCTCTGTTTTCCCTGCTATACTCCTCTGAAGACTGCCAAAGTCTCAGGATGTGCTTACTGGATGTTGAGGAGTGCCACCGGCTGGAGGGAATCATCACCGGCTGTGGTTTGGTGTCCATCAGCACACAATGAATCCATCGGCTACCGATTTATTGCCGGTCGACACTCTATGAAGTCGATCGGCAAGAAGTTCCTGCAGAACCTGTTTGACAGCAGCAGAGGGCAAGGCATAGCATGGCAATGCAATTCAAGCAATGTATGCACCAATCCTATCCCTCATCATGTGTACGACTCAAAGGGATACGGTCCTTGGTTCTCGGACCATCAATCGCGCATTTCAATGCGTGACGGCCCAAAGAATCAAGTGTGCACTTTGATTTCAAATGTAATGCACGCAAACACATAAGGGCCCAATCCCTATCACTAAATCAAGGGACAAGGCATGCATGTTCAATGCAACCTAAGCATGTTGACTAGTATGTAACATGGATAATGCAAGCGAGCATACAAGACATGCAAGGCATGAGATAATGCAACCAACAAGTATGCAAGGCACAATGTGGGTGTTTAAGCATGTAAACAAACATGTGACTTCATTCAAACATGCAAGTTCAATTATGCAACAACTCACCAATATGCTACAACATACAAGGAGTACATGAAACAAACAAAGAGATGGACTTAAACATGATTTAGGCAGTCCCAACTAGGCCTAAAACAGTGGCCAAAGTGCCCAAAATGAAGGACTAACACACACGCACACATGCATGCAATGGGCGTCCAATACTTCAAGCATTTAAAAGCAATTCTCAAGCACACTTAAGAGGATGCGAACATGGACTAATGTCATGCATTAAGCTCTGAAAATCATGCAAGAACATGGTGCCAAACCAAGCAAACAAAATAGGCTAAACATGCAACAAATGGCCCAAGCGTTCAAGGCAAGCTAATGAAGTATTGAACTGTACTTGATATGACCACACATGGCAAGACTTAAATGACAAAAAACAGAGTTTTAACACATAAAAAAAAGCCCAAAAGACCACTTAGATGGCATCTAAATGGCTTGAATTCAAAAGCATACACAATGACCAAAACATGGAGCATGCAAGACAAGCTTTCAAAGCTTCAAAGAGGCATCCAAGGCAAGCATACAAGCATGTCAAAGGGACTGAAATGATGCTACAAATGGTGCCAAACCACTGAAATAAAGCAAGTAATGCATGCTACACACTCACACACTTAAGGCCAACAAACCTAAAATGCAAAGGGGGTATATAATGCATGTCATGGCCGACCAAAATGACTAAGGACAGACCTCAAACATGGCAAAATAAGTACAAAAGCTTCACAAAGCTAAGCCTAAAACATGCTTGAACAATGGTTTACAACCTAAGGCATGTTAAGGCCTAAACATGGCATTACAAGGTAGGTATGCTAAGCATGCATGGTGTACCAAAACCAACATACAACAATGCTATTTCATGGCAAAATAAGCATAAATAACAGCCAAGACATGGTCAACATGAGGCTTAACTAGGTGCTCATTAAAGAGGAAAAAATGGGGACCCTCTCCTTCTTGGGACCTCAAGGAACCATCCTCACCTCTGAAATCCTTCAAGATTTCAGTGGTGAGGAGGCCCAAACACCAAGGTCTTGAAGCTTACACAAAATAGCACAAAATGGAGCCTCTCAAGGCTTAGGAGGGGTCAAACACCTCCAAACCACAAAACACTCTAAACAAACTATTTAGAGGGCCTAAAAACAAAACTTTTTTATATTATACACTAAGCTTAAAAACAATTCTAAGATAGGAAAAAATACAATGCAAAAATGGGGAATAAAGGGACAAACTTCTTACCCTTGAAGACCTTCTTCACAAATGGTGGACCAGCCCCTTCCTTGAGCTTAAACCAGCCCCAAAACTCCAAGAACAAACCTCCGGCCCTTCAAGAATCAAGAAAAGGTGTAACACTATGTGTTTGTGTGCAATAGTAAGACACAAATACACTTAAACACACACAAGAGAGAGATATAGAGATAGGATATGTATGAAACCCTAACCCTAGAACTCAAACCCTAAAATGGCTGTCTAAAAAATGTCTAACCTCTTTAACAAGAGAGAAGACCTCTCTTTATAGAGCTTTTTTGTCTTGTAAAGCTTACAAGACAAGCTTCTAAAGAGAGAGATCCCTCCATACACGCGTATGGAGGGGAGCCAAATGCAAGACAGTTGTATTAAAATATCTGCAAAAGCAGATAAACAGTAGTTGGCTACTCAAAATTGCCATTTTGACAAAATTGACTACTGACCGGCAACAAAGAATGCCGACCGGCAATATACATTGCCGATGGCAACAAAACACCAGCCGGTGGCCTCTGGCCATGGCCGGTGATGTGTGGGGATGCCTCACAAGGTATTCCCTGCCCCTCCAAGGCAAAACACAAGTGTTTGGTGCAAAACCAGACACTAAACAGTCGAGTTCGGAGATCTTGAGGCAAGACGCGTAGCCGAGACCTCCGGGAACTCCAAACGAACACAAACATGGATGATCACCGGGTGTTCAAACGGTGACGTCCACGTCTTGAGGACGGTCAAAAATGGGGTGTCTACATTGCCCTAATTTGAATTAAATAAATGATTTTGTACATATTATGAAATTGGTTTGAGAATTATGGAATTAGAGGAAATTGTGATTAAATCACTCACCCATGGAAAATTTGATAATTTGTATGTTGATAGATTTATTTATCTATTTAGAAATATCTGTTTTGGGCTAGCGGTGGAGGATAGCTATGATTGTTGTAGAAAATGCATGAGGATTAGGGAAAAATGAAACTAATAAATTGAATTTTGTCATTGAATATGACGGTTTGAGTAAACCATTAAATGTGTGAATTGATGAGTCATTGTATATGACAATGTGTTTAAATACATTGTATATGTATCAGGGTTTGTGAGGAGAAAGGGGATGTACTCCATTGTTTGGGAGGAGATAGGGGATGGACTCCATTGAGAATTAAGTTGGCCGGAGTGTTTAGGGTGAAAGTCCTGAAATCCTATTTATTTATGAGTGCCAGTTCCCTCAGATGTAATTCCGTAAAATGGCAAGAAATAGAAGTGTTGGATTGATGAATGTATTGAATTGTGAACCATTAAGTTGTAGTCTCGTATTGGTTGTTTTGATAATGATGAATTTGGTTAATTGATTTACCCAAAATGAAAGAAAGGAAATGATTTGAAATATTGGTTATCTATATTGAACGACCTTGAAAAGAATATGTGCTGGTTAAGAATGTTGAACATTTATCTAATGCTCATATTTTAGTTAATTCTCATATATGGTTTAGCATATCTCTACTGGGTTTTGGCTCACCCTACTTGGGACACCATTTTCAGGTACAGGTGACATGTCACCTCCAAGGACATAGCTTGGGAGGTTTAGGGGTTGAAGGCTCCATTTTGTATATTTTGTCTGATGTTTTATGTAAAATTTAAGGCCGAAGGCTTTATATGTAAAAGAGTTAGAACTCTTCTTTTGTTGTAACCAAGTGATAACTTGGAAAGCTGTAAACCCGTAGGGCATTATTTTGTTGTTATCAATTATGAACATTTATGAATAAATAATGTACGTAATATATTTTGTAAAGAAGACTCTGATGAATGGAAATATAATATTTCTTTTATGCATATAGACTTTATGAATAGTTGATTTATATAATATTTTGGTAGGCGTTACACAAATTATTTGAATTTGAACGTTAAGTCATTTTGTTAGTCGTCTATTAAATATATTTTTTTATCCAAATATCTAATAGATAACTAATAGAAGGATTTAATGTTCAAATTCAAATAGTTTGAGCGGGTAATTGTTGGGTTTAAAACATTAGGGGGTAAAATGTAAATTGTCGATAGTTTGAGGGGGTTTAATATAATTTGCCTTTTAAACAATAATTAGCTTGTTTGATTTGAGTTTTCTGAATTCAATTTTTTAGAAAACTGAAACATTTTCTTTTCCCTTTTTTTTTTTCACTGAATCTTTTTAATATTTCTAGCAATTTTTTTAATTTTTAAAATACACCTAACATAACTACACTTAAAAAATATAATATTTATAAAAAAATTTAAACCAAAAATATAAAAAAAATAAATAAAAATTCAGTACATTTTTTATATTCTTATGTATTTACTAATTTTTAAAAATATTTTTTAAAAATATTTTATTTTTTAGATACATCTAAATAAAATATATCTAAAACAATAAAAAAAATTATTTAAAATTTTAAAAATATTTACTAAAAATAAAAAGAGTAAGACGCTAATAAATCCTAACTTTTAGTGTTATGAACCATTCAGTCCTATCTTTTTTCTTGTAAACTAACAAGTCCCATACCAATGTTAAAGATGTCTATAGGGTTCGTTTGGAATGGGTTGACTTTTTAGCTTTTTGGCTTTTTTGGCTATTTTAGCCTGGGGCTAAAAAGTCTCGTTTGGAAAGAGTTTTTGGCTTTTTTTGTGAGAGAAATAATGTAATGATTATGGGTTGGATGTAGGGCTACAAACGAGCCGAGCCAAGCTGAGCCGAGCTTTAGTATGTTTAGGCTTATTTATTAAGATTTTAATGAGTTCGACCTGAATAAAAATTTAATGAACTAAGCTCGACCCGAGTTGGCTTAGGCTCGACTCGAGCTCGAGCCTGTTTACGAGCCTTAATGAGCCATAAAATTTATAAATTCATACTTGCATGTGAGACTAAAGTTACAATTAAAACTTTTATTATACAATTATATATACAATATATATAAATATACTAAAAAAAAGTCTATATTTTACTAAAATAATAATATCTACTACCAGTATTATATAAATATACTATCTATAGTTAACTATTATTTACATTTATATTTTTTAAATATATAAATAGTATATTTCTCTTATTTTTTATACATATTTTTATATTATTTAATATATAAATAATAAATATTAAACGAGCCAGCTAACGATCCGAGCTTTAGAATGTTTGGGCTTGTTTATTAAAACTTTAACGAGCTCGAGCTCGAGCTCGAACGCAAAAAAAAATTAACGAACCGAGTTCGAACAAGCTCTTACCGTTCTCGAGCCTGTTTACGAACGGCTCTATTCATTTGCAGCCCTAGTTGGATGTGATGTTTTGTCTTATTGGGCTGAAAAGCCTATTTTATTTTTTTGTGGCTATTTTAGCCAAAAAAGCCCAAGTTTGGGCTTCCCAAACAAAGGCTATGTACATCGGTGGCTAGTATGTTTGTACAAAAGGTAGGGGTATGAGGGGCATTTTAGTGATGTGGATTTTACCAATTTGTCCAAAAAGCTCTATATAGAGGTTTTTGGATTTCCATCTCTTCCTATCAATTTGGAAGATATGAATTTGGAAAGTTCTAGATTGGCAATGTTGTTATGCTAAATAATCAGTATTATTTTTGAATTGCAATTTTGGTTTGGGAATGCTTGAACATCACACGTACCCTTCTACATCAACGATTGACGTCCCACATTAGTGAACATGCAAAATGGGCAACAACATGAACACCCCACAAACACTCCACGCACTCCCCAAAACAACATTGGATTGATATTATCATACATAAACCCACCCAAAATCAGTAGACAGAACCAAAATCAAATAACAAATAAACAACGAATGAAACATTCCACATTAGAAACCCACACTAAATGGGTAACATCACTGTTGGCTACATATTTTGTACAAATCAATCACAGTTCGGCACGTGGCGGAATGAGGGCAGTACGGGAAGACAATTCAAATCTTCAATCATAATCACACACGTGGCAGTCAGCATTGGTTTATTATAGATCTACGAAACACTGAATCAGTAAAGAGATGCAAGATGACATGGCCTTAATGGTTACTCACATATTTAAATTCAAAATTATGAGGGAAGCCTAACTGCATATGACATAGTGGAGCTCACTGTAATGAAGCATAATCAGTGATCATGGAGGAATGGTTCGACGATTAAAAGTCCATTTCGACGGTTGTCATTAAGAAGTATAAATAGCAGAGAAGGCCTCAGAAAATGCCCCTAGACTCAGATCCAAAAAACCAGTTTTATTCTACTTTATTTCCTTTCCAGTTTTTACATTTCTTGTTCTTTATATTTCTGTATTTCAGTTACTACACTACACTTCGTTCGTAGGAGTAGTTTCATGTAGTTTGCTGCTGTAAACCTCTACGAGGCTGATTTGGATCTTTGTAAGTCTTTCATTTTACTTAATGAAATGCTACAATTGTTCTTCATTTAATCATTGTTTGTTTAATTATCCTAAACAAAGCTACCAGTAATTGTCCTCTTCATTGAGGCTGAAAGAGCTAAAACACAATCGGCTGATAATTGGTTAGCAATTAATATTCTGTAAGGACTGATTGATCCTTACTGGCACGCTCATAAATACAATAGAAACCTTCGAAAGCCAAAAAAGCCAACATATATTTTTGGCACGCCCAGTGGGACTAATTAAAATGGCTAGACGTAAGAGACAAGAAGAAAATGAATGCTTGGAAGAAGGCGTAGAAGGAGAGGTAGAAATACCTAATCTAGAGGATAATATGATGACATATCCTGTGGAAGTACCTGTTTTATCAAAACCTATGGTCGAACAGACCAGCACTTCGGAGCAAATACCACATGTTCAGAGTATTGGACGAGGCCAAGGAATTGGACCATCCACTACTCCATCTACTCAGCCAATGAATCCATGGGGAGGCTCAGTAGATGCTATAGGATAGTAGTTAATGAACACCATGGAAAGATGGGCAACATCCTTTTTAGATCAAATGAATACTCATCAACCAACTAACGCAAGGCACATAGAGGAAGTTACAAATGTCCCTCACAAAGATTGGCTAGAGATAAACAGTCTATGCAGAGTAATGGACATACTAATGGTCAAACTAGTAACCAAAACTATGAAAGACCATCACCTCAGTCTTGGTATGAGCCTCTTTCGAGGCCTATAACAAATCAAAATGCCTCATTACTTAACAGTGAAGCCATGCAAATTGGTGGATTGGGCCCAACACAAGAGAATGGCATAAGGGTGTTTCCAAATCCCATGTTCGAAGCCATACCTGGCACAAGGGGGTTCAATAATCCTTTGCTCGAATTTATACCCGGGGGGTTGGAAGGGTTTTATGTAATTGAAAGAGACACAACACCTGTTCCAACACTTTTTGCAGGTCCTTTTGCAGGACAGGCTCAGAGAGGTCAACCATACCCTCAACAGCAGCCAGCACCACAGGGACAACCAGTCCCAAACATACTGCCCTATGGACCAAGAGGACCCCAGACACAAGGTTGTCCACCAAATCCTGTGTTTGTTCCTCCAGTAGTGGTTCAACAGGCACAAAATATGGTCCCTAGGGACCAAATTGCTGATATTGTTAGAGAAATGTGTGGACCAATGGCTCAGGGGGTTCAAACTCCTGTGTACAGGAAGCCATATTCAAAATGGAAAGATAGGGTACATGAATACCCAAGAGGATTTAGGATACCAAACTTTACTCTTTTTTATGGAAATGGAAACTAGTCAATGGTTGAACATATTGCTAGGTTCGCTGCTTAATGTGGTGAATTTACCAATAATGACTACATGAAGTTAAGACTATTCCCAAATTCTTTTACTGGGGAAGCCTTCGTATGGTATATTAACCTTACACCTAGCTCTATTCAGACTTGGCAACAAATGGAGGAGGCATTTCACGCCCAATTCTTCCAAACGAAGCCAGAAGTTTCCATGGCAGACTTGGCAAGGTTGAGTCAAAGGCCTGATGAAAAGGCTGCTCAATTTATCGCCGGATTCAAAAGAGCACAAAACAAATATAGGATCATCCTACCAGAGCCAGAATTCGTGAGATTGGCTCAAAATGGTTTAGAGTTTAGGCTTCGAAAAAAGTTTGACTCGACTGAGTTCAGAGATTTAGTGGAACTAACCTATAAAGTATCTAGGTATGAAGCATTACTAGAGGAAGAACAAGATCGAAGTCATGCATCATACAAGACGTATTATAGAGATCCTAATTATGAGATTGATACAGCAGAGATTGTAGGGAAAGAACCTGTAATCTGTGAAGCATTAATTCATAAAGACACAATAATTGACCAGCAGTTTAAAAACAAAGACCTTCATAGGAAATATTCTTTCAATTTAACAAAGGCAGATGACATTTTTGATCATCTGCTTACAGCCAACTTTCTGAAGTTACCAAAAAGAGTCAAAATTCTGTCTCCAGAGGAACTTAAAGGAAAAGTGTACTGTAAATGGCACAATTCTTGGTCTCACTCAACTAAAAATTGCATTGTTTTTCGAGACAAGATCCAAGAGCAAATTCGAAAGGGGAGTTTGAAATTCCTAGCTAAAGTAGAAAAGGCCATGGGGATTGACACTAATCCATTTCCAGAAATTAGAGAAGTGGCAGCCAATGTTATTTTGTCAGACTTCCAGAACTTATCTTTGAAAGAATTAGAAGAGGTCAATGTGCAAATGCATGTTGCCAGCCAGACTACTGTCAAGAAAGATGCTAGAAGTCTGTCAGCTATTGGACAAGGTTTTCCAGACCAGAGAGAAGACTCTGATGAAGAAGCGCTGGATGATGATTCTTTAGAGACAGCTGTCATGCAAAGGATGTGTCCCAAATACAGACTAAGCTACAAGTGGTTGAAAGGGCTTCCGATTGATGGCAAGCAGTATTATAAGGATGTGCAGAGGCATCCTAAACCAACTAGTGCTTATAACAAAAGGCCATATCCAACTGGTATTAGGCAACAACCATCAATGGCTAAGCCAACAACCACCAGAATGCACTCTAAGGGCAAGAGACCTCTACATGAATTCAGAACACCCAACTATTACAGAATAGAGGGCAATCGTCCTGAAAGGAGGTCTGAAATGGGCTCAGGTTATGGGATCAAAGCTAGAGATTAGCCCTCTAGATTAGCATCACGCAAGATCGAAAGTGGCCACCTTCATGGAAAGCCTGAATTAGGCCCAAAGCAGGGAGTCAAGGCTAAGAAGTGGCCTTCACAGCCAGCTTCAAAATTGGCTTCGAAGGAAGAAAGAAGCTGCTCGACAACTGAGCTAGTGAGTTCATGGGTACCTGGAGTCCCAGATTGGTTTGTCATGCAGAACAAACCTAGGGAAATGTCTACCCAAAGAAATGTTGTTGGAAACCAAGGTAGGATGGTCAAACCTCCTTTGGTAGCTCCAAATAATTGGGTGTTACTAAAGCATCCAAAAACAAAGGAACTGGATGTGGTTCCAGTGATCTCTAGATCCCAAAAGAGGACGATCCAACGAAGGTACACTCAGTACCAGATTGATCAGAAAGAAAGTGGAGAAAGCTCTTCATTGGTCCAGCCAAGGGGCCGAGCAGAGGGAGAAAAAAGTTTAAAGTTAGATCATAATCCAAAATCAACTCTTCAAGGCAAGAGGAGTTGCAACAGAGAGCAATTAGCCAAAGTTCATTCCGAATTGAAAGCCAAAGAGAGATCCAGTTTGGAAGGACTGGAAAAGGCTTTGATGGAAAGTGATAGTGAGATAGAGGAAGAAATTGGCCTAGGCCAAAAAAAAGAGATGGTTAAAGAAGAAATGTTTGAAGCCTTCATGGCTAAACAAACATTTTTGGTTGAAAAACCAGCAGAAACAGACCATTCGAAGGAAGTTACGATTACTGAAGTGCCAGAATGCAGCATGGAAGATGCTTCTGAAATAATTGAACAAGTTAGCCAAGAAGAAAAACAGGTACAGCCAGTTATCTAATTTGGCTCGTTTCCCCCAATATCAGTGAATATGGTACATATACTACCACAAGAATTCCAAGCTGAAGATGAGGACCAAGAAGGTCAAGAAATTGACCCAATTCCAATTTCCAGTGAAGACTCACAAGTGACTATGGTGCAAGATGAATCCGAAGTGGCCATACCAATGGAAACTGGAGATGAGAGTGAGGAAGATGTGAGTATTAACGTCTCATACCCTTTTGAGTATCCTACGACATCCATGCCACAACATGTCAAACCTTTGTATATCAAGGCCTTCTTCGATGGGATACAGATGAACAGTGTATTGGTGGATAATAGGGCGAAAGTAAACCTGCTTCCGAAATCTTCTTTGAAGAAACTAGGGAAAAGGAACCCCAAACTAATCCCAACCAGTACAACCATTGCTGGTTTCACTGGAGGCAAACAGATGGCTCAAGGCATTTTGCCCATCAACCTGAGTGTGGGAACCAGGGACTGTATGACTACATTCTTCGTTATTGACAGCAATGCTAAATACAATGCTCTACTTGGTAGGGATTGGATTCACACCAACAAGTGTGTGCCTTCCTCTCTACATCAGAAAATAATGATGGCCTTGGGCAGTGGAGAGACAGAGGAGATCAATGCAGATCCTCAACCCTTCATAGCTTGTGTAGATTTTGCAGAGACCAAATTGTATACTGAAGGAGTGGCACCACTTAATGTACTGATGAAACCTGATGGATCAGCCGAAGTGACGGCTAATGAGGAATTAGCACACCTGAAACACTTAGTTCAAGAAAGTGCTGATGAGGAGTTTGTCGCCAAAGATGACTGGTTGTAGGCAAAGAAATGACACACAAGAGGCCAGATCTTTGGCTTTAATTAAATTCTCAATATTGGACATAAAATCAATAGTCCAGAAGGTGCAAAGGCAAGAAAAAGAAGCCATGGTAATTGGCTATGAGCAGGAGCAACAACATATCATGATTTTGGCCTTAGGTAAATATTGTGCATTGGACATTGAAACAAAGGTCCAGGAGATACAAGAAAAAGAAGCCTCGTGGACAGACTTTGTCTATGAGGAGGAGGGAAAAGAGGTTGAATCAAAGAAACTGGAGATAGGACAAAGCAAGGAGATTGCTTTGAAGGTAAAAGAAATCAAAAAAGAAGCGTCAGTAAGTCCTCAGACACAGGACCCTTTGGAAGAAGTGAACTTGGGGGAATGTTCTATACAGCAGCCCACCTACATAAGTGCTTGGTTGAATGCTCTTGACAGGGACCAGTTGTTGATGGTCTTGAAGAGATATAAAGATTGTTTTACATAGTGTTATAATGAGCTACCATGATTGGATAGATCCTTAGTAGAACATAGGCTCCCTATGAGGCCTAATTTCAAGCCAAACAAGCAAAAACCAAGAAGGATGAGTCCTGAAGTAATTCAGAAGGTCAAGGAAGAAATCCTTAGGCTCCTTAAGGCAGGCTTTATTAGAACAGCTAGGTATGTTGAATGGCTATCCAATATTGTGCCTGTAGTCAAGAAGAATGGTAAAATGAGGGTATGCATTGATTTCAGAAATCTGAATCTAGCAACTCCAAAAGATGAGTATCCTATGCCCATAGTAGATTTATTGGTAGATAGTTCAGCAAGGCATCAAATTTTATCAATGATGGATGGGCACTTTGGTTATAACCAAATCTGCATTGCAGAAGAGGATATCCATAAGACAGCATTCAGATGTCCTGGGAACATTGGCACCTTCGAATGGGTTAAAATGTCATTTGGTCTGAAGAATGCTGGAGCTACATATCAAAGAGTTATGAACACTATCTTTCATGATCTCATTGGAGGATACTTAGAGTGCTACATTGATGATATTGTAGTAAAGTCCCGATCCATGGGGGAACATTTGTTTCACTTGGAGGTAGCTTTTGAAAGAATGAGAAAGTTCAAGTTGAAACTCAATCCTCTCAAATGTGCTTTTGGCGTATCAGCTGGAAACTTCTTGGGCTATGTAGTACACAAGAAGGGAATACAGATTGATCAAAATAAAGCCAAAGCCATCATTGAAGCCAGACCTCCATCAAGTAAGAAAAGTTCTTTGGGAAAACTAAAGTATTTTCTTCCTTATTAAGGTTGAAAGATGAAGAGGAATTTGTGTGGACAGTAGAGCATCAAACTGCTTTCGAAGGAATCAAAGCCTACTTGGCCAAACCCCCAGTGCTGATGCCACCAAAGGGTGATAAGCCCTTGAAGTTGTACATAGCTGTAGCAGAAGATTCACTGGGAGTTTTCTTAGCCCAAGACAATGAAGAAGGCAAAGAGCAAGTAGTTTACTACCTTAGTTGGTTTCTAAATTCTTGTGAATGTAAATATTCAGCAGTAGAGAAGCTGTGCCTTGTATTGTATTTTGTTGCAATGAAATTAAGATACTATCTTTTGCCTACAACGGTCTTGGTAATTGCAACCACAGATTTGGTTAAATATATGTTATCTAGACCCATATTGAGGGGAAGGATTGGAAAATGGATACTAACTTTATCAGAATTTCATTTAGAATATGTCCCCCAAAAGGCAGTAAAAGGACAAGTTTTAGCTAATTTTTTGGCAGACTATCCATGTCAAACAGAAAGCCAAGAGATAATGGAACTTGGTATGGCTAGTGTTGAACCATGGCAAATGTGGTTCGATGGATCAAAAGCCAATGGTTTAACTGGAATTGGTGTAGTAATTAAGTCACCACAAGGAGTAGAAACCACACATGGTTTCAGAGTGGATGAAATTACTTGTTCCAATAATCAAGCTGAATATGAAGCCTTAATAATGGGACTTAAAATACTTATTAGATTACAAGCTCATGCAATTGACATATTTGGAGATTCTCAATTGGTAGTTAACCAGGTGAAAGGGATTTTCAAATGTCAAAGCGTAAGCATGTTGCCATACTATGTTGTTGCATTACATCTGCTTTCTCAATTTCAGATAGCAAATGTAACTTATGTCCCAAGATTCTTGAATAATAAAGCTAATGATGTGGCTCATAAAGTTTTGAATTTCAAGAGAAGGGATAATACTCAAAGGGACTTAAGCCAAACAACATATCAAAAAGTAATACCACCTTTAAATAAAAGGAATGTGGTCCTGGAAGTCAATCATAATGACTTACAAGAACAAGATTGGAGGCATCCAGTAATGCAATATCTGGCTGGCCTATCTTTGAAAGTCAGTAGAAAAATTAAATTACAGTCTATGCAATGCGTAATGTATAGTAATGCTCTCTATAAAAGGGGGGGGGGGAGATGGGTTATTATTGGAATGTTTAGGTCCAAAGGAAGCATTGACAGCTATGGCTGAGGTTCATGAAGGCATCTGTGGTGCTCATCAGCCTGGTGTGAAGATGAGAGGCTGCTTCGAAGACATTCCTACTATTGGCCAACTATCCTTAAAGACTGCATAGAATATGCTAGAGGTTGTCAAGCATGCCAAAAGTATGGCACAATGAGGCACGTGCCCATAACTGACCTACATGCAGTTGTGAAGCCTTGGCCATTTAGAGGATGGGCCATGGATGTGATGGGGAAAATACGCCCACCCTCTTCGAAGCATCATTATTTCATCTTAGTGGCCACAGATTACTTCACTAAGTGGATCGAAGCTAAGCCATATAAGGCTATAGACCAGATCGAAGTGATTGGATTCATTAAAGAACTAATTCACAGATTTGGCATTCCACATACTATAACTGTTGATAATGGGACTGTATTTGATGGGAAAATGGTAAAGTCTTTTGTGGCAGAGTTTGGAATTAGCCTTGTTAATTCTACATGCCCATTATGCACAAGCCAATGGTCAAGCCAAATCATCCAATAAGTCTTTGAAAAAACGAATACATAAAGTTGTGGAAGACAATCCTAGGGATTGTCATAACTTGTTGTTGGATGTATTGTGGGCTTATAGGACTTCTCCAAGGTCAAGTACAGGAATCACTCCTTATGCCTTAGTATATAGGCATGATGCGGTGTTACCTGTAGAAATTAATGTTAAGTCCTTGAGGGTGAGATGCCAGGATCAGTTAGATTTTGAGCAATACCATCAGAGTATGTGCTTAGAATTAGAAAGTATAGATGGAGCTAGAATTCTGGCATTAAATAGCATTCTTTTCCAAAAGAAGAAAGCAGCCAAAAACTATAATAAGAAGGTCAAGTACATTAGCTTTGATGAAGGTGATTTGGTATGGAAGACAATACTCCCAATAGGGATTAAAAGCCACAAGTTTGGCAAATGGTCACCTAACTGGGAAGGACCATATCAAATTCATAGAGTCTTGCCTTCGGGAGCATATCATTTGAAAATTTTGAATGGATATATACATCCCAAGAGGATTAATGGCAGATATTTGAAGTCTTATTTTCCAACTATATGGGAAACACAAGGAATAGAATAAATGCTAAGTAAAAGAACGTGAAAACACTCAAATGATGAATAAGGATTTTATTTCATAATGAGTTAAGTACATGTAGCCATAGATTGGCCCAAAAGTTAGTACAGTGTTTCAGTTGTTCTTTTACAATAGATGCTCTATTTTTGAGAGATGAGAACAACTGAATGGCTGTGGTCATCTCTTGTTTTCGATCAGCTAGCTCTTGATTAGTGATCTGCAGCTTGGTGGCAGTTCGATCCAAAGCCTGATTGACTGCTGATAATTCTTCTTCAAGTTGAGCCTTCTTTTCCAACAGTTAAGCTTGAAATTGGGAGACAGAGGAATGTTGCTCTTTCAGCTCTGATACTTCAGCATGTATTTTAGAAACAAAAATCTAATCTCTCAACAATTTCTCCTCTGCAGCCTTGGCAGTATGACAGATGTTGACGTCAAAATCGATAGTGGCTGCTGCCTGAGATAAATGACTTGAAACAGTCATGCCAGATTGCTCAACAATCTTGCAGCACTGGAGAAAGCCATTTTTTCTATTATAGGCCTCTGTAAGGCTTCGAAAAGAATCCTCAAAAAGGATGTTAGCAGCTCCAGGCAGCTGTCCAAGTCTATTGGAGGCAAGGAAGTCTTACCACTGAAGGAAGAGCTCCCAAAATTTTTTAATAAAGAATCAGCTAGAATTAATGGCTCAGTCTCACTGCTAGCTGTTGAAGAGGTGAAAGGTATGTCAAAGAGACTAGCTAGCCTAGCTTCAAAGATATTCACCTCATCCATTGACATGGAAGGTGCAGAAAGAGCTCTAGTAGAAGGAAGAAATGACTGCATAGGAATAGGAGGAGAAGGTGGAGTATCCTTAACAGTTTCTATGGTTTTGGCCACCAGTAAATCGAGAGAGGAGGGACTGGAGCTAGACAGAGATGATGAGCAAGAAATTGGAGAGCTACCAGTGTCTTTTCTATGGAAATCAGTTATCGTTGGAGATAATGTATTAGCTGAAATTTTCTCAGGAGAAGAAGAGGCAGCAAGGCTTAAAGGGGGAGTAAATTGAGTGGAATTGAAAGATAAATGAGGGAAGTATGGAGTTAAGCCAAAAGAAAGAGATGCGGGAATACTTGGCCTGAAGAAAGGTATGAAAAATATAGGGCCAGGAAGTGGGAGTATTGTCTGAATGGGCTCTACATTTTGAGGTTGTTCAACTTTAGTCGAAACTGAAGGAGTCCTTATTGGGAGAATAAACAGATTAGTTATTGTTGCAAAAGAAGAAATACAAAGCGATGTCAAGCCTCAGTATTGAGAATTTGAGAAAGATGAATAGAAGTACGAAGGGACTTACTAGTTTCAGAAGTAGTGGCTATGATTGGAGAGCTGCAAAGAGCATAGTGTCCAGCAGTTTGTTGTTTTCTTGCAACTTCTTTTTGGAGTGCATCAGCGGCGGCAGCTTCATCCCTGAGCATTTGCTGTTGTTTCCTCTTCTCAGCCCTTTGAAATACAATAAGCTCTTTGGAATGCTCTGCTTGCACTGCTTTAGCAGATGCTTCGTAGATGGGATCTCCAGTGAAATCAGCAAGAGAGACAATCATCTTCTTCCTTCTTTTTAAGGGTGTCTCTTGCTCTTGTTCTATCTCTTCTTTCTGCTTCTTCTTCTTCTGCTGCGTAAACCCCAGGTGCCTCCTCTTCAGGATCAAGTAAAAGCTTTCTTTTCTTTTGTTGTTGATGTTTGCTCCTGAGAAGGTTTAAAGCTTGGACTTTTTGGGGAGAACCTCCATGTGAGGCACCCGCACCACCTACACCAAAAGAAGAACTAAAAGTAAGGCTAAGAGCATTATAAAGAAGAAGAAGAAAAAAGAAACAAGGGTACATACCTTTCTTTGAAGTAGCTCGAGTAACTCTAGGCGGAGTTGAGGTAGCAGGAATAGGCTTTGTAATGACGGGTGCAAGAACTGTAGTAGCAGGAGCAGTGGAAGAAGTAACAATTCCAGCCCCTTTCGATTTGGGTTGAGGTACGTCCTGTACCATTAATAGGTCTTGGGGAGGAATGGCCAAGAGTACCTCCATATTGGTCACTCACCAGTTTTGGCACCTTTTCAACATGTTGCTTTGAGGAATGAAAGGGAAGTACTCAAAGTCAATAAAGTCCTGGATGAATTTAGAAGTTGCTTCTTCTAATCTGGATCTTCGAACCTTTAAGTCCTTGCTGGTAAGACTTAAATTGGTCTGGCTACAGAGAGGTATTGGGACCCCTCGTGAGAGGCCAAATTGCCTAGCAAATCGAGCAAGGCAATAGGGCTCAGCAATGCATTTGTAACCTCTAAGGTTCATAGTCCCAATGAATAACTCTCTAGGGATCAGAATAGAGGCACATATGTTCTTAAGTTGGGGTGAAGAGCAGAACCTATCACTTAGAAATGTCTTCAACCAGGATGGGCCAATGTTGGTAGGTTCGAGGGACGGAAGCTGTGGAAAGAAAGACAAGCTGGGAGTTAGTGGAAGAAAGAAAAGTAAAAAGCGAAGGTGGATGGGTAGAGTGAATCATTGGCTAACCTCATGCCATGAGTAGTAGGGTGTGGCTCTAAAAACTTTAGGCATTTAGATTGAAACTCAGTAAAATATGCAAAAAGCCAAAGCTGAAGTATCCAAAATGGACCTCCTTGATTGGCATCCAAGGGTTTCTCACAAAAAAGCGAACAAGCTCTATATACATGACCTAAGACATATGGAGCTAAGGCCACCTTTCTTTGTAAGACAAGGGCTTTGGCAAGAGGGGCGAATTCAGGCATGATCCTCTGAGAAGAGGTGCAGAAAAGGAACTTGCAAAGCCAATATAATATAAAAGAAAAGAACTCCCTATCAGTCATAGGGCCCTCTCTTTTATTCTCAGCCTTGACAAAGTCACTATAAGATGAGTTAAGAAAGGGGAGGGAAAAAGGGGTATTGAGGTCAGGATAATCTGGACCAATAAGTGTTCCAGTAGGGGACAATCCTAATAGATGGCAGATATCAAAAACAGTAGGGGTCATCATCCCATATATGAATTGAAAGAAATTAAAAGCAGAATTCCAAAAGCAAAGGGCAACAGGTATTAAGAAAGGGTCCTCCGAAATGGTGAACCTGGATAATTAGAGGGCGTTGAAAAGGCAGAGCTCTTGAAGATCCAGAGTCCTATCAAGGACGACCTGATCATACCACTCTTGCCACTCTGATCTCACCGTGGGCCAGTAGGGATGGGGGCGGTTCATCCTCCAGCTTCCCCAATCAAGACCACCTTCGTAAAGGAGACAATGGTCCTCTAGACGTGGATATAGAGCTGGAAGCTGAGTAGGAATCTCCTTGAAGATGGGCCCAAGCACATACTCTTGCTGCTCATAACGACGGGGAATGAAGATGTGTCCGTCAATGACGTTTTTCTCACAGGCCTTGTACTTCTCACACTCTGCATCAATAATCCTTTTCAAGGTCACAGACGGACTCGTACGCTCCACAACCGGTATTTTCAAAGAAGGAGAAGCCATTGATAGAGAGTTTTCTCAGAAGACGAAGACGGGAAAGAGAGTAGAGGAAAAGGAAGGGCAGGAGAGATGAAGGGTTTAGGTGAATTCAAAGCACGAAATAAAAGGGTTTTAAAACTTTTGTGTCTTAAAAAATATACCCAGTCGTGTTGCACGGACGGAATTCACAAAGAAGTACTAAAGTTACGGATGCGAAAAGTTTCTTTCTATATTGATAATTATGGAGGGAAACACATCTTAAATATTGATGTCAGCTTCAAAATAAGATATTTGGCTTCGAAGCCAAATTTTGGCGCCAAAATGAAATGACAAATGGCTTCGATTGTAGGAAGCCGACTTCGAAGCACATTCCACGCCTCACGCTGAAAAAGTGCTTAGGTATTTTACTTCAAAAGGATTAAGGACCTGTTTGTAGGTTTCTAATTGAGAGTAAAATCCTTCGAAGCAAAAATTGAAACACTCACTACAAGAAAAAGCATTTTTGCCGACCACTTTTAGCTACCAAAACTAATTTAGTCGCCAAAAGTCACGGAAGTGGCTACCAAAAATAATATTAGTCGGCAAAAGTCAAATTTTTAGCTACTAATTTTTTTTAGTAGGGGAATGTTGATTATTGGCTACTAAAAAAAATTTAGTAGCTAAAGATATTACAATTGGCGACTAAAACAATTTTTAGTAGCTAAACATATGACAATTGGCGACTAAATAAAAATTTAGTAGCCGTAGAGGTACCTTTCGGCTACTAAATTGTTTGGTAGCCGAATGAAAATAAAAAAATTAAATTTTAATCTTTGCCGACCAAAATTTTGGTCGCCAAATGTTAAGTTTCGGCGACAAAATGAGTTTTAGTCGCCAAAGACCTACTTTTGGCTACTAAATATTTTGGTAGCCGAATGAAAATAAAAAAAATTAAATTTTAATCTTTGCCGACCAAAATTTTGGTCGCCAAATGTTAAGTTTCGGCGACAAAATGAGTTTTAATCGCCAAAGACCTACTTTTGGCTACTAAATATTTTGGTAGCCGAATGAAAATAAAAAAATTAATTTTTAATCTTTCCCGACCAAAATTTTGGTCGCCAAATGTTAAGTTTCAGCGACAAAATTCCTTTTAGTCGCCAAAGGCCTACTTTTGGCTACCAAATTTTTTGGTAGCCGAATGAAAATAAAAAAATTATTTTTTAATCTTTGCCGACCAAAATTTTGGTCGCCGAATGTTAAGTTTCGGCGACAAAATGAGTTTTAGTCGCCAATGACCTACTTTTGGCTACTACATTTTTTGGTAGCCGAATGAAAATAAAAAAATTAACAAAATAGTTATTTTATTTTATTAATAACAATACCATTAGTCTCCACTTGAAAATTTGACTAAACAAAATAGTTATTTTATTTTATTTTATTTTATTTTATTTTATTTTATTTTTATTTTTATTTTTATTTTTATTTTTATTTTTATTTTTATTTTTATTTTTAGGTTGTACACCCACCATCCAAAATTATTAATATCTTATTTTATTTTTTATTATCTAAAAATATTAATTTTTTTAAAAAATTAATTATTAAAATAATATGAATTTCTTATTTTGTCCTTTTTTTAAATCCATTAATAATACAAACAGAACAATTATGACAATTGATATTTCTAAAAAAATATGCTATCAAAAGGTAATTTTAAAAAATTAATATTTTTAAAATGTAATAATTGTATTATAAAAAGAAATTAAATTCTGAAAATAGACTATTATTTTTAATAATTGTAATAATTGGGCCCTCACGCGAAAGGTATGCTAAAATGGGCAACTTGTTATTGGCTGTTTGTCGATAGTTTTACATTGCAAAAATTTAAAGGCATAGTTACAGGTCAGTCTGATGAATTTAATTTTTAATAATAAATTTATTATTTTTAAAAAGTACAATTAAACTATTTATACTTTTTACATCATCATATTTCAATAACACTAATAAATTAAGAATAAATCAAAATTCACAAATAAAAGACAAAATATCCCAATTATTTATCATTTTAATAAATTTTTCAATATTATTACCAGTACTAATGAAATAATCATTTTACAGACACAAAACATATATTTAAAAAGTTTAAAAAAAAAATTCATTATCAAAACGAGGGCTAAGTGTGTAAAAAAAATTCACAATTGACTTATGAGTAAATAAATCTGATTTGTAAGACTTATTTTTAAATTTATACTTTCTAAATATTTCTAAATTTTGTAATTTTTTTTTTACAAACTGAGTCATAAAACTCCAATAAAGTAAAAAGTATAAACAATAAATAAAATTAAAAAATATTAATTTAACAAGCCTGATCTATTTTTCACATCTCTAAAAAAATTAGCAACAAATATTTTCACAAAATTTTTATCTTAATTTGAAATTCCCTCTCAAATTGGGATTCTCCCCAAAATTTTGCCTAACCCTTCTCCGTTTCTCATCTCACTCTCACACACAACTCCTTCTCATTCCTCACTATAAGAAAAGTGGGTATATGAGACGAAACTATTTGCGACGGCACACTTGCTCGCTCATCACTTTGTCTCTTTGTCGCTCATCACTCTGTCTCTTTCTCTGTCTCTCTATCTCTTTTCTCTATTCGTCTCTCACTCATATCTCTCTCTCACCACCCATCTTCTCTACCACATTTACCACTACTGCAAATGCCATTCAACTACCACCACTCTTCTCTTTCTCTCTTTTACTCATCACTCTTCTTTCTCTGTCTGTTTGTCTATCTGTCTATGTGTCTTTCGTTCATCTTTCTTCTCTCTATCTCTCTTATTTGTCTTCTTTCTATGTCTCTCTTGCTCATCTCTCTTCTCTCTATCTCGCTCATCTCTTTTCTCTCTCTGTCTCTCTCGTTCATCTCTCTTTTCTCTCTCTCTGTCTCTCTCACTCATCTCTCTTCTCTCTATCTCTCTATTTTTCTATTCTCTCTCTCGTTCATCTCTTTTCGCTCTCTTTCTATATATATCTCTCTCTCATCTCTTGTTTCTCTCTATTTTTCTATATGTCTCTCTCTATCTCTTTCTCTCTCTGTCTCTCTGTCTCTCTCTCTTTATATATATCTCTTTCTCTCTTTATCTCTCTCTCACTTATCACTCTTCTCTCTTTCTTTCTCTCTCTGTGTCTGTTTGTTTCTCTCACTCTTCTCTCTCTCTCTCTCTCACTTATCACTCTTCTCTCTTTCTTTCTCTCTCTGTGTCTATTTTTTATTTTTCATTGACTACAGAAAATTAATTTTTATGTTAGTGGAAATATTTTTCATTAAAATATATATTACCCCTATTTCTACAAAATAAAAAATAATAATATTTTTTTTCACTAAAATAAAAATGAAACAAATAAATTTTCAATCTTAATAACTAAAAAAAAATTAAAAAAAATTCATTAACCACAAAAAAATATATATTTTAACAAAAAATAAATAAATTTAATTATTTTTTTATTTTTATTTTAATTTTTCAGTCCCGCCCTTTTATTTTTTTTCATTCCCGCTCCCCCTTTTATTTTTTTCCCATTCCCCCCCTCCCCCCAAAAAAAAACCCTAATCTCACCCAGTCTGTCTCTCGCTCTCTCTCTAGTCTGAGCTCGTGAAACCCTCTCACCGATCTCTTCCTCGCCCTCTCACATGCACCCGAGCAATGCTGGAAACCCTCTCTCTCTGTTCGAATCGCACCACCGGAAGCCCTCTCTCTTCGTTCGAATCGCACCACCGAAGGCCCTCTTCTCCGTTCGTTTTGCTTCACTGATGTGGCACCGCCGAAAGCACTCTTCTCCATCCATTTCGCACCAGGTATCTTCTTTTCTATATATATATATATATGTGTACACTCTTTGTGAATAAAGATTTGTATACGATTTCCCTCAATTTTTTTGTGATTTCCAATTGGATAAATTGTTGAATACGATTTGTTCCTACTCTGTTTTGAGGTTGTTGTATGCTGGTATGCTCTGATTTGAGGTTGTGGTTTGATTGAGTAGCTGCTGTGAGGCTTGGTGGTTATCTCTGTTGTTGTTGGTGTTATTTGGTTTTATGTAGAAAATGGGAATGCAACTGGTTGGTCTCCATATGCCAAGTTTGGCAAAGGATTTACAAATACTTGATCAGTTATAACAATCAGAATGTATCTGCATCAGTCATAAATAAGTTCAGCTTGAGATTTTACGTAATGCAGAAAACATTCCCAAACAAATGGAGCATTATTGGAGGGGCAAAAAAGGAGAAGAAGAAAGGTCAGCCTTGACAATTATCAGTACTATATTACTTTTTAATGATTCAATCACAACAAGAATCAGCAGATTTTGCTTTCATTCTTACGTGAGGAGCATTTAAAATTCCTTAGGTGCTTCTTATGTGAAGAAAATTATTAGAATCAGACCAAATTACTAGTTAAAGCAACATTAGAATATAAGCTATTCTACCTTTTTGATAATTACTGGAGAATTACCTATTGGTTCAATTTTAGAAACCAGTCCCTTTTCTTTGGGTTAATATTTCCTTATAATTTTTTCATTCTCAGCCACAGATGCACCTTACAGCAAGTGGCAGTGCCAGATCATGTATTATTGGTATAAGAAGGTTAAAGCCATGCCAGGTTCTGATATGGGAGGATTCACTAGGGTTTTGCATTCAGGAAATCCAGACAATTTGATGGAGGAGATTCCAACTTTTGTGGTTGACCCTTTTCCAGACGGGCTGGACTGGGTAAGAGTCTTTTTTTTGTCAGTACTTAGGACTTGCTATTCTACATTCTGTAGTTTTTTTAGTAACTGTTATTACTTTTTTTAGATGTGGTTTGAATTTTATAAGTTCAAAATGAAATGAGCCCGATTTTAAATGCTTCCAGTGAGTTTTTGTTTATATGGAGATGATGTTATTGCTTTTTAGTGGTCTTATATGGTGTTTTTGGTTAACGGAAATACTAGGTTGTGGTACCTAGAATCTCAAACTAATTTAGATTGGGCCTTTTCCTGTGTTCTCTTTTTCTCATCCACAACCTCATAACTAAAAATATTTCTTTGGGATATAGTTTTTATTGAAACTCAAAAGCACTTTTAATAACTCTGTAATTTAAAGATTTTAAGGGATATACCAATTGAATTCTAGATTGAAATTTGAGAGATCTCACACTTCTTGAAATGATTAGCTATAAAAGATCTCTAACTCTTTCACTCAAATGGGTGTCCAACCAAACTGAATAGGACATACAATTTTATAAATTTTGTCCATCCAGCAAACAATATTTGATTTGCAGATCCATAATGGGGGGTAAGGTTGTATATCCAGACCCTACTTTAGTGGGAGTTTTGTACACTGGGTTCATCCATAATGTGAGATCATCCAGCATCACATTTGAATTACTTTATATATATATATATATATATATTTACAAATAGCATTATGAATGTTTTTAAGCCCAGATCTGTGCTTAATCTTTTCATGTGTGTGTTATTCTTGGGTATTATAGAATAATTTCATATTATCTGATTTTCAATTTTTCTTGTTGCTGGTGTTATGTTAACTATGTTCAGTATTTCACCATGACTCAAACCAAATAATGCTAAGTTATAAATTTGAATGCACTTTTAATTTCATGTGCACTTTTTATTACATATATTAACATTAACAACCCAATGAGTAATGGTTACCAGTTTTCAATAATATTTGTGCTCGACAGTAAATATGTAATAAAAAATTGAAAAAATATATGAACCTAGTTACAACAAATGTTGGCCAACAACAATTCCCCCAAAAATCATTCTAAGAGTAAATATTCTACAAGAAAATTATTTTTATAGATTGTCTTTTTTTTTTTTCGTAGGAGTTTGATTTGTAGTTTTTTTGGATAATTCCCAGATTCTGTTACCACACCCGCCTCTCCATTGCCGGAAACTGCCGTACGTACCTTGTCGAGGTTGAGAAGTCGCCCAAGCCCGTCGCTTCTTGCACTATGCCCACTCTTCCAGGTTTTCATTTATTTTTTTACGGATTAGTAATGCCATTTGCTTCATTCATCTGGGTTTTAGTATTTTGTTGGGTTCATTATCTATGGTCTATTATTATTTAGAAAATTTAGATCATAAACTCTGAATTTGGATCATTGGTTTAGGTGATTGTTTGTTTGATATGTGGATTGTTAAATTTTTTGCCCACCAAGTGTTTGATTCTATGCTCAAGTGACAAATTTATCAGAAACAATTGGAACATGGAGTGTTTGAATCTGTTTCAATCTGCTTTCACAATTGAACATGGTCACCAATATATGTACACCATTGTAACTCTGTTACAGAGTATTGTGATTTTATTGAGAGATAGACATTAATAGCAAATCAAACCACTGCATAATTAGCCAAGCCCCATGGAACATGGTCATCAAAAATTTGGATATAATCTCACCATTGTGTTTGTTTGTATGCATTTATTGATGAGATATGTTGTGGTTAAATTCTCATTCGTTGATGAATCCCCATATATTTTATTCATATTTAGTTAGAACTAGGTGGATTGAAGACAATTTTATGCTCTAACTCACTCAGATTCTTGTACTTATTTGAATGTGTTGGTTAGTTTAATCATATGAAAATAAGTCAATTTTGGGCATTCTGCATATTGAAGACCCATTTCTACTACTTGGTCTAAACTTGAGCACATCGAATTCAACAAGCTGCTGTGAGAGCTCGACTGAGTCCATTTCAGACAATTTTAATAATTTAAATTATTTATTATGCAAGGCTCATTGACTACTATTAAAAAAAATTACGTTAATCGAATATTTGTAGTAATATGGTCAAATGATATATATTTTTTAGTTATGCGTTAATGATTTTGACTGCTAAGTTATGCTTGAGAAAATACCAAATTTTGTTGCATCTTAGATTAATGATTGATAGTTGTGGATTTACTTATAGATCACTTAATGATTTTTAGCCTCCTACTATATTTGATTTTTAGCTTCCTACTATATTTGAAGGTGCGATTATTACAATGTTTTATAAGACGTGGGCAATGGGTGTATTGGAAAATGTTCTTGCATCTTTCCATTCCATTTCTTGATTTTCTGATTGCATTACTACATTTGCTATATTTTGCAGTTGGTGTCTTCAGAAAGAAAGGTACCAAACTATATGAAGCAAGCTTGAAGGATGAGAAGCGTTTACATCAATGGCTTCATTGTTAAATTAAGCAAGTGTTTTAGTAAATAAATTTAATTTTCCCATCATGTTTACACTTTCAAAATATTCTGTAAATGACATTTGATGTAGAATTTTCCCATCTTGTGTTTGTATGGAATTATTATTTTGGGTTGGATAATTCAGATTTGTATAGAATTTGATGTTAAAAGATCAAATTTTTGTATTGTTGAAACGAAATAAAAATAGATATATGTATTATTTTGTTTAAATACAGGGTGCAGGTTGTACGAAATAAGTACAGGTTGTGAAGAAATTAATTATAATAAAAAAAAAACTAAATAAAGTTTTTGGCAATTAAATGTTTAGTAGCGAAAAAAAAAAAGAAGTGAATTTGTTAGTGACTAACCAATTGGTAGCCAAAAAGGAAATCAATATTTTTAGTGACTAAATATTTGGTAGCCATAAAGAATCCAAAGATTTTTGGTGACTAAAAATTTAGTAGATAAAAATAAATGAAGACTTTCGGCTACTAAATGGTTAGTAGCCAAAAGTTTAATAAAATTAACAATTCAATATTTTTGGCGACTAAATTCTTTAGTCCCTAAATGTAGTAATGTTGTGATTAAAACTTATTCCCGACAAAAAGTTTTAGTCGCTGAAAATTTAATTTATTTTATTTAAACACTTTTGGCGACTAAATATTTAGTCGCCAAAACATACCCTTTCCCGACTACTCAGAGTTTGGTAGCCGAATGTTCACTTTTGGCGACTAATATTTTAGTCGCCAAAAGATAACCTTTGCCGACTAACCAAAGTTTAGTAGCCAAAACATTCACTTTCAGCGACCAAAAATAGTTTAGTCGCCAATACTATCGCCGACAAGGTATAGGCGACTAGTTTGGCGACAAAATATTTTAGTCGCTAATTGTTTCGGCGACCAAAAATGGGGCTTTTGGCGACCAATATTTTGGTCGCCAAAAGTGGCATTTCCTGTAGTGACTTTTCGGTTAGAAATTGTTGTTCTAAGTGTCAAACCAATAATTGGTTTGATAGTATACATAAGAAATCACTTTTTTCGAATAAAATAGTGTAAGAGAGGGTTCCATATTTAGTCTGTTTGTTTGAAAGAAAATTAGTTGATTCGAAATTATTTGATTGTATTAACCATATGTTGGGAAATTGAATATGATCGAACCAAGTTTCGAAGGGTAAGGTTGGTTAATTCGAAGCCGATGGGTGAAGATTTATGTTAGCCCTAGGGTCGGTATGAAAGGCAAAAATTGCTTTCTCAAGAGAATAGACTTCACACTTTAGAAGAATTTGAGTCGAGATGGAGTTAAAGCACAGTTCATAATTTGAGTGCTAAATTAGAATTTAACAAATGAAATTCGGAAAGCTTAGTTTTATTGATAAATGTTGTTGATACTAGAGTTCATTTGATTACATTCTCGATTTCGTAGAAATACGGAATGGACAGAGTTACAAGGTCATGAAATTTAGTCCAGCAAAATTCAATAAACGAAAATTTTTTTCCTACTCTATCTTCTATCTTGTCCAAGTTTGGCTTGTCTAATTGGTAAGCCCTTAATTGAGAAGTGAGTTGTTGGGCTTTCACTTCGAATTCTATTTGTTTTAAGGCTTTACCTGTGGCGTCCATTTCCTCATCTTCATGCACTTCGTTCATAACAGCATCCTCCCTATACTCAGAATCCTAACTCTTTAAGGCTTCATATTTATCAAGAAAGTTCTCTGCCTCATACTGAACCTAGATTCGAGTAGAAATGGCCTTATCCAGAACTTCACTGGTAATGGAAGCATGGAAGTGCCAGTTAAGCAAAGGAGGAAGTTGGTCTAAAAAGGTATAAAGCTCCATTTGGGCCACAGGGTTAAGGAGATGGCTTCGAGACATAATGTCACAAGCCCATAGAAAGTTTTGGTGCGGAATATCATTTTGAAGGACCTCGAAGAATAAATGAGAAAATGCAGTAAGCAATATCTGAGCCCTGAATTGCTGATAAGGAGTTGGAGGCACCGGGGCCCTGTAAGGGGGAAATGATCGGCCCTCAGAGAGAGTGAGCTTCAACTCATTAATCCAATTTGGGTTAGAAGGCAGATGAAGAGTAGTCGGAGGTTCCCTGGGTGAGTCCAGAAATTCAGGCCTGGTCACACATTCTAGCCAACTAGAGGGATAAAGTTTTTTCTTTTTGGCTAAAAGCGCAGGACTAATCCCTAGAGTTTTAGCGGGATGTGGGACACTTCGAACCATCTGAGATGGCAAGGTAGAAGTATACCATGATGTAAGTAGGTTGTCTTCAAGACTGCGTTTACGATTAATAGGAACATATGGATATACTACTGAACTGCGTTTGGAATGAGGAATGTCAAGAGGGTCATCGAATTCAGGGAAACGATAATGAATGCGTTCCCTTGTCTGAGGTTGAGCAGTGATAGACCAAGTTCCCCAGCCAGAAGCCGTAAAAAAAGAAGAAGCAGCAGTAGCTTCGTCCCACGCGGATATTTTTGTTCTAGAAGAAAAGCTTCCGATATCCATGATTGCAAATTTGTGTTCTAAAGAATCGTAAGCAATAGGTTCTTGGTTCGAAGGTCGGTGATTTGCGAAAGCTTCCATAACTTTTATAAATGGAGGTGGATAAAGGTGGCTAATCAATGCATGAAGGTTCTTTCGAGGACGAACAGCGTCATCAAATAACTCTTCGTATGCTTGATCAATGTAAGAAAAGATTGGTTTGGCCACAAAAGATGTATCAGTCTTTTCGAATACTGAGGTAGTGGGAGTGTTCAAGGGTTAGAAGAGAATTTAATGCAAATTATGAATGACAGTTGCATTTCTGAGAAATGCAAACGCCCATGCACGTTCTAGGATGTGGATAAAATACCTTGCTCCACTAATATCACCAAGTATTAGGTATATTAGTGCGGGGGGTAATGTTGGCTACATATTTTGTACAAGCCAATCACAGTTCAACACGCGGCAGAATGAGGGCAGTATGGGAAGACAATTCAAATCTTCAATCATAATCACACACATGGCAGTCAGCATTGGTTTATTATAGATCTACGAAACACTGAATCAGCAAAGAGATGCAAGATGACGTGGCCTTAACGGTTAATTACATATTTAAATTCAAAATCAGGAGGGAAGCCTAACTGCATATGACATAGTGGAGCTAATTGCAAGGAAGCATAATCAGTGATCATGGAGGGATGGTTCGACGGTTAGAAGTCCATTTCGACGGTTGTCATTAAGAAGTATAAATAGCAGAGAAGGCCTCCGAAAACGCCCCCAGACTCATATCCAAAAAACCAATTTTATTCTACTTTATTTCCTTTCCAGTTTTTACATTTCTTGTTCTTTATATTTCTATATTTCAATTACTGCACTGCACTTCGTTCGTAGGAGTAGTTTCAAGTAGTTTGCTGCTGTAAACCTCTACGAGACTGATTTGGATCTTTGTAAGTCTTTCATTTATTTAATGAAATTATACAATTGTTCTTCATTTAATTATTGTTTGTTTAATTCTCCTAAACAAAGCCACCAGTAAAAGTCCTCTTCATTGAGGCTGAAAGAGCTAAAACACAATCGTCTGATAATTGGTTGGCAATTAATATTCTGTAAGGACTGATTGATCCTTGCTGGCACGCTCACAATTACAATAGAAACTTTCAAAAGCCAAAAAATCCAACAATCACTAATCCCCTAAATTACTCCACACAATCCCCCACAAAAAATTAAAAATAACACCATACCATAACCAACTCACCACAACATCAAGAAAAAATCAAAACCAAACTCACACCCAAGGATAAATAAGTAAACTCCAAAACTCCCAAATTAAACCAAAACAACATACCATAAATAAATGGACTAATTGGTTTAGAAGAAAACATCCAAAACTAAATGAAGCAACATTTTCTGAAATGGAATTTTTGAATAATTTTCCAAATAAAAATATATAAAAAATAAAAAATTAATTTAAAAAAAAACTGAATTCCAATATTTATTAGAAGCACAATGCATAACCATCAGAGAGTTGTATACATTCTCTCCTTGTTCAAATAAACAACGAATGAAACATTCCACATTAGAAACCCACACCAAATGAGTAACACCACTAATCTCCTAAATCACTCCACACAATCCCCCACAAAAAAATTGAAAATAACACCATACCATAATCAACTCACCACAACATCAAGAAAAAATCAAAACCAAAATCACATCCAAAGGTAAATAAGTAAACTCCAAAACTCCCAAAATAAACCAAAACAACATACCATAAATAAAAGGACTAATTAGTTTAGAAGAAAATATCCAAAACTAAATGAAGCAACATTTCTGAAATAGATTTTTTGAATAATTTTTCCAACTAAGAATATATAAAAAATAAAAAATTAATTTTTAAAAAACTGAATTCCAATATTTATTGGAAACACAGCGCATAACCATGTATGCATTCTCTCCTCGTTCACAGAGCTCTCTGTCTAATTGTTGCATGTCCAACAAGCCAGTCAGACTCTAAGCCCGCCTCAACTCTCTCTCTCTCTCAAATAGAAAAGCCCCACGACCCCCAATGTATTGGGATTGGTCAACTTTTTACTTTTTGTTTTTTGTTTTTTTTTTTCCTCCTATCACTTACTGACATGTGTCTATGGGGGTTGTGGTGTTTATGGGGATTATGAGGGTCAAGAAAAAATGGGGATGGGATGATCCATGATGCTTCTTACTTTGGTTCAGCTTATGGAACTGGTTATAGTTTTGTTTATTTTAGGAAATTGTGCCAGATTGTTTAATCAGCTTCTGTTGACATCTTTTGAGTCAAAAATAGTTTAAATAAGCTAAACAAAATTTATTATTTAAAAGTTGGGGGAGAGATGCTTTTAGCTTTAGCTTTTTCTTTTTGATTTTCAATTTTCCACTTACCAAAAATTGCACCGAATAGGCTCATGTATGTCCACAGCGAACTGGATTGATCAGATTTCATGTGATGGAGTATAAGATTTTTTTAAGAGTTTAGTTCAATTTTGAGATCATCTAAATATCTTATTATTGTTATGTTGTGTTATGTTTTAATGGATTAACACCGAGCTTGATGCTTTCAGATGGAATTTGTCGAGGAACTAATTAAACAAGCAGGAGTGGTGACCGTGCCAGGGTTTGGTTTTTTCCATAGAAATTTGTATTTGGAGAAATTTCCTCCAGTTGATTATAGTTATCAGGAGAGATATATCAGTTTGCTTTCTACAAAAGCGATTTGGCTGCTGCTGCACAAAAAATTGGCAAGCTTATGGATTCTTCAAGGCTTCTCAAACTATTTAAATTTGAGAGAATGGCTATTAAAATCTGATTTTTGTATGAAAGATGCACTGAGAAGGCAAATGAGAATTGTTGAGATGTCATGTACGTCATTGAATTTGGATGCATAAACATTGTTATTGTTGAGAAACATATTTAAGTCTGTCAAAAATTGAGGAAACAATGGGGGCTTACAAAAGAACATTTTTAGGCCTCGTTTGGCAACATATTTGAAGCCAAAGGCAGCTTATTAACCTTTTATGGGGCGTGAGCCCAAAAATCTGAACGAGGCCTTTTCACATATTTTTACATCATTAAAAAAAATTAAAAAGAAATTGAAACATTTGTTTTTCATGCTTTTTTTGACGCAATAGTACTAATTAATTTTTTTTATTTTAGCTTTTTAACGTATTATTTTCAATTGGTATTATAGCAACTAACTTGAGTGTCGGAGTACTTCCAGTCACTTGCTAGCTGGGCACTAGCCGTATTTTCTTTTGTAGATATTGAATACATGGTGGCTGGGATGTTCTCCTGCATTGTATTATCTTCGTCAACAAGACATGTTTTTCATTTACATAACCATTCTATGGTTTCCCATATGAATTCCGTACATTATTCTATAAGATAAAATGAACTTCATGCGTAATATTCGAATTAAATTGGTAACAATGTTGTTTTGTTATTGGAAATTTCAAGAATTTGTGCCATTACTTTTTGTAGGAGAACTAGTCCTTAACATCATAGCCTCATTATCATTACTATGGTCTATAGCTTCATGCATTGTTTTTTCCAATCTTTTGTCATGCATGCAGATTGATTTTGGTGGTATGTGAATCTTGAATTTGCAGAGAGAAAATAAAAATTAGCTTATGTTTTATTTCTCTTTTGCTTTACTTTTTATGTTCTTTCTACAAATCTAAAATCTTAACACAACCTTATCAAATATTATTTGGAAGACTTTTATCTCGACAATAATGTTAATGACACTAACAAATCCAAATGGCCATTAAGTCCCAATCAACGTTCAATTTAGATTAGTTTGAGACTCAATAATAGTACATTTGTAACGCCCTCAAAATAAGACTTAATCCAACCATATAACAAATCCATGAAACATAATAGAAATATCATCTTTTCATTTATCAGAGTTTGTATTACAATAGATATTACATGCTAGCAACAAAATGAATGCCCTACGAGCTTACAGCTTTCCAAGTCATCACTTGGTTACAACAAAAGGAGCCCTAGCTCTACACATAGAAAGCCCTAGGCTTGAATATACATTTAACATCAAAACAAATAACAAAAGGGAGTCTTCAAGTCCAAAACCTCCCAAGCTAAGATCTTGGAGGCGGCATATCACCTGTACCTGAAAAATGGTGTCCCAAGTAGGGTGAGCCAAAGACCAGTAGAGATATGCTAGACAACATATGAGAATTAACTAAGACATTAGCATCCGATAAATGTTTAACACTTGAAAACCAAGTTACACTCTTTCCATAACCAACAACATTGACATCCATATTTCAATCCACTTCCATTTATTTATCCAAATCAATTTATTAACATGGTTCATTTTTATCCAAACAATTCAAAATGAGACTACAACTCATATCATCAACACTTCAACCATCAACATCATTCAGATGTATATAAGATTTCAGGACTTTCACCCCGAACACTTCGGCCAACTTAATTATCAATAGAGTCCATCCCCTTTCTCCTCCCAAACAAGGATACATATGCAATGTATTTAAACACGTTGTCACATACAATGACCAATTAAATCACATATTCAATGCATTAATCCAATTGTCATATTCAATGACATAATCCAATTGATTAGTTTCAATTTACCTAATCATCATGCAGTTTCTACAGTAATCATGTCTATCCTCCACCAATAGCTCAAAGTAGTTATTTCTAAACAGATAAATAAATCTATCAAACAGATAATTTATTGACTTTTCCATAGGTGAGTGATTTATCAACTCAACTACACCGTTTAATCACATATTTCCCCAATTTCATTATTCCCAAGCCAATTTCATATTTCCACATTGATTTCATTACTTAGACAAATAATTTATATAATGCAAATTAGGGCATTCTCCCTCTTTTCTCAAATTTTGCCCCCAAGGCCAAATTTCACCCATATTACACAAACAACCCCCTTTTCAAGACCTCACACACACGTATATGGCACCCAACAATAGGAACCCCTCTTTTATAATTTCAACTTGAACCCTAACTTCACCCAAAATTCCAAAATCACACCATTTATACAAAATGACTAACATCTATGTTAAAACCCATATAGGAGAGTAGAATATCCCTACCTCAAGAAGAGAAGACGAACCAAGCAAGAGATTAGCTCAAAAGATGACGAAACCAACATCTACTCGGATAAAAATAGAGATCTTCAAGAGCTCAAACTTTTTATCAAAGGAAGGAGGGTGAAAAGATCACTAGATCTAGGTCAAAATGTAGAGAGAGAGTATTTTAGAGAGAGAAGCTCTCAACTTAGGATTTTGGAAATTTTTAGAGACAGAAAGGATAGAAAAAGTGATTTAAAAAGTCGCTTTTGTGATCTGATATACGTACAGTCCGCTCTAGCGGAGAGTTTGACGCTCGAGCGTAAGACACATAAATTTGACCCGCTCGAGCACCAAGACACAATAGCAAGGCACTACCCACTCGAGCGTAGAATACACTCGTCTAGTATTTTACAGACTTTAGACAGTCGCTCGAGCGCCATAGGGGTCGCTTGAGCTCAGACTCGCTCGAGCATAAAAAACACTTTTGTAGTATTCTTGCAAATGCACAAAGTATTGAAAGATTGCAAACCCCGCTCGAGCGCAAGAAGAACCGCTCGAGCGGAAGACCAAAATTCTGGGCAACAAGGTTCTAGACCAATTAGCGACCAACCTATTCTAAACACACCCAAGACATTCCAAAATTCAAATTCAAAGAGTAAGAGGTGGAAAAGACATAAATAACAACATTAAACCACAAGACCCGAGTTCAGAATACCATAGAGCTGGGTTAAAATCCAGGGTCGCTATAACCTCCCCCCTTAAAGAATTTCGTCCCCGAAATTACAAATTAAGTTCAAAATCAACGTTTGGTCATTCCCAACCATGTTATTCTTACAAATCCAATACCATGACCCATCCTCCGGTCATTCATTTTCACCAACTCGATACACGAGCCCCATATTGAAACGAAATTCACAATTTCCAAAACATTAACAATGTTTAATCAAAATTCAAATTTTCAAGAAGTGTACATGGCATATACAATGCTCCCAAGGTAACACAATACACGTGATATTCCATATTCCCAAACATATGCAATGTTTACAATAAACTCATGTTTCCAAGATGCCCATAACATATACAATGTTCTCATAATTTAAACATATACAATGTTCATACTTTTCTTTAACAACAATTATAATCTGAATACAAAGTTATACATTAGCAAACAAGTCCGAATACTTCTCTCGGACTTCCATTTCACATTCCCAAGTCGCTTTCTCAACTCCGTGATGTTTCCACAACACCTTGACCAAGGGAATCGTCTTGCCTCGCAAGACTTGGTCCCGTCTATCCAAGACCCTCACCAGTCTCTCCTCATACGAAGCATCCTTATCTACTTCTAAGTCGGTCCAATCCAACACATGTGATGGATCTGGCTCATATTTCCGAAGCATACTAACATGAAACACATCATGTACTCTGGACAGTTGCGACAGTAATGCCAAACGGTAGGCAACCTCCCCAACCCGCTTAAGGATCTCAAAAGGGCCAATAAACCGAGAGGACAACTTCCCACTCTTCCCAAACCTCATCAAACCCCGTCTAGGTGATATTTTTAAAAAGACGTAATCTCCCACCTCAAATGACAACGACCTTCTCCTACGGTCGGCATAACTCTTTTAGCGACTCTGGGCTGTAACCAACCTCTTACGGATAAGTGCCACTTTCTTCGTTGTTTCCCGAACCAATTTTGGACCTAACAAAGGTGCATCACCCACCTCATCCCAACACACTGGAGATTTACATGGTCGGCCATACAAGGCCTCAAATGGTGCCATACCAATAATCGATTGGAAATTGTTATTGTATGCAAACTCCACTAAGAGTAAGTGTCTCTCCCATGACCCCTTAAAGTCAAGGACACAGCCTCGAAACATATCGTCAAGTAATTGAATAATACGCTCAGACTGCCCGTCAGTACTGGGTAGTAAAATGCGGGTCTCTATCTGAGACAATCGACACTAGGACCCCGCAACCTCACTATGTCCCGAATATACAAGTTGGCAAGGTAATCTACCGAATCTCTTACACGCATAAGAATAAAGTGCGCTGACTTGGTCAACCGGTCAATTACCACGCAAATGGCATCACTACCCTGTTGAGTCTTCGGAAGACCCACCATAAAATCCATCGTGACATGCTCCCATTTCTACTCGGCTATAGGCAAGGGCTGTAACAAACCCGCTGGCCTCTGATGTTCGGCCTTCACTTGCTAACAAGTAAGGCACTTTGACACAAACATTGCCATATCCTTCGTCATACCCCTCCACCAAAACTGGCAATTTAGATCATGATACATCTTTGTGCCTCCCGGATGCACTGCAAAGTGTGAATGGTAGAACTCTCGGAGTACTTCTTCTCGGCACGACTCCGGCACAAACAAGCGGTCTTGGTATCTCACACTCAACACAGTCAAACCCTTCTCTACCTTCCCACTAGAGATCTTCTCCCGGAGGGATTCTACCTCAAAGTCACCCTTCTGCGCTTCTAACACTCGGTTCACAAGTGTAGGTTGTGCAACTACAGAGAACAAGACTGCAGATTCAACAAACTCGCCTAGATGCAAGTCAAACTCACCAAGGGCACCCAACATCTCCCATTCTCGGATAGCAGTACAAGCTACATCACTAATGGACTTCCTACTTAGGGCATCGGCCACAACATTGGTCTTCCCCAGATAATAGTGCAACTCGAAATCATAATCTTCAATGAACTCCATCCACATTCTCTACCTCAAATTCAAGTCTTTCTGTGTAAACAGATACTTCAGACTCTTATGATTCGAGAACACCTCAAATCTCTCACCATAAAGATAGTGCCTCCAAATCTTCAAGGAAAATATCACAGCCGCTAACTCTAGGTCGTGAGTAGGGTAGTTCCTCTCGTGTGTTTTCAACTAACGTGAGCCATAGGCTACTACTTTCCCCTCTTGCATCAATACACAACCCAAACCTTCTAGTGAGGCATCACAATACACTGCATAGCCCAAATCCCTCTTCGAAATAATCAAGACTGGAGCAGTGGTAAGTCTAACTTTAAGCTCTTGGAACGACTTTTCACAAGTCTCACTCCACACAAACTTGACCCCTTTCCGCGTCAATCTAGTCAAAGGTGATGCTAGCTTGAAGAAATCCTTTACAAACCGACGGTAATACCCAGCCAACCCCAAGAAACTACGGATCTCGAAAACATTCTTAGGTTGTGCCCAATCCTGCACTGCCTCTATCTTGGATGAATCTATGGTCACCCCTTCCCCAAATGCCACATGGCCTAAGAACTTAACCTCTCTTAGCCAGAACTCACACTTCCCAAACTTAGCATACAACTTATGGGCTCCAAGCAACTCAAGCACCACTCGCAAGTGTTCCTCGTGCTCCCCCTCATAAGGTGAATAAATCAGAATGTCATTGTAGACACTCCATTTTTGACCGCCCTTAAGACTTGGGCGTTACTGATGGTTTACGGGGTGGTGAAAGATGTGCAGGGCAAAAGGTTCAATTTCTTCGGCAATAAGAGAGTCAGATCCTAACCTCACACCCCATTTTGGACTAAAACTATTTTGAATGGTTTTTAGACCTTAAAACCCTCTCTTTCAAAATATTTTGAAACAAAGTTTCTACAATACTCTGAGGCTCGTATTTTGTTAAATGATGCGCTTTTCGGTAAACTGAGCAAGGACAAAGTGGAAATGAATGAAAGACAGGTGAAATCTATGAAAAATATTTCAAAACACCTTGCTTAGGGGTTTGGAGTTGAAGAAAAGAGGAGAACAGGGAAGAAACCAAGTTGGAGAAGAAGATGGGCATGAATCGCTAAGAGAGAGTCGAGCAGCCCTCGCTAAATCAGGCCTATCCTTTTGAATACTTGGATTTCAGCTATGAGGCCACCACCATTGGAAAGATTACTTCTGGGGCTTTATTTTACACTTAAGAATCTCCTAAAGCCGTGTCCGGATGGGGGAGATATGATTGGTTGAAGTTGGGCATCATTCCGATTGGACCGAAACTGAGCAACCTTCACTAAAAGAGGTATATCTCTTAGAACACATGGATTTTTGAGGTGAGGCTGACAAATTTGGAAATAATACTTCCGGAGCTATAGTTTAGGCTTAAGAATGACCTAGAAAGGAGTCCAGATGAAGGAATTAGGCTTGCTTCAAGTCAAGGACTAGGGCTGATTTTTTCCATCGGCCTCTATGGAGGTCCATCAGCCACAATTTGACCTCAGCAGCTATGAGTCGGCCAAAAGTGAACCTTATCGGCCAAAAATGATGGCCGGTCAGCACCAAAGATGGTCGGTCGGCCAAAAGTGTCCAGAAAGCCCAGAATTGACAAATATTTATCCTCCAGCTGTTATACACTGCATCAGATATTTCCAATTGAGATATTTCGACCAAAAGCTCTTGGATTGCTATATAATGAAGCTTATATCTCATTTTCAAGGGTTAGGATTTCTTAAGCAAGTTTTGAGAGCTCCTCTCACTAAAACTCCCTCTCTCTCTAAAGCCTCTCCCTCTTGCCTTTTGTGCATGCAAGAAGAGAAATACCTCTCTTTTGCCTAGACATCCTTGGTGAAAGTGGTCCATCTTTGGGAGTACGTTGGTTGAAGCTTACTTGGAACTTTGTTGGAGCTCCAAAAGGTGTTTTGGCTTAGATTTTGGGTTGGTTTTGCAGCTGAGCATCAAGGGTAACATCTCTCTCCCTTTAAGCTTGTTTTACACATTTGCTTGGCCATCTTTTCACGCTACTTTGGGGCTGTTTTGGGGGTGGTGTTGAACTACAAAAACCTCTATTTTTTCTCTGTTTTTCAGTCCTAAAAGTCTTGGTTTGTACCTTGGTTGGCTAGGGGGTTGTGCTCCCTTTTGCTCTTTGACTTGTATAGCCTTTTGAGCCATCTTCTAAGGCCTTTCATAACAAATTTTCATGGCCTTAGAACCACTGAAATCCAAAGGATTTTCAGTGGTAAAAAACTTGTTTTGAGGTCCCAAATGGGAGGGGATAGCCTCCCCTCCTTATCTCTCCATGCCATGCCCTGTTAGCTCTATAAAGTAGCATCTTTTTGTGGCTTATGTTAGCTCTTTTCAAGCATGTTTTTGTGAATTTTTGGGCCTATTCTAACTCTATTTTAAGCTGGTTTGGTTGTTGATTGCATGCTCCATACACTTGTAGTGTAAATTTGCACACTAGCCTAACATGCATCATGTTTTTTACTATCATTCTAGCATGATTTTGGCTTGACTCTGAGAAGATTTTGGTCATGTTTTAGCATGCTCTAGGTCTGATTTATGTTATTTTGGTCATGCATGCCATGCTTTGTATAGCCATAGTACATTTTAGCTCACTAGCCTTGAGTTTCCAAGCCACTAGCATGCATTGCTTGGGCTATTTGCATGATTTAGTATCATTTGGAATGATATTTCAGAGCATGTTTCATTGCCATCCACTCACATGTTTCACTCCTTCAATGCTTTGAAGGGTTCATGCTTTATGCCTTGAAAAAGAGTCCATGTGTATGCCATCTTGCCTAGGCTTTTGGACCACCATTTCAGTGTGTTTTTGGTCCTATCTTGCCATGATATAACTCTGTTTTTGCTTGGTTAGAGCATCCCTCATTTGCTTCTTACACTTGTAGTGTAAGTCCTCTTTACTAGTCTTGCATGCCTAATGAGTGAGCTTGTTATTCTAGCATGTGTTGACTTGGTATTAGCCCATTTTTTTGGTGTTAGTTTGACATGCCATAACTCTGATTTTTGTTGGTTAAGTCATCTCATGATCGGCTTTGGTAGGTGTAGTGTAAACCTCCTTATTGGCCTTGCATGCTCCATGTTTTGACCCTTCATGCTAGCTTATTTTGGCTTTGCTCCATGCATGTTTTAGACTCATTTTGGCATGATCTAGGACTATTTTGGGTTGTAATTGCCATATGCTTCATGTTTCATATAGCTATAGTGCAAAGGCATGTGCTAGTTTCAAGCTTCGAGCCCTCTTGCATGCCATACTTGTATTGTTTGAGTGGTTTGGCACTTTTCCGTACATCATTTTAGAGCTTATAGGTGTTGTCACATGTCCATGCCTCTCACTCTTTAAATGCTTAAGAGTTGTTATCTTTATGCCTTGTTGGTGGACCATTACATGTGCATGCTTGTATGTGCATTTCATGTCATCATTTCATTGTTTTGACCACTGATTTGGGCATGGCCGAGGTCCTCCCATTTTGGTTTAAGTCCATCTTCGCATGTTGTTGCATGCTTGCCTTGCATGTTGTCACATGCTTGTTGCATACTTAGTATATTACATGTTGTTGCATGTTAGTATATTGCATGTTGTTGCATGCTAACCCCATTGCATTTTGTTGCGTGCCATGCTAGCTTACATGTTTAGGTTGTATGCCTATTGCATATTAGTTGTATGCTTGCCTCACATGTTGTTGCATGCTTGGATTCTTTGCATGCTTGCTTGCATGCTTAGGTTACATTGCATTGAGTGTGTATTCCCTTGCCTCTTGATCAATCATGATAGAGGTTGGGGCCCCTTATGTGTTTTGTGCATTTCATTCCATATTGAATTGCACACTTGGCCTCTTTGACCATCATGCATTGAAATGCGTGATTGGTGGTCCGAGGGTCAAGAACCATACTCCCTTGAGCTCATGACATGATAGGGAGGGTGGTTGTGCACACATTGTCTTGAAAATGCATTGCCATGCTCTGTTTGTCCTCTGCTGCAGCAAAACAACATTTTGCAGGAAGGTATGGTCGACCGACCATGTTCAGTGCCGATCGGCAACAAACATTTGGCCGAGAGCCTTATCATTGGTCGATGGCACCATTCCCTTGGCCGATGGCCCTATCTCTTGGCCGACGGACTCTCAGCATGTCCCCAAGGTGGTTCAGAAGTGTCACAGAAGTTGGCACAGTTTTCAGAGGTGCATAGTAGTGCAAACAGAGGCAACATGAAGCATGTCGATGGATTTCCGAGCGAAGCCGTCCGAGCATGCATGCATCCCTTTTCTCGAGGCCTCTTTACTGCTTTTGTAATTTAATTAATTTGTTTAATTAGTTAAAGTTTTGTAATAATTAATTAGCTTGTTAGTTAGTTAATTAGTTGGCTTGTATTATTTATTCAGACCCTCCGTCGAGAGGACGAATCTTGTAATAAGTGTGCAGAAGTGTGTGAATATCTTCCAACCCCACGTCTTTCTCCCTTTTACTTACCTGCTTTCAGTGGTTAGTTTTAGGTCATGTTTCAATTAGCATTCCTATGCTCGCATGTTTGCATCCATTCATTTGTAATGCATGCACGCGCTCGGCGCATCATACAAACTGCATTGTATTTCAATTCCTATTTGAATGCATGTATCAAGTGTTGCATTTCACATGACATTTTAGAATAGCCGAGCCTATCTCTATTTGCATTTTGCATGTGTTGCATTAGCCATCTTAACATGAGCTAGGATCATGCATTGATTACTAACTAGCTTTTGTTTTGGCTCGGAGTACTAGGTAAGCTTTTATGCTTTAGCATCCTGCATGAGTGTGAATGCCGCCATGAAAGTATGCTTTCCATGAGGTTAACTGCTTATATGATATAACTGCCTGAATGCCGGTGGGTGAAGGTTAGAGTACTTGAATTGGAACAATTCATTAAAATGCGAGTTTTAAGCCCACTTGATTGTGGCAAAATCATATTTTCTTGAGCCCACTTGAGGGTGGCAAATCCACGTCTTAGCCTACTTGCGAGTAGCACCTTCAAACCATTTTCAAACAAACAAACATGAGATGATTTGTTCCAACTTAGGCGATCTAGTCTATACTTGTGTGTTGTGCGCATCACATAGTAATTCTAGGCTAATAACCGGAATAAGAACGCATATGTTTTCAAAAACAAGATATCATGTTAGTAAAGGCTGATCTTTGATGGGGCAAGCGGGGGTGCTCATAGATGACGTTCCCCAATCGTACCCAAGTTCCTGAGCCGAGGCAACTTTGGTGATGACGGACACGTGGCCTTAGGCACGAGTCAGGGTTTCCTAAATTTCCCCAAAATAAAATATTTAGATGGCGACTCTATATCTGGCAAAGCAATCCATGTTTGGCACTTCTTTCTTAAAATCAGTTTTTCAAAACGATTTGCCAAATTTGGACTCTTTGGTGATTTATCGGTCTTGCATTGCACTTTGCGAGATTAGATTCAAAACTGACACATTTGAGTCTGAACTGTAGAAGCAAAGCCCGAGGGCGCGTCTACAGTCGTCCACAAAGACGACCATGAAATAATCTAAGAATTCTCAAAAGATCCGGTTCATCAAATCCATAAACACAGCAGGTGCATTGGTAAGCCGAAAAGACATCACCAGAAACTCGTAATGGCCATACCGCGTACGGAATGCCGTCTTCTGGATATCCTCCTCCCTGAACCTTAACTGATAGTAACCCGATCTCAAGTCTATCTTAGAGAAACAACGAGATCCCTTCAACTGATCAAACAGATCATCTATATGAGGCATAGGGTACTTGTTCTTAACCGTAACCCGGTTCAATTTTCGGTAATCAATGCAAAGCCTCAAAGCCCCATCTTTCTTTTTAGCAAAGCGGTGCTCCCCAAGGTGAAGTACTAGGACGAATAAAACCCTTGTCTAGTAACTCTTGGAGTTGAATCTTCAACTGACTCAACTCGTCTGGGGCAAAACGATACGGTGCCATGGAAATTGGTGCCGTGCCAGGCACTAAGTCAATAAAGAACTCGATCTCTCGATGGGGTGGTAAACTAATAAGATCCTCGGGAAAGACATCCGAGTACTCACAAACCACTCTTGGAAACTCAGTCCGAGTCTCATCACACTCACTACTCATAAAGCTAGCGAGAAGACAACTAAGCTCACTCCGCCCACGCGGATTATACACCGGTGGTAAGACTATACCAACCCGATCTCCCAAGAAATGAAAACACTCGCCGCTCAAGGTACATACAGTAACCCTCTAGCGGTAACAATCTATAACAGCCCGGTATGGCGATAACCAGTCCATACCTAAAATCACATCAAACCCAGACATATCCATCAACACAAAGAAAAGGAAAGCCGACGATCAGCGACCTCTATATCACTGCCCTGGCACCCCTATTTCAAAACCATCTCACCCCCAATAGGTGATACCACACAACTAGGAGATGCTAACTGCGCCAACTCCAATCCCAAAACAGATGCAAATGCAGAAGATATAAACGAATGAGATGCACCCGTATCAATTAACATATTAGCAACCGAGTTGCAAAACAAAAAGGTACCTCTCACAACAGATGGAGCCGGTACAAGATCCGGCGCTGTAACAGCATACACACGCCCTGAAGGTCTATGATTTACATGCTCACCTCTTAGAGCATAAGACTGCTGCATAGACTGAGCCGAAAAGGCTCCCTGATTGACCCTCGAGGCCTGAACTAACTGCACTGGCTGGTAACTCTGTGTCTGCTTTGAACCAGACGCACCAGACATGCCACTGAACTGCGGCAAAACCTCTTCAAATGCCCCGCCTACCCACATTGATAACAAGTGAGTAGCTGGCCTCTGCCTTGACTCTGGCCCTGAGAACAAGCCGAAGATGATGCTGCACGCTGCCCTCCTTCCCTCTGTGGGCAAACTGGAGACTTGTGGCCCAACTGACCACATTTGCAACAGGTGATGTCTCCCTGACCGCCTCTCCCAGAACCTGAACTCGGTACTGGAAAGGTAGATCTCGAATGCACTCCCTGGGACTGCTGAGGGTTAGAGCCCCTCTGCCTTTTACCGTCCCCCTGACCATCCTGACTTCTCCTAGAGCCCCTCATCCTCTCCTCCTCCGCATGCATAATGGTCTCAAGATGGGCTGCAGCCTCCACAAGGTGCCCATAATCCCTAATCATGGACCCGGCAACTCTGAACATGAGTCCGATCCTCAATTTTTTCTCGAACTCCAAACAACGGCGTTCCTTAGTCGTCACTAACTCAGGTGCAAACCTAGATAATCTCTCAAACTCCGCCATTGGTGTATTCAACTGTTTAAGCTACGAAAACTGATCCCTCAGCTTCTCTCTCATTGTAGCAGGCAAGAACTTGTCCTGGAAAGCTTCAACAAAGACCTCCCAAGTCCTTCCGATGCGCCCCCGTGCATACTTCCACCACTGACCGCGTCTCCCTTCAGCTGGAAGGACACCAAGGTCACTCGCAAGCCCCCGTCTTCGATGCCAAGCATCTCAAACGTCTTCGTCATCTGCTCAAGCCACTCATCCGCCTTCAGTGACTCCTTAGGATCACCCAAAAATTCATCTGGATTCGATCGGAAGAACTTCCTCTTCAGAAAAGACGGCCCTACCTCAGTTACTTGGGCCTGGACTTGATTCTCAGCCCTAAGAATGTCCATAGATTCCTTCAATGCTCTGGCTATTTCACGAGCTAAGGTGCCCATGGCCTGCTGACCAACCGGTTCGGCCATATTGGCCTGACCAACTCCTTCCTTCTGCATCGGAATCTCATCCGGTATAGGCATCTCCTGCCTCCTAGGCCTACCACGCCTACCACCACGACCTCGTCCTGACATCCTAATAAAGGTAACAAAAGGATTAGCACATTTACAAATGTGCCAAAGCTATCTCACTCGCGTCCTAATACGATGGACAATTGTAATTCACTCCACATAAGCACATAATCATATAAACACATACGAATTTCATTTCCGGATAATGACCGTCCCGTGGCATTGCTAGAGTTCCAGATAGAAACGGCAGTGATCAAGTGCCTTTCCAATAGGACTCCCAAAAACCCATGGACCCGATCAACATCCTAGAAACTAAATCCCATACCCATATAGTCACATAAACATGTTATCATATAAGCACATAACATTATACTTAAGTCTCTAACAAGCAAGACAAACCCATTGTGGTACTAACCATTTCCCACGTACCCAAAGTATTCAAACTCGGTACGCTCTGATACCAAGTTATAACGCCCTCAAAATAAGACTTAATCCAACCATATAATAAATCCATGAAACATAATAGAAATATCATATTTTCATTCATCAGAGTTTGTATTACGATAGATATTACATGCTAGCAACAAAATGAATGCCCTACGGGTTAACAGCTTTCCAAGTCATCACTTGGTTACAACAAAAGGAGCCCTAGCTCTATACATAGAAAGCCCTAGGCTTGAATATACATCTAACATCAAAACGAATAACAGAAGGGACTCTTCAACTCCAAAACCTCCCAAGCCAAGATCTTGGAGGCGGCATATCACTTGTACCTGGAAAATTATGTCCCAAGTAGAGTGAGCCAAAGACCAGTAGAGATATGCTAGACAACATATGAGAATTAACTAAGACATTAGCATCCTATAAATGTTTAACACTTGAAAACCAAGTTACACTCTTTCCATAACCAATCAACATTGACATCCATATTTCAATCCACTTCCATTTATTTATCCAAATCAATTTATTAACATGGTTCATTTTTATCCAAACAATTCAAAATGAGACTACAACTAATATCATCAACACTTCAACCATCAACATCATTCAGATGTATATAAGATTTCAGGACTTTCACCCTGAACACTCCGGCCAACTTAATTATCAATGGAGTCTATCCCCTTTCTCCTCCCAAACAAGGATACATATGCAATGTATTTAAACACGTTGTCACATACAATGACCAATTAAATCACATATTCAATGCGTTAATCCAATTGTCATATTCAATGACATAATCCAATTGATTAGTTTCAATTTACCTAATCATCATGCAGTTTCTACAACAATCATGGCTATCCTCCACCGATAGCCCAAAGTAGTTATTTCTAAATAGATAATAAATCTATCAAACAGATAATTTATTGACTTTTCCATAGGTGAGTGATTTATCAACCCACTACACTGTTTAATCACATATTTCCCCAATTTCATTATTCCCAAGCCAATTTCATATTTCCACATTGATTTCATTACTTAGACAAATAATTTATATAATGCAAATTAGGGTATTCTCCCTCTTTTCTCAAATGTTGCCCCCAAGGCCAAATTTCACCCATATTACACAAACAACCCCATTTTCAAGACCTCACACACACGTATATGGAACCCAACAATAGGAACCCCTCTTTTATAATTTCAACTCGAACCCTAACTTCACCCAAAATTCCAAAATCACACCATTTATACAAAATGACTAACATCTATGTTAAAACCCATATAGGAGAGTAGAATATCCCTACCTCAAGAAGAGAAAATGAGCCAAGCAAGAGATTAGCTCAAAAGATGACGAAACCAACATCTACTCGGATGAAAATGGAGATCTTCAAGAGCTCAAACTTTTTATCAAAGGAAGGAGGATAAAGAGATCACTAGATCTAAGTCAAAATATAGAGAGAGAAAGTATTTTAGAGAGAGAAGCTCTCAACTTAGGGTTTTGGAAATTTTTAGAGAGAGAAATGACAGAAAAAGTGATTTAAAAAGTAGTTTTCGCGATCTAATATACGTACAGTCCGCTCGAGTGGAGAGTTTGACGCTTGTGCGTCAGACACATAAATTCGACCAGCTCGAGCGCAACAAAGGCCACTCAAGCGCCAAGACACAACAGCGAGGCACTACCCGCTCGAGCGCAATGACATCCGCTCAAGCGTAGAATACACTCGTCCAATATTTTACAGACTTCAGACAGTCGCTTGTACGCCATAGGGGCCTGTGATATCCCTGTTCCACAATATGTTAATTGGTCCTTAATATGAGTATGGTTATCTGTTTAACATGATTTTGTGTGCCATTATGTAAAAATATGTGGTTTTGAATTTCTATCTGTTTACCGTAGGAATATCTGTTTGATTATCTGCTTTGGGAATTAAATTGAAGGCCCAATCGGCCACCGAAACCAAAATTGATTACGCCATTGTGATTAGCGTAATTTTTAGAGCCTACGGTGAAATTTAATTGGAAATTGATTCAGATCAGATTAAATTGATTTAATTAGTGAATTAGTGCTCTATTATTATATATTAAAATAATATAACAAGAGGGGCTTTTATATGAGCACTACACACTCCATTTCTCTTCTTTAGCTTGACTTGGTTGATTATAAACTCTAAGGAAAAGGAGAGGGTCGGGTAGAGAGAGAGAGAGGGTGAAGGAAATTGGAGTTTTGGCCTCAAAGCTTGGTGATCTTGAAGGCACACTCAAGAATTTACCATAAATTGTAAGGATTAAGCTCCTAGGTGAGTAATCGCCCCTTGGTTCATAAGTTTGAACTTGTGATTTTGTGTATTCAAGCTAGTTGGGCGATCAAGAATAAGAGTTAACATGATTTGAGTTGGTTTTGTTGATTTGGTAGTCTATATGCACATGCAGGTGAAGAATTGTTTTGAAATTGCATGTTTGAGCACAAGATGTATAATCCATGGGAGATTTTGATTAAAGCTCTTATTTTGACCTTCTCTTCATCATCTAAGTTGAGAATGAGAGTAATTTTCCACATGCATGTACGATTCACAAGGGTGTAAGTGTTGAATGCATGAAATTATTATGTTGGTAATGAATTTGGTGTAAATTGGGACATGCATGTGATTAATTTGTGAAATTGAGCTTCATAATGTTGTGATTTGGTGTTTATACCATGTTAGTACATGTATATGTGATGTTTGAGCCAAAAGCATGCATCTAGAACCTTTGAATGTCGAATTGAAGCTCAAAAACATGTTCTGGATTTTCCAGAATTTTGATTCCCGCTCGAGCGGGGAAACCCCCGCTCGAGCGTGAAATTCGTGTTCCCAGTATTTTCTGTAGACATGGCGTCCGCTCGAGCGAGGAAGTTCACACTCGAGCGGGGAGCCATGTAGAGAGGCCTTCCACTCGAGCGCCAGAGTTCGCAATCGAGTGTAAATTTGACATGTCTAGTACTTTTGCAGGCCTCAAAGGTCCGCTCGAGCGGGGAAGTCCACGCTCGAGCGGGGACCCTGTTTTCTGAAATTTTGAAAAGACATTCTGTGTTTCATTTTCTGTTCTCTTTCACTTCCAAGTACTCTTAGGCATGCATTGAGCATTGTAATTGAGTTAAAGAGATAAGAATGAAGCCTAAAAAGGAAAATGTGAATTTAGAATGGATCGAATTATTTGTGACCCTTTTGTGTTCATGGAATGTGTAGGGTCGAGCTCCAGGGTAAACCAACCAACTGATCACTGTGAGTAATATCTTAACAGAGATATCTGAAATATGTTGTTGCCCAATTGCTTACTTCTATGTAAGTTTTATAAGTTCATTGATTCGATTGGTGGACAGTGTTTGCTATACCAAATGAGTGGGCCAGAGGCCAGTCTGATCTGAATAATAGAATGAATGGGCCAGAGGTCGTTTTGACATGAATGGATGGGCCAGAGGCCGTTTTGACATGAATGAATGGGCCAGAGGCCGTTTTGGCATGAATGGATGGGCCAGAGGCCGTTTTGACACGAATGAATGGGTCGGAGGCCGTTTTGACACGAATGAATGGGCCGGAGGCCATTTTAACACGAATAAATGGGCCGGAGGCCGTTTTAACAAGAATGAATGGGCCGGAGGCCGTTTTGACACGAATGAATGGGCCGGAGGCCGTTTTGACATGAATGAATGGGCCAAAGGCCATTTTGTCATCTGAATGAGCCAAAGGCCGTTTTGACACAAATGAAAGTTTGAATGGGCCAAAGGCCAGTTTGTTTGGAACCGCAGTCACTTGACCTAAATTGTGTATATATGTTAAATAGAAATATGAATTGAGCCTAAGGTCGTTTGAAGCATGTTGTTCTACATATCGTCTGTATAGCTTCTTTAATTGATATTATTCACTGGGCTTTGTGTTTGTAGGTGAGCCAAGAGAAGTCCAAACCCAGCCCCCGTGAAGTCTATGTGGAACAACAAAGGTTTTGGGAGAGTCAGCCCTTGTGTCTCACGCACGAGACCTATCTTCGCCCTTTTGTTATGTATTTATATTCTGTCATGTTGGCGAAGAATTTGCATCTGTTGTATATAGTCGTGATGGGTTGACTTAGACTTATATGATCCTGTATGTACAGAACCTTATGTCGTACATATTTTGTTGTGAGTTATTAATATGCATATGTATGGTTTGTTATGATATGCCATGTAAGCACAGCTCTATGGAAAAAGTTTTAAATTGCTTCCGTTTGGCCCCTATTAACTCTGTTAAAATACGTTTGGTTTGGTTCAAGGCCGTAGGTAATCTCTTGATTACTGGCCGGTTATGTCCTTAACCCACGGGGCGGGTTCGGGTCATGACAGGGCCGCTCGAGCTTAGACCTGCTCGAGCGTAAGAAACTCCGCTCGAGCGTGAAAAACACTTCTGCAGTATTCTTGCAGACACACAAAGTACTGAAAGATTGCAAACCCCGCTCGTTCGCAAGAAGACCCACTCAAGCGAAAGACCAAAATTCTGAGCAACAAGGTTCTAGACCAATTAGCGACCAACCTATTCTAAACACGCCCAAGACATTCCAAAATTCAAATTCAAAGAGTACGAGGAGGAAAAGACATAAATAACAACATTAAACCACAAGACCCGAGTTCAGAATACCATAAGAGTCTAGTTAAAATCCGGGGTCGCTAAAACATTTTATTTCAATTTTAAATTTTAAAATTTGCACAAATTCTAATAAAGAAAAGTATAAACAATTGAATAGAAAGAGTCATTCATCTTCGTAATAGAACATAAATCATTTATTATTAATATTAACTAACAATATTTTAGGGGAAAAAAACTATAGTCATAATTAATTGAACATCAAAACAAATTAATACTTGGGCAAATTACACTAACAATCTCTATTGTTTAGGGTTGTGTCACTTTGGTCCTTGACTATAGTGATCCCGATTTTTCCTCTCACATTTATTGTATTCCCGACCCGGTTCTGTGGTTGATGGTTGTTGTCTGTGTTGTATTTCCATCCTTTAACTCTTAGTAATTGAGTTTAGAATTATTTTGGGCATGTTTTGAACAGGTGGGTTGAGTTTTGGTCTTAAATGTTGTTGCCCAGGTTTTTGGTCATCCGCTCAAGCGGGTCCCTTTGTGCTCGAGCGGAGTTTGCACATTTTCAGTATCTTGTGCGTCTGCAAAGCTACTGCAGATGTGTTTTTCACGCTCAAATGGATTTACTTACGCTCGAGCGGGTCGCGCTCGAGCGGGTGTCTTTGCGCTCGAGCAGGTGTTCAATGTCTATAAAAGTTCTGGGAGGATGTAATCTACGCTCGAGCGGGTTTCCTTTTTCTGCTCAAGCGGGTCTTTCTACGCTCGAGCGGGTCAAGTTTTTGTGTTTGACGCTCGAGCGTCCTATTCTCCACTCAAGCGGGTCATGCGTATATCAGATCTGGACTGTGATATTTTAAATCACTTTTTACACACTCTCTCTCTCTCTCTTACTTTTCAAAACCTCCATTGGAGAGCTCCTCTCTCTAAAAACACAACTTCTCTCTAGGGTTTGATCTAATTTGAGTGATCCACCCCCTTAGTGTCTTTGTAAGAAGTGTAGAGCTTGGCTTGGGCTACCTATCAATCCGAAAATCTTGGGATTTGAAGCACTTTCGATTTTCTTCACCTCTTCCTTTGAGCTCCAAATTTGAGGTAGGGATAACTACTCATATTTATGGTCTTTGACATAAACTTGTTGTCATTTTGATGTAATGTTGAAGTTGAGTAATTATGGGTGTTAGGGTTTCAATATGAAAAGAGGGGTTTTGTTCTTTGGGCCATTATATGTGTATTTTGGGTCCCAAATAAAGTTATTGTTGATAGTTGGGCCTTTTGGTCAATGTTGAGAAAGAGGGAAGAAAGCCCTAATTTTTGTCATGAATTAATTTATATAATTAATTTGGGAATGTTATAGAAATATGAAATTGAGTTGGGAATAATGAAATTGGCTCATTATGTAGTAGAATGGTGGAGTTGGACTTAATAATCACTCACTTTTGAGAATTATTGATAATTTATCTGTTGGTGCATTTATTATCTGTTTAGAAATAACTGCTTTGGGCTATCAGTGGAGGATAGTCTTGATTGTTGTAGACACTACATGATGATTAGGTGAATTAAAACTAATCAATTTGAGTATGTCATTGAGTATGACGGTTGGAATGATACAACGAATATGTGTATTGATTGGTCATTATATATGATGAGTATTTGAATACATGGGTGCCGAATCCCGTGGATGAAATTTTCGTAAAATGGTAATCTGAATATAATTATACATGGGTGCCGAATCCCGCGGATGAAATTTCCGTAAAATGGCAATTCGAAAATATCTATACATGGGTGCCAAGTCCCGCAGATGAAATTTCCGTAAAATGGCCACAAGAAAATAATTACACATGGGTGTCGAATCCTGCGGACACAATTTCCGTAAAATGGCAATTTGAAGTATTGTTGGCATGAGATGTAGTCTCACTTAAGTTGTTTGGCCAAGTTCTGAGCCGTGCTTATAAGTTGAGATTTTGTTAAGTGAAGGATTATGAAACTAGATTGTACTGTATGTTGGTTCATATGAGTTAAACGTTTATCAAGTGCTAATGTTTTAGTTATTGCTCATATTATGTTTAGCATATCTCTACTGGGCGTTGACTCACCCTATTAGGGACATCATTTTCAAGTTCAGGTGACATACCACCTCCAAGGACGTAGCTTGGGAGGCTTAGTGGTTGAGGGCCCTTTTTTATTACTTTTCGTATTACATGGATATCAAGTCAAGGGCTTATTTTGTGTAGAGTTAGTACTCTCCTTTTTGTAACCAAGTGTTGACTTGGAAAGTTGTAAGCCCGTAGGGCATTTACTTTTATTGTCAACATGTAATACATTCTGTAAGAATGCTCTGATTTATGAAATGTGATATCTCTTTCTTGTATCATGGATGTCTGTTTTTGGGTTTATTTTGAGGGCATTACATTGACTTTTCAATTGTGACACATTTGACTTGAATTTTGAATCTTGTTCCAAATAAGAATAATTGAAAATACCATTACTCAATTTCAATGGCAAAGTCATCAATTTGATAAATATAAATTAATTTGACAAAAATAAATGTTAAAAAAATATTTTTAAATTTTTAAAAATTATTTCTACCCACCAAAGATAAAATTATGTAAAATTGATAAATTTTTTACACGTTTATGTTTTTACCAAATTAATTTTTATTATGTATTTGGATAATGATCATGTAATGGATGATTGTTTTTATTTTCATTAAATTAGATTCTATTTTTCCAAAACTCAAATATGGCGACATATCATTATTAAATCAATCTATTAATTCAAAAAATTCAAAACTAAAAACATTTCATATATTAAATATACTGATTATACATTAAAAGTCTAGAAGTCACACATTGCATGATCATCATCTAAACACATAATAAAAATTAATTTGGTAAAATAAATAAATAAATGCGTAAGAAATTTATCAATTTTACATAATTTTATCTTTGGTGGGTAAAAATAATTTTTAGAAATTCAAAAATATTTTTTTGACATTTTTTTAAATTATTTTATATTTTATCAAATTGACGACTTTGCCCTTAAAATTGAGCAATTGTATCTTCTCAATTGTCCTTATTTGGAGCAAGATTGAAAATTTATTATCAAATGTGTCACAATTGCAAAGTTAGAAATTAAAGTGATACGAGTTCTAAGCTATAGGCAATGTTAGTGTAATTTGCCCTTAATACTTTGTCACCAAAGTCTTTCGAAATGAATACAACAATTTGTTTCCATCTTGAAGGGTATGATTAAAATGAGTTAAATATTATGTTAATTAAAAACTTTAGGGAGTCCAGTGTAGTAATGGTTTATAAAAGAACAAAATTGAATTTAATAATTTTAAAATACAATAATCCCTTATTTAGTCCAAACTTTTGACTTAGGATACAAATATTAAATAATTATAAATTTTAACATTAATGCTAAGAACACATAATCAAAAGACAAAATATATTACAAAAAATGTAATGATTAGTTGAGATTTATTTTCAATACAAACCTTTCATAACTAAATTAAATCTCAAAATTTAATAAATTTTTTTGTGAATCATTATGTATTTTTAATATTATTGTCAATTTAACCATGATAAGGAATGTTCTAAAGAGCTAAACAACCAAAGACCATTTTTTTTTGGTAGTGTTACATGCATCAATTAGTATACTAATTAGTGTATCAATACTAGTTATGATATTATTTTTGACCCCACTCATTATACAAATTACAAATACCAAAAATTTCTTAAATTGTGTTACGTCGACAATTGATATATTAGTTAACGAGTTATGCTAGGGACTCCAAATATTCTATCAAACCTCTCATATGGGTGTGGGACTCACACACATATGGATTTGTGTGAGTCCCACCTCATGTGAGAGACTTGGTAAAATGTCTGGAATACATAACATTTCTCTTAATTAATACACTAATTAATACATATAACATTATTTTTTTTCCTTTCTCATTTTTACCCAGCTTTGGGAATCCACCAAAACACTATCTTTAACATAAATTTTAATTTAGAGTGGGCCTTTTTGACCGAAGGGTTAGTAAGGGTGTTTCCCAATTAAAGCACTTAACAGAAAATAATAAGCCAAACTCACTACTAGCCCTTGGATTGATTCCTCCAAGCACTTAAATTTATTTATTTTATTTTTTTTGTAATTAAGATCAAGAATAAGATTAATCATAAATGATACAAATAAACCTCAACCTATATGACTTATTTCATTTTGGTATTTTAATATTTAATTTGTATCAATTACATCCTTAAATTTCATTCATTAATTCAATTTAGTCTCTTACTCCAACTCTTATCTAAGTAAAATATATGAAAAATATTTATATCAGTCTCACATCAAGCATTTGAAAGGCATTAAAAAGAATTTATCACATTTTCTACTTAAATTAACCGTGAGATACATTAAAAATATATTATTTACAAAACAAACACCATCAAAACCTTTAATTCTATTATTGAGAGAGCCAAATACATATCATGTTTGACTATTTGATTGGTAGTAAATAAGTAAACTCCAAAACTTCCAAATTAAACCAAAACAACATACCATAAATAAAAGGACTAATTGGTTTAGAAGAAAACATCCAAAACTAAATGAAACAACATTTACTGAAATGGAATTTTTGAATAATTTTTCCAAATAAGAATATATAAAAAATAAAAATTAATTTTTAAAAAATTGAATTCCAATATTTATTTTAAGGGTGTTTCCCAATTAAAGCTTAATGCATAATAATAAGCCAAACTCGCTACTAGCCCTTCGATTGATTCCCCCAAGCACTTAATTTCTTTTTCTTTTTTTTTTGTAATTAAGATCAAGAATAAGATTAATCATAAATGATACAAATAAACCTCAACCTATATGACTTATTTCATTTTGGTATTTTAATATTTAATTTGTATCAATTACATCCTTAAATTTCATTCATTAATTCAATTTAGTCTCTTGCTGCAACTCTAAGTAAAATATGTGAAAAATACTTATATCAGTCTCACATCAAATATTTGAAAGGCATTAAAAAGAATTTATCACATTTTCTACTTAAATTAACCATGAGATACATTAAAAATATATTATTTACAAAACAAACACTATCAAAACCTTTAATTCTATTATTGAGAGAGCCGAATACATATCATGTTTGACTATTTGAAGCAACATTTTCGGAAATGAAGCAACATTTCCAAAGAAGAAGAAAACATCCAAAACTAAATGAAGCAACATTTTCTGAAATGGAAATTTTTTTAAAAAAAAAAAATCCAAATAAGAATATATAAAAAATAAAAAATTAATTTTTAAAAAATTAAATTCTAATATTTATTGGAAGCACAGTGCATAACCATGTATGCATTCTCTTCTCATTCACTGAGCTTTCTGTCTAATTATTCCCTAAGCCCACCCCAACTCTCTCTCTCTCTCTCTCTCAAACGGAAAAATCCCACCACCTTCAACGTATTCAACGTTTTACATTTTGTTTTTTATTTATTTTTCCCTTCAATCACTCATCACTGACATGCCTATGTGGGAATTGTTGTTGTAGGCGTCCTCTATCATTTCTGCTCTCGAACTCACAGCAATAGTGCTATTTTCAAACCGTAACAATGGCGAACCAAACGTCGACCTTCACTCCAACAATGGCGACACCAATGATACTAAGTCTGGCTCATTTGAGTTCGAATTTTCTTCTGGGTTCTCACCGAGGGAAATGAGTTCGATTGATGAGTTGTTCTTGAACGGTCAAATTCGGCCGATGTCACCACTATGAACAGCACAATTCCAATGGCAAAAACACGAAGAAAATGAGGCCTCTCATCATCATCATCATCATCGCATTCTGGAGTTTGATGATTCTAAGAACAAAAAAGCTGAAAATCCATCGATCGAGACAACACCGTCAGGCTCTGCTTCATCTTCAAGGTCTTCATCATTTGGAAGGAACTCGAAGAAGTGGATATTCAAGGTCTTCACTTGCTCATCATCTTCAAGGGACGAGAAGGAAAAGAATCGCAAAACACAAAAGCAAAAGCGAAGCAAACAAGTTCTCCCAAAAAAACCGATCGCTAAAAAACTAGCGAACAGCGTCGGAAAGCGTAGGGTTCCGCTGTCGGCTCATGAGTTGCATTACACTGCGAATAGAGCACAGGCGGAGGAGATGAAGAAGAAGACCTCCTTGCTAGTTGGGCAAGGACTGCTTGGATGTCTAGGGCTTTGCTGTTAATGGATTTACCAAAAGCCTTTGTTCCAATCACCATTGATGATTTTGCTTCTTTAGCTATGAAGATATTTTAAGGTTATGTGATCCATTGCCATGTATAATCCTTGTAGGAATGTGATGTTTTGGGATGTTGTTCAAAAGTTGGCTTTTATTTTTTTTTTAATTTTTTTATATATAAAAAGTAAAGAAGTGTTTTGATTTAAAAAAATTAAAAAAAAAATTAAAAAGTTAATCTTTCCAAATTACCTCAGAGTCTCTCTCTTTAGTTAAATTTATGTAATATTTTATTGTAAAGTAAATTATTAAATTAAGTTTGTATAAGATTGCTATTCATCTTAAAAGTGTTTAATTATGAATTTTTTTAATTATAATTTAAAAAACAAGAAATTATATTAATACATACCTTTTGAGAGGTGTATACTATAATTTTTTCCTTTAAATAGTTTAATCTTGATAATATTGTGATATAAAATATTACAAGCTTGTTTGGGATACACTAACATAATCGTGTTTTTATTGTTTTTGTTATATTATTTTTTTTTTACTTTTTAAAAATATTTTTCATAAAAATTTAAAAAATATATTTATTTAATTTTTTTTAAAATAATCTCACGTATTCATTTTTTTATATGAATAAATTAGTGTTGATGATAGTTTAGATGAGAGTAAAAAATAAATCATAATGTACGGATACAATATTCAATGCACCAGTTACAAAGGTTATTGTGCTTAAAAATAGCTAAAGGCACATGGTGGTGTGTTATCATGATGAAAAATAACAAAAAAGTTTATTTTTTAAAAAACTTTAGCTTATTTTAGAATTTGGATTAAAAGTTAATTTTTTGGTTCTTTAATTTTTTTTTTAATTACATCATCTTTATATATTTTTTTTATACACTTTTTCAAAAAAAATTAAAAAATTAATTTTTAACTTATTTTTCAAATAAGGATATTATATATATCAATTAATATATATATAAAATTATTATTTTAAAATTATAATTTCACCTGCCACATCATCCGTTAGCATTATTCCTTCCGAAAATAGGCCAAAGTCTGAATAACAATGCCTCTATTTGGCTATAGGAGGTGTAGCGTCCAATGTTTCGTTGTCATATTGGATCTTCCCATCGTTGATCAAATCCACATGGGTGAGATTTTTGGGCCTCCTCCCCTTCGTTTAGCTGACCCCACACTATTATGAAGGTTTACTTTTGCTGCTGCCTCCTTTTTGGTTCTTTTTTTGCCTTTTTTTTTTTTTTTTAAGAAGAAGTAAATTAGACTTGGCCTTTTTAGTTATTTTCTTATTTTCGTCTCTTCGCATTTTAAGCTTTTTTTATTTGTTCTTATAGCGATCCAGGTTTACCCCGACCTTTGTTGTGTTCTGGACTCGGGTTCCGTGGTTGTTTGTTGTGGTCTATATCTTGTTTTCATCCTTTAATTCCTTGTATTTGAGTTTTGGGATGTTTGGAACAGGTTGGTTGTGAGTTTGTGCACATGGTTGCTGCCCAGGTTTTTGCTTCTTCGCTCGAGCAAGGCTTTTTGCGCTCGAGCGAGCCTTGAGTGTTTGCTTCTTCACTCGAACGAGGGTTTATGCACTCGAGCGAGTATTATGAGTCTTCAGGTTTCTTTTTCAGACGCAGCTTCCGCTAGAGCGAGCTTTCTTGCGCTCGAGCAAGCCTTGTGTCTTGTGTCTCTTCGCTCGAGCGAGTAGTCTTGTGCTCGAGCGTGCGTCTGCGTCTCTTTTAGACCTGAAGGTTGGTATTCTTCGCTCGAGCGAGCCCTGTGTTTTGTGTTCCTTCACTCGAGCGAGAAGTCTTGTGCTCGAGCGTGCGTCTGCGTGAGTGGCAGACCTGAAGCTTCGCATTGTTCGCTCGAGCGACGCTTCTTGCACTCGAACGAGGTCTTGTTGTGTCTGGTCACTTGAGCGACAAGTCTTTCGCTCGAGCGAGCCCGGTATATATCAGTTTGCAGCAGCATGATTCAAGAACACTTTTTGATTTCTTTTTCATTCCAAACCCTAATCCGGCAGCCTCTTTCTCTAAAATACCCCTTTTCTCTACAAATACACTTGATCTAGAGGGTCTCTACCCTACTTCCTTTGTAAAAAAAGTAAAGCATCGCGTGGGCTAACCTTTGATCTGAAAAAGTTTGGATTTGGAGCATTTTGGGTTTTTCTCTCCTTCTCCTTTGAGCTTCTCTCCTACTCCTTAGTATGAGTTTTGACATGAATGTTAGTCATTTTGTATAAATGGTGGGGTTTGAGAATTTTGGGTAAAGTTAGGGTTTGAGTTTGAATGTTTAAAAGAGGGGTTTCCTTATTTGGGCTTCATACGTGTATGTGAGAACTTGACAATGGGTTAATTGTGCATAATGGGTGAAATTTGGCCTTAGGGGCAATATTTGAGAAATTGAGGAAAATGCCCCGATTTGAAATAAATGACTATTTTGTATAAATAGTGGAATAAATGTGGAAATATGAAATTGGATTATGAATTATGAAATTAGAGGAAATTATGAATAGATGGTGTAGTTGGATCAATGAATCACTCACCTATGGAAAATGTGATAATTTATCTATTTGATAAATTTAATTATCTGTTTAGAAATATCTGCTTTGGGCTATCGGTGGAGGATAGCCATGATTGTTGTAGAAACTACATGATGATTAGGTGAATTGAAACTAATCAATTGGAATTTGTCATTGAATATGACGGTTGGATATTAACATTGAATATGTGATTTAATTGGTCATTGTATATGACGACGTATTAAATACATTGCATATGTGTATTGTTTGGGAGGAGGTAGGGGATGGACTCCACTGAGAATTAAGTTGGCCAGAGTGTCCAAGGCAAAAGTCCCGAAATCATATATATATATATATATATATATTGGATGTCGGTTCCCTCGGACGTAGTTCTGTAAAATGGCAAGGAAATGAAGTGTTGAAAGATGTTTTTTATTGAAGTGTTGATACATGAGTTGTAGTCTCATTTTTAAATTGTTTGGATAACATTGAGTTATATCAATGAATTGATTGAATCTAATATAATGTAAGTGTTGATTGGTTATGGAAATGGTATAAGTTGGTTTATAAGGGTTAACCATTTATCGAATACTAAATGTTTTAGTTACTTCTCATATTTGGTTTAGCATATCTCTACTGGGCTTTGGCTCACCCTACTTGGGACACTATTTTTCAGGTACAGGTGAGATGCCACCTCCAAGATCTTAGCTTGGGAGGTTTAGGAGTTGAAAGCTCCATTTTGATGATTTTTTTTTTATGTTAAATGTAATCTCAGGCCGAGGGCTTTATACGTAAAAGAGTTAGAACTCTTCTTTTGTTGTAACCAAGTGATAGCTTGGAAAAGATGTAAGCCCATAGGGCATTTGCTTTGTTATTTGGAGTTAGAATTACATGCTATAGTTTCAGGATAAACGTCAATGAAAATGTAATGCATGTGATATCTTTTGTACAGGAAACTCTGATAAATGAAATGTAACTTTTCTATTATGTTTTTGGATCTTATGCATGGTTGTCATATGCTTTAATTTGAGGGCATTACAATTTGCAAAATTTACCCAAATGAAAATGAAAGCTATACAGGAATGGTAACACAAAATGTACCGCAAATGGTATGGCTCTTCAATCATTACTTTTTGAGTTTGTTTTTGGAATATTTAGCAAGTAAAGTAATCACTACGGAATGTGCATATTTTGGAGCATGCAGAACCTATTTTAGTGTAAAGTTTCTAAAGATGAGCATGGTTCTTTTCTACTAAATGATTGTATAAATTTAATCTATAATTTTTTCTTATAAACTGAAAGTGTATTTTTGTAGTTGTTATGGTCCATTTCTTATTCTCTCTCTCTCTTTTCAAGACCTCTGAATCTCATTTGTGATTGGCAGCAGTTGGCATTGACAGGTGTGCTTTCTTATCAACTAAGTTGTGCATATATCTTTGGTTATACTCTACAAAATTGAAGGCTCTTATGAAATAGTTTTAATCGATGTGACATAGTTTTTAAAAAAAAAATGATTGTTGACATAAATTGAAAAACTTCATTTTTTCTATAAAATTTTGTAGTGCTTCCAATATCAAGTAATCCATTATATTGTCATTGCTAACTTAGTTTTAGTTGCCAAATCCTTGGGCACGTTATTTGGAGTTTGGATTTACAGAAAAACAAGAAACATGAAGGGAGAAGCATGGGAACATGATGGATACATCTATTTTGAATTGGAAGATTTAACCTAACAGGAAAATGTGCATAATGAAAAAAATAAAATAGAAAATGTGGGGACATAATTTTTGAATGACAACACGTGGCCGAGGTGTCACCGAAGTGCCAGCCGAGGTGCCACGTGTCCTGGTCATGACGCCGAGATGATCTCGACTAGGCCGATGTTATCTGCGAAGAAACCGGAATCCGGGATAAGCGAATAAGGGACAAGAGTCCTAGAATGGGAGAGGACTTTAGTTTGGATAAAGATAAGACTCTTAGAGAATTTATCCCAATCCTACTGGGAGTCCAAGATTAGCAGTAATCCTAAGTCCATTGAAGCTAGGCTTCTATTGGGATTAGGTAAGTGTTGGCTATAAAAGAGAGGCACCCCCATGGGTCTAAGGTATGCTTTTTATGCTCTGAATAGTGAATTAAGCACTTTTGCTATCTTTGAGAGATAACTGACTTGATCGTCGGAGTGCCCCCGGGTGGACGAACCACCGCCGAAATCTCTTCTTTTTGTGACAGGTCGTTCGGGCTTAATCTATTCTGCCAGTGTTCTCTAGCTGAGTGCTTGATTGGCAGTGTGGTCGGAAATTGACACACACAATTTGGCGCCGTTCATGGGAACGAAAGGAGAATAAATAGCCAACGACGGATAGAAAGAGAAGGTTGGGGATGACACCCCTACTGAGAGTGGGAAACATATTGACCTTGACATCGAAGAAGACAACTGCAATGAAGAGACTTGTGATAAGAATCACGAAGGAAAGGACGTCGGCCAGGAGGTCGGCGTACCGAAGAAATCGGACCGAAACGGGTATTATAACGAGGACGACCTCCAAGTATGGAAAGATAGATGCCTGCGGAGGGACGACGAGATGAAGGGAATGGCAGACAAATTGGCGGACCTGCAAACGGTCATCAATTTCCTGATACAGAACAACGTCATGCAGCCACCGTTCCCACTACAAGATACGCCGATTCCAGCGGCCAAGAAAAGTGCCCAGAAATGGGGGCAAAAAATGGTTCCTACATTCCCTTAGCATGGTTGGACCAAGAGACATTCTCACTGGCCTTCGCGGGAGGTCAGGCATGGAGAATCCCAGAAGACACGATCTCGACCTAGATGATTAGGTCTGAGAAGAGAAGAGCTCAGCCTAAAGTGAGTAGATCCCAAATTCCAAAAGACAAGATCTCGGCCTAGATGATTAAGTCCGAGAAGAGAAAAACTCAACCTAAGTTAAAGACTTTTTATAGAAGGTCCACAAAGGAGTAGGTGGAAGCCATGCAGAGGGCTGGAGAATGATGTTTGGGAGTTGGAATTTTCAAGCCAAGATCGATTTAACACTTGTTGAAATTTAAATTTACAAGTTGAAGTTAAATCGACGACGTGTTTAATACTTGTTGAAATTTAAATTTGCAAGTTGAAGTTAAACCGAGAACGTGTTTAACACTTGTTGAAATTTAAGAAAAATTTACAAGTTGAAGTTAAACCGAGGTTATGTTTAACACTTGTTGAAATTTAAGAAAAATTTACAAGTTGAAGTTAAACTGAGGCCATGTTTAACACTTGTTGAAATTTAAAAAAAATTTACAAGTTGAAGTTAAACCAAGATCATGTTTAACACTTGTTGAAATTTTTAAAAAAAATTTACAAGTTGAAGTTAAACCGAGGTCATGTTTAACACTTGTTAAAATTTTAAAAATTTACAAGTTGAAGTTAAACTGAGGACATGTTTAACACTTGTTGAAATTTTAAAAATTTACAAATTGAAATTAAACTGAGATCATGTTTAACACTTGTTGAAATTTTAAAAATTTACAAGTTGAAGTTAAACGAGGTCATATTTAACACTTGTTGAAATTTTAAGAAAAATTTACAAGCTGAAGTTAAACCGGGGTCATGATTAAAGGAAGGAATGATATAGGTTCCATCACCTCAAGATGCCGAGGTAATAGAACCTAGAGGGCAATTATGGAGACATAATTTTTGAATGACAACACATGGCCGACGTGTCACCGAAGTGTCAGCCAAAGTGCCATGTGTCCTGGTCATGACGCCGAGATGATCTCGGCTAGGCCGAGGTTATCTGCGAAGAAACCAGAATCTGGGATAAGCAGATAAGGGACAAGAGTCCTAGAATAGGAGAGGACTTCAGTTTGGATAAAGATAAGACTCTTAGAGAGTTTATCCCAATCCTACTGGGAGTCCAAGATTAGCAGTAATCCGAAGTCCATTGAAGCTAGGCTTCTATTAGAATTAGGTAAGTGTTGGCTATAAAAAAGAGCCACCCCCATGGGTCTAATGTATGCTTTTTATGCTCCAAATAGTGAGTTAAGTACTTTTGCTATCTTTGAGAGATAACTGACTTGATCGTCAGAGTGCCCCCGGGTGGACGAACCACTGCCGGAAGCTCTTCTTTTTGTGACAGGTCGTTCGGGCTTAATCTATTCTGCTAGTGTTCTCCAGCTGAGTGCTGGATTGGTAGTGTGGTCGGAAATTGACACACACAGAAAACATCACAGGTCTTAAGATAATATATATCTTTGTAAATTTTGAGTTACTTTAGGAATACCTTTGTGCTAAGTTATTGTCAATATTGAAATTTATATCTAATTGTGATTTTGTTTGGGTTTTTGGTTTATATACATTTTATTTAAAGAGAAACTATAAATTGCAAATGTTTTTTTCCGTTCCCCGTCTCTATCGCATTTGTTTTAATCCCCATTGGAATAAAAGCTAACAAAATCATAGTGTAGTGCTTTTGTTGTCCGATTGTTCTTCCTACATGTGACCTCATTTTTTTGTTAAGAGAAAATATGTGTGCTCATTTTTTATCAAGTGCTTTAGTGGAGATAGTAAAAGTAGATGAGGAAAACAGGTAAAGAACATGGGAGCAGGTACCGTAAGAATTAGAATATTTTTTAGCAGTTAGAAAGTTCCTTACTTACTATGTGACATGATTTGGAAATACCAAACATTAGTTATTTTTTTAGGAAACAATTTCGATTTCTTTGTTAAGATTTTCCATTTAAAGTTTTGATAAATATGGAAGTGCCTTTCTCCCTTTAATAATTACTTTTCCTAAATTTCAGTTTGTTTCTTTCTACCATTTTCATGTTGTGTTGTGTCTTTTTGTTGTAGGTTATCAATTTATGGGTTTTCGATATAATCAAAGGTATAAACTCTAAACGATTTTTTATTTTATTTTATTTTATTATATCTGTTTCATTACTCATAAAATTTTAGATTTTTTTTTTTTTTAGGTCTATTACTTATAGGGTCTTTTGTTGGATCTTTTAGTATTTTGTGCTTCTTTTTTTTCCCCACCCCTTTCCTCCTCTTCTCTCCTTAATTTTTCTTTCTTTTGAATGGTGGTATTATGGAAGTCTTTGTAGCTTTCCTGTGAGTGGTTTCAATAGATGTTAGAGTTGTATACTGAAATATAATGACTTTTGCATGATATTTTGGTTTATGTATTTTGCTATTTGTTGGCTCTCGGTTGTGCACAACTAGCATAATTTCCCACCCATAAAAAATTGTTGGCTTGACTATTTCATATTTGTTGATTGTTGGGATGACTTCAATTCCATATCATGTTATAAATGTGTTGAAGATTTAAACTAACAAGAAAATATGCATAATGAAAAAAATAAAATAGAAAACATTGCAGGTCTTAAGATAATATATATCTTTGTGAATTTTCAGTTACTAAAGGAATAACTTTGTGCTAAGTTATTGTCAATATTGAAATTTATGTCTAATTGTGATTTTATTTGGGTTTTTGATTTATATACATTTTATTTACAAAGAAACTATAAATTGCAAACGTTTTTTTCCCTTTCCCGTCTCTATCGCATTTGTTTTAATCCCCATCGGAATAAAAGCTAACAAAATCATAGTGTAGTGCTTTTGTTGTCCCATTGTTCTTCCTAAATGTGAGCTCATTTTTTTTGTGAAGAGAAAATATCTGTACTCATTTTTTATCAAGTGCTTTAGAGGAGATAGTAAAAGTAGATGAGGAAAATAGGTGAAGAATATGGGAGCAGGTACCACAAGAATTAGCATATTTTTTAACAGTTAGAAAGTTCATTGCTTACTATGTGATGTGATTTGAAAATACCAAACATTAGTTATTTTTTATTTCGAAATGACTTTATCTATTTGGCTTATTCTTTTCAAATCCTTTTAATTTGGCTATTTTTTAGCGATTTTTTTTTTTATAGAGAGAGTAAATTTCACCATTTAAGTGGTGTTTATATAGGAGTGCTTTGTGGTTAAAAAAATTATAGCAGTGCCTTTTTTCTCTATTTTTCTCACTATATTTTGGGTTTATAATCTGTAAAGAACTGTTAAAATATGATTGGCAGTAATAGCACTAGCAAGTGTACATTGTTTGGTGAGATTGTAGAGTACCAACTAATGTGCATTTTAATTTTAATTTTTTTGAATTGCAAAGTATTGGCTGGTGTCCATTTTATTTTTACTTTTTTTATATTGCAGAGTACTGGTTGATGTGCATTATTTGGTATTTAGTTTTAATTTTTTTGGGTTTGCAAAACACTTGCTGGTGTGCTTACTAATTTTTTTTTTTTTTTTGGATTATAAAGAGTTAACATGTGTACAATAGCTTTGGTTTATGTGCTTTTTTTAGTTTTACAATTTTTTCTTCACTTTCTTAGCAGGTGTGTTTTTATTTTTTATTTTTGTGTTGACGTGCAGTTTATACTTTGGTGTTTGTTAATAGAAACGAAATGTCTATAATAAAATTAAAATATATTCTTAAGTTTTATTGGGCGTGCCTTCAGGCACGGGTTATTCCTAGAGTTTACACATAAAGCCTTCAGGCATGGCGATGACTGTAATTGGAGCCTCCATTAAAGTACAACTATGTAAGAAGCTAATTTTTTATTATTGTTTGGGAATGTGGATTGGTATGTTGTGATAGAAACTATACTTCGAGCTTTGTTTATTAATTTTTTTTCCTTCTTTTTTAGACTCGATAACTCAAGCAATGCTTAAAGCTCAAACAATTACATTTTTTCTCATTTGTTTTGTTATGCATGTGTTTCAGTTGAATTGGGATTTTACTAAATCAATTTGATTTGGGTAATGCTTTACATTTGAATGACTTTTTTTTGTCAATCACTCCATTCATCTTAGTAACAAAATGATTTTTTTTTTCTTTAGTTTGTGTTTGAGGTGTGATTTTTTTATTATTATTTTGAAAATGCTATACTCTGTATAATGAACTATGAAAGTGATTCGAGCCGTGACAAAGTCATCTAAGATATCGTTATTTTCTTTTAGTTACTCAGTGTATAATGGACGTCCATGTATATTTTCCATTGCACTGTCTACAAAAATTAATGATACTTTGATTAATTATTTTCTTTCCTTTGTTTCGATTGCTATAATTCTATAAATCAATTTCTAATATCTAATTTCCTCTTGCTGCAGTTCATTAATTTTTGACACAGTTCATCAGTTTCTTTAATGAAAAGAATTCTATTTTTTGATTTCTTTGATAATACTTTTCATTAAAGTTTTGATAAATATGTCATTTCCTTTCTCCCTCTAATCATTAGTTTTCTCTCAAGTTTTAGTTTGTTACTTCTGCTGTTTTCATAGTGTGTTGTGTTTTTTGCTGGTGGTCATCAATTTCCAGGTTCTCGATACAATCAAAGGTATAAACCCTCTCACACAAATTTTCTTTATTACAACTGTTTCATTACTCATATAATTTTGATAAAAGTTAAATTTTTTGGTCTATTACTTTTGTAGTTATGTTTTAAACAAAGCTCCCTTTCCATTTGCATAAAAGATAGAAGCAAAATGGGACTAATGAGTAGTAAACCATGAAAAAAAAAATTAGTACTGCTCAAACTTTTTGCTTTAATTTGCTTTTTCCACTAGATTATTTTTCTTAATCTTTCTTTCTTTCTTTCTTTATTTCTTTCTTATAGAGCTTAGTAAAGGGTGTTGTAGTAGTCTTTTGTAGCTTTTCTATGAGTGGTTTTGATGAATGTGCAAGTAGTGGAATGAAATAGAATGGACTGGTATGACCTATGAGAAACCTAATAGAATGGCTTATTTGAATGACTCATGCACTATACACTAGATTTCTTTTCCCCCATAAGAAAGTGTTGGCTTGGCCATTACATATTTTGGTGATTGTTGGGAGTATGTGTTGAAGATTTAAACCAAAAAGAAAATGTGCATAATGAGGATTGAAAAAATTGAAAAAATAAATAAAAAGGGAAGACAAACATAGATAAATCTCTTTTTGTTTTTGGTGAACACACAGACTAATCTTAGTAACAAAATAAATGCCTTTCTTAAAACAATATACGTTGGTAAATTTTGAATTACTTTGGAATTAACTTTGTGCTAAATTTTGGAATCCCCTATTGTCAAAATAAAAATTAATGTCTAATTGTCTCTTAAATTGGTTATGCATGTGTTTCAGTTAAATTGGGATTTATAAATTTACATTTTATTTAAGAGAAAACTCAACATTTATTGATTTATCCCAACCCACAAGTCTTTTTGACTTTTCTCATACCTATTGCTACACTATTTTAAACTTCTTCCATACTAGTGATGAGATTGTTAAATTATTTTTATAAAAAATTTAAAAAAATATAATTTGTATACTAAAAAAATATCTAAAATAAATATAAATTCTTATTAAATCTATCTATCAATCTATATCTATATATTATATAAGAAAAATGGACAAGTCTTGTGGGAGTTCCAATATTTCAAACTAAAATTTTTAATTTTTTGATTTTAAATAATTAAAAAAATCGTCTATAGCTCTCATTCAAGCCATCCCCCCCCCCCCCCCCAAAAAAAAAAAGAAAGAAAATTAATGTCTCTTGATTTATGACTTTCAAATAGAAAGTATATAAAATAAAAAATAGAAAGTATACTAATCCATTTCAAATTCAAATTTGAGGGGCATTAAATATGGAATATGGAAAGCATTTCATTAATTTAAATTTAAAATTATAATAATTTATCCCATAATATATAAGGTTTAAATAATGATCTATTCCATAATTTATTTATATATCCATATATCTATATACTATTATAATTGTAAAATATTGTCACTTCATTAAAGTTGAAAGTTGTAATTTTTTTCTCATTTTTTTTATTTTGTTTAATTTTTTGTTAATACGTGTTACTATGATTGGTCTATAAATTAATTTTATATTCTTAAAATAAAATTTCAAATTTGAATTCTTACTTAAATTATGTTACTATAATTGGAATGAGATCAATATTCATTCCTTAAATTTTGCATCATTTATTAAATTATAAAATAAAATTTCAAATTTAAATTCTTCTTCAAATTATATTATTACAATTAGAATGGGATCAATATTCATATGTGTCACAATAAGACAAAATGTCACATCCAAATATAATCATTTTATTTTTCTCTCACAAAAATTTAAAAAGTTAAAAAGTTCATTCCAAACGAGACTTTTTAGCCTTGAGCTAAAATAGCCAAAAAGCCAACCCAAATCCCAAATGAAGGCATAGTTACCAAAATACCCTTGATAATAATAAGGTGAAACGCATATTAATGTTCAAATTGATAGTGTGAATGTTTCATAATGTGAATATTCGCAATGTCTAATTTATTTAATGTGAATGTTCACATCACTAAGTTGTCGAGGGTTTAAAAAATATTTGTAAGAGTAAAATTGTCTATAAAATACCTTAAATTTGTGAATTAAGATTTGATAGATCAAATGTCTAAAATAATAAGACTTATTAAAATATAAAAATATTTTATAAACTAATTGGGATATAAGTATTTGATAAAGAATTTTTTAATAAATTTCTCTATTTTAAATTTATCTAACATAAATCATTTTAAAATGTTAAAATAATTTAAGTATTTTCGACGGAGAAAATGGGCTACTAGATTTGTGGTTGTAATAAAATGCGAAGATGTGGTTGTTTTGAGTGAACGTGCAGACCGCAGCTTTAGGCAAAGGAAACGGTCGTTTGTAAGGAACAGAAACAGATCATCCGTCAAACGGTTCTTATTGATTTTGATGTCGTGTCTTCCCGAAGTCATTAGAATCTGAATTTTAAGTGAAATTGTTGAGAGGTATTTATAAATGGAATCATAAAATAACGTGGGTTCTATATTTATGTAAGATATTTAATAAAAATTTATAAAATTTTTAGGATCTTTAGCATTACTCAAATCATAATATCATGAGAGGTAATTTATATGCGAAATTGGGCCGAGCTGGGCCTTTATGGGCCTCAGTACGAAGGACTGAGTAAAGAGGCCATAAAGTTACTCCGGTCTTGAAGAGGCTTAAAGTTAGCCCGATCTCAAGCCCAGAAGGTAGACCGGTCCGAGTTACTCTTGATGTTAGTCCGGTTGAAGGATGCTTTGTAGTTAGACCGGTTTAAGAATGCGTTGAACTTATATCGATTAAGGCACAGTATGGTTAGTTCGGTCTAAAAGCCTTGCTAGAAGTTAGATCGGTTTAGACTTAACACTGTTGATAATGGCGGAACTGGGGTAAGAACGCTGAAGGTAGAACCGAACTAAAGATAGTTCGGTCTACTCTGTGAATCAACGTGATCGTGATTACTTCGGTCATATTGGAGTTCGGCCATGATAAAAACCATCTCACTTGGTTTAAGCAGTGAGGGGGGGTGTTGAGGGATAAGTATTATCCTTCAGGAGTATGAATCCTAGGAGGACTCTGCATGGAGGAGTAAAAGTTCTACTAGGATTATGCCACACGAAACCTATAAAAAGCTCACAAACATCACCTTTGGAGTGGTAACACAACTTTATTTTCTGAATACATAGAGCTTTTATCTATTTGTCAAGTTTACTAACTTAGGCATCGGAGAGGTTTCCGGCACACACCGCCGGCTAGCTCACGTTTGTGTTTTCAGGTGATAAAGCGACGTCGTAAGAAGGAGCGCAGACTTGACCAACAGGATTATACGAGAAGGTTTATTTCTTTCCCGTACAATTGGCGCCGTCTGTGGGAAAAACAGACAGGACAAAACCTCTTGATCAAGCCTTACCTCTTTAGGAACAATGGCGCACAATGAAGATTTACCACAATCCGCCATCGACGGGCAAACACCAGATGGGGGTGCAAGGCGTGAAGGACTACCTTCTATCCCTCCCATGGTGGACTTGGAGCCCCAACGACATAACTCCAGGAGGGATACTAGGGGGAGGCGGATTAACAGCCCCCATCACTCTCATTCACAAAGTCCTGACAGGCAAAGGCGGAGGATTGATCCTCAAGTTCTGGAGGACCGCGTGAAGGAGCAAGACGAATTAATAAGGAAGATAGCGGCGAACATGGAGGCCTTGAAGCGCCAGATGAAGGGAAAAGGAGTGGCGACAGGAGAGGGGCGCAAAAACAAGACACCCCATCGCCGCTCAGAAGACCATGAAAGGCATTCCACACCATCACAAGCAGAGAGTAGAAGCCTCAGGACAGGCGATACTCAGTCTAGAACCTCCAGAACTTGTTACTCCAGGTCTGAGAGAACGAGATCATTGAGGTCTTACACAGAGGGAAGTACCTACCGACCCTCACACTCGCACCAAACATCATCCAAACAGACGGAGATGCCCAGATCATCTGATTTGCGGATCATGCTGGAAGAAAAGGCACGATAGAAGGAGGACACCAGGGCGCGCGATCCTCGCAGAGTTTCTGCCCTTCAATGATTGGCTCCTCGATCGCATGGAAGCGTCAAGGTTGGAATGCCATTACCACGCCCTGCCTACGAACCGACGGACAAAGCATTAGCGAGGCTGCAGACCTCGCCGTTCGTTCCGGCAATTGAAAACGCGCCCCTATCTACAGGCTTCCTTCAGCCCAAATTCACTACGTACGAGGGGAAAACGGACCCCTACATTCACCTAAGCCACTTCCGCCAGGTTATGGCAGTATATCAGCGAAACGAGGCTTTAATGTGCATCCTCTTCCCGTCAAGCCTTGGCGATCTATGCTTGACTTGGTTTGAAAAACTTCCAGAAGGCAGCATAGCCTCCTGGGCGCAATTGGCGGAGGCGTTTGTCACAAGGTTCAGAACAAACACCAAAACTCCGGTGGAGATTGACCAGTTACTCTCCATCGACATGGGTGAAAAAGAGATGCTAAGATCCTACAATAGTCGATACTGGGAGATATTCAACTAGATTGGGGACTGCCCCACCAATCTCGCCATTGCACAATACAAAAGAGGCCTACCAGTCGGGAATAGACTAAAGGACTCAATCACCATGGAAGCCCTGATGGAAAGAGTGCATCAGTACATCAGGGTGGAGGAAGATGGCACACGTGCCAAAGCAAAATCTGGTGCGACCACAGCACTAGAAAAGAAGACCTCAGCAAAGGTCAACGCGGTAGATCGTCCGAACAGAAACGGACGTGGCAGACGAGACAACAGAGAAGACCAAGATAAAAGATGGTTGAGGGTCCGCACGGCCATAACCACGGTATTCAAGAAGCCGATCTACCGAATTCTAAGTGAAATAAGAGATGAGCCTTTTGTTAGATGGCCAGCCAAACTAGGGAAAGCACAGAAGGACTATGACGAAAGATCACGGTGCACCTTCCACAAAGAAAAGGGGCACCGCACTGAAAATTGCACGCCATTGAGACAGCACCTGGAGGAGTTGGTGGCAGCAGGACACTTGGATAAATACATTGAAGGAGGGACGCAACCAGCCCCCAAGACCATAATAACCCCAACGGGATGCCAGTCGACGCCCCACCTCAAGGCATTATCAATGTGATACATGGAGTCTTTGAACCTGAGCGTGTATGCGAGCTTAGGGGGTCAATCAAAAAGGCTGAACACTTAAGAGAGGTGCTAAGTGCCCAACCTGCCATCGAGAAGGGGAAAACAGAGGCCACAAACGTCATGTCTTTTTCGGATAAAGACTTGGAACGGATATATTGCCCTCACAATGATGCCCTGGTCGTCACTCTCCGAGTCAAGGATTTTGACGTCAAGCGGATTCTGATTGACCAGGGTAGTTCATGTGAAATCATGTACTACGAAACATTTAAACAATTGAAGCTGCAAGACAAAGACTTGGCACCTACCATATCTCCCCTAATTGGATTCAACTCCATGCCAGAATGGCCCGTCGCCAAAATAATTCTTCCAGTCAGAGCAGGAAGCGTGACGAAACAAGTGGAGTTCTGGGTATTGAAGGTCCCCTCCACTTACAACATCATCTTGGGCAGAACATGGCTGCATGCCATGCGATCTGTGGCGTCATCCTACCACCAAGTAATGCGGTTCCCCAACGATACTGAGGTAATTGAAGAAGTATATGGAGATCAGATCATGTCGAAGCAATGCTTCGTCACGGTGAATGGTAACCGCGTTGCCAAAGGATACGTTCATTCGGTGGAAGAACCTGACAGCAATGAGCTATTCACAGATATCGGCAAAGCAGCTGATCAGAAAGCGGTGGAGGACTTGGTAGAGGTGAGAATAGATGAAAAGAACCCGGATAAGTTCTTTTTACTCGGTTCGTCATTGTCCAGCACTGAGAGATTAGAGGTGTTGGAATTTTTGACCTCTAACATCTAAGTATTCGCCTGGACGCCATACGACATGCCAGGCATTGATCCCAACTTCATCTGTCACCAACTCAATGTCCACTCATTCGCCAGACCAATCATTCAACGCACCCATAAATCGGCACTCCACCATACCGAGATAGTGGCGGAAGTAGTAGGTAACCTGCTGGAGGCAGGAGCAATCAGAGAGGTGCACTACCCAAAATGGATCTCAAACACAGTTGTGGTGCCAAAGAAGAATGGCAAGTGGCATGTCTGTGTCGACTACAAAACAGTCAATAAGGCATGTCCAAAAGACAGCTTTCCTCTACCACGAATAGATCAACTGGTCGACCTAACGGCGGGGCACAACCGACTTAGCTTTCTGGATGCATACAGAGGCTACCATCAAATCGCCATGCATGAACCAGACCAGGAGATCACATCCTTTACAACTCCAAGAGGATTATACTTTTACAAGGTCATGCATTTTGGCCTAAAGAACGTAGGGGCGACATTCCAACGGATGGTCACCAAGATGTTTGAACCGTTGTTAGGCAGAACAATGGAAGCTTACATCGACGACATGGTGGTCAAGAGCAAGGATGAGAATGACCATCTCAAGGACCTAGGCGAGATGTTTGAGATCCTAAAGAAACACAAGTTGCGCCTCAATGCGTCCAAGTGTGCATTCGGAGTAGGATCTGGCAAATTCCTGGGTTTCCTGGTAACCAACCGGGGTATAGAGGCAGACCCCTCCCAGATCAAAGCAATCCAGGATCTGGAGAGGCCTAACTCGGCAAAAGAAGTACAATATCTCACCGGCATGGCGGCTGCACTCAACCGATTCATCAGCCGGTCGTCAGACAGACTACGACCATTTTTTCAAGCATTAAAAGTCAAGTTCGAGTGGGACGAAGAATGCGACCGAGCTCTGAAAAGCTTGAAGGAATATATGTCTTCCCCACCACTACTTGTTACCCCAGTACCTGGAGAAGAACTTTTCTTGTACCTGGCAGTCTCTCAGCACGCAATTAGCGCAGTGTTGGTTCATGCAGAAGGAATCCAACATCTGCCAATCTTTTATGTCAACAAGACATTGCTGGGAGCCGAAACAAGGTACTTGCCACTGGAAAAATTAGCATTGGCCTTAATGATGGCCTCCAGGAAATTGGCACACTACTTTCACGCCCACACCATAGTCGTCCTCACAGTTTTCCCACTAAAAGCTTTGTTTGAGAGAGCGAACTTTTCTGGGCAAATCTTGAAGTGCGCAGTAGAGTTGGGACAATTCGACATCAAGTTCCAACCTAGAACCGCAGTAAAGGCCCAATCTTTGGCAGACTTTGTCGCAGAGTTTACTCCTGAAAGTCATCATATCTGCCCAGTCGACCTAACTGACACAACCGAACTAAGGATGGAAGTTGACGCCGGAATAGCGCAACCCCTAGCAGAAGGTACTCAGTCAGACTCCAAGGCAGACCAGACTAAAGACAGCAAGGAAAAAGCAAACCAAGCTACACCAAACCAAGACTCACCAACAAATAAAGACTTGGTACAATCAGATAGCGAGGGGCAGACAGTAAGCATGGACCTTGAAGAAAACACCAGCGACATTCTTGACCCCACGACATCATCTGACCCCTCCACTTGCTGGAAGTTGTTCGTTGGAGAGATGTGGAAGCTCTTTGTGGATGGAGCATCCAACCGGCATGGTGCAGGACTTGGCAGAGTCCTCATCTCACCAGATGGCCTGGTTATTGAGCAAGCAATCAACCTTGGCTTCCCAGCATCAAACAACGAAGTGGAGTATGAAGCACTCCTTATAGGACTCAAAACAGCATTCTACATGAAGGCCACCGAACTAATGGTCTACAGCGACTCACAGCTGGTGGTAAACCAAATTTCTGACGACTATGAAGCAAAGGATGATAGGATGGCCAAGTACCAAGAATTGGTCAGAATAGAGATCAAGAAATTTGAAGTAGTGAGAATAGAACAAATTGGCAGGGAGGAAAACAGCAGAACAGACGAACTAGCAGGCTTTGCTTCAATGGCAGATACTTCCATCCCTCATCCGTTGCTCATCGACTACTTACCAAGACCAAGCATTGAAGACCCCGATGCAGAAGAGGTATGTTGCGCCGAGCTAGGCCCCTCATAGATGGATCCCATCATACTGTTCCTAAAAGATGGCGTCTTACCGGAAGAAAAGAAAGAAGCCAACAAAATTAGAGCAAAGTCACAGCGATTTTGGCTCTCCCCATCTATGGCATTGTACAAAAAGTCATTCTCAAGACCTTATCTAAAGTGTGTACACCCCAGCAAAGTAGAAGCATTCTTGTTTGAAATACACGAAGGGGTGTGCGGAAGCCACCAATGAGGAAGATCGTTAGCCTACAGAGCCATTTCTCAAGGATACTGGTGGCCATACATGCAAGCAGACTCAGAGAAGTATGTAAAAAAGTGCGAAAAATGTCAGAAGTTCAGACATCAAATACATCAGCCGGCCAGAGAACTCCTACCATTGACCAGCCTATGGCCCTTTGCAATGTGGGGCTTGGACATAGTAGGACCACTTCCAACAACGCCCGGAAACAGGAAGTTCTTTCTCGCAACAACAGACTACTTCACAAAGTGGGTGGAAGCAGAAGCATTGGCATCAATCAAGGAAAAAGATGTGAAGAAGTTCGTCTGGCAAAATATCATTACTCGATTCGGCATACCTAAAGCCCTCATATCAGACAACGGCACCCAGTTTGATGGCAAAATCTTTAGAAGCTTTTGTGAAGAATACAAGATAGAGTTCTACAATTCTACACCAGCATATCCTCAAGCAAATGGCCAAGCAGAAGCATCAAACAAGGTTGTCTTTGATGGACTGAAGAAAAGGTTAGAAAAGGCAAAAGGCAAGTGGGCGGAGGAACTTCCTCATGTTTTATGGGCTTACCGCACCACACCTCGACGATCAACAGGAGAAACACCATTATCCTTAGCCTACGGCATGGAAGCAGTAATCCCACTGGAAGTTGGCCTCCCCACAATTAGAAGTAAAAAATTTGATCCAGACTTAAATGGAGAAGCCATAACATTGGAACTCGACCTTGCAGAAGAAAGAAGAGAAAGAGCACTAGTTCACATTGCCTCATATCAGCAAGAGTTATCCAGGAAATACAACAAGATAGTGCATCCAAGGCAATTCAAGATCGACAATTGGGTACTGCGCAAAGTGATGGGAAACACCTTGGTACCGGGAGATGGCAAGTTAGGACCCAACTGGGAAGGACCTTACAAAGTGGTTGGATTAGCAGGCAAAGAGGCATACCACCTGGAAGATGAGGACGGTAAAGCCATTCCAAGGCCATGGAACACTGCCAATCTCAAACTATTTTATTTTTAGTTTTTTTTACGATTATGTGTAATTTTCCTTCCTCTCAATAAAACAAAGTCAATTATTTTCAGCATAGTTGTTTTTTGTATGAGATTGTATTAGTGAGTTAGGGACATCAAAAGTAAGGTTGCCTGGAAAAACCAATCTATAGGTTGGCTGGAAAAACCAACACCCCTCCTAAGCCCAGGATAAGAATCCAGGCTGTAGGACGTTTGGTTGGAATAACCAAAAATTTTATTCTAAGTTGGCTGAAAAAACTAACTTAGAGGTTGGCTGGATTAAACCAACACCCCTCCTAAGCCCACGATAAGGATCCAGGCTGCAGGACGTTTGGTCAGAATAAGAATGCGTTGAACTTATTTCGGTTAAGGCATAGTATGGTTAGTTCGGTCTAAAAGCCTTGCTAGAAGTTAGATCGGTTTAGACTTAACACTGTTGATAATGGAGGAACTGGGGTAAGAACGCTGAAAGTAGAACTGAACTAAAGATAGTTCGGTCTACTCTGTGGATCGGCGTGATCGTGATTACTTCGGTCATATTGGAGTTCGGCCATGATAAAAACCATCTCACTTGGTTTAAGCAGTGAGGGGGGGTGTTGAGGGATAAGCATTATCCTTCAGGAGTATGAATCCTAGGAGGACTCTACATGGAGGAGTAAAAGTCTTACTAGGATTGTGCCACACGAAACCTATAAAAAGCTCACAAACATCACCTTTGGAGTGGTAACACAACTTTGTTTTCTGAATACACAGAGCTTTTATCTATTTGTCAAGCTTACTGACTTAGGCATTGGAGAGGTTTCTGGCACACACCCGCCAGCTAGCTCACGTTTGTGTTTTCAGGTGATAAAGCGACGTCGTAAGAAAGAGCGCAGACTTGACCAACAGGATTATACGAGAAGGTTTATTCCTTTCCCGTACATATCATATTTTTAATGTAAAATAAAATAAAAATTTATTAATAATGATAATGTTACATAATTTTAAAAGGATTAAAGGAAATTTATGAATTTGATGTACAATGTATTTACTATGTTAATATAAATTAGAGTAGATATTTAAAAAATGAGTTTTTAGTCAAATTTTTTGGAAAATTAGTCTAGGGTCCCTCTCCCATTTTTAGTAATGGAAGAGATCCACAATAGTATTTTTTGATGTCTATGGTCCCTAAACCCACACCATATATCATATTAGAGAAATTTGACTGTCTATCTCTCCTCTTCTACTGCAAGCTGTACTTCCAATCTCTATATCTCTCTCAGCACGTCCGCGTCGGCAGCCTCATCATCAACGTCGACTTCATTGATGAGTGATGATAATTCATGAGGGAGTTGAGGGAGTCTTTGGATTTTTCTTGGGATCGACGAGAGAGTGGAGGACGATGATGCAGATGAGGGTTTGAGGCGCTTGTTTGGCTGTTGAATTTTTGGGTACACGGCTTTGCCTGCAATTGCTTTGAGATCGTAATCATCGGAAGAAGAGTCTTGGAAAATTATGTGATTTAGGGGGTGGCGGTAGCTGTCGAAGGCTGACGGAGGAGAGAGGGAAGAGTTGAAATTAGTAAGAGGGTGGAGCTCGGAAATCATGGATTCGAGCCAAGAAGAGAGATCGGAAGGGTTGTAGTGAACAGTCTCGGAAGCAAGATGAGACAAGCCATCTTCCTGAGCATGACCCATCACTTCTTCGAGCTGTTCGAGCTTCTGAGCAACTTCGTTCATGTCGGAAGCTTTCACTTTGTAACCCAACAAAGCCAATAGCTCATCAATTCCAGTATCCTGTTCCTCTCACATCTTACATTTCCCACCCGCCTCCTCCGTCGAGTAACCATAGCCGCCACAGAAAGTGTCCTTATAGGGAGGAGGAGGAGGAGGAGGAGGAGGAGGAGGAGGGTTATGGAGGTCGCGCTTCATCTCTCTCGCTATTTTTTTTGTCTAAGACGAGGGGAGCTCATAAAATGACATCATGTAGCCAAATGCAACAAACGAAACAACGACGACGTGAGTCTTTGTCTCTATTTTTTCCAGCAAAGAGAGTTTTTTATTTTTTGAAGTTGTGAAAGTTTTGACTAGTAAAAAAGAAACAAAGTAGCAATACTAGTAAAAAATTGTTAGATATAAGCACAGCATCTGGGAATGGAAAGTTGTGTTGCATGATCTATATTTAAATATTGGCACAGCAACTGGAAATGATTGTATTCATTTCACTATATTGCATATGCACAACACTCAATTTATTCATACGAGTTTAGATGCTCAGATTTTCCTTTCAGCTATTGAATTCCTCTATCTTTTATCAGGAAAATTTCTCTAGTTTGGTTAAAACAATTTTCTCTGGTTTAAAATTGTGAACAAACACAGAGAAATTTAAAATTTCTCTAGTTTGGTTAAAATTTCCCTGGTTTTGAACTCAGAGAAATTCTTTTATCACTCAATTTGTCTACATCTTCAAGCTCATGGAAGTGAGTTTTTCTATATACAAACATATATTCCTAATTTTTTGTCCTAACTTTGCATGTGTAGTTGTTATTGATTTCTTTTTTTTTCTTTTTTTTTTTTGGATTTTAGATCATTGTAATGGCATTGATTACAATGATAGTCTTCCTATTAACTGACATGCATCGAAATTCAATAAGTCAGATTAGAAATTTGAGAGTTTTTTCAAATTTATCTGGTTGTTCAAATTTCTCTGGTAGGTCTCTAAGTTGTTCAAATTTCTTTGGTTGTTGAAATTTCTCTGGTAGATCTTTGGTTTGTTCAAATTTCTCTGGTAGGTCTCTAGGTTGTTGAAATTTCTCTGGTTGTTAAAATTTCTCTGGTAGATCTTTGGTTTGTTCAAATTTCTCTGGTAGGTCTCTAGGTTGTTCAAATTTCTCTGGAAGCTTTGTTATTGTCTCATGCTACCTCCAGTTAATCATTTATCTTGTTGAGCATTTGTGTTGATGCTATCAAAGTGCTCTTACTTATATTGCTTTCATGGTGCTGCTACAGCTGATGTAGAAAGAAGATGATGATGATGATGATGATGAAGGCTATCAAATAATTTCTCTGGAGAAAGAATTTGAATTTGAACTCAAAGAAATTGGTCTAAGGTCCTTCTCTTATTTTTGATAATGAAATAGATCCACAATATTTGAATTTGAATTTGAACACAGAGAAATTTGAATTTGAATTTGAATTTGAACCTAGAAAAAATTGGTCAAAATGATTTCATAAAATAATATTGCGTCTTTATGATCCAGAGAAAATTGGTTAAAATGAACCTAGAGAAATTTGAATTTTCTCTGGGTTGAACCCAAAGAAATTCTTTGGAAGTCCAGAATTTCTCTGGATGAAATTTCTCTGGATCAAATGAGGGACCTTAGACATTATGAAAATATTAGATGTCATTTATGCTATAAAATCTTAATACCAGAGATCTTAAAAAAAAACCCCCCAAATTTTTCTTATAGATATAAGACACACACACATATATATAAAAGAAATAAATAAATAAAAATTGGCAAGATTAAGATCGTATGTAGAATTCTACACAATTTTATGACTAAAATCGTAATCACTTTAAGATCTCCTAAATTTAAGATCCTAATAATGTGATTTGGATCGTTTAGCCCAACTAAGTTCGTGAAACCATGAGACCTTATTGTGGGGATATATTTTATGAGTACCAACACGTGGCCAAGGTAACGCTGACATGTCAGCCGAGGTGCCACGTGTCCTGATCGATATGCCGAGGTCATCTCGGTTAGGCCGAGGTCATCTCCGAAGATATTGGAATCCGAGATAAGCGGATAAGAGATAAGGGACAAAAGTCCTAGAATAAAGAGGAGACTTAGTCAAGATAAGGATAAACCTCTTAGGGAGTTTATCTTTATCTCTTGAGGAGTCCAAAGTAAGTACTGAACAGGAATCCATAGAAGTCAGGCTTCTATTGGAATTAGGATTGAGGTAACTATAAAAGAAAGGCATCCCCATGAGTCTAAGATACACAATTTATATTCTGTCTAGTGAGTTAAGAACTATTGATTATCTTCGAGAGATATACTGACTTGATCGTCGGAGTGCTCCCTAGTGGACGAACCACCCCTGGAATTTTCTCTTTCTGTTACAGGTTAGTCAGGTGTCATCTATTCTGCCAAGTATTCTCCAGCTGAATACTGAATCGGGCAGTGTGATCAGAAAATCACTCACACACCTATGATTGCCATCGAGATTTTAATAACCACTTACTTGATTTACATTATAAACAAAGAGTAGTATTATACACATATAATTTTTATATAAATAATGTTGCTTTTTATAATTTTTTATTTTAAATCAAAATAATAATATCTTTGCTACACTATAGTTACGTTTTACATATAAAAAATAAAATTAATAAGTTTTTTTATAATTAAAAGAAGAAAGAAAAAAAAAAAGAAAGAAAGAGGAGCAGGTCTTTTGAATTTTTTGAAATTTCTTCCTTGGAAATTAAAGCACTTCTGGCACGAGCTATTACAAAGTTGTGATGTGGGGCCACTCTGAGAAACAGTATGGCACCTCACTTTTCTAGTAAGGGACCCTTTTGGTTGGTGTAAATATATGTTTCTTTTCTAGTAAGTAAATATTTTATTGAACAAAAATAAGCAATGTAAAACCAGTGGGTGTATTGAAAACAATGGGGAAAGCTTATGCCTTCTCTAGTGGTACGCAGTACATCTAAGCATCTGCAATGGTTATTGCTGGATTGTATTGTTATTGCTATAATTTAGTAATGAATAGTGTTATTTTATTAAATTATAATAATGGTATTTCAATAGTTATTTGTTATTTTGGCAAAATTTAATTTATTTTTTTTTCAGATTTGTAGGTGTTGTTTGGATATAAATTTTTTTGTGATTTTATTTTTGTTTATTTTTTGTCTTTTATGACCTTTTTTAACTGTTTGTAAAAAAATTTATATATTTATATTATTCCCGACTAGACAAATATAAAAAATAAAATAAAATTGAAAAAAAAATATATATATATATATATATAAAATTCACCCCACCATTCATATATCACTACAAAATTAAAAATAAAAAAATAAAATAAAAATATTAACTACATTTATTTATAGCCATTGAGACAATAGTGTTCTGTTTAAAAAATAAAAGGATAAATTACACTGACACCTTCAAAAATTTATATTTATTACAGTTCTCCCCTTACTTTTTGAAAATTACATCTCCTTCCCTAAGGTTTAAATACCAATTTTTTTTAAAAAAAAATTAAAAATTAATTTGGTTAAGAAATAAAAAATAAAAAATAATTATCATTTTTATATATTTTTTTATCTTTCAAGTGGTTAGAAATAATTTTTTACAAATTAAATTGAAACAACCATAAGTATGTATATAACATGCCCAAAAGTTAAAATGATAATTATTTTTTATCCTTAAATGATAATTATTTTTTATTTTTTATTTCTTAACCAAATTAATTTTTAATTTTTAAAAAAAAAATTCTAAAAATCAAACCATACACGGCCTAAGAATCTTTTGATAAGTCATTTATTATGTTGGTAACTTATTTAATTATTTGTTAATTTTACGATATTTTTACTATTTGAGGCCTGTTTGGCAACCACTTCGTTTTCAGTTTTCAATTTATATTTACAAAAATTTTAAAAATTGTCATAAAAACTTATTTGATAATTTTTTTTAGTTTATAAATTGTTGCCACAGTTTGTAAATTTGAGAAAAAAACGTAAATTTAAAAAATGAGTTTACGTTGGCTTTTAAACAGAAATTTAAAAATTTTACTAACAATTTTTTTTTTTCAATTAATTTTTTTCCCAATAAATTTTTTTTTTCAATGAATTTTTTTTCCAACTAATACTAACCGATGGGGTAATTGGTAATGCTACTTTAAACCTTAGGGAATGGATTGTAATTTCTAAAATGTGAGGGGTGTCAATGTAATTTACCCAATGAGGGCAAAATTGGTATTTAAAAAAATTAAATAGGGTTGCTATTAACACCTATGTCTTTACTTTGGCCCCCCTATTTCTTTGAACACCCACCTAACAAAATGAACCCCATCCCTTTTTTCTTTAAACCTTCACCTTAATACCAACTATATCCCTCGTCTTTTTGATTCCCTATTATCATCATCTTCAAAGCAGCCTCTCAGCTCAAATCTGCAAATAGGGCAAGTATTGTGGATTTCAAAACGATTATATTGAAATTAAGATTTGTGGTGAAATCATTAGCCCATTTATCTCTTAGACATCAAAGAACTTTATAAATTGCAGCAAACACACACTAGGAGCATCACAGAAGAAATCTACTGCACCAACAATACATTGCTCAATAAATCTCTCATTTTTTTTATGAGTCATATAGCGATCCCGGTTTTCCCTCTATTGGTTATTGTATTCCGGACTCGGTTCCATGGATGTCTATTGTTGTATATGTTTCATTTCCGTCCTTTAATTCTTTGTATTTGAGTTTTAGGATGTCTTGAGTGTGTTTCGAACAGGTTGGTTAAGTTTTAGTCTCTAATCTTGTTGCCTAGATTTCTGATGATCCGCTCGAGCGGGTTTTGTTGTGCTTGAGCGGAGTTTGCATCCTTTCAACATTTTGTGCGTTTGCAGATATACTGCAGAGGTGTTTTTCACGATCGAACGGCGTTCCTTACGCTCGAGCGGGTATCTTGGCACTCGAGCGAGTATTCGAAGTCTGTAAAGTACTAGAGAAGTGTATTCTACGCTCGAGTGGGTCTCTTTCTGCTCGAACGGGTAGTGCTTTGCTGTTGTGCCTTGGCGCTCGAGCGAGTATATTTGCGCTCGAGCAGGTGTAGTTTTTTGTGCCTTACGCTCGAGCGTCCTATTCTCCGCTCGAGCGAACTATACGTATATCAGATCGCGACTATGTCATTTTAAATCACTTTTTCATCACACACACTCTCTCTCTCTCTCTCTCTAACTTTCCAATACCCTAATTTGAGAACTTTTCTCACTACAATACACCTTCTCTCTACAGATCCATCTAGTTCTAGTGATCTTCCACCCTAAACCCTTTGTAAAAAGTGTGGAGCTTGGCTTGATCTTCGTTTGGATCCGAAAATCATTGGGTTTGGAGCACATTCGAGTTTCTTTATCATCTCCATTGAGTCTCTTCACTTGAGGAAGGGATAATTACTCATATTTATGGCCTTTGACATAAACTTGTGGCCATTTTGATTTAATGTTGAAGTTGGGAAATTTTAGGTGTTAGGGTTTCAAAACTTAAAATGTATAAAGAGGAGTTTTGTTCCTTTTGAATTATACATGTGTATATGGGTCTTAAAATGAGGTTATTGAAGTTCATTGATGATATTTGGACCTTTGGGTCAATGTTGAGAAAAATGGAAAAATGCCCTAGTTGGGTTTAATCGGGTCATTGGTGTAATCAATGAAATTAATCATGAGAATATGAAATTGAGTCATAAACCATGAAATTGGGAAGTTATGAGATTGAATGTGTAGTTAGATTAGTTAATCACTCACCTATGAAATTGTTGATAATTTATTTGTCTAATAAATTTATTATCTGTGTAGAGATAACTGTTTTGGGCTATCGATGGAGAATAGTCTTGATTGTTGTAGACATTGTATGTTGATTAGGGAAAACTGAAACTAATCACATTGAATATGTCATTGAATATGTCATTGAATATGACGATTGGAATAATACATCGAATATGTGTATTGATTGATCATTGTTTATGATAAGTGTTTAAATACATTTTATATGTATGTTGTTTGGAAGGAGATAGGGGATGTACTCCGAGGTTTGAGAGGAGATATGGGATGTACTCTCAAACCTGTTTGGAAGGAGATAGGAGATGGACTCCATTGATAATTAAGTTGGCCGGAGTATCCAGGGTGAAAGTCCCAAAATCTTGATTACGTTTGCATAACGTAGATGAATTGAAGTGTTGAAGTATTATTGATATGAGTTACAGTCTCATATTAAGTGATTATGAATGGAAGTATTGAAATGTTAATGATGTGAGTAGTAATCTCATTATAAATTGTTTGGATGAATAGAGAACCATATCTAGGAATTGGTTTGGATAATGAACGTGAATAAAGAACCATATCTATGAATGTGGATTGGTTATGAAAGAGATGTACGTCTATTTATAGGGGTTAAACATTTATCAAATGCCAATGTTTTAGTTATCGCTCATATTATGTTTAGCATATCTCTACTGGGCGTTGGCTTACCCTATATGGGATATCATTTTCAGGTTCAGGTGATATGCCACCTCCAAGGACGTAGCTTGGGAGGCTTTGAGGCTGATAGATCTTTTTTGTTATTCTCTTTTGATTTTACATGTAAATTCAAGCCAAGGGCTTAATGTGTATTTGAGTTAGTACTCTCTTTTTGCAACCAAGTGTTGGCTTGGAAAGTTGTAAGCCCGTGGGGCATTTACTTTTGTTGTCAACATGTAATTCTTTTGTTATGAATACTCTGATAAATAGAAGTATGCTTTATTCTCTCATGTCTATGGATGTCTTGAATGTTGGGTTTATATGTATTCTTTTGAGGGCGTGACAACTTGGTATCAAAGCCTACCAGGTTTGAATACCTTTGGTACGTGGGAAGTGGTTAGTATCACATTGGGTTTGTCTCGCTTGTTAGAGACTTGGATGTAATGTTATGTACTTATGTGATAACATGCTTATGTGATTATATGGGTATAGGATTTAATTTCTTAGATGTTGATTGGATCCTTGGATTTCTGGGAGTCTTGTTGGAAAAGCACTTGATCAATGTTGTTTCTAATCGGAACTCTAGCAACGCCACGGGACTGTCATTATCCGAAAATAAAATTTGTATGTGCTTATGTGATTACGTGGAGTAAATTGTAGTTGTCCATTGCATTAGGACGTGAGTGATATAGTTTCGGCACATTTGTGAATATGCTAATGTCTTCGTTACTTTCATTAGGATGTCAAGACGAGGACGTGGTGGTAGGCGTGGTAGGCCTAGGAGGCACGAGATGCCTATACCGAATGAGATTCCAGCGCAGCAGGAGGGGGTTGGTCAGGCCAATGTGGCTGAGCCAGTAGGTCAGCAAGCTATGGGCGCCTTAGCTCGCGAGATGGCAGGAGCATTGAGGGAATCCATGGGCATTCTCAGAGCTAAGAATCAAGCCCAGGCCCATGTAGTTGAGGCAGGACCATCTTTTCTGAAGAGGGAGTTTTTCCAGTTGAATCTGGACGAGTTCTTGGGTAATCCAAAAGAGCCACTGAAGGCTTATAAGTGGCTTGAGCAGATGACGAAGACGTTTGAGATGCTAAGCATCGAAGACGGAGCCTTAAGGGTGACCTTGGCATCCTTCCAGCTGAAGGGAGACGCAGGTCAGTGGTGGAGGTTTGCTCGAGGTCGTATTGGTGGGACTTTGGAGGCTTTCGTTGATGCCTTCCAGGAGAAGTTTTTGCCTCATGCTGTTAGGGAGAAGCTGAGGGATCAGTTCTGTCAGCTCAAGCAGCTAAATACCCCAGTGGCTGAATTTGAGGCCGCATTTACCAGTTTATCGAGGTTTGCACCTGAGCTAGTGGCGTCTGAGGAACGCCGTTGTCTTGAGTTCGAAAAGAAGTTAAGGACTGGGCTTAAGCTTAGGGTTGCTGGGTCCATGACTCGGGAGTATGGACACCTCGTGGATGCTGCGGCTCATCTTAAGATTATTATGCATGAAGAGGAGGAGAGGATGAGGGGCTTCAAGAGGAGTCAGGATGGTCAAGGGGATGGTAGGAGGCAGAGGGGTTCTAACCCTCAGCAGTCCCAGGGTGCATTTGTGAGATCTACCTTTCCAGTGCCGAGTGTAGGCTTTGGAAGAGGCAGTCAGGGAGACTTTACCTGTTACAAATGTGGCCAGCTAGGCCACAAGTCTCCAGCTTGCCCGTAGAAGGAAGGAGGGCGGAGAGCAGCTTCATCTTCGGCTCGTCCTCAGAGCCAGAGTCAGGACAGAGGCCAACCGCTCTCTTGTTACCAGTGTGGTCAGGCGGGGCACCTGAAGAGGTTTTGCTCGCAGTTGAGTAGTACATCGAGTGCGTCTGGTTCGAGGCAGACGCAGAGTTTTCATCCAGCATAGTCAGTTCAGGCCTCGAGGGCCAATCAGGGAGCCTCTTCGACTCAGTCTGTGTAGCAGTCTTTTGCTCCGAAAGGTGAGTAGGTAGATCAAAGGCCTTCAGGGTGCGTGTATGCTGTTACAGCGCAGGATCTTGTACCGGCTCCCTCTGTTGTGAGAGGTACCTTTCTGTTTTGCAACTCGGTTGCTAATGTGTTGATTGATTCGGGTGCATCCCATTCTTTTATATCTGCTACATTTGCTTTTATTTTGGGTTTGGAGTTAGCGCAGTTAGCATCTCCTATTTGTGTTGTATCACCTGTTGGGGGTGAGTTGATTTTGAAACAAGAGTGTAGATGTTGCGATATAGAGGTCACTCACCGCTGGCTTTCATTTTCTTTTATAGTATTGGTTATGTCGGGTTTTGATGTGATTTTGGGTATGGACTGGTTATCGTCATACCGGGCTATTATTGATTGCTACTGCCAGAGGGTTACTGTATGTACCTTGAACGGGGATCGTTTTTATTTCTTGGGGGATCGGGTTGGTAGTGTTTTACCACCAGTGTATGATCCGCGAAGGCAGAGTGAGCTTAGTTGCCTTCTCACTAGCTGTATGAGTAGTGAGTGTAATGAGACCCAGGCTGAGTTGCCCAGAGTGGTTTGTGAATATTCGGATGTTTTTTCCAAGGATCTTGTTAGTTTACCACCTCATCGAGAGATCGAGTTCTCTACTGACTTAGTGCCTGGCACGGCACCGATTTCCATGGCACCGTACCGTTTTTCCCTAGTCGAGTTGAGTGAGTTGAAGATTCAACTCCAGGAGTTGCTAGATAAGGGCTTTATCCACCCTAGTACTTTGCCGTGGGGAGCACCGACCCTCTTTGCTAAAAAGAAAGATGGTGCCTTGAGACTTTGTATTGATTACCAGAAATTGAATCGGGCTACGGTTAAGAACAAGTACCCTATGCCCCGTATAGATGATCTGTTTGACCAGTTAAAAGGGTCCCGTTGTTTCTCAAAGATAGATTTGAGATCAGGTTACCATCAGTTGAGGGTCAGGGAGGAGGACATCCTAAAGACGGCATTTCGTATGCGGTATGGCCATTATGAGTTTCTGGTGATGCCTTTTGGGCTCACCAATGCACCGGCAGTGTTTTTGGACTTGATGAACCAGATTTTTCGAGAATTCTTAGATCTCTTTGTGGTCGTCTTTGTGGACGACATTCTGATTTATTCACCTTCTGAGGAGGAGCACGAGGAACACTTGAGAGTGGTGCTTGAGTTGCTTAGAGCCCATAAGCTGTATGCTAAGTTTGGGAAGTGTGAGTTCTGGCTAAGAGAGGTAAAATTCTTAGGTCGTGTAGTCTCCGGAGAAGGGGTGTCAGTTAATACATCCAAGATAGAGGCAGTGCAAGATTGGGCACAGCCTAAGAGTGTATTTGAGATACGTAGTTTTCTAGGATTAACTGGGTATTACCGTCGGTTTGTGAAAGATTTCTCCAGGCTAGCTTCGCCTTTGACTAGATTGACGTGGAAAGGGGTCAAGTTTGTGTGGAATGAGACTTGTGAAAAGTCGTTCCAAGAACTTAAAGTTAGACTTACTACCGCTCCAGTTTTGGTTAATCCGGAGAGGAGTTTGGGTTATGCAGTGTATTGTGATGCTTCACAAGAGGATTTGGGTTGTGTGTTGATGCAAGAGGGGAAAGTGGTAGCCTATGGCTCACGACAGTTGAAAACACATGAGAGAAACTACCCTACACATGACCTGGAGTTAGCAGCTGTGATTTTTGCCTTGAAAATTTGGAGGCACTACTTGTATGGTGAGAAGTTCGAGGTGTTCTCGGATCATAAGAGTCTGAAATATCTGTTTACACAGAAAGACTTGAATTTGAGGCAGAGACGGTGGATGAAGTTTATTGAGGATTACGACTTTGAATTGCATTACTACCCGGGAAAGGCCAATGTTGTGGCCGATGCCCTCAATAGGAAATCCATTAGTGATGTAGCTTGTATAGCCATTCGGGAGTGGGAAATGTTGGGTGCACTTGGAGAGTTTGATTTACTCTTGGGTGAATCCGTTGAGTCTGCGGCCTTGTTTTTTGTAGTTGCGCAGCCTACACTTGTGAATCGAGTGTTAGAGGCACAGAGGAGTGACCTTGAGGTAGAATCTCTCCGGGAGAAGATCTCCAATGGAAAGGTTGAGAAGGGCTTAACTGTGTATCCCGACCTGAGTGTGAGGTACCGAGACCACTTGCTTGTACCGAAGTCTTGCCGGGAGGAAGTACTCCGAGAGTTTCACCATTCACGCCTTGCGGTGCATCCGGGAGGCACTAAGATGTATCGTGATTTGGGTCGCCAGTTTTGGTAGAGGGGTATGAAGAAGGATATGGCAATTTTTGTATCTAAGTGCCTTACTTGTCAGCAAGTGAAGGCCGAACATTAGAGGCCAACGGGTTTGTTACAACCCTTGCCTATAGCCGAGTGGAAGTGGGAGCATGTCACGATGGATTTCGTTGTAGGTCTTCCGAGGACTCAGCAGGGTAGTGATGCTATTTGGATGGTCGTGGACCAGTTAACTACGTCGGCGCACTTTATCCCTATGCGCGTAAGAGATTCGAGAGATCATCTTGTCGACCTGTATATTCGGGACATAGTGAGGTTGCACGGGGTCCCAGTGTCGATCATCTCAGATAGAGATCCACGTTTTACTGCTAGGTTGTGGCAGAGTTTGCAGAGTGCCTTGGGCACTAGATTGATCTTTAGTACGGCTTATCATCCTCAGACTGACGGGCAGTCTGAGCGTACTATTCAGATCCTTGAGGATATGCTTCAAGGCTGTGTCCTTGACTTTAGTGGGTCGTGGGAGAGGGACTTGCCCTTGGTGGAGTTTGCCTATAACAACAGTTTCCAATCAAGTATTGGCATGGCATCGTTTGAGGCCTTGTATGGCCGACCGTATAGGTCTCCAGTGTGTTGGGCCGAGGTGGGTGATGCACCTTTGTTGGGTCCAGAATTGGTTCGGGAGACTACGGAGAAAGTTGAGCTTATCCGTAAGAGGCTTGTTACAGCCCAGAGTCGCCAAAAGAGTTATACCGACCATAGGAGGAGGCCTTTAGCATTTGAGGTGGGTGATCACGTCTTTCTGAAAATATCACCTAGGCGGGGTTTGATGAGGTTTGGGAAGAGTGAGAAGTTGTCCCCTCAATTTATTGGTCCCTTTGAGATCCTTGAGAGGATTGGTGAGGTTGCCAACCGTTTAGCTTTGTCGCCGCAGTTATCCGGAATACATGACGTGTTTCATGTTAGTATGCTTCGAAAGTACGAGCCGGATCCATCGCATGTATTGGATTGGACCGACTTAGAGGTTGATGGGGATACCTCGTATAAGGAGAGACCGGTAACGATCTTGGATAGGCAGGAACAAGTCTTGCGAGGCAAGACGATACCCTTGGTAAAAGTATTGTGGAAACATCACGGGGTGGAGGAAGCCACTTGGGAACGTGAATTGGAGGTCCGAGAGAAGTATCCGGATCTATTTGTGGATGTTTGACCATATGTGGAATATTTTGTTGTATTGATAAACATTAAGAATATTGAATATGTCTTAAGTTGTAAAACATTGTATATGTTTCAGTTTATGGAAGTATTATAGAATATGCCTTGAAAATGGAAGTTTAATTTAACATTGTGTATGTTGAATGTGTTGTAGAAATGCAAATATATCATTAACATTGAATATGTTATGGAATTGTGAAATATGGTATTGAGACTTGTTGAAATTCAAAGGAATGCATGTTGATAATGCATGTTGTATCATATTGTAAATTGCCTCTTGAAAAGAGATGGGGTGACCAGTAATGGGTCAGGATGTTGAATATTGAATTGTAATATTGTTGAGAATTGAGAAATCATGCTTTTGAAACTTGTAACTAATTTCGGGAACAAAATTCTTTAAGGGGGGGAGGTTATAGCGATCCCGGTTTTCCCTCTATTGGTTATTGTATTCCAGACTCGGTTCCGTGGATGTCTATTGTTGTATATGTTTCATTTCCGTCCTTTAATTCTTTGTATTTGAGTTTTAGGATGTCTTGAGCGTGTTTCGAATAGGTTGGTTGAGTTTTAGTCTCTAATCTTGTTGCCTAGATTTCTGATGATCCGCTCGAGCGGGTCTTGTTGCGCTCGAGCAGAGTTTGCATCCTTTCAGCATTTTGTGCGTCTGCAGATATACTGTAGAGGTGTTTTTCACGCTCGAGCGGGTATCTTGGTGCTCAAGCAGGTATTCAAAGTCTATAAAGTACTGGAGGAGTGTATTCTGCGTTCGAGCGGGTCTCTTTGCGCTCGAGCGGGTAGTGCTTTGCTGTTGTACCTTAGCGCTCGAGCGGGTATATTTGCGCTCGAGCGGGTGTAGTTTTTTGTGTCTTATGCTCGAGCATCCTATTCTCTGCTCGAGCGCACTATACGTATATCAGATCGCGACTATGTCATTTTAAATCACTTTTTCGTCTCTCTCTCTCTCTCTCTAACTTTCCAAAACCTTAATTTGAGAGCTTCTCTCACTACAATACATCTTCTCTCTACAGATCCATCTAGTTCTAGTGATCTTGCACCCTAAACCCTTTGTAAAAAGTGTGGAGCTTGGCTTGATCTTCGTTTGGATCCAAAAATCATTGGGTTTGGAGCACATTCGAGTTTCTTCATCATCTCCATTGAGTCTCTTCACTTGAGGTAGGGATAACTACTCATATTTATGGCCTTTGACATAAACTTGTGGCCATTTTGATTTAATGTTGAAGTTGGGAAATTTTAGGTGTTAGGGTTTCAAAACTTGAAATGTATAAAGAGGGGTTTTGTTCCTTTTGAACTATACATGTGTATATGGGTCTTAAAATGAGGTTATTGAAGTTCATTGATGATATTTAGACCTTTCGGTCAATGTTGAGAAAAAGGGGAAAATGCCCTAGTTGGGTTTAATCGAGTCATTGGTGTAATCAATGAAATTAATCATGAGAATATGAAATTGAGTTATAAACCATGAAATTGGGAAGTTATGAGGTTGAATGGTGTAGTTAGATTAGTTAATCACTCACCTATGAAATTGTTGATAATTTATTTGTCTAATGAATTTATTATCTGTGTAGAGATAACTGCTTTGGGCTATCGGTGGAGGATAGTCTTGATTATTGTAGACATTGTATGTTGATTAGGGAAAACTGAAGCTAATCACATTGAATATGACGGTTGGAATAATACATCTAATATGTGTATTGATTGATCATTGTATATGATAAGTGTTTAAATACATTGTATATGTATGTTGCTTGGGAGGAGATAGGGGCTGTACTCCAAGGTTTGAAAGGAGATAGGGGATGTACTCTCAAACCTGTTTGGGAGGAGATAGGGGATAGACTCCATTGATAATTAAGTTGGTCGGAGTGTCCAGGGTGAAAGTCCCGAAATCTTGATTACGTTTGCATAACGTAGATGAATTGAAGTGTTGAAGTATTATTGATATGAGTTGCAATCTCATATTAAGTGATTATGAATAGAAGTATTGAAATGTTAATGATGTGAGTAGTAATCTCATTATAAATTGTTTGGATGAATAGAGAACCATATCTAGGAATTGGTTTGGATAATGAACATGAATAGAGAACCATATCTATGAATGTGGATTGGTTATGAAAGAGATGTATGTCTATTTATATGGGTTAAACATTTATCAAATGCCAATGTTTTAGTTATCGCTCATATTATGTTTAGCATATCTCTACTAGGCGTTGGCTTACTCTATATGGGATATCATTTTCAGGTTCAGGTGATATGCCACCTCCAAGGACGTAGCTTGGGAGGCTTTGAGGCTGATAGATCTTTTTTGTTATTCTCTTTTGATTTTACATGTAAATTCAAGCCAAGGGCTTAATGTGTATTTGAGTTAGTACTCTCTTTTTGCAACCAAGTGTTGGCTTGGAAAGTTGTAAGCCCATGGGGCATTTACTTTTGTTGTCAACATGTAATTCTTTTGTTATGAATACTCTGATAAATAGAAATATGCTTTATTCTCTCATGTTTATGGATGTCTTGAATGTTGGGTTTATATGTATTCTTTTGAGGGCGTGACAAGTCATTGATTCACTCTGTTTTACAGACCACCTTGTAAACTCTAGCAGCGACGGAGTTGCGGAGGAGTCCAAATCTGATGTACAGATCGCGTAGCTTTGGATTTGATGTAGAACTTGTGAGTAGCTCCATATCTAATCAAGCCGATTCAGATCGTCACGAACTCCAACGCCTCTTCGGCGGTGCAAATCGGAGCTCCACTACCGCGAGTGTTAAAGAGGAGAGCTGCGAGGACGCCGCTGACACCAGAGCTAGCGATGATGTCGAAGGCAGTAGCGATCAGCAGAGGCAGTGGCAAGGCAACGATGGCAGGGGCCATCAGCTGCGTCAACGGGAAAATGAAGAAAGAAAGAGAGGACGAGAGAGAGAGAGAGAGAAAGAGAGAGATAGAGAGAGAAGCGTTGTTATGTTAGGTATTAGGGTTGGGTTTGGAAAATTAGGGTTAGGGTTAGGGTTTGGAAAATTAGGGTTAGAATGTTAGGGATTAGGGTAAAAATGTAACTTTATATTTGGACAAAATTGGAATTATAAAAAATAAAAGAAATGGAGCGTCCAAAGAAGAAAGGTAGGTGTTAATAGCCGCACTCAAATTAAATTACTGAGGGTGGAATCTGTAATGAAACTTTAAACTTCAAGGAGGGAGATGTAATTTCTAAAAAGTAAGGAAAGAACTGTAATAAACAAAAACCTCAGTGTAATTTACCCAAAATAAAAAATCAGAAAATGAGCCATTGTGAGAAAATTCAAAATTCCAAGATCTTTTCCACCGTTGATGTTTTCATAATCCAACAGCTGAGATCATCTGGAATCTTCGGATACAGATTGATCACCTTTACTCCCTTTCTTTCTATCTCCATTTTGATCGGCCACCCATCAAAACCAGTAACATCTCTCTTTCTCCCTCTCCGTCTTCATCCGACTCTCTAACGGTGCAAACTAATTGACTCATTTTCTCTCACTCATACTCACCGATTCCCTCTTTATCCCTCATCACCGACCCCTTTTCTCTCACTCACACTCACCGATTCTCTTTCTTCCTCTGTTTCCACTCCAAAGTTCTCTCTCTCTCTCTCTCTCTCCTTCCCCAAAACCACCACTAGATCATGCCCCTATCCCTATCCCTCAATGTCCAAACCAAGTTTTTCACATCCTTTACAGAGGATTTGATTCTGAAACTCTTCCTGAACGCATTTCTCCGTAAAATCGATTCTTTCACACACTACATCCATGGCAGAAAGATATTGAGGGCTTGAGAAAAGTGGGATTTTGTGGGTCTCTGCCCATTCCTTTAGAACAAACTTGGGAGTTTTGATAGATGAATTCACAGCAGAACCACCACCCACCATCGATCTAGCTAAGATCATCATTTTCCCATCAAGGGTTGCTAGGATCCAGGTAAATTTGTTTCAGATTTGTTATGAGATTTGTGAAAATTGGGTTCACTGATCATTTTGTTTTTTAATTTTTTATGAGATTTATGAAAATTGTGAAAATTTGTTATGAGATTTGTAATTCTGTTTTATGATTCTGCATACAAATATGAGATTCTGTTTTTTAATTTGTGGATTTGTGGATTTGTGGTGAAGAACAAAAACAGATAAATTTGTGAATTTGTAGCCAAAATTCTTTTAATCTTTGATGATGTGGCATGTTTGGCAAATGCCAAAACTCCTGCCAAATTTGACAGCAGAAATGACATCTGCTATATTTGGCAGGAGGAATAGCATGTCATTGGAGACCTCATTTTTTTCATTCTTGTCAAATTATAGCTTTGGCAGCTACATTGGAGATGCTCAGTGTTTGTTTGGAAGATGCAGCCTTGAGATTGAATTAATAATCTAATTAATATACATAGTTTTAAGTTTGATAAGAAAATTGGCATCGAGATTCTGGAATACAAAATAAAAGACTAGAAAGAGGTTTACTAATTAGTTAAATGAGAACATTGATTGGATTTTGTCAATCCTTTCTCGTAATTGTGAGCCAATCCAAACAAAAAATAAAATATACAATTAATAGTCTTAAATTTATTAATCTCATTTAATCTAATCTGTTAAATAAACATGGTGTTGGTTGACTAGATTGTTTGATTGCAAAATTTATGAGTACGTGATTGATAAATCTTGGGGTGCTTTGGTTCTTTGATTGGAAACAACTGAACTTTCACAAGGCATCAATGAACAAACAACAATATAAAAATTGCATATTGTTTTATTCATTCCACTTTAATTTTTTTTTTTTTTTTTGGGGGAAAAATATTAGTGGTTTGGTAGGCCAATATACATTTTTAAGTTGCATATTCATTCACTTATGAGATTAGAATCTTACATTTGACTATACTAAAAAAGATAGAATTTTCTCTTACATATCAACTTGATCTCAAAATTTTGATTATTTGAGTTAGGGGTGAGCGGCAGATATACCGATCCGCTAAAACCGACCGAACCGAACCGATCCGCCGTATTTTGGACGGATGCGTGATGACGAGCGGACAGTTGCGGATTGATTTTTTCCAATCCGCCAATTTGGCGGACAGATGGCGGATTTGAGATTTTTTGGCCGCAACCGAACCGTCAAACCGCCAAATCGCGAGCACCCCTAGTAATTTATAAGACTTTGTATTTTTAATTTGTTTAAATATTATGTTTGTGTTTTCAATTAAAAAAGAGTTTAAATATTCTGTTGAAAAAAAGTTTTCAACTTGAATATATTTTTTGAATTGAAAAAAATAAATGTATTATTCATCTATATTTTTAGTTTTTAAATCTAACTCTAAAAATAATAAATAGAAAATATGATATATGCTGGTTGGTTTTTGTTTTCAAAAACATATGTAGATGTAACAATACAGAGACATTCAATCTCTATTACTGCTCTGTACATGATTTTGGTGGTTTGAATTGTTATTATATTCTAAGAATCACAGATTGTAATACTTTATGGGGATGAATCATGCTGTGATTGTAATATGTGGATGAGGCATGCAGTGATCGTGATATTCTAAAGTTTCAAACTTTCTTTCTTTGGATAAGGCATACAGTGATTGTAATACTTTTTTAAGTTATTGACTGTAATGCTTTCTTTTTCTTTTTCTTTCTTTTTTGAGGAAGTGCACAAGTTGAATTATTTTGAAAATTTATAAGATTTTAAACCTCCAAACCGAAGCGCATCTATCCGCTAATCCGCTAAATCCACATCCGCCAGATTGGCGGACGGATGCGGATTGATTTTCTTCAATCCGCCAATTTGGCGGACGGATGGCGGATTGGAGGTTCTGTGGCCGCAACCGACTCGCGTCCACCCTTAATTTGAGTTATATAAACCTAACCGACCAAATACCACTGAACAACTGAACCATAAGAGTAATATTAACATTTTTCACGCGGCCCAAAGAAAGATTTTTAAGCGTTTATAAGACATCACTTGCCATTACTTCATGTTAGTCACTAATTATCACTACATATTAATATTATTGGGTAAACACTAAGGTAAAAGTTTGCAAAGCATGCTACAACCAACCCACAATGAAAAGCAATACATAGTTGAAATTTGAAAGAGTAATCATATACAAATAGAAAATTTATCAAAATAATGTGACTTGAATTGTAGAATTTTTCCTTCAAAACAAAACAAACATGAATATAATTTATATTTACAAAACAGTGGCACTGTTACATCATTGTTGTAATAATTTTTTTATATAAATTTTATGTATAAATAGAATTCTTCAATTTGAATTGTTGGTTTTACATGAATTATTTAGCGGCAAATTCAAACCATCGATGTCTCTGATAATGTATGGATTCAAGTGCTCAATAATCGAGTGAGTGATAGGTGGGAGTCCACACCAAGTGTGGGTCAGGACAAATCAACACAATGGGTTCGAACTACATACAGCTATTTAACCCAAATTAGACTAGTCTTTTTGTTTCTGTTTTGAGTGGTAGCCAACTCGTATCATGCACCACATGTTCTACCTAACAGCTCCCCATTGACCACAAATTTTATTTTGTGTGCAATTTTCAAATTTTATAGCTTTATACATTTTTTATTTTATTTTAATTATATTGAGAAAAGGTTGTCGCCTTTTGAAGTTTCCTCAATGGACATAGCTGTCTCTAGTTTGTTTTGTGTAGACGGGACCATGTTGTCGGCTCATTTGGGCCCGGTCCACTTTTATGATTGGTTGGATCAGTTTTTTAATTGTTTCTACATAGGTTATTCATATAAATTAAAAAATAAACGTAAAAATTTGATTAATTCGATAATTAATATTTATCGTCAAACAAATAACGATACAAAATAATTATGATAAAATAAAATAATTATAATTATTATATTAAACTAATTTTAGTCTAGAAATTGAACCGCTCGATTATCAAATTGGGTAGGTCCAATACATCCAACAATACAGTTTAATTCGCATAATAAATTAGAGAGAAATTATATCTGTACAAGTGTATGTCCGTGCCTAAAGGCACGATGTAAATAATGTTGGAATTAAAATGTAGTTATAATAAAGGCACGGTCTTTTTTTTGATAAAGATACTAAAAAAATATAAAGAAATATTATTCTTCTTAAAAACTTGTAATAATTTTGTTTATACCACATGCTGAATAGAACTCAAATAAAATAACAACTCTCCCTAACCTTAATACAAATTAAGAAACAAACATATAAGTTTTATAGCGTTCAAAAAAATATAAGTTTTATAAAGTTTACCAATATTGCAAATCAAAATATAAGCAAGTAAAAAAAAATATAAACACTAAACAAAATACAAAAATCAAAGCTATTGTATACTCGTTAACATTCTATAATAAAAAGAAAAAAATTACTAAACACCACATAAAGCATGCCAGCAAATACTCTGCAATCTTAAAAAATTAAATTGCAAATTAAATATCAAACAATGCATGCCAACTTATACTCTACAATTCCAAACAAATCAAATATATAAAAAATAAAAAATTAAATTAAATGTCAAACAATGCACACTAGCCAGTGCTTTGCAATCTAAAAACAAATAAAAATAAAAATGCACACCAGCTAGTACTACTGCTGCCAATCAAATTATAACCATTTAAGCAAAACAAACATTATATTGCCATACACCTAAGCCGATAATATATGTATACTTTACAAAAGAATGGAAAAAATCTTTACAAAAGATGTGTTTACTTCATAAAAAGTGGGTGTATGCTTTACAAAAGATGTGTCGATAATATGTCTTCAAACATATGGTTATCTAAACTTCTTCCTCATTACTTTCTAAAAAGTTTTTGTATCAACTTGTATATATCCCCAATGAGGAACATGCACAACAATCTGGTAATTTGTGGAAGCAAAAAAATATAGATTAGTACATTCATTGAAAAAATATACATCAAAATACTTTGAAACTGAAATTACCTTATTACATTAAAAGTAGGTTCACCATTGCCTATATAATTTTATCTATATAATTGGTGCATAATTTTAACAATATTTTCACCCGAACCTAAAGGCACTCTCTTTCCAGCCACTCATACAGTTTGAAAGGCGTATATAGTATACATCCAAACCTAAGTTGAGTAAATCCATTCTTTGATCCAACTTACCCAAATAAGTTGTCAACAAAAATCATCGCATTCATATAATGGTTGAATGTGGCTAAATCAAAGAGTTATTGCAAAGATTATTAATGTAAAAAGTCATCAATTACGTTAACTAAAACAATTTTAAAAATAAAATTGTTGCCCTAAAAATTAGCCAAAGATAAAAGGATTTGAAAGTCGTTCAATAGCCATTCTAGTATCGATAGTTGGGGAAAAAAATGAAAAATAATAATAAAGTTAGATTAGATGGATTAAAGTAAAAAATCTAATTTGGAGAAAAAATGCCTAATGTTCAGTATTTTCAAATCAACGTCACATAGTATGTAATAAACTTTCTTACTGCTCAAAAGCATTTGTCATTTATCAGACATCACTTGTCATCACACACAGTCCAACTCACTTTCTTCACATGTTTCCTTGTTTAGTTTTACTACCTTTACTATGTACTTGACAAAAAATGAAAACACATGTTTTCCTTTACTAAATAAACCCGGCAAAAAAAACAATGGGATACAAAAGCTCTATACCACGATTTTGTTGTCCTCATATTCCAAGAGGTTAAAAAAGAGAAGACATAAATAGAGATGAAAAAACAACCTGCAACTTTAGTTTTCTCTTAAATAAAATGTAAATTTATAAATCCCAATTCAACTGAAACACATGCATAACCAATTTAAGAGACAGTTAGACATTGATTTTTATTTTGACAATAGGGGATTCCAAAACTTAGCACAAAGTTATTTTCAAAGTCACTCAAAATTTACCAACGTATATTGTTTTAAGAAAGACATTTATTTTGTTACTAAGATTAGTCTGTGTGTTCACCAAAAACAAAAAGAGATTTATCTTTGTTTATCTTCCCTTTTTATTTACTTTTTCAATCCTCATTATTCACATTTTCTTTTTGGTTTAAATCTTCAACACACTCCCAACAATCTCTAAAATATGTAATGGCCAAGCCAACACTTTTTTATGAGGGGAAAAGAAATCTAGTGTACAGTGCATGAGTCATTCAAATAAACCATTCTATTAGGTTATAAGTCATACCAATCCATTCTATTTCATTCCACTACTTGAACATTCACCAAAACCACTCATAGAAAAGCTACAAAGACTACTGCAACACCCTTTACTAAGCTTCATGAGAAAGAAAGAAAGATTAAGAAAAATAATCTAGTGGAAAAAGCAAATTAAAGCAAAAAGTTTGAGTAATACTATTTTTATTTTTTTTTTCATGGTTTACTACTCATTAGTCCCATTTTGCTTCTATCTTTTATGCAAATGAAAAGAAAGCTTTGTTTAAAACATAACTACAAAAGTAACAGACCAAAAAATTTAACATTTATCAAACTTATATGAGTAATGAAACAGATGTAATAAAGAAAATTTGTGTGAGAGAGTTTATACCTTTGATTATATCGAGAACCTAGAAATTGATAACCACCAGCAAAAAACACAACACAATATGAAAATAGCAGAAGTAACAAACTAAAGCTTAGGAGAAAACTAATGATTAGTGGGAGAAAGGAAATGACATATTTATCAAAACTTGAATGAAAAATATTATCAAAGAAATCGAAAAATAGAATTCCTTTCATTAAAGAAACTGATGAACTTTGTCAAAAGTTAATGAACTGCAGCAAGAGGAAATCAGATATTAGAAATTGATTTATAGAAATATAGCAATCGAAACAAAGGAAAGAAAATAATTAATCAAGGTACCATTACACTACAACAAAATGGTACTTTAATGACAAAATCACTTCGTCTCCAATAGTGAAATTTTCGTCACCAAATTGATCCGTGACGAAATAATTTCGTCACCACGTTCGTCATCAATTCGTCGTCACTAAAAGTACCTGATGACGAAAATTTATTTTGTCACCTATTATTGGTATTTGGTGACGAAATATTTCGTCACTAAATGTTAAATATTTTGTCACCTATAACGTCAATTTCGTCATTAAAAATAGCGATAAAATTTTTAGTGACAAAAATATCGTCACCAAAAGATGAAAAAAAAAGACCCTTCAGTGACGAAAACTTTTGTCAACAAATATTTTAATTTAGTGATGAAATAGTGAATATGCGTGACGAAATTATTTGTTGAGATTAGAAAGTTTTAGTGTCTATTTTTTTTCGTCGCCAATAATAAATAAATTTTAAAAATTGAGGGGGAGGGTTATATTTGCAATTTATATATTTTTTTCAATAAACAATACCTGTACATTTTAATAATCTATTAAATAAAATATTTAATACAAATCAATATAAAATTAAACTGTTCATTATCATAAAACAACCCAAGCAAAATACATGTCTCATAATATCAAGAAATTAATATATAACATCCAAACTATAACATCTATTCTAATAAAATCAAAAACTTCAACACAATCAAAATAACTTGTGCATTTTAATAACCTGCTGAATATAATATCCATTACAAATCATTACAAAAACCAGTTCATTTGGTAACATCAACAAAAACCTGTTCATTTTAATCTATTCAATAAAATATCAACAAAAAAATAAGATCCATCACAATATAATCATAACCCACAACAACATAGTCAAAATACATGTTTGGTAATATCAACAAAAAGTACAACTACACTGTGATGGATGTGTCTGGTAATATCAACAAAAAACTCTTGCTATGCAGGTTACCAAATTCGTTCATCTCCAATCTGCCATTTAAAAAATAAAAAATAAAACAACAACAACAAAAGGTTAAGATAATGATTCACTAAATATGTTAATATGCAACCTAAAAGAGAAAAAATAAAAATTTTGTTCACATACACAATTAGACGTAACAGCAACCAACTGTGATATATACATTTTTCAGCATAAGACAAGTCTTACTACAATGGGCACATCACATCGGACATAAAGTTTAAACTACTAAACGAAATTATTCTAAAATATGTATTATAAATGGGGCACTCATGTCACAATTCAGACACCTACTAGTTCATATTACTTATGCCTATCAAGCTTTGAAATATAATTAAACTAAACTGAAAATTTGGGTGTTGAAAATCATAACAACTCTAGCATTGCTAATTAAATAAGGCATGGCTCAACAGGTTGTGTTAGAAGCAAACACCACTACCTTCCTTATTTCCATTTTATTTTAATGAACAGTTTCCTACTGGAGTAAAAATGAAATGATTGTTCACAGCAATTACAAAAAGTTCTTCCTCATTGTTCAGATCTGAATACTAGCTGATTCTAAACAAAGGCATAAAAAGAAGTAAGCATCATATGAATGGAAAGATGATATTCACAATTTATGGCCTTATCCAGTCACCATAAATAGGCATAACTTTGAGTATTCAGACAACAAACTTGAGCCAATTTCCTAGAGGCTTATCCAACTTGAGGATGCCTTTTTATATTCAAGTGATATACAGCAAATGTGAATCCTCTTGAAATTAATAATTAGCATAATTAATTTCATCAAAAAAATAAATTGTTGAAACTAATGCAGGTCAGTATCCAATATATTCAAGCTTACATTGAGATGAGCATTCTACATACGAAGCCTCAGTAAAAACAAACCCAAAAAGGAGGATTATGAAGAGGACATGGTTTTTTTGACATGCATTAAAAGGATATCAATGTCACATCCACAAAGACAGCAAGACCCATTGTTGTACCAAATCCAAGACTAGTTTAATAAGAACGAAAAACACAGCAGTTTTTGTTGTCTGAAGTAGTTAAAAATGTAAAGAACTATAACCCGCATGTTGTCATTACCTATACAGCTTCCAAAAACGGGACAGTGATGGTCGAACCCCTTTACATATGCCTTGCAGTGCCTACAATATCTGACTCTCTGAAGTGGAATAGAATTCTGTGATAGCATAAATACTGAAGACTTCAGGATACATAAGATTTCAATGATAAAGAAGTAAATGCAGTGCTAAGATTTTGTGGCTAAACAGAAATTTAACATGGATAGAAAGCTGAGATATTTTCAATCAATAATGATTTGCTATGACAAATCGCAACAGAATTTTAGATAGTTCAACACATATTGCCACTAGATTACGTTTAAAGCCTTCGGCTTTTCACTATGGAATCCAAATTCCAAAAAATCAAAGACCAGAAATCCAAGATCATTGTAAGCTATGAAATATAGACCCGATAATTAAAGTTTCAGTTGATATTTATAGTTCCTTTCAATCACATCTGACTACCTAGTATGTATTAAATCAAGATAATATTTGAGAAGCAAAACATGAAACAAAACTAGCAAAGCCACCAAAGCCAATTTTGAAAACTAAAATTCAAAGGATAAATTAAATGTGATCTCAAAACTCAGTGGTATTTAATGTTGTAACCGATGAAATCACCGGAATCAGCTTACTTCTTCAGCAACAAACTCATAGGGAATGTCACGAGTTGAAGGCACCAGTTCCTGCTCCAGAAGATAATTTCAATATCTGTGTTAATCATATGATTCATATCTAATTGGAGGGGCTTCTCAACATTTTTCAACCTCAGAATGGGCTTCAAATACTGAGACAGGACTCTCAACAAGCTGGTTATGATGGGAAGATTCATTTGTAACATAACCAGGGTCTGTTGTCAGGATACTGGCACCAAGAAACACACAGTTAGGACAATGAATAAATGATTGAAATTTCATTCTTTCAAACCTTAAATCTAGATTTTGTACGAACAAATCAATTCAATCAATTTTTGAGTGTAGAAGCAATAATCTGACCTGCATAGACCAATCACGAGCATAGAGAACTCTGCATTGAGTATAACGTCTAGCAAAGGTGAAATGACTGAAAAAAAGATAATTTTTTTAAGGATGTCAGTATTCCATACAAGTCACAATTTGGAAAAAGTAGATACATATCGATGATGAGCAACCAATAATCCATCTCTATCCAACTAAAATTTGAGCATTCTCACATAATTTATTATCTGGTTGGAAAAAATATATTACTCACTCCTTTACAGAGAAATGAACAAACAAACAGAAAACACTAAGAAATTTTTATATGTTAATAGGGTACACGTAGCACTACCTTTTATCAATCAATCACAAATGTATACACCTTCATTTTTCCTCAAACATCCAACGTAAATGTAATGACCCTACTGTCAAATTCAAAATAGTAGAAGCTACACGTGGCATCTACACCCAAAAATTCCTTAAAAACACCATGTATATGATGAATAAATAAACCATCTCCGACTGTTGAAAAAACCCACCACTCGAATCCCATTGTATGCAGAACCCAGACTTTAAAATTCGTAAAATAATCAAACAGTGAATCATATTGAGGATACAAATTAGAGACTAGAGAGAGACAGATTACTGAGAAGAAAAAGGGACCTTGTCGAACCAATCCAATATAAACGCCCCAAATGAATATAATATTGAAGAAAACGAAAGCCGGCGCTGATTCTCCCACTCCTACAAGTCTCTTGCAGCATCTCCCAACACCTGTCACTCCCAACAGTGCTACAGCTGCAACAAAAGCAACCACTTCAACCACATATTCATATATATATATATATATAGAGAGAGAGAGAGGACCTGAGACTGAGAGTAGAGAGAGAGAGGAGAGAGAAGGAAGGGAAGAGGGAAGGAAGCAAGAAGAGGGACAGTTGAGTTAGGGATGAAGAGACAAATGATATCAAACAACGACCAATCGAATTGGACGAAGCTACTCTTCAAATCATAGAGGCTCAGGAATTCTGAAATTTTTATTTATTTTTCTTTCTATACCAAACACAAATTTACAGAAATCAGAGTATCTACTTTTTCATTCAGAAATGAAATCCCTCATAACAGGAATTTTTTTGTCTTCCCATTTAAACATTCATAACAAGCAGCCAAGTTAAACACTAACCCCAAATTAAAAAGCCCCAAATTTTGAAATTGAAAAACCCTAAGCCCTAATTTTCAAATTGAAAAGCCTCAAATCAAAACTCAAAACCCTAGTATCTAAACATGCACCTGAAATTGGACGGTGGGAAGGAGAGGTGCGAGGGCTCCGGTCGGAGGAAGAGGTGAGACGGCTCCATTTGCTTCGTTCGCGGGTCTTCGTCGACCAGAGGGAGAAGCGAAGACGAACCAGGCTGCGAAGGAGGTAGCTCCGAAGGACTGCTTGAGCAACTCAATGGCCGTCACGAGTGAAGCAATGGCTGTTACTCCGAAGGACTGGTCTTCCCTCTGCCTCTCTTCATGGTCTCTTTTCCCTCCATCTCTTCTTCGTCTTCTCTCTCTCTCTCTCGAACACATCTCCGTTAGTCTTTCTCTATTTTTCCCTTTTTCTTTTTTTTGGGACCAGGGAGTAGAAATTTAGACAAAATTTTATGAGGAAATTTTAATTGTGGCAAAATTTTGAAGGGCTTTTCTCAAATATTGAGAAGAAATTTGAGGTAAAATTTTGTAGTAAAAATTGATTTTAATTTATATTTTTTTTAAGTTTTATTATTTATGTTTGTAATTTTACCTTTATTAAGGTTTAATTAATATTTTGAATGAAAATAAATAAATTTTAGAAATTTTATGATTTTAATCAGTAAATAATAATTCTATTAAAAAATAATTATTATTTTGTTCTTAATAATTTATTATTTAATTATTAATATTTTTTTTTTTGAACTGATTATTAATAGTTATTTTAAATCGTAACAAATTTAATTAATATTAGGAAACATTCAAAACTACGTAGTTTTGATATAAAATATGGCATTTTCCTTTCTATGAATACAATTTATTAGTCACCAAAGGTTTTGAGATCCCGTTTTTTTTTTTCTCCTCTCCCGCTATTACTTTCCATGATCATAATTTTTTTTTTTTGGTCCCAAAAAATTACCTATTAGCTACCAAAATGTCGTTGATCGCAAAAAACACAACTCATTAGTGACCAAAAAAATGTTAGTCGCAAAAAGTCAACTATCTGCGACCAACTCAAAAATGGTGGTCGCCAAAAGTGTTTTTTCTTGTAGTGAAATTAGGATAAAAAATGTGTTACGAAAGTGAGACGAAAAGGAGGATAGCAAGATAGAGAAGAGGGGTGACGGAGCTCAGAAAAGCGAGAAAATGGTAGGGCGAAAGAGAGTGAGGTGAAAATAGGAAAGGAGAGGAAGAGAGAGAGAGAGAGATACCTGTTGTAGCGAGCGCCAGTCGGCGACGTGCGGGTTGGCCGGTACGACATAGATGGACGAACGGTGTGACGGAGATGAATGGGTGAGGGGGTGACAAAGAGAGATATAGAAAGTAAAATACATGCATCTAAACAGAGAGATATCTATCTCTTGGTTCAATTTTATTTTTTATTGATTTTAAGCATTTGGTGACAAAATTTGGTTTTCCTCTCTAAAAATAATACATTTGGAGATGAAATTATTTCCTCTCTAAAATTGTTTTACAATGGTGACGAAAAATTTCGTCTCCAAAATGGCACCAAATCTTCCGCCAAATTTTTCCTGGGTGAGAAATTGTTTTGTGACGAAAAATAAAATTTCGAGACGAATAAATTTTTTCTCACCAATTGTTTTATTTGATTTTAAGCATTTGGTGACAAAATTTGGTTTTCGTCTCTAAAAATAGTACAATTGGAGGCGAAATCTTATTTTCATCACTAAAACATGTATATTTGGAGACGAAATATTTTTTCGTCATGCGTTTTCGTCACCATAGACCTTTTTTTTTGTAGTGTTAGTGTTTGTAGACAGTGCAAGGAAAAATATACATGGACGTCCATTATACACGGAGTAACTAAAAGATAATAACGATATCGTAGGTGACTTTGTCGCGGCTCGAATCACTTTCATAGTTCATTATCATCAACATGGATGTACATACTCTACAAAGTATAGCATTTTCAAAAAAAAAAAAAAATCACACCTAAAACACAAGCTAAAGAAAAAAAAAATCATTTTGTTACTAAGATGAATGGAGTAATTGACAAAAAAAAAAGAAAAAAAAAAGGAAGTCATTCAAATGTAAAGCATTACCCAAATCAAATTGATTCATTAAAATCCCAATTCAACTGAAACACATGCATAACAAAACAAATGAGAAAAAATGTAATTGTTTGAGCTTTAAGCACTGCTTGAGTTATCGAGTCTAAAAAAAAAGAAAAAAATTAATAAACAAAGCTCGAAGTATAGTTTCTATCACAACATACCAATCCACATTCCCAAATAATAATAAAAAATTAGGTTTCTCACATATTTGTACTTTAATGGAGGCTCCAATTACAGTCATTGCTGTGCCTGAAGGCTTTATGTGTAAACTCTAGGAATAACCCGTGTCTGAAGGCACGCCGAATAAAACTTAAGAATATATTTTAATTTTATTATAGACATTTTGTTTCTATTAACAAACACCAAAGTGTGAGCTTCACATCAACACCAAAGTATAAATCGCACATCAACACAAAAATAAAAAATAAAAACACACTTGCTAAGAAAGTCAAGAAAAAATTGTAAAACTAAACAAAGCACACAAACCAAAGCTATTGTACACATGTTAACTCTTTATAATCCAAAAAAAAAAAAAAAATAGTAAGCACACCAGGAAGTGTTTTGCAATCCCAAAAAATTAAAACTAAACACCAAATAATGCACATCAACCAGTACTCTGCAATATCAAAAAAGTAAAAATAAAATGGACACTAGCCAATACTCTGCAATTCATAAAAATTAAAATTGAAATGCACATTAGTTGGTTCTCTACAATCTCACCAAACAATGTACACGTGCTAGTGCTATTACTGCCAATCACATTTTAACAGTTCTTTGCAAATTATAAACCCAAAATATAGTGAGAAAAATAGAGAAAAAAAGGCACTGCTATAATTTTTTTAACCACAAAGCACTCCCATATAAAGACCGCTTAAATGGTGAAATTTACTCTCTCTATAAAAAAAAAAAATCCCTAAAAAATAGCCAAATTAAAAGGATTTGAAAAGAATAAGTCAGATGGATTAAAGTCATTTTGAAATAAAAAATAACTAATGTTTGGTATTTCCAAATCACGTCACATAGTAAGCAATGAACTTTCTACCAAACCAAGCCTTAAGTCCCATCAAATGGGGTCGGTTACATGAATCCTTCTTCTCCACGCGGCCCTATCAAAGGCCATACTATTAGTCAAATTAAGTAGATTCATATCTCTATTTATAACGCTAGTCAACGTTAATCTAGGTCTACCCCGTCCCCTAACACTTCCATCTACCGTTACAGCATCGCATCTCTTTACTACTGCCTCTGTTGGTCTCCGTTGAATATGACCAAACCATCTCAAACGATTCTCTCTCAACTTATCTTCTATTGGTGCTACTCCTAGCCATTCTCGAATACACCCATTCCTAATCATGTCTTGTCTAGTCTTACCACACATCCACCTTAGCATCCTCATCTCAGCCACACTCATCTTATCTACATGTTGTTTCTTGGTTGTCCTACACTCCGTCCCATACAACATAGCTGGTCTAATAGCCGTTCTATAAAACTTATCTTTTAGTCTAGTGGGTATTCGTTTATCGCACAATACCCCAGACGCACTTCTCCACTTACACCATCCCGCCTTAATCCTATGGGCCACATCTGTATCAATCTCTCTCCGCCCTAATTCTTGCGGTACCTACTCCCATGTTCTTCACCTGTTTTCCTCATCTACTTTTACTATCTCCTCTAAAGCACTTGATAAAAAATGAGCACACATATTTTCTCTTAACAGAAAAATGAGTTCACATGTAGGAAGAACAATGGGACAACAAAAGCACTACACTATTGTCACGACCCAAATCTGCCCTTATAGGTTTAGCATCGTAACCGGCTAGTAATCCTTGGATTACCAAAGGCCTCTTAACAGAATAATATTTAATTGGGGATTGCGGAAGCAATTATACCAAATATGAATAGTCCATGGAGCCGTGCAAATATACACGGGACAGAAATTAGAAACCTTATATAATATATTCATATATGTGACATCATGATGCATTGGTCTTCATCATATTTGATACAGTTGTAGCCCAAAAAGGAAGATAGCTTTTATACACAAAACAAAATACTTGCTCGTATTACAAACAAAAACATAAGATCTTTACTTATGCCACTTAGACTTGACTTGCATAGGGGAACCTCCTCTGAGACACAACGGTTGGCTGACAAAACAGAAGTGCCAGATCCTCAACTTTGGGTCTGGTCACGCGCCTGGTCAGCTACATACATAATGTAAATAATGAGCGAAAGCCCAGTGAATAATAACAGAGTAAAGATTTTAATGAATGATACCCAAAACAGATTTCAAATCTCAAAGCAAATCAGAATCATAATCAGGTAGCGGAAACAGAGTCATAGGCTTATTCATATTCAAATCATGTGTGGTACATCCATTAGCATAAACATGTCTCTTTGGTCAAGCATATCAAGTTCCATAAAGGAACCTTCGGTTTCCCCCGGGTAAGGACCTGTGCCATAGTATTATCCCCCAGGCTAGGGCCTCATGACTATAAGCCACAGTATTATGTCCTCTGGGCAAGGGCCTCTAGTAAGGATACCACAATTATGTTTCAAAGAAAATTTGAACAATCATTCATTCATACAAAACGTAGCATTTCAGAAAACTGATCATTTTATATTATCATAAAATAATTAAAGTCAAACATAACTTTACAGAGTTATTACTTACAGATAATTGGTGGCTCCAAATAGAGGAGTAAAGTAGGTAATTCACTTAACTGAAGGTGCGTTACCTACATGACAAATACATACATTGCAACACATGCTCGAATTGTACATAACTTATTTCATTTGTCCTTAGTGTGTTTCTAGCCTTTATCCTCATTATAGTGTTTTATTCTTAGCCTAGGAATGCCTAAGATGAAATGATGATGCAAAAATGTACTTGAAAACATTTTTCAAAACTTGCTGAAAACAGGGTCCACGCTCGAACGTGGCTTTCCTCGTTCGAGAGGGGACATGCAAAATGTGAGGGTCCGCTCGAGCGTAACTTTCTTCGCTCTAGCATTCTGCAAACTTTGACAAAAGTACTGGTTGCTTGATTTTCACGCTCGACGGACGCTCGATATCCGCTCAAGCGTGAGACTCAGACATTCTCTCAAGCGTGACTTTTGTCGCTCAAGTGATCTGCAAAACATATGAACTTCTGGGAACATGCATTTCACGCTCAAGTGGACTTCAGGTCACTCGAGCGGAAATGCACGCACTCAGAGTGGTCGCTCAAGCGTGAACTCCTACGCTCGAGCGTAGGTGCTAATTCTGGAATTTTCAGATTTGTTCTCCAAGTTCAAAACTCAATATTCAAGCATCAAAACTTGATTTTTCTGGGCCAAAACTTGAGGAAGCACTTAGAAACTCATAAAACATCATGAATTAAGGATCATTTCAAAAAATCATGGCTTAATAGCTTGCCAATTGTGCAAAAATTCAACTTAAAATTTATGAATGTTCATGAACATGACATGCAAGAATTCCTTTGAACTTAAGCTTCTCAAAACATGATCAAATGCTACAAAACAACATGAAACTTGATGATTTCCCAAAAATTAAGGTGAATTCAAGACATGCATGAGGAAATTCGTGGCAATTAAACTCAAAATTTGCATACATGCATGCATGGTATGGCTCAATACTCTTCGTTTCTAACTTAATTCTTACTTTAATCAACATAATCCTCTTGTGTTCGTGCATTATAGTCTAGATTTCAAGGCTTAAGGATAAAATTCTTACCTAGAGACTTGAGTTCGCAAGTGTTGAAGTTGTAACTCTCAATTCTCTTCAATCTCTCAACAATTCTTGCAAGTTCCCTCTTTCTTACTTGATCTCAAACCCCTTTCTTAGTCTCTCACGTTTGAGTCACAAGATGAGGGATTGAAATTGTATTCTTAATAGTCTTGAATCAACAATTTGCCTTATATAGGCTTGGGCAAAAGTGTAATTATTTATTGATCAAGTTAATCAAGTAGACATTAAATTATTTTAATTTAATCGTTCCGAATCGAATTTCAATTAAACCTACCATAAAATGCTAAAAATTCTATTTAACACATAAATCAAGTCAATTTCTGAATCGGATGCCAATAAGGCCTTCAATTTGTAATCCGAAACGGAAACATGAACAAATCTTTCTACGCTAAATAGATATAAACACATATAATGCAATGTATGATGCAAAATTTTACTTTAATTTCTTTTTAGGTATAATTAAACATGGATTAACGTTAACTATGGGTCGGGGTTGTTACAACTATGATTTTGTTAGCTTTTATTCCAATGGGGATTAAAACAAATGCGATAGAGACGGGGAAGGGGAAAAAAATGTTTGCAATTTATAGTTTCTCTGTAAATAAAATGTATATAAACCAAAAACCCAAATGAAATCACAATTAGACATAAATTTCAATATTGACAATAACTTAGCACAAAGTTATTCCTATAGTAACTCAAAATTTACAAAGATATATATTATCTTAAGACTTGCAATGTTTTCTATTTTATTTTTTTCATTATGCACAATTTCTTGTTAGGTTAAATCTTCCAATCCAAAATAGATGTATCCACCATGTTCCCATGCTTCTCCCTTCACGCTTCTTATTTCTCTATAAATCCAAACTCCAAATAATGTGTCCAAGGATTTGGCAACTAAAACTAAGTTAGCAATGACAATATAACGGATTACCTAATATTGGAAGCACTACAAAATTTTATAGAAAAATTGAAATTTTTCAATTTATGTCAACAATCATTTTTTAAAAAACTATGTCACACTCGATTAAAACTATTTCATAAGATTCTTCAATTTTGTAGAGTATAAGCAAAAATATATGCACAGCTTAGTTGATAAGAAAGCACACCTGTCAATGTCTACTGCTGCCAATCACAAATGAGATTCAGAGGTCTTGAAAAGAGAGAAAGAGAGAGAGAGAGAGAGAGAGAGAGAGAATAAGAAATGGACCATAGCAACTACAAAAATACACTTTTAGTTTATAAGAAAAATTAGATATTAAATTTATACAACCATTTAGTAGAAAAGAACCATGCTCATCTTTAGAAACTTTACACTAAAATAGGTTCTGCAGGCTCCAAAATATGCACATTCCGTAGAGATTGCTTTACTTGCTAAATACTCCAAAAACAAACTTAAAAAGTAATGATTGAAGAACCATACCATTTGCGGTACATTTTGTGTTCCCATTCCTGCATAGCTTTCATTTTCAATTTTGTTAAGACACCTTAGCCTTTTCCTTTTCTTTTTGAAAAAGAAATAAAATTTAGTAACAGGGGTTTCGAATAAGATTAATTAAAGTATGAGATTAATTAAAGCTTGAACAATATATAACACCACAAATTCAAACCAAAGTATGAATTTAAGAAATCAAATGGTATGATATCACAGTATGAATTTAAAAATCAATTAATTAAAAAAATTAACTCATGAATTCTATAAGGGCCTATTTGTTGAAATAGAAAAATGAAATGTTGTTTAGATTTACATAATCATATATATATATATATATATATATACATACATACATACATAATCAAAATTAGAGCAACCAAATAAGACTTTTGCACCCTTGTTGTTGGGGTCTCAAAGTTCAGTTTGTATGTTTCATTACATCAATCCAACCCCTAAATAAGTACTGAACATATGCATATAGGGATACATTCAACATAACTCTACCTAGATGACAACTTAAAAAAAAAAAACAGGGATACATACATAATCATATATAAAATTATATATATAATACACAGAAATGCATATATATGCATACATTTTCGACTCCCATCTCTGAATCTCCCATCTCTCTGATCTCTTTTGCAGTGGCTCTATTCAATCTAATGTTCAATATTAAAGGGGGTTTGGGGCTGCCACTGTTGATGACGATTGGGAGGAAGAGAGAAGATGAAGAAACTAAGAGGGGGTTTGGGGTTCAGTCGCCGACAAGGGTTGGACTCCAACAGGGAAGCACATCCGATGGAGCTACAAAGAGAGAGAGAGAGAGAGAGAGAGAGAGAGAGAGAGAGAGAGAGAGAGATGGTGTGTTCAAAATTTGAAATCAGAAAGAAAGAGATGAGAGAAGTGTGTGTGAGAGAGGGAGAGAGAGAGAGAGGGTGTGTTCAAAATTTGAAATCAGAAAGAAAGAGATGAGAGGAGTGTGTGTTCGAGAGGATGTGTGTTCAAAATGGTCCATATTTTGGACCAAATAGAGGGTGAGTGATACATTGTGAGCCCTTGGATTGAATTGAATCTAAGGGTCCATATTTTGACAAGGGACAAAAGTCCCATCAGGAAAAAAAAAACAAAGCTATTTTATTATATAGATTAGATGTGACTCATCGATAATTATATTATATGTGATCTTTTCATTGATGATCTAATTTATGATCGGTCCATTCAAAATACTTTATAAAAAGACATTGTTAGGTTTTATTCTTGGCAATCCCGTTTGACAAAACTCCTTTGTGTTGTAATTTTATTCGCATTTTTATTTCAGTGAGCATATGAGTTGTTAGATGCAAATCCAACCCGAATCGTGCTTTGTAAAGCAGTTTGTGATGTTAATACTTTCAAGATTGCCACTTCGCTGATTATGACGGGGATCGAGCTGCCCAGTCAGCTCGCGGGGGTCCAGGGGCAGCGCCCCTTAGTGGGTCCGAGGCAGCGCCATGGTGGGGTCGAGGGACAGTGCCCCCGAAGCAAAATGCAAAAAATGCATTCCAAGTTGCCTGTCCGCTTGAGCGGACATTCCCCCGCTCGAGCGGAGAATCCTTGGTTCCAGAAGTTTGATCGCTTGCAAAAATACTGCGATATGTTTTTTCCCGCTCGAGCGGAACTTTCTGCGCTCGAGCGTAGGTCCGCTCGAGCGTCCAATCCGACGCTCGAGTGGAGATCGCGGGACAGTTTTCTACAAATACGTGTTTCAGTCCAAATCTAGGATAACTTCTCCAGATCTTCTTCTTGGGTTCTAGGGTTTATATCTGGGGATATTTTGCTAGTTTTCTTTGATAGTTTGATTATGTATTCAACTCATGGTTTAAAGAGTATACATCAAATGAGTATTTGTTTGTTCTACACAAAAGAGAGAGTTGTTTTTCGGTGGATTCTGAAGAATTCGAGCTTAAAACTTTGGTGGATTCCGGAGTGGCTCATCGTCAAGACAATTCCGAGGTGAAGACGGGGTTGGAAGAGGCACATAGAGGTTGGTTCAATTCGAGCGTGGATTCGCTAGGCAATTGAGAGTATATATGTGTAATTCTTTTATATCTTCTTAGTGGATTATTTTGTGTCTGTTACCCGTGATTTTTTTAATCACAATTGGAAGTGTCCAATTGTGATTTTTCCACGTAAAATCGTTGTGTCAATTTGTCGTGATTGTTTGATTGAGATTGTTATATACTTCTTAAAATTGATACATAATCACAAATCAACATGTAGAAGATTTCTAGATTTTTTAGACATTACAAAATAGTTATTACAATATTTTAAATGAAAAAAAAAAGACATTATAAAATTAAAAAGGACAAATTACATATACCCCCTCGAGGTTTGGCTAAATTACAGATACCCCTGAGGTTTGAGAAATTACGAATTTCCCCCTGAATGCTATATTTGCATAAGAAATTAGGGGGTAATTTATTATGAAATATAAACCTCAGGGGGCAAATTGTTATGAAAATACAAACCTCAGGGGCGGGATGTAATTTCCGAAATCTCAAGGAGATATCTATAATTTAGCCAAACCTCGAGGGGTATTTGTAATTTACCCAATTAAATAATATCATTAGGGAGCCCCAAAGACACGGTTTTAGTTAAAAAGTATGGCAATCATTCATTAGAAGCCGGCGCCCCAGTTGTTTCTATGCTTTGGATTCTTTTTCTTTGTTTGAAAGTAATTAAAAAAAATAAAAGTAGAACCAATTGACTTTGCAAAGTCTTTAACCATTTTAAGAGGGTTTCCTATTTAGAAGACAGAGTGTGTGAAAGACTTACATAAACGAAGGCCCCAAGCAGAAGATGTTGATTTCAAGTAGGTACGGACCTTTTCTTCCATTATTAATTCATTTATAATGACCAAAATGACCTTTATATACAAAGTCACTCTCATTCCCTTAATATTATTGAATGCAATTATAAGGAAATGTTAATTTTGTATGAGCAATACTAGGAATCTTAAAAAAAATATCAATTATTTGATAACAAAATCATAAGTAGAGTGTTCGCGGTTTGGTTACGGTTAAGAAATTTCTAATCCGTCATTCGTTCGCTAGATGGGCGGATTGGAAAAAATCAATCCGTATCCGTTCGCCGAATTAACGGATGGATGTGAATCGGTTTGACGGTTTAAAAATTTTAAACATAATACAACAATTTATCAACAATTTTTTTTGGATAATAATCCAACTCAACATAATTAAAAGATTATCAAGTAAGTTATCAAATATCAATAATAAATACATGTAAGAAAATCATGCATTATCAAAATTATTTCATTACTTTTTTCTATTCAAAAATTATTTAATTTGATTTTTTTTAAAATGACAAAATTAAGCCCTATATTTTCCACACAAAAATACCAAATATCAACACTTGCCATTTGATAAAAGGATTTTCAAATTGAAAACACAAACTGTTACAAATTACTAAGGGTGCTCACGGTTTGGCGGTTCGATTGTGGCCAAAGGACCCACAAATTCGCCATCTATCCAAAATTAAGCGGATTGGAAAAAATTAATCCGCAACCGTCCGCTCGTCATCACGCATCTGTCCAAAATGCAGTAGATCGGTTCAATTCAGTTCGGTTGATTTGGACAGATCTGAAAATTCGCTGTTCACCGCTACTCATAAGGATATGGGATCCACAAGGGATCGCAACGGGTTTGGTTTTTTCGGGTTTCACATACAAATTCTTTATTTTAAATTCAATTATTTTGGTGATACAATTTTATACTTTAATATTTGACAATTTTGAGCTTCATACTGCTATAATTTATCTTCCGCTATCATTGTTCTCCCAAACCCTTTTTATTAACATCGGATTTAGACAAATACAATCGGGTCAGGTAATTTTGCCATTCCTAAATCCATACCTATGTAAATATTGTGTAAGATATTTAATAATTATTTAAGTTTAATGATTAAAATATTTTTTTTTTATCAATTTTACTTAACAAAACTAAGCATATGATTTACATTGAAAATAAATCACAAGTTTAATATATAAATTAACAAATAAAAATTTAGTATTTATTTTTTATATAATAGTCAAATCTTAAGATTTTTTTATAATTTTTTTAAAATAAATTTATTCACACACTTTTAAAATAGGGCATTGATTTAGACCCCCTTAAAACACCCACCCCCACAACCCCCTCACACACATGGAGGTTGGGGATTGGGTGAGAAGAAAAAAAAATGAAAAAAAAGGAAAAGTTGACCAATCAAAACTAAAAGGGGTCAAGGGGGTGACCCCCAAAGGGGTCTCAACCTTTATTCTTTAAAATATATAAATAGTACAAAAAATATGATTAATTCCAAAATGTGAATCCTATATTCAAAATGTATAATGAATATAGGATTCACAAGTTGGTCGCTCTATTTTACACTAATCAAAATCTATGTATTATTATGCAAACAAAAAGGATCTAAAATAAAATGTAATAAAAAGAACTATAGTGATTTTGATTATTAATTAATAATTATGCCAAAAAAACAATCATTATCATAGACAAGGGTTACATTAGGAAATAAAGGAGCCGCACTTTTGATTGCCCCGCGTACAGCCCTGTCCCCCTCCAAACTCCACCGCCCACTCCTTACGACGCACTCACCTTCCCCCCTCCGCTCCCTCTACACCGCGTGTCATTTTCCACACAATCCCTGTATATATAGCCACTCTGTTCTCTTCTTCCCTCACTATCTAACCAGCACAACAATCTCAGTACCAAGCAATCTTCTCTAATTCAATCAATTTCATTCATTCATTTACACCATTGAAGATGCAGACGAAGAAATCAAGCGCAGCTCAAAGAGCGTGGAACATCCTCCGTCTAGCCTTGCTGTGGGCAAGAAAAGGAGGAGTTTTCAAAATCAGGAGACTCATGATGGACCTTCGTCTCTTCCCCAAATTCCTCAAAACAATAGCCCACTCCTCCACCTCTCGCCGCCGCAGCGCCACCGCCATTCATTACAGCGAACGCCAGCTTTCCTTCGACAACACCCCCATTATCCACGTCAAGATGCACCGCCCTTCCTCGATGCGTTTGAAGATGCCTCGCATCCCTTGCATAAATCATCCGCCAGTCGATTTCGATTACGATTTCGAGTCCAATGGTGACAATGACTATGTTGTGAATTGTGATTGTATTGATGATGATGATGGAGCAAGGAAGAGTTTCTTAAAAAGTGGAGATGAAATTCATCGCAAGGTTTGTGAAGAGATGATTATTGCTTGTGATGATGAAGGAATTGATATCAAAGCAGAGCAGTTCATAGCTAAATTCTATGAGCAAATGAAGATGCAGAGACAGGCTTCATATTTACAGTACAATGAGATGATTAACAGAGGCACAAGTTGATCACCATGATGTCCCATGGAAGAGAAGAAACATCACCATTCATTTTTCTCTCTGGTTTTCACATCTACATTCTTTTTGACCTACATACATATATTTTGTACGAGAGGCATTGCGGCATTTCTGTAAATACCGGAGGCTTCGGTTGAGTGTTCACATTTTTCTCAAATAAAGCATTTCAGTTTTTTCTGTTTTGATTCATGATATGGTTGTGTTCTGGTTTCGTTTTTAATTTATAATTCAGACTGACTTTACATACACAACTTAAAAGTACTCGAACTCACTAACAACATGCGTGTCATTTGGAAGTATTTTTGAAACACTAAATAATTTTTGTATTTGGAGGGACTTAAAACCCAAAAATTACGTAAATGGATGGAACCAAATATCACTCAATCACACGATTAGAATTGATATTTTTTTTCATGCGGTCTTAATCAGATCTTGAGTTTAGTTAAAATTTTGCAATGCATTTGGATCTTGGCATAGACAGTAGCAACCAAACCCAAAATGAGAAGCACCAGACTTTAATATGTTGGTTTAGCTGGGTTGAAGACATGTCAAAGTGAAAAACTTCAAAAATATACCAAATCGATTAATTTCTTTAAGCACTAACTTAATTGTAGATTTATTTTAAGCTAACTTACAAGTTGAGCACCAAGGGTGGCTTTAACGTTAATTAATTGTCTCTAAATATTTTAATATGGATTAAGAATAAATCTTGGATGTCATTGTAATTCAATTTTGTCTCACATATGTTTTTTTATCTCTCATCTTTCAGTTACTTCTAAGTTCTACATGCGAGGATCTTCTGTCCCTATACCTTATCCCTATCTTCTATACCAATTTCTTTTAGATTGTCGCGTGTCTATAGTTAAATCCCAACCATTGAAATGAATACACTCTCTCTCTCTCTCTCTCTCTCTCTATATATATATATATATCTCCATCTCCAACTTTTCCATGTAGCCATTGGCGAACAACGACTGACCTGCCACCACCAACTCTCACCAACCAAACCTTCCTCCCACCTCACTCCAGCAATATCCCTATACCATCGCTTCATCAGGCCTCCCTCTTCTACTTCCTTCTATCTCTATCTAAATATCCATAAACCAAAACATTTACACAATTTCACAATATCTTCATTACTAGATTGTGATTTGTGATGAAAAGAGAAAATTTCATTTGTATTCACTGAGCTTGAGTTACCGAATCAAAATATTAGTGATGATAGATTTTATATTATTGTTCAATCTGATGATACTTTTATTTATTATCAATTCGTTGTTCAGAGTCTTTATTTCACTACTTTACTCATGATTCTTGGATATTGTTTTTTACTGGGAATGAGACTTAAGAGGGGTCGTTCAAAAAAAAAAAAAAAAAAAGATTTAAGAGGGTACTTACCCAAAAAGACATTTAAGAGGGGATGAAGATGATGATAGTTCATCGGCGATGACATTAGGAGTTGAAGAATGTGATGGGTTCATCAGATAAGTATAGAGAGAGAAGGGAGTTACACCAAAGGTTGAGATTTAACTATAAAAACGTGGGAATTTAAAAAAAAAAAAAATGGTATAGAAGATGGAGATAGGGTACAGGGGCCAAAGGATCCCAAATCGATCAAACGTTATGTACAAGAGAGCGTTACAGAATCGTTCCATGTTATTTGTCTAAATCACTCAAACTTACCTATTACGTACTCTAAAAATCTATGCGTTTAGGCCCCGTTTGTTTTCCGTTATAGGAGTTCAAAGTGGTCTTCTAGTGATGAACAGTGGAGGTAAATCATGTTTGTTTGTTTATGAAGGTCCGGATTCGTAGTCTCCTCGAACTACGAAAGGCCTTGGGCAAGCAAATTATGAGTCTGGGTGAGGAGATGGTATTAGAAAATAGTCGGTTCGGCTTAGGGTATTACCGATAGTCCAAAGGAACGTCAAGGAGGACAACCAGCCAAGTGCAATTTTTTTTTTGTTTTTTTTTTAACACATTGGGCAGCACATTCTGAATATTAATATTTAATGTTTTTGTATTTTTTGTTAAGTAAAACCCATAGAAATGAAGTGAGACCAGGTGGTCTGTAACAATAATAAGAAATGTTAGAAACTTTAAATCTTTTATTAATATTTTTGTTTTCATATGAGTATCGAACTCACGTGTGAATCACACATAGCATTTTTCAACTAAATAATTGAGTGAGTGGTGGAAGTCCATACCATTTGGTCTGTACAAATAAATCTAATGAGCTCGAACCACATACAGCTATTTTTTAAAGTAAAGTCTCTGAGAACAGATTATTTTAATAATTTTTTAATTAAAATATGAGGTAAAAAAAAATTAATATATTTAGAATGATTTTTTAATTTTTTTACGAAAAGATATGTAAAAAGTATAGAAAAAAAAGATAATCTTTAATTTTTTGGTATAAATTATAGACTTTTTAATTTTTTAAATAACTTTTTAATTTTTAAGCGAAGACTGGTGCATACCAAACGTGTCCTAATCTTGATTTTTAAAAATTTTAAAAAATCAAATTCTAGAAACTTAACTATACAGATTTGTGTACGAGTAGTATGAAACACAGATATCGCAGCACATGTTCTCCGTAACAACCACAGTTTTTTGGGTTTTTGTGTTCAATTTTCAACTTTTCTTATTTTTTAAGAAATTTTCTATTTTACTTATTATAGTGAAAAAAGGTTGTCAAATTTTTTAGTTTCCTCACACGACATGGCTGCCTCTAGTTTTATAAGTGAACGGTAGCCATGTTGTTGGCTCATTTGGGCATATCACAGGACTTATTTTATAATTTAATAATTGTAATTATATAATTTTTTATTAAATAAATAAATAATAAATATGATTTTAAAAATATATTAGAAAACAATTATAATCAAACTATGTAATTATGATTATCAAATCATTTTTTTTTAATGAATGATCTTACATATAAATCCAGCTGATTATTAAATTAGGCTTTGTGGTAGGCCCAATAACATATAGGAAAGAAAATTTATATTTTTTAATATAATTTTTGTATGATGATATATGTGATTTTATGATACAATTTTATGATCTGATTCGTTCTAAATATTTTTTTTTAAATAAGAAAAAATTATAAAACAGTTTCAACAATATTTTAAATGGAAAAAATATATATTATAAAATAAATGATTTCATCAACAGCCAAACACGATTTAGACTGTGTTTGGCAAGTGGGTTTGCAGGCTTTTTTGGCTATTTTAGCCACAAAAAACAAAATAGGCTATTTTAGCCATAACAAACAAAACATCACATCCAACCCATAATCATTACATTATTCTCTCACAAAAAAACTCAAAAAAGCCAAAAAGCCCTTCCCAAACCAAGCTTTTAAGCCCAGGCTAAAATAACCAAAAAAGCCAAAAAGCCAACCTACTTCCCAAACGGAGGCTTAGTTGAAGAAATATGGCAATCATTGGAAGCCGTGCCCCAGTTCTCTCTCTTCCTCTCTCTCTGCTTTAGGATTCTGTTTTCTTTATTTGGGCACTTATCTCCTCTGAGCTCTAGCATAATTACAAAAACTTCTCTTGTAATTTGAGAAATTACTCTAATCTCTTTTACTTTTAAAATTAATATAAAAAATCTCCCTTTTGTTACTTATCCGTTCAAAATCAAATAGATTCTATTGATGGCATCCACCATTATTATACAAATCCTAATACTTCCCTTCAACTACTTAATATATTGAAATAAATTACACTTACCTCCCCCTACACACACACACACACACACATATATATATATATATATATATATTGGCGGATTGGAAAAAATTAATTCGCATCCGTCCATCAATCCAGCGGATGTGGATTGAGCGGATTGGCGGATAGATGCGAATCGGTTTGGTGGTTTAAAATTTTATAAATTTTCAACATAATTCAATTTATGCACTTCCTCAAAAAAAAAAAAAAAAAAAAGTATTACAGTCAATGACTTAAAAAAGTATTACAATCACTGCATGCCTCATCCAAAAAAAGAAAGTTTAAAACTTTAGAATATTACAATCACTGTATGCTTCATCTACATATTACAATCACAACATGCTTTATCCACATAAAGTATTAAATCTGTATTTCTTAAAATATAAAAACAATTCAAACCACCAAAACCATGAACAGAGCAGTAGTAGAGATTGTATGCCTCTGTATTGTTACATCTATATCTGTTTTTTAAAACAAAAATCAACCAGCATATATCATCTTTTTTATTTATTATTTTTAGAGTTAGATTTAAAAATCAAAAAATATAGATAAATAATACATTTATTTTTTTCAATTCAAAAAATTTATTCAAGTTGAAAATTCTTTTTTAACAGAATATATTCAACAAAATATTTAAACTCTTTTTTAATTGAGAACACAAACAGAATATCTAAACAAATTGAAAACACAAAGTCTTACAAATTATTAGGGGTGCTCACGGTTTGGTGGTTCGGTTGGGACCAAAGAAACCTCAACTTCGTCATCCGTCCAAAACTAGACGAATTGAAAAAAATCAATACACAACCGTCTGCTCGCCATTACACATCTGTCCAAAATGCGGCGGATCGGTTCGGTTCGGTTCGGTCGGTTTAGGAGGATCGATATATTCGCTGCTCACCCTTACCTATATCCACTATGTATATTGAAAAGAATCTCCATCCTGTAAGGGACCGAAATGTTTAAATTACATTCAATAACGCTAAGGTAACGAGACTTTCTATAGCTCCATTAGGTCAAGAAAAAAAAGTAAAATATAATTAATTTTTTATGTTTAATTAACAAGAAAATTTTGAAATTTTGCAAGAAATACAAGATTTTACAAGAGACACAACAGTACATTTTATTTTTCTTCACAAATGGACAAAATAAGTTTCCTTTTACTTTACTAAATTTTTCCTGAAAAATGACTTTCCCATACAAAATTTTTTGATAACTAAACATGATGTACATGAAGGTCATCTTAGTCATTCTAAATCAATTAAAATTATAGGAAAAAGGGCTCTTAGGCCCACTTTGTTAAAAACTTGCTTTTGCATTTCATTTATGTCTTCTAAATGAGAAACCTCATAGAAGGTTACTATATTTGTAAAGTCAATTGGTTTTGTTTTTGGTTAGTTTAATTAATTATACTTATTTTATATTTTCCGGAGTAAATTATACTTACCCCGCTTGAGGTTTAATATAATTACATGGACCTACTTTGTGGTTTGAAAATTTGCTCTAACTTTCCTTACTTTTAAAACTAATATCAAGATTTCTCCTTAGGTTAACTTTGACTCAAATAGTATTAAAATTGATAATAAAATGATTAATTTACCCTTAGCTCTTCTTCATTTTTTTTGCTGCCTTAATTTTTTATTTGGGGTAAATTACACTTACCTCCCCTGAGGTTTAGCACAATTACAGGGATCTCTCTTGTGATTTGAGAAATTACTCTAACTTCCCTTATTTTTGAAACTAATATCAAGATTCCCTTCTTAGGTTAACTTTGGCTCAAACAGTGTTAAAATTGATAATAAAATGACTAATTTACCCTTGGCTCTTCTTCATTTATTTTGTAGCCACAATTTTTTAAACATAATTCAGCAACCATAGATCACTACGCATCTTCTCTCTCTTTTCTCTTCTAGCTATAGCTAGGATTGTAATTGATCAGCTCAAAGACTCAAAAGTCCCAGAATTTACTCTAAGAATGGGGGAATTTATTTATGTGTGTAGATATATATGTATGTGTGTGTGTTTTGAATTTTTGATGAGGTTTGGAGAATTTATTTGACAATGGGATTGGATTATGCATTGGTGGTTATCAATGACCCTACCAATGAACTGTTAAGGAGAAAGAGTTTCTATAAAGAGAGACAGTGTAGAAAAAATAAATAAAAAAAGAAAAACATATAAAGAAAAAGAAAAAGAAAAATAGAATATATATAGACACTTAGATTTAAAAGTTAACACACGCATATATATATATATATATATAGAGAGAGAGAGAGAGAGGGGATCATATGTCCCAGTTATGATATTTCTGATATTTGATTATGATTTATTGTAGTGTTAATTATTACTTATTATGGTGTTAGTTTTGACTTATTATGATATTGGTTATCATCTATTGTAATTATTATTTTAGTTTTGATCCAAAATGTCTTTCATTATACTTTATGTAGTATTTAAATATGACTTTTATTTTTAATTATGACTAAAAAAGATTTAATTATGAATACCACAAATATCATAACTTGCATATGATACATTATTTTGAGGAAGTGTATTATAGCATAATTTATATATATATATATATATATATATAAATATATATATATATATATATATATATATATACTAGGGAGATGTTTAGCATCACCTACAAAAGTCAAAAAGTCACTAAAAAAGCAAAAAAGTTCATATTATTTGGCGGGAAGTCTGTGGGTTCAAAAAAATAAAATAAAATAAAATAAAGATTGCTCAGTGCTACTGCATTGCATTTCCCCACATGCAATACGTGTCATGTTGTAAGCCACAAATTTTCATAAAAAACAAAAATTGAAATGCACGAACAGCCTACTACATGTGTCAAGAAGGGTAATCTGGTAATTTTGATATTTGATACAATATTTTATTACACATAGACTCTCTTAATCCTGGAATTGATATCTGAAATGGGGGTGTATACTCCGGTCAAAGGTGCTATAATTAGCACTTCGACGGACCTGTTAATATTCTCTAGGGTCTTTCTTTTTGCATAAGTTATCGCTTCTTTTTTACACATGAGGGGCCCACTTTTCTATTATGGACATCCTGCCATCACAACTAGACCCCGGGTCATTTCCACGAGATCTGTGCTCTATTCGGCCCTAGGGATAGGTTCTAGTCGGCCACGGCCTTGTTCATTACTGTACATTCGGCATTCTTGAGGTTAAAACCCAATCTGGGCCGATTTAAACTCGACCCCCACCGGATACATAGGCAACCCTCGGGTACAACCAACTGCATCTGCATTTTGTTTGTTTTCCCAACTCTTACGACCTTGTCAAAATGGGTCGTCTTCGAGTTTTGACATTCATTCACATCATTTCATGATTTCGAGCTCTATCAAAGAGAGACAACTGTAGACACCCCATTTTTGACCGCCCTTAAGACTTGGGCACTTCATTCCGAGCACCTGATGATGAAAGTTACACTGTGCAATCTTTTGAAGTCTCAGCGAAGAAATTTAGGTTCAAGCTCTAATCCCAATAAAAAGTCAAAAAATTATCTCAAATATGCATCTTTTTTTTTCTTCTATTTATTTAGCTAAAAAGTCAAAAAGTACACTTATATAGATCATTCCAAACAACTACTAGATATTTATATGTACATATATAGATATGTATGTGTTTATCTATATATATATACCGCTTGGTTTAAAATCCAAATTTTAATTTTGTTTAACTAAAAATCCAGGTGCTTAATACATTGTTCAAAAGGATAAATTCCAACAAAATGACCAAACTATCAATATATATATATATTCATTCTCAAACAAAACCCTAAGTATCCCATCTCCTCATCTCTCTCTCCTCTTGGTTTCTCTTTCTCCTCGGCTGCTCAACATAGCCACATGTCATCTGCGAATGGATACCATAAAGATTACATGACCTAGAGATGAGAGAGATGATGATCCATGTTTAAAGAGAGAGAATGAGAGATGAAATGAGAGACCTAGATCGACAAAGTCGCCGATCATCGGGTACATTCATCGATAATGACAACGCCGTCGCTCCTCGCTTCACCGCCGCCATCTTCTTCAAGCAGATTCTAGCAACGAAGAACTCTATTCGCTTCAACCAGTTCATGAAGTCGCCGGTAGCGAGGGGACTCTGATCTGACTAGATCATTGATGAGTCTGCCGATATCGCCGCCCATGGGCTTTCTTTCGCTCTCTATTTTCTCTCTCTAGATCTCTATTTCATCTCTCTAGATCTGAGCAATCCACCACAGAGATGACGATATAAACATATTGATCATTCATAAATTAAACAATGCTGAAGATATTTATCTATGAAATCTCTCTCTCTCTCTCTCTCTCTCTCTTTCTCTCTCTCTCTCTCAAAATAGTTGATGGTTGTTTTTTAGGTGTGTTACTTTTAAGGGATGTGAGGAGGAGGACCTGCCCTATTTATGTGGTTCAAGATGTTGACATAGACACAATCCAAGTGTTATGCCACAATCAAATGTTGAACAGATAAACAATAATGTTCAAAAACTCATAGAACCGATGTTACTCCACCACCACGCCACCGTCTGCGGTGGCTTCTGTGGCTTGGTATATTTCTCAAATCTGAACAAATCGCCCTTCAGATCCAAATCTTCTTCATCACTATTTTTTCTCTTTGATTTCAATAGATAGTTGTAGTTGTAGTTGTAGTTGTAGTTGTAGTTGTAGTTATTTTTGTTGTTGATGTTGATGTTGATGTTCATGATGATGATGATGATGATGTTGTTGTTCTTGTTCTTGTTGATGATGTTGATATTGATGAAAATGAAACAGATTGCACCATTTTTTATTTTGTTCTTGTGGTGAACATATGAGAGAGAGAGAAATATTTGAACAGATAGGAAAAAAATAATTTTTTAACAAATAGATTTGGTTTGGTTTGGCTTGGTATTGCAACAGATAACTTTCTCATATCTCTAGCAATTGCTACAGATAGATACAAAACTTCAACAGATAAAAAAGATTTGACATCAGATAGAGTTGGTTTGATAAATAGGAACAAATTTGAATTGAAAAAATAGAATTAAAAAAAAAATAAACAGATATAGGAAAAATTGAACATATAGGGGAAAATTAAACGGATAGACAAAAAATTAGATTGATATAATTTTATTTAGAGATAAATTTAAATAGATAAGGAAAATTTGAATTAAAAAGATTAAACTAAATAGGTAGGGTACAAAATTTGAATAAATAGGAAAAATTTTGAACAGATAAGAAAATTTTTGGACAAATAAGATAAAAAATTGAACAGATAGTCAACGAAAGTCAACAAATAAATTAAGAGTTCAAATTGAAAATAAAATATCGTGCAAAACAATAAAATGATTTTCTCACCAAACTATTTCACAAAAAGTTGATCTCTCATGAACAAAAAATATCTACCAAGTCTAATGCCTTAAACACACTACAAATTGGATTTATCACTAATTTTCTCTTTTTATTTTTTGTGAGAAATTTCTCAATTTTAATTTTTCTTGTTGCAATAAGGACAAGTAAACAAGTTAAAAAGTTTTTATTTGTTAAGGACATATATCAAAATACAATTTAAATATAATAAAAATATCTCTAGGTGAAACTTTTATTAGTCTTCTCCTTCACCACCTTACACTTCTGTCGCCACTAATCATCAACAGTTGCTTATTTCCTCTAGCAATTATTTTCAGACCGATCAACAATTTTCTAACAAACACTTTCTAAAGTAAATCTCCGGCGATTAATTTTGAACGACAACCTCTACTGCCTAGCAAATAACAAAACATATATTTAAAATTCACTATTTTGTAAACAACAATGATTTTATTGTATGAATTTAACATTTAAATAGTAAATTTTTACTATTACCATCACTAATCACTATTTTGTAAACAACAATGATTTTATTGTATGAATTTAACATTTAAATAGTGAATTTAACACTTGCGCGAGCATATAGCCCATTGTAGTCTCAGTTATTGAAAGACACAAAATCAACGGTCTCCCCGGCTCTGGCGGTGACAACACGGGTGGGTTCTATAAGTATTTCTTGATTTGTTCAAAAACAGCTTGGCATCGGCCGTCCGATTGGAATTTCTTTCCTTTCTTCAGGAGGCCAAAAAGTGGTTCACAAGTCAAGGTTAATTTTGAGATAAACCGTCTTATGAATTGCACTTTACCCAGAAAGCCTCGCACCTCCTTTTCAGTCCTTGGTGGTGGCATTTCTAAGATGGCCTTGATTTTGGAAGGGTCGACTTCGATACCTCTCTGTGTAATCAGAAACCCCAGCATTTTTCCCGCTGTAACACCAAACGTACACTTCTGAGGATTCAGTCGCAACTGAAATTCTCTGATCCTTTGGAAGAACTTTTGCAAGGTGGTGTAGTGGCCCTCTCTTTCTTTGGACTTGACAATCATGTCATCCACGTACACTTCAACCTCTTTGTGGATCATGTCGTGTAATATCGTGGTCGCGGCCCGTTGATATGTAGCTCCAGCATTCTTCAACCCAAACGGCATTACTCTGTAGCAGTATGTCCCCTACGGGGTAGTGAAAGCAGTCTTCTCTCGATCTTCAGGTGCCATCACTATCTGATTATAGCCTGAAAAGCCATCCATGAACGAAAGCAAAGCATGCCCCGCTGTGAAGTCCACCAACTCATCGATATGCGATAAGGGAAAGTCGTCCTTTGGACATGTTCTGTTCAAATCCCTGAAATCCACGCATACCCTGATCCTGCCATCCTTCTTCGGCACCGGAACGATGTTGGCCAACCAAGTCGGGTATTCGGAAACCAGCAGGAACCCAGCGTCAATTTGCTTGGTGACCTCTTCCTTAATCTTGAAGGCCCAGTCCGAGCGGATCCTTTTGAGTTTCTGCTTGATGGGTCGGGTCTCGGGGTCAAGAGGGATCCGGTGCTATACAATCTCAAGATTGATTCCAGGCATGTCTTTGTAGGACCACGCGAAAACATCTTTAAAATCTTTTAATAAAGCGACTAAGCACTCGCGTTCCTCCGAAGACAACGTGGACCCGATCTGGACCAGCCGCGGGTCCTTCTCAGTACCAACATTCACAATAGTGATTTCATCAACTAAAGGTTTAACAAATCTTTCCTGCTCTTATTCAATTAAGCGTTGTAAAACCGGAGGAATTTCTTCCTCGTCGTTTTCATCAAAATTTTGGAAGTCTGAGTTAATGCAATAAATCAAGGGCACAGAAAAGTACTCAGAAACCACATCCACATCATTCTCATTAAGCACATCAAAACCGTCTGATTCTTCTGTTACAACAGAATCAAAAGAGAAAGCAAAAGACGACCTAGACAGGACTGTGGCTTCCGGGTTATCATTCCCAGGATTACCCGACTCCGACTCAGACTCAGTCGAGCTGGAACCTGATTCCGACTCACAAGACTCGGTGGAATCAGATTCCGGCTCACTACCTGACCCGGTGCTGCTTGACAAAAATCCCTCTTCATAATGCCAAATGAGAGAGGGTGCGATGGATGCATCCAAAATGTTTGCTGGTAGGCCCGCAGCCGTTTCATTCCCCATCATGGACACCGATAAGTTATCTCCTAAGCACTTCTGTTCGATCGGAGGATCTGAAAGTAGACATGCCAGCGCTACCCCCATTTCACTTTCGACGTCCTCAGACTCCACTTTCTTGCTCTACTTAACCTCAACTGTTGGGTCTATCTGCTCTTCGGCAACATCATCCCCAGATAATTGCAGGTCAAAAAAGATCTCAAAACCTGGCACGCGCTTCCTCTCCGTATTCAGCCACGGCTCTGGGAAGCCACAAAATGAAAAGTCCTCCCCCTCCCAAACGAAGCGTCCATTTAGGATACCCTGGATGGGCCGGTGCATTAGCTCAAAAGGATTCCCTGCCTGCTTCGCTCTGGGCTCTCCCAGCCATCTCTTTGCCTTTCCTTATCCAATCCTCTTTAGTGGGCAGATAACCCAAACCAAAGGTATGCGGGTTGTGTGGCACTTCGGCCAATGTTGCGACGCCCTTCCGACCGCTCTTTCCTAATCCTATCTCGGGGATGTGTTGGAGCTTGTTCATGAGGTACACTGATTGGGCACTGATATACAACCTCCCATTAACAGCCAAAATGTTCTGTACAACCTGGGCCTCGGCAAGGGTAAAACCCGACATAAACACATCTTCCATATCGTGCTCAATTTCCAAAACTGGCGTAGATACTTCTGGTGGTGGATGGATCGACGAATTTCCAAAAACAATGGCTACTCCCTTCCCATGGGGGTATTTCACCATCTGATGCAAGGTGGACGAAACTGCCTTTACCTGGTGCAACCACAGCCGTCCCAAGAGTAGATTGAAAGTGGCGGGAACCTCTAGGACGTGAAAGTCTATCTCATGCTGTCCCGGGCCAACCTTGGTCTGAATTTTCATTGTTCCCATTACTTCTCTACTCGTGTTGTCATATGCCCAAATCACCTGGGCTGTCGGCACAAAGTCCGCGATTTTTAAACCGATTGCATATGCAGTTCTTGCCGGGCACACATTGATGGCGGACCCTATGTCGACAAGTACCACGGGTATCCATTTGTTTCTACACTCCACAGAGATGTAGAGTGGCTTGTTATGGTTCGCACCCTCAGGTGGCAATTCCTTGTCAGAAAAAGTCAACATTGGGGTAGCTCCTTCCGAAAAAACTAAGCCCACCAGCTGTTCAGGTGTGGTGTCTATTGTGAGCTTGGCCTTGTCCATGGCCGATAAGACAGCTTGTCGATGCACCCGCGATGCCATAAGCAATCCCCAGATGGAGATGTCTGCTTGTATCTTTTTCAACTGTTTCAGTACAGCCTCATCTTCAAGTTGCTTCTCTTTTTGCTTCTCCGCCTCCTTATCTTTCCCAGACGCCTCTGGCTGATCTTGATGTGGGGGCTTGAAATACTGCCCGCTTCTTGTCATATGATCGACTTCGCCGATGTACCAGGTATCGTCTGGCTGGTTGCTCCCTCAATCCTCATCCGTATGGGCAAGACATAGATCATCGTCTTACCACCACATTCCGTCGGCAGCCAACAGACACCTGTCTGGCTCTAGTACAATTGTACTCGCAATACTTTCTGTCCGCATGCTTACAGTATTCTCTATCCTCGTGCATACAGTACTTTCAGTCCCCACAGGGCCCTTGGCTTTTCTAATTCTCTCAAACTCCTCGAGCCTTTCTTATTCCAACTGCGTCAGTATAGCTGGCTGCTCTATAATTCCTGTATTCAAAATGCCCAGACCCTGAGCGAAATTCTTAGCACCGGCGATGCATTCTGATTCCCGACCCTTCTAGCCACAACTGGTGTTCTTGCCCCTGCCGGGCCCCATTCCAACTGAGTTTCGTCAACAACATCTGGTAGGTCATCAAGCCACCTGGTGACCTCTACTGACTCCTCAAAATCTGACCAGTTGACTACCATGCCCTCTGGATCTTGTTCATTGAAAAATTGGAGGTTAGCAAAGTCCCCTTTCCACAGCTGCCAAGTCATCTATCCCCTGACCATATTCATCCCCCTGTATCACACAAAGCTCTGCCCCTGCCGGCAATTCCACATTTGGCCCAACCTGGCCTACTGATAGAATGTAGTCACTTGGACTGTATACCTCCTCAGCAAAACTCCCAGATTCCTCAGGTTCTGACTCAACAATCACATTCTCCCCTGAAATCTCCCCCGTTCTGTCTTCGACAGTCACCACCATTGGTTCGGGTTGGGTTGTGGAGATGTCTAACATGCACAAGTCAGTGCAGTCATGAAGGAGCACCTCCAATTTGGGTAGATGGGAAGGGGTGATGTATATGCTGGGGTCGTATGACGTAACGCCGGTTTGGATAAAGTTGATGCGTTTGGGAGGTGGAGCTTGGTTGTGTGGTAGGAGAGGGTTGGTTGTGATGTTAGGTTTCTCTAGAGGCACAATCACCCCATTATCAATGAGATCTTGAATCTCATGACGTAATCGGAAGCATTGGTCGGTGTCATGACCGTGTTGTTGGTGAAATGCACAATATTTGGCCGGGTTGTGGGTAGGGGGAAGTTTTTCCAGTAATGGCCGCGACTCTAGGGGCTTCAAGTGCCCTTTTCTGATTAAAACCCCCAGAGCTTTGGACAAGGGCATATATAGTGGGGAGAAGGTTCTTTGGTTTTTGGGTTGGTATTTGGTTGTTTGTGTGTTACTTCCGAACACACCGGAGAATGGCGTAGCTGCCATGGTTCTCGGAGGGGGGTTGGTGGTGACCATGCTCACTTCTGAGGCTCTTGTGGTTGCAACGCCACTCGGGCCTGTATTGGTGTTTCGGTTGAAGGTCTTCCTGGGTTGCTCTCTATCATTATCAATCAAGCCCTGCTTCAAGGCATCCTCAATCTGTACTCCCATCTCATGCAGATCTGAAAAGGTAGGGAAGGGGAGCACGATCATTTTCTGCATTAGCTTAGGCTGGAGATTGCTCACAATCATCCGAATTTGATCTTTATCGGTGGGCCTTAGGGTCATCATGGAGGCCTTGGCCCTCCACCTGGTTACGAACTCTGAAAATCTCTCCTCAGGCTCCTGTCTTGTCGTCTCGAGATCACGGTTTGTAATCTTGATTTGGATGTTATAAGAGTACTGTGCAATGAACGCCTCGGCCATCTCATCCCAGTTTCTCTTGACATCATCTTCTAATTTTGCGTACCAGATGGCCGGCACACCCGACAGGGTCCAGCCGAACAAAGACACCTTCTGTAACCTGGTAAGGCCCATCGGCCTTAAGATATCTGAAAACAAACGTAGATGTACCATGGGATCCCTGGATCCATCAAAACGGTCAATGTATGGCATCTTGAATCGGTCCGGCAGCGTCACGGCTGCGTCGATATACCCATCTTCGATATCTAGAATAGACTTTACCCCTTGGTACTTCTTGAACAACTTCTCAAGCTTGCTCAACTTCAATGCTGTAGGGTCCACCTCGAACTCAAAGGGAGAGTCTGGTTGATTGATAGGCGTAGGTGCCTTGGATAGTTGAGGTAGAATCAGGGGCGGAGTCAGCCCCGTTGGGATGTCTGTATCCTCTTGGGCATTCTAAACATTTGCCGTGTCCTCAGGTATTAGGACTCTTGTTGGGGGAGGGGCCTGGTGTGAAGCAGATGCTCCAGTTTGCTGTTGTAATCGGGTAATTAGCTCTGTTTGTTGGGCCATGACAACGGCCTGCTGTTTAGTAAATTCTGCTTAGCGAACAGCGTCTTCCTGCATGGCTTTCATGCTCTCCTGGAGCTGGCGAACCATGTCTTTCACCCCTGGCATAATGCCCTGATTTATCTGAACTGCCGGTGTATCTGCCCCTGTAGTAAACTCGAAAATCTCAACTCGACTGTTCACAGACCACTAATCTGGTAATCTCGGTACCGATACACTGTGTCTTCTTGACCTCTGTCTGACAACCGAGGGTAAAGAATAAAACACTAGTTGTCTGTCTACCAGATCCTCAGATCAATGGAGTCGGCGACCTCTAGTCCAGAGTGCTTGGAGAATATCTACTGAGTCAAAAGCAATCGTGCTAAACTACCCTAGCAAAAAGATAAATAAAGCAATAATAAGGAAATAAATAACCAGACAAACAGACAGCATAACGGCTTAAAATAAACACACAACACATAGTTGGACATCACAACACGCGGTTGATAAGCTGAATACACTGTTCCTCAATACTGATTATTGTCCCCGAATCACTGTTCCCAAAAACTGAATCTGATACCCACAGATAACTGATTCCCAAAATACTGAACTGTAGACATCCCCGAACGTCCCGGGAGGGAAATCCCGTTTTGTTCGTTAGTGGGCTCACTACAGTTTGGGCTCTCAAATTGTCACGATTCTAAATCTAAACCAAAGAGTCCAAATCCGACAAATCATTTTTGAAAATAGATTTTTTTGTAAAGAAGTGCCAAACATGGACTGCTTTGCCAAATACAGAGTCGCCACCTAAATATTTTTATGGGAGAATTTAGGAAACCCTGAGTCGTTTGCCTAAGGCCACATGTCCGTCATCACCAAAGTTGCCTCGGCTCGGGAACTTGGGTACGATTGGGGAATGTCAGCTATGAGCACCCCCGCTCGCCCGATCCGAAGATCGGCCTCTACTAACTATGATATCTTGTTTTGAAAATATTATGTGCTCTTATTTCGATTATTAGCCTAGAATTATTATGTGATGCGCGCAGCAAAACAAATATAGACTGGGTCGCCTGAATTGGAAAAAAACATTTCATGTTTGTTTTGAAAACGGTGTGCTACTCGCAAGTAGGCTAAAATGCAGGTTTTGCCACCCTCAAGTGGGCTTAGAAAAAGATGGTTTTGCCACTATCTAGTGGGCTTAAAACTCACAGTTAATGCATTATTCCAATTCAGGTAATTCAACCTCCACCCACAAGCATTCAAGCAGTTATATCACATAAGCAAGTAGCCTCATGGTAAGCATGCTGTCATGGCAGTCACACACACGCATGCAAGGATGCTAAAGCATAAACACTTACATAGTACTCCAAGCCAAAACAGAAACTTATTAGTAATCATATGCATGATCCTAGTTCATGTTAAGATGGCTAATGCATCACATGCAAAATGCAACTACAATAGGCTTGGCTATTCTAAGATGGCATATGATGATGCTACAGCTAACACGTATTCAACTCGGAATTGAAATACTATGCAGTTAGTATGATGCGCCGAGCCCGGTGCATGCAAGACAAATGTATGGATGCACGCATGCATAACATAAGGCATGCTAATTTAAATATGCCCTAATACTAACCATTGAAAGTAGGTAAGTAAAAGGGAGAAAGAAATGGGGTTGGAAGACATACATCACACACACGCGTACTTATTACAATTGTGTCCTCGCTCGGAGGGTCAGAAATAATAATATAGGCCAAATAATGAATTAACTATCCTAGCTAATTAATTATTACAAAACTTCTAATTAATTACAAAAAAAAAAAAGCCTAAATATGAAACTAAAGAGATCGCCTCAGCTCTGCCTCGGAATGCGTGGATGATGCGTGCTTGACTCGCCTTGCTCGGAAACCCGGTACCATGCCACTGTTGCCTCTGTTTACACTGCCTTACTCCTCTGAAAATTATGAAAGTTTCCAAGACCCTTCTGAATAACTCCCTGAGTGCTGTGGAATGCCACCGGCCATGATAGAGCATTACCGGCTATGAGAATGTGGCCATCGGCCAAAAATTGAACCACCGGCTGGACTTTGGTAGCCGGTCGGCACTGTAAGTGGCCGGCCGGCCATTCCTTCCTGCAGAACCCTGTTTTGACAACAGCAGAGGACAGACAGTGCATGGCATGAAAATTTCAAAGCAATGTGTGCATGGTCACTCTCCTAATCATGCTATGGACTCATGGGAGTGTGGCCCTTAGTCCTCGGGCCACCAATCACGCATTTCGATGCATGATGGCCCAACGCACCAAGCTTGCAAATCAATGTAAATGCATGCGACAAAACAAATGAATGCCTCATGCCCTATCATGTTGAGATCAAGGGCATCAGCGACTGAGAGTTGAGACGTGTTTCGTCACTTGGAGTATGAACACACCTCACCCCTCTTGCTTAGTTTGACACCCCAAACCAAGCAAAATGTAATGCATGTATGCAACGTGGCTCAAACATGCGAAGTAACTCAAGTATGCCATATAGGACTAAGGTAATGAACATGCCAAATGCAATGTGCCAAACATGTAAGATGCAATGCCATGCAATCTATCATGCAAGCTAGGATATGAAATGCAACTAGCTAAACAATATGCAAATATGCAAACATGATACAATGCAAGCATGATACCAAAGCAATGCAACACATCAAACATGCGATTATATACAAAGATGGACTTAAACCGAGATGGGAAGGCCTCAGCCCATCCCAAAACAGTGGCCAAGAATACTAAAATAATGGTGCCAATCATGCAAAATAAACATGCCAACTGAAGGGCCTAAGACTAAGGCATGAAAGGCAACTCTCAAGAACACTCAAAGGTGACAAAAATGGACATTAAGCACTCATGTTAAACTCTGAAAAGCATGCGAAGGATGATGCCAAAACATGCTAGGGAATGGGTGCGAGATAGAAGACATTCAAGGCCACAAAGAAAGCATTACTCAACACCTACCCCAAGCAAACATGAAATGGATTTTTCAATGCAAAACAGAGTTTTATCATGCAAAAATGAGCTCCAAAAACCTCTGATATGGCAGCCCAAAGCCTCAAACACATAGGCATGCACAAAAGCCCCAAACATAGAGCATAAGACCACATCTCTTCAAGGTATTGAAAGGGTAACAAATGCAATTATGTAAGCATAAAACATGAACTGAAATGGCATAATAAGTGACTCCAAATCACTGAAATAGCCCAACTAAAGCATGCTTATGACTCACACACCCAAGGCTCACAAGCCAAAATGCATAGAGGCTATACAAATCATGGCAAGCATGGCCAAATCAATACCCAACAGACCTTAAGCATGGCAAAATAATGCTAAAAATCATGCTAGAATGTCATCTCATAACATAATACATATTAGATCAAAATATGAGATTACAAGGCAAGCATATAATGCATGAAATGGACCATTAATTTGACCAAAAATAGTGATATAATATGACCAAATAACATCCAAAAACCTCTGAAATGGAGCCAAAAACAACTAAGCATGCATGCTACCCTTGTGAGCCAAAAAAAAATAACAAATGAGAGACCAAGGGAGAAGGGTGTCCCTCCCCTATGAAAGACTTCAAGACCCCTTCACCACCACTGAAAATCTACTGGGTTTCAGTGGTGAGAAGGCCAATATGCAAAAGGTTCCAAAGCTCAACAAAAGAAGGCACAAAAGGGGCCAAACAAGGCCTAAGAGGGTGAGGTCGACCCCAAACACAAAAGAGACCTTAATGAAAGATCTTAAGCATGAAAATATAAGACTTTTTTTAGTTATACACAAAGCTTAAATCAGTATTCAAGATAGGTTAAAAACTAGTGCAAGAATGGGGAATATAAAGCAACTATACTCACCCTTGAAGAACACTTGAAGAACAGCAAGTCTAGCCCCTTTTTCTGATCAAAACCAACCCAAAACCTCCAAGAACAATCTCTCAACACCTCAAGAACCGAATTATGGTGTAATGCTATGTGTCCTAGTGCAAAACTAAGAACAAAACACACTTTTGAACTCTCTAACACACACAAATGAAGACAGAGAGAGGGGGATATAGAGAGAGAGTGGTTTATATATCAGATATATATGTATTATCTCTAGTTTTGCTAAACCTCTTCAAAGGAAGAGGAAGGCTCTCTTATATAGACAAGGCAAAGGCCTAAGCTTCCAAGAGAAGCTAACAAAAGGGGTCAAGGCTTCTCAAAGAAGCTAAGGCAAAGGGGCCAAGGCTTCTTTAGGAAGCTGAGACAGGTGTCCAAGCTTCTTGAGGAAGCTAAGACAAAGGTCCAAGCTTTCCCAAGAAGCTAGACCAAAAGGGTGCAAAGGGTGTAAATGTATGGAGGACAAGTCCGTGCACTCCAACTGGCACAACTGGCATGCATAATGCCTGAAAAAGGCAAAAAGGTGGTACCGGCCAAAAAAGAGTCCATCGGCCAAATAAATGGTCAGCCGACCACACAAACTGCCGACCGGCCATCACCAATGGCCAGTGGCAAGAAGACACGGCCAGTGGCCTCAAGCCATGGCTGGTGAGGCGTAGGGATGGCCAACAAGCCATTCTCTACCTTCTAAAGCAAAAACCAACAAGTGTTTGGTCCAACCAAGCACAAGACAACTGCGTTAAGAGATCCTGAGGCGAGGCGCGTAGCCGAGACCTCCGGGAACTCAAAACGAACACGAACATGGATGATCACCAAGTGTTCAAACGGTGACGTCCAAGTCTTGAGGACGGTCAAAAATGGGGTTTCTACAGTTGCCCCTCTTTGACAGAACTCGAAAGTCATAACAATGACGGAAGTGAGTGTCAAAGCCCAGAGACGATCCATTTTTGACGAGGTCGAAGACTTAGACAAAGCATACAAGACAAGCAAAGATATGCGCCCGAAGGCAGGGGCAAAATGCATGACAATGCATAAAGCCGAGCATAACTTATGATTATGTAAAAAAAGCTGTAACGAAACATATACATACAATAAATGCAATAGTTTTAAGCAATCTAACATAAATCCAACTACATTACAATACAGAAAGGATGTAAGAGAATTATGTAATTCTCACTACGTTTCACGCGGAGAATACAATACCTTTGCGGTTCGTCTGGTCGCGCCAGCTTCAAATGAACTGTTCATACAATATCGTGCCTGTAAGAGAAAGAAAACTTAACAGGTACGATATCGGTAGCAGTATACATAACAATGCAATCTGAAGCTGCGTGACAACGCAAGTCGAGTAAAACGCATAACAATGCGATCTGGGGTAGGCATAACAATGCTATAAACACATGTAAGTGAAGAACACGTGACAACGTGCATAATGTGTGAAGATGTAGACACATGTAAGTAAAGCATACGCAACAACGCATACAATGTGTATAAAAAGGGACTTGAACACATGTAAGTAAAGCATAACGCGACAACGCATGCAATGTGTATAAAAAGGAACTTGAACACATGTAAGTAAAGCATAACGCGACAACGCATGCAATGTGTATAAAAGGAACTTGAACATATGTAAGTAAAGCATTACGCGACAACGCATGCAATGTGTATAAAAGGAACTTGAACACATGTAAGTAAAGCATAATGCGACAACGCATGCAATGTGTATAAAAGGAACTTGAACACATGTAAGTAAAGCATAACGCGACAACGCATGCAATGTGTATAAAAGGAACTTGAACACCTGTAAGTAAAGCATAACGCGACGACGCATGCAATGTGTATAAAAGGGACTTGAACACATGTAAGTAAAGTATGCGGGTTAACGCAAGCAATGTGTAACCTCCTGTGAGATGCATAAATACATGTAAGTAAAGCACACACAGAAACGCATGCAATATGTGAAGCAAGCAAGGTATGAACACATGTTCAGCATAAGTATAGTGAAGGCATGCTACTCACATTTGTTGAGATGCAACCAAATCGAGACGAGGCATTTGTTGAAAGCAAGACGCATAACAAGTGTGCTTATTACAGTGACATGCGGAACTCGCCAGATAAAAGGATACGGGAAAGGATACACTTCGCGCACCGAGCATCACACACAGAAGACATGGCTCGAGGTCAACACGAAGACCAGTTAACATTTCAAAGCGCACTTTCTTGCACTATCTCGAGTAATGAAGGTGCCAAACCGTATAATTGACCCGAACAAAGGCACGGGAGGTGCATCGATCACGAGAGGAGGTCACCGGTATTAATCCAGACACTCTGCTGCCCTACTCTCCTTTTGCTTTACTTTCCTTTACTACTGTTAGTTTTAAGCACATTGCACTGCCTCAGGCAGGTTTTACTTTTTCAAGACTGTGTATTTTTGCAAAGACATGATGGAAATGAAACAGCTATTTTGTTCAAAAAGGTGTTACATTTGTACTTTCTACGCATCGCATCGCGTGGCATCACATAACAATGTGAATGAAATTGAACTTCGTTTGAAAATTAAGCACTTGCATCGTAATAATTAGATTGTGAACCGACTTACAACTCGATAAGAAAAACAAAGAAACTCAATAAGCTAACCAAGTGCGAGTACAACTCGATAAGCAAAGCAAAGACTTAAAGAGAGTGAAATACAACTCGATAAGAAAATATACAAAACTCAATAAGCCAATAGGCGTGACTCCGTAAAATCAATCACTAAAGACACTGGAAGTGGAACCAGTCACAAGTTTTCAGCATTTTCAGCAGATGGACAACTCTAAGGATAGGAGGGAAGGCCACCGGCCAAATAAAGAGGTCACCGGCCACAATAAATGGCCACCAGCCATTATCACTAGCTAATCGGCCAAACATAGTGGTCGGTCAGCACTATTTATGGTCGGCTGGTCAAAAATGGCAAGACCACCAGAATGTTGACACCTGTCCTCCACCCACCTTATCCTCTACAAAAGGCCTCAGCTTCGTAGTTTTTCTCAATTTAACACTGATTTGCTCCAAATGGAAGAGTTTTTTGCCCAGAATCTCATGGCTTGGATTGCCAACTGGGACGGCTCGGAAAAGCTGAATTTCCGGGGCTTCGACATAAATGCACTATTCACTCTGAGTCGTACCCCGCTGCACTTTCTGTTCCTTCATGCCGTGGCAAGGTTTTGGAACCCGGTAACACATGTCTTTAGCTTTGGCGGGCAAGAGGTATGTCCTACCTTCGAGGGTTTCCAAGCTTTGATGGAATCTAAGCGCAACGAAGAAGTCTTACCTCAGCTTCGTTTCGGCCACACCCAAGCCTTAGGGCGAATGTGTGGGCTCACGATGCACGATGCTCGCTCTTTGATTTGTGACGGAATGCTGGATGTTCCAAGTTTGATTTGCCAGTTTTCTGATGCCGGTGTCCGCGGCAACCATCATTGGCAGGGCTTTTGGCGACACGCCCTCTGTTTGTGCATGTTATCTTACTTTTTGCTTGCCTCAGGCTCCGGAGGGTCTAGTGTCCGGTTGATCGAGGTTGCCCAAGGCTTAAAAGAGGGCAAGAGTTGTATTACCATGACTCTAGCTGAGACATTGATGGGCTTGGACGCCTTTTATCGCCGAGAGACGACCAGATTTGCGGGGAGTCCGCTATTGCTGCAGGTAATGTTTCCCACCCAATCTCACATATGTATTTGCTGACGTCACTCGGCCCTCAGGCTCGGTTTTTCTCACAAAACCCTTTTCTCACTTTTCTCTCAACGTACATCTCTCTATTCTTTATTCTCTCATTTTTTATCCCTTCCCATGTGTGGTTGATGGACAAGTTGCAGGTTGTGGACTCCTGCCCAGCATACTTAGCTCGCGGCTTCCGGCAACGCCTAGTCAATGCCGTTGATGAGGACTAGTGGTTCAACTGGATATGCAGTTTGTCCGCAGACCGCATTGCTTGGCGGTGCCATTGGCTCAATCTACCGGCAATGGGCTACAACATGTCCCGACAGACTGGGATTCAGTTGATTGGCTTAACTCACTGTGTGTTCTACTTCCCATTCCGATTCCAGCGCCAGTTCGGCCATGACCAGATTTGCCCGCCAGAGGGGATAGAATACCCAGCTGCATTTCCGGTCTGAGGCGCACAGCTTGCTCAATATGCCACGGCGTGGGAACTAGAGAGCTCCTGGCCCCCGCCCCTACTTTCAGTTGCACTTTGTCTGATGAGTGCATAGATTGGCTCAATGAAGAGGCACAGGTTGGGCCCAGCTTGGCATTAGAGGCTTTGACCAGCTCTGGGAGGGGGCGCAGGAACACCTGACTTATCTATGTCCCGGATTTATTGCTTTATTAGTACTTTCAAGTTTTCTTTATGAATGTAATAAAAAGGCAACTTCAATTTGTATGCAAGAGCAGGAGAATTTTGTATTGAAATCAATGAAATTGAAGATTGTGGGTACTGAAAATTTTTCGCTTTGGTCCAAAAATGGTCTAAGTTGTAAAAATATTAATTTTGAACAAAGTCAACTTTTATTAAAACTTTTCGAAACCATTTTCGATATGGATCAGAACTGGACACACCTGAGATCTGTCACTGAGATGCACAATCCCGGATTCTAGCAACTGGAAAGTTGCCCCTAGTCTGAATAGTACTGGGCACTGCACAGCAACGGAAAGTTGCCTCTAGTCTGAAAAGCACTACACCGGAAATCATAACCGAACTCTTGAATGCTGAATAGACAAACATGGCCGAGATGATCAAATGGACAAAGTTGATCAGGAAAAAGTTTATGGCTGAACTTCAGGATGAAGTTGCCTACGTATCCCAAAGATGGGAATCAAGCCTTACGTAGTTCAGGCTTGGGTTCACTCGAGTATTTTTACTCTCCTTTTGCGCTCCAACTTTTGCCAAGGCCGCCCTTTGCGGGTTTTCAACCTTGCGAGCTCAGTTTTTATAATTTCAAATTTTCTATGCTCTAACTTTTGCCTAGGTCGCCCTTTCGGGTTTTCGGCCTAGCGAGCCTCTCAGGGATAATATTTCTTCAACTCATCCATATTGATCGGCTGTGAAAACTCTAGGCCATCTAGGTCCATCAGAACCATAGCTCCACCAGACCATATAGATTTGATGATGTAGGGACCAGTCCAATTGGGTCTGAACTTGCCCCTTGGGTCGTCAATGGGAGCTCGGTTGTCCTTGAGCACCAAATCCCCTTCTTTCAAATTCCGGGACTTAACTTTCTTATTGAAAGCCCGGGCAATTCTGCGCTGATAACCTTGGACGTGGTATAGTGCTTTCAGTCTTCTTTTATCAAAGAGCATGAGTACCTCAAATCTGCTCTGCTGCCAATCCGCTTCGGCTATCTGACACTCAGCCAGTACTCGCAAAGACAGAACCTTAATTTCAATAGGTAGAACGGCCTTCATCCCATAAACTAATGAATACGGGGTTGCCCCAGTAGAAGTTCTAATCGAAGTTCGGTAGCCCCACAGAGCAAACGGCAGCCTATCTGGCCAATCCTGGTAGGTTTCCACCATCTTCTGCAGTATGTGTTTGATATTCTTGTTAGCGGCCTCAACTGCTCCATTGGTTTGCGGCCGGTATGTGGATGACTTATGAAAAGCCACGTTGTATTTCTCCAACAAGTCAATCACTTCCTTCTTAAAGTGGGAACCGTTATTTGAAATTATCTCATTTGGGACTCCGTAGTGACAGATGATGTTATTTCTGATGAACTTTGCAACGTGCGACGCTTTCAACACAGCATAAGATTGGGCCTCAACCCACTTTGTAAAATAATCTATCGCAACCAAGATGAACTCATACCCATTTGACCCCTTCGGAATAACGGCTCCGATCACATCAATTCCCCAAACTAAAAATGGCCATAGCGAAGTCATATTGTACAGCTTCGACGGCGGGATATTCATGCGATTTGCATAGATCTGACACTTGTGGCATCGCCGAACAAAACCGATACAACCCTCCTCCATGGTGGACCAGTAGTAACCTTGTCTGGGAATCTTCCGAGCTAACATTAGCCCGTTCATATGTGTTCCGCATTCTTCTCCATGAATGACCTCCATTAGGCGCTTCGATTCTTCGGCTTCTACGCACAACTTATGCATTCCCAGATGACCTCTCTTTTACAGCTTACCCCCGCAGATGATGAACTGAACAGCCATTCTTCTGATTGCCCTTTTGTCCCTGGCATTTGCCCCTGGTGGATACATTTCCTTCTCCAAGAAGTTCCAAATGTCATAATACCAGGGGTTCTCGTCCTTAACCTTATCTATGGCAGCAATTGATTCATACGCTGGCGCAAACTTCTGGTCAATGATGATCGGACGCATCCGGACTCCAAACGAGATGTCTATCATGGAAGATAGAGTTGCTAGTGAATCTGCAAACCTGTTGTTCTCTCTTAACAGATGAGCAAAATTTAGTTTCTCAAACCGAGGAATTAACAAGTCCAAGGTCTGGTGGTACATTATCATCTTTTCTTCTTTGACTTTCCAGTCTCCTTTTGCTTGAGACACAACAAGGTTCGAGTCCCCGATGACGTCCAACCGCTTTGCCCCTAGTTCCAGGGCTGCTTCTAGACCAGCAACGCATACCTCATATTCTGTTTCGTTGTTCGAGACTTTGAACCAGAGTTTGAAGGCTAGAGGGATATGGGAATTGTCAGGTGCTATCAGCAACACTCCTATCCCATACCCGTATTGGTTTGACGCTCCGTCAAAGTACATCATCCAAGTTTCATCGTCGATATGCAAAATGGCCTCATCTGGGAACTAGTACTCAACTGCTTCACCCCCTTCCACTGGACGATCGGCTAAGAATTATGCTATTGCTCTTCCCTTGACTGACTTGCGCGTCACATATTTTAGATCGAATTCGAAGAGCAACAGCAACCAACGAGCTAGCCTACCCATAAGTGCCGGTTTCTCAAAAAGATATTTGATGGGATCTAATCTTGAAACCAACATTACAGAGTGAGCTAACAGGTAGTGTCGCAGCTTCCTAGTAGCCCATACCAAGGCTAAGCAAGCCTTTTCCAACGGTGTGTAGTGAGTCTCATACTCTAGCATCTTCTTGCTCAGATAGTAGATAGCCTTCTCCACCTTGTCCTCCAATTCTTGCGTGAGCATACAACCCATTGTAGTCTCAGTTACTGAAAGATACAAAATCAACGGTCTCCCCGGCTCTGGCGGTGACAACACGGGTGGGTTCTGTAAGTATTTCTTGATCTGTTCAAAAGTAGCTTGGCATCGGCCGTCCCATTGGAATTTCTTTCCTTTCTTCAGGAGGCCAAAAAGTGGTTCACAAGTCAAGGTTAATTTTGAGATAAACCGTCTTATGAATTGTACTTTACCCAGAAAGTCTCGCACCTCCTTTTCAGTCCTTAGTGGTGGCATTTCTAAGATGGCCTTGATTTTGGAAAGGTCGAGTCGACTTCGATACCTCTCTGTGTAATCAGAAACCCCAGCATTTTTTCCACTGCAGCACCAAACATACACTTCTGAGGATTCAGCCGCAACCGAAATTCTCTGATCCTTTAGAAGAACTTTTGCAAGGCGGTGTAGTGGCCCTCTCTTTCTTTGGACTTGACAATCATGTTGTCCACGTACACCTCAACCTCTTTGTGGATCAGGCTAACTGGCCCCTCAAATAAAGTCCTGTATCGAGAAGAGGCCCACGCCCCAGGGAATCGGTATCGGGCATCTCCTGACAAGGGTGCCTATGGCTGCCAAGAGATCTGAGAATAACAAGTGCATAAACTGATTAGATGTTATAAATATGCAAGATGAACCAAAGCTGAAAACATGACGAACTGATAGTTTTGGATTACCTCCGTCGGCCGTACAGTATCAAAGAATTGGCGGAGATAGGGCAGAGTCTTCCAAGCCCTCGGCTGACACCGACCCTCAAATCTGCGAGAGGAGGGGATCTCAAGAGGTGCCTCCACCTCGAGCTCAGGGGTCAGCGTCGAGAAGTATGCATAAACCCCTAGCTGTGAAAGGCAAGACAGCAACTGTCAAAACACAGAATATATTGAAAATACAGAATGCTGAGTGCAAAATGCAAAGTACAGAATGTAATGTGTGCCGTGTGTGCAGTGTACAGATAATGAAAAGTGGAAATGTAAATCAAGAGGGCAGAATGTACCTCCTAGGCTCTCCAGTAGCCACCTACTATGTTCCCTCGCCCACGGGAGGTCGCGCTCATATAACAGTAAAAGGTAGCGAGGCCAGCGCCACCCCAATCATACTGGCTGACCTGTGATAGGTCTACTAAAGCACTGAGCAAATAAAGTCCAACCATGTTTCCCCTGTCGGAGAACAGAGTGGTCCCGATGAGGAACATCAAAAAACCCCGAGCATACTGCTCTATCTCCTCGACAGTCTTGGGCGAAGTCCCTCTGTACTGCATGGGAAACCAGGTGTACCTGACTCTACCCGATGATCTATCGATCGGTGGGCGGACTCCTAGTAGATAAATCCAAACCGCCTCCCACTCGCCCATATCTGCGTCATAGGGGACCGGTCGGCCGGCTACGTCAAGGCCCATCAACATAGAAAAGTCATATGGGGTCATCGTCATGTCCCCAGTAGCTGAAAGTGGAATGAGTTGGTGGTGTCTCACCATCTCTCCACAAGCGCCCCCATGAGGGTTCTACTCGCCAGATAACGAGAGATCCTCTCGCAGAAAGGTCCAAATCCTGCCTCGTCCACGATGTGACGTACAACATCTGGGAGCTCCACATACCACTCCCTAGCAAGGATCGACCCATAGCCCTGTGTGGAACGGGAACATACTTGCATTCAGAATGAACAGATGTATTTAGTTTCAGGATGAAATGTATGAGTTGTGTACAAATCAAATTAGATACTGTGTTATGGACTGCGTGTTCAGTATGAGATGTGTACAAATCAAATCAGATACTGTGTTATAGACTGCGTGTTCAGTATGAGCTGTGTGCAAATCAAATCAGATACTGTGTTATGAACCGTGTGTTCAGATCGAGCAGTGTTGTGTTATGAGCTGCGTGTTAAAAATTGAAATGTGTGAGCTGCGTGTTCAAAAGTGGAAGGTCTGAGCTGCGTGTTCAAAATGAAGTGAATGAGCTATGTGTTCAGAAATGAAAATTTATGAGCTGCGTGTTCAGAATTAAGAATGAGCTGCGTGCCCAAAGATGAGTTGCGTGCCCGAAAATGAGCTGTGTGCCCGAAGAATGAGCTGCGTGCCCAAAAATGAGCTGTGTGCCCGGAAAAGAGCTGTGTGCCTGAAAATAAGCTGTGTGCCCAAAACTGTGCTGTGTGCCCGAGATAAACCGTGTGGTCAGGATGAACCGTGTGTTCAGAGTGACCTGTATGCCAAATTAACAAAATATTGTGCCGTGAGCTGTGTGCCAAGTCAGCATCATATCCTAAATAAGTTGCGTGCCAAATCAATATTGTGCTATGTGCGAGCCGTATACCAGAATAAGCAAAAGTACTGTGCATATGAATGTGTTCAAAACGAGCATATAAAATACAATCCGAAGGCATGAAATGTGCAGGAAATGCAGAATATAATGCAGAAAACGTAAAAGGAAGTATGTACCTCTCGCGCCTGGTGGGATAGATGAGACTCTAGCTCTCGCAGCAGTAGGTCCGCGGGTGCTCGCCGCTCAAAGTCAGTAAAATGATAAAAGGTGGTAGGAGGTAAGACATGCTCTAGAGAGTCGTACCTCTCGGGCTCAAAAGGCCGAATCCTCGGAGGCAATGACATGATGTCTGGCTCCTTCCCGGCATATGGAGAACCTCCCCCATGATGGAAATGATCCACCATCCAAAGAAATCTGCAAAAATGAGCAAAATGAGCCAAAATCGCAAAAAGTCAACAAAAGTCAACTCTCGGGAAAGGAAAAAGTCAACAAAAGTCAACACCTGAGAAAATGTGCCAAACTTCGAGACAAACATACCTCAAGTGGTGAAAATGGAGAACGAAGCTCCGAAATCAAATTTTAATCGGTTCAAAGTAAAGAAAATCAAAAGTTTTCGCGAAACAACTTCGCGTGGGGCATTGGAAAACGCGTATAAAGCGCAGATCTGAGGCAAAAAATGGTCTAGGGAGCAAAAGGAGCTGATTTCGGCCTTAGAGGTGTGAGCACAAGTGATTTGGACAAGCCAACTTAAAGATCCGAACCTAAAAGGACAAAACTGTCCCAGTTTTTGTAAACTGGTCTCTGGCTAGCCGACCACCTTGTGAGCAAAAACTGGTCGATGGCTATTCTAGGTGGTCGGTCATACCCCCTGGTTGGTCTCCAAGGTCCCTTGGTTCTCCCTATGTATTTTGGTGATGATTGGAGTCCTTGGCTCTCGAGAAAGTACAAGAAAAGTGCATTTTTCGGCGCGAGATGTCTTCGCGGGAACTTCAATTCAAGTCTTCGATGTGTGGCTCGTCGTTACTCGCCAAGACCAAGGTGTATCCTTTTTTAGTACGTTGCGACCCCTCCGAGAGGTAAATCGGAGGTCGCGATTGAGTTGCTCTCTTTAAGGCTCGTATTTCTTTACTCAGCGTTTTGTTTCAAGCATGCTTTTGAAGTTGCATTGTTATGCACACCACTTGCATTGTTGTGCACGTTCCACTGGTATTGTCATGCACCCATACTTTACTTACGTCGTCACGCATGTTTCGCTTGCATTGCTATTCACTTTTCCATCGGCGTTATACGTATCCGCGTTCGATATAGCGTTGAACATATGTTGCAAACCATGTTGTACCTGTTAAGTTTCTCTCTTTTGCAGGCACGATATTGTATGTGCAATTCATTCGAGGCTGGTGCGACCAGACGATATTGTAATTATAGTTCATTCAAGGCTGGTGCGACCAGACGATATTGTATGTACGGTTCATTTGAAGCTGGTGCGACCAGATGAACCGGACGGTATTGTACTCTTCGTGTGAGACGTAGCGACAATTGTACAATTCTTTTACATCCTTTCTGCATATGTTGTAGTTTGGTCTGTATTCGCTTGCTTAAACTGTCGCATTCATTGTGTATGATTGCTTCGCTACAACTGTCTTTGCATAATCATAAGTTATGTTCAGCTTCTTGCATTGTCACTTGCATTTTGCCCCTGCCTGCGGGCACATTTCTTTGTTATCTTGCCTGTTTGTTTAAGTCTTCGGCCTTGTCAAAAATGGATCGTCTCAGGGCTTTGACATTCACTCCCGTCACTTATGAATTTCGAGTTCTGTCAAAGAGGGGCAACTGTAGACACCCCATTTTTGACCAACCTTAAGATTCAGACGTCATCGATTGAGTGTTCGGTGATTGCGCATGTTGTGCTTGTTTCGAGGTTTCGGGGTTCTTGGCTGAGAGCCTCACCTCCGAACCTCGGGACTCTTTGTACTTTGACTCGGTCTGTGGACTAAGTCTTGTCTTCTCTTCCCGGAGGGAGGGAGAGGTCTTGTAGACCACCTCTCAGTGGTCGTAGACTACTTTTCGTGGTCGTAGGCCACTGTTACCGTTTGGAGACTAGTTTCCGATTTTCGGAGCCGTCGGTCGCGCACCTCGGCTCGGGACTGCTTAACATTCTCCTTTTGGCAAGGTTTTGGCACACACCTTGTTTCCTCTGTCTAGAGGGACACTGTGGTCCGAGAGACCACTTTTGTGGTCGTACGCCACTTTCTGTGCTCAACAGCCAGTTTTCGAGGCCCCCGGCCGCGCACTTTGCCTCTCGAACTCTCGTTTTGCATCCGTGTTGGTTCATTTTTGGCATGAACCTTGTTTTCCTTGTTTGGGAGGTGGTACAAGGGTAGGAGACCACCTTTTCTTCTTGGAGACCACTTTTCTCGGCCAGCCGGTTTTCTTGTCGGGAAATTGGTTTTCTTGATCTTTAGGCCACATTTACTAGTTTCCCACCCCACCATTGGCTTGCTTTCAGTGTGGAGACCACCAATACCCTTGGCCGACCACTTTTTATCTGGGAGACCACTTGTTGACCACCTTTTCTGGTCGGCTGGTTTCCACCTGTTTTGTCAGATTATGTGGATGCTAGTTGTGTCAACTGGAAGGCACAGACTGTATCCTCCATACACGTGTATGGAGGATTTGCATCCAAGTTTTTAGCTTCTTGAGGAAGCTTTAGCTTCAAACCTCTATAAGAGAGGCCCTCCCTCTCCTTTGCACAGGTTCTGAAATTGGTTAGGGCAAAAAATATATATATCTCTCTATATCTCTACATTTTGGGTTCAAAAGTGTGTTATTCTTGACCTATTGCACCACACCTTATAGCCATACACCTCCACCATTGATCTGAGGTTCTTGGAGGGTATTTTCAAAGGTTGAAGAGTTGGTTTTTGGCCCCAAAACTTGCTGGTTTTGTTGAGCTTCAATGGTAACTCATTTTCCCCCTTTTTAGGCTCTATTTTGATCGTTCTCTTAGCAATACTTGCATGCATATTTAGGCTTTGTTGTCAACTGAAAAAAAGTTCATATTTAAGTGTTTTTCATGTTTTTTTAAGGCTCTTTTGGTGTTGAGGGTCATCTACCCTCTTGCATTCTCTATTTAGCCTTGTTTTGTGCCATGCCATGAGACCTTTGTGTTGATCTTTGCTTGGCCTTTTAGCCACTGAAATCTAGCAGATTTTCAGTGGTTGGCATGTGGTTTTGAGGGCCTAAATCAGAGAGGGGAGACCCTCTCTCTTTTAGCCTTGTTTGTTTGCATTTTTGGCCTTTCAAATGAGCACATACTTTCATACTTCTAAGGCTTGGTTCAGGCCCTTTTTGGTGACTTTTGGGACCTGCCTAGACTCTGTCTATGGCTGGTTTGGTCACCTTGTGTTTGCCTCTTGCATGTGTAGAATAACCCATTTCATGGCTTATCAAAGTAGCACCTCATTCTTGCATGTATTGGTCATGTCTCAGTAGTTTTTTGGCCATCATTTGGCATTCCATGATTCGTTTTTTGGCTGGTTTGGTAACCTCTCATATGCTTCATATGCTTGTAGTGTAAATCATGTTTACTAGCTTGAATTGCATGATGTTTTGGCCCTCTATTCTAGCATATTTTGGCTATGATCCAAACTGATTTTGTTCATATTTTGGGCTGCCTTAGCTCTGTTTTGAGGCCTCTTGGTCGAATAATGCTTGCTATGCATGCTTGTAGTGTAATAGCCTTGCCTAGCTTTGAGTTTTTGAGGTCCCTTGCATGCTTAACTTGAGGTATTTGCATGTTTTGGCTTTATGAGGAATGTTATTTCAGAGCTTATTTGTTGGCCATATTCTCATGTCTGTCACTCTTTCAATGTGTTTGAGAGTTGCATCATTATACCCCATTTGTGAGCCATTGCATGAGCTTTATTTTTGTGCCTTTCAAGCCATCATCTTAGTTCACTTTTGCCCCTATTCTGGCCTGCATAGGGTCTGTTTGGAGTTGGTTTGGCCATTTGAGCAGTACCTTCCATGCCTATAGTGTAATACACTTCACTAGTTTCGGTGTTTGAGCCATTCAACATGCATTGTGTGAGTTGTTTATATCATTTGGAGTCATTTTGTATGCCATTTCAGAGTTGGAACACGTGTCCTTACACTCCGTATTTCACCCTTTTCAATGTGTTTGGAAAGTTGTGTTTTATGCCTTAGGCTTGCATTGGGCATGTTTGCATGAGTTTTGGAGCCTTGTTTTCATCATCTTTGGCCACTGATTTGGGTGTGGCTGAGGTCCATTCATTTTGGTTTAAGTCCATTTTGCATCGAATATGCCATTGTAGTTCATAGCATTGAGTACGCCACGTTGTCGCATGATTGATCATTGCATTGTGGATGCCTTGTTCATCTCATTGTGTATATTAGTTCTATGTGCATTGTGTATGCTAGTGTCATGAGCATTGTGCATGCCATGTAGCTTATAGCATTGTGTATGCTAGTTGCATGTTTACATGTTATCCCTTGCATGTTTGCATCACTTAGTTGCATTGCATTAGGATTGCATGCTAGAGTTGCATTTGTGCATGCCATGTTTGTTGCATTGTGTTCGGGATAGGAGTTAGTCCGAACACGGGAAACGAGGGACGTCTCATACTCAAAGTGACGAAACGTGCCTCGATTCCCGGTCTCCGACATTCTTGACTATCCATGATGGAGTTGTTGGCTTTAGGTGCTTGTATATGCATTCATTTCACATTGAGTCGTGCAATTCGGCTCCTCGGCCATCATCTATCGAAATACGTGATTGGTGGCCCGAGGGTCGAGGACTACACTCCCTTGAGCTTATGCAATGATGGGGAGAGTGGTCATGTACACATGTGTTGCAAATACTTTGCCGTGCATCTCTCTTCCCCTTTGTTGCAGAAAACCAGAAACCAGGAGAGGAAACTGGTCGGCCGACCAGATTTACTGGCAGGTCGACCACTTTTTTTGGTTTCCACCACAAAAGGTGGTCGGCAGTTGGTCTCCCATGCCTATAAGCTGGTCGGCAACCTTCCCACAGATTCCCAAGGTGGAGTTTTATCTCTCTGGAGCTTTGTGCAAGTTTCTGAGATCAATTGCAAACAAAGCCGAGTTAGGGCGTCGCGAGGGATTTCTGAACAAGGCAATTCAAGCATGCATGCGTCCTTTGTCATTCAAAGCAGAGCTAGGGCAGCCTACTTCATTTAGTTTACATGCTTATTTAAATTGTTTACTTAGTTAATTTGTTGATTAATTAGAGTTGTGTAATGATTAGCTTGTTATTCATTTCGTTATGTAATAACTAGTTTAATTAGATTAGCTTAGGTTAGCTAGTTGGTTTTGTATTATTTATTCGGACCCTCCGTCGAGAGGGCAAATTTTGTAATAAGTGTGCGTGTGTGTGATGCATGTGTTCCAACCCCACGTCTTTCTCCCTTTTATTTACCAGCTTACGATGGTTAGTTTTAGGGCATGTTTCAATTAGCATCCTTATGCTTCGCGTGTTCGCATTCATTCATCTGTCTTGCATGCACCGGGCTCGGCGCATCATACTAACTGCATTGTATTTCAATTCCGAGTTGAATACATGTTATCTGTAACATCTCATATGCCATCTTAGAAAAGCCGAGCCTATCTTAGTTGCATTTTGCATGTGTTGCATTAGCGGTCTTAACATGAACTAGGATCATGCATTGATTACTAACTAGTTTCTGTTTTGGCTTGGAGTACTCGGTGAGTGTTTATGCTTTAGCATCCTTGCATGTATGTGAATGACTGCCATGATAGCATGCTTGCCATGAGGCTAGCTGCTTATGTGATAAACCTGCCTGAATGTCTGTGGGTGAAGGTTGGATTACCTAAATTGGAACAGTTCATTGATTGCAAGTTTTAAGCCCACTTGAGAGTGGCAAATCACCATGTTTTCTAAACCCACTTGAGGGTGGCAAAATCCGCATTTTAGACTACTTGCGAGTAACAAACCACTTTAAAAAACAAACGTGAGATGTTTTGTTCCAACTTAGACGATCCAGTCTATACTTGTATGCTGTGCGCATCACATAGAAATTCTAGGCTAATAAATCGGAATAAGAGCACATATGTCTTCAAAAACAAGATATCATGTTTAGTAGTGGCCGATCTTTGATCGGGCGAGCGGGGGTGCTCATTGCATGACCTTCCCCAATCGTGCCCAAGTTCCCGAGCCGAGGCAACTTTGGTGATGACGGACACGTGGCCTTAGGCACGAGTCAGGGTTTCCTAAATTCCCCCAAAATAAAATATTTAGGTGGCGACTCTGTATCTGACAAAGCAATCCATGTTTGGCACTTCTTTCTAAAAATCAGTTTTTCAAAATGATTTACCGGATTTGGACTCTTTGGTAATTTGTCAATCTCGTATTGCACTTTGCGAGATCAAATTAAGAACCGTGACATTGAGTCCGAACTGTAGTAAGCCCAATGAACAAAACGGGATTTCCCCCGGGGCGTTCGGGCACGTCTACATTAGCCCTAAGGCTCACTTTCATCATTTCAACAACAACAATTCCATTTTTTCCATACTCTCACATACACATGGAGTTCAACATTTGAAAAACCCCAATTTATAATCTCAAATCAAACCCTAACTTCACAAAATTTCCCAACAACACCAGCCTATCAAAATGACCAATATTTATGACAAAACTCATAAGATGGAGTAGGGTATCCCTACCTCAAATGGAGAGACCAAATGGAGGAGTTGATGAAAACTCGAAGTGCTCCAAACCAAGGGATTTTCGGATCAAAGTGAAGCTCACACCAAGCACAACACTTTTAACAAAGGAACTAGGGTAGAATCACACTAGAACTATATCAAACCTTAGAGAGAAGTGGTGGTTTAGAGAGAGAGACAGCCGAAAAAGTGAAGTGTAATCCCGCTGCTGCCAACTGACATATTCGAGGCTCGCTCGAGCGAGGAAGTGGTCGCTCGAGCGACCAGACACAAAGAAACCTTGCTCGAGCGTAGAAAGCCTCGCTCGAGCCAACAATTCGAAGCTTCAGGTCTGCAACCCAGAAGCACGCTCGAGCGAAGAAAAGCTCGCTCGAGCGAAGAAACCCAAAACATAGACCTCGCTTGCTCGAGCGAAGGAAAGCTCGCTCGAGCCAAGAAATGCAACTCTCAGGTCCAGAACCAGACGCAGACGCAGGCTTGAGCGCAAGACTTCTCGCTCGAGCCACCAGACACATCACCCAACTCTCGCTCGAGCAAAGGAACCCTGGCTCAAGCGAAGGATCTAAAACACAGAGCTCGCTCGAGCGAAGGAGCAAAAATCTGGACAGCAACAATTGGTTTAAACTCACAACCAACCTGTAACAAACCTGCTCAGCACATCCTAAAACTCAAATATATGGAATTAAAGGATGACAACAAGATATATACAACAACCAACTCCACGGAACCTAAGTCCGGATACAACAACCAAAGGAGGAAGAACCGGGATCGCTATACCAACTAATGTGCATTTTAATTTTAATTTTTTTGAATTGCAAAGTATTGGCTGGTGTCCATTTTATTTTTACTTTTTTTATATTGCAGAGTACTGGTTGATGTGCATTGTTTGGTGTTTAGTTTTAATTTTTTTGGGTTTGCAAAACACTTGCTGGTGTGCTTACTAATTTTTTTATTTTTTATTTTTTGGATTATAAAGAGTTAACATGTGTACAATAGCTTTGGTTTGTGTGCTTTTTTTAGTTTTACAATTTTTTCTTCACTTTTTTAGTAGATGTGTTTTTATTTTTTATTTTTGTGTTGACGTGCAGTTTATACTTTGGGCTTGCACTTTGGTGTTTGTTAATAGAAACGAAATGTCTATAATAAAATTAAAATATATTCTTAAGTTTTATTGGGCGTGCCTTCAAGCACGGGTTATTCCTAGAGTTTACACATAAAGCCTTCAGTCATGGCAATGACTGTAATTGGAGCCTCCATTAAAGTACAACTATGTAAGAAGCCTGATTTTTTATTATTATTTGGGAATGTGGATTGGTATGTTGTGATAGAAACTACACTTCGAGCTTTGTTTATTAATTTTTTTTCCTTCTTTTTTAGACTCGATAACTCAAGCAATGCTTAAAGCTCAAACAATTACATTTTTTCTCATTTGTTTTGTTATGCATGTGTTTCAGTTGAATTGGGATTTTAATGAATCAATTTGATTTGGGTAATGCTTTACATTTGAATGACTTTTTTCTATCAATCACTCCATTCATCTTAGTAACAAAATGATTTTTTTTTCTTTAGTTCGTGTTAGAGGTGTGATTTTTTTTTTTAATTATTATTTTGAAAATGCTATACTCTGTATAATGAACTATGAAAGTGATTCGAGCCGTGACAAAGTCACCTACGATATAGTAAAAATATTATTGGTTTAGGCCGCTGGTCTGTTCTGGGCTGGAATAGCAGTAGCTGAGGTTGCACAAATTCTATCTCTAGGCTGGGTTGTGTTGCTATTGTGTTCTGTGTCTGAATAGCAGTGGCTGAGGTTGCACAAATTCTATCTCTGGGATGGTTTGTGCTACTATTGTGTTATGTGTCTGCACCTTTTTGGTTAGTATGTGTAGACGTCTCCGAACGTCCTAAGAGGGAAATCCCGTTTTGTTCGTTGGTGGGCTCACTACAGTTCAGACTCTCAAATTGTCACGGTTCTAAATCTGAACCAAAGAGTCCAAATCAGGCAAATCGTTTTTAAAAACATATTTTTTTGTAAAGAAGTGCCAAACATGGACTACTTTTCCAGATACAGAGTCGCCACCTAATATTTTTATGGGAGAATTTACGAAACCCTGACTCGTTTGCCTAAGGCCGCATGTCCGTCATCACCAAAGTTGCCTTGGCTCAGGAACTTGGGTACGATTGGGGAATGTCAGCTATGAGCACCCCCGCTCGCCCGATCCGAAGATCGGCCTCTACTAACTATGATATCTTGTTTTGAAAACATTATGTGCTCTTATTCCGGTTATTAGCCTAGAATTACTATGTGATGCGCGCAGCAAAACAAGTATAGACTGGGTCGCCTGAATTGGAAAAAAACATTTCATGTTTGTTTTGAAAACAGTTTGCTACTCGCAAGTAGGCTAAAATGCAGGTTTTGCCACCCTCAAGTGGGCTTAGAAAAGATGGTTTTACCGCTATCTAGTGGGCTTAAAACTCACAGTTAATGCATTATTCCAATTCAGGTAATTCAACCTCCACCCATAGGCATTCAAGCAGTTATATCACATAAGCAAGTAGCCTCATGGTAAGCATACTGTCATGGCAGTCACTCACACGCATGCAAGGATGCTAAAGCATAAACACTTACCGAGTACTCCAAGCCAGAACAGAAACTTATTAGTAATCATATGCATGATCCTAGTTCATGTTAAGATGGCTAATGCAACACATGCAAAATGCAACTACAATAGGCTCAGCTATTCTAAGATGGCATATGATGATGCTACAACTAACACGTATTCAACTCAGAATTGAAATACTATGCAGTTAGTATGATGCGCCGAACCCGGTGTATGCAAGACAAATGTATGGATGCACACATGCATAACATAAGGCATGCTAATTTAAATATGCCCTAATACTAACCATTGAAAGCAGGTAAGTAAAAGGGAGAAAGAAATGGGGTTGGAAGACATACATCACACACACGCGCACGTATTACAATTGTGCCCTCGCTCGGAGGGTCCGAAATAATAATACAGGCCGAATAATGAATTAACTATCCTAGCTAATTAATTATTACAAAACTTCTAATTAATTAACAAATTAATTACAAAAAAAAAAAGCCTATATATGAAACTAAAGAGACCACCGCAGCTCTGCCTTGGAATGCGTGGATGATGCATGCTTGACTCGCCTTGCTCAGAAACCCGGTACCATGCCACTGTTGCCTCTGTTTACACTGCCTTACTTCTCTGAAAATTATGAAAGTTTCCAGGACCCCTCTGAATAACTCCCTGAGTGTTGTGGGATGCCACCGGCCATGATAGAGCATTACCGGCTATGAGAATGTGGCCATCGGCCAAAAATTGAACCACCGGCTAGACTTTGGTAGCCGGTCGGCACTGTAAGTGGCCGGCCGGCCATTCCTTCCTGCAGAACCCTGTTTTGACAGCAACAGAGGACAAACAGTGCATGGCATGAAAATTTCAAAGCAATGTGTGCATTGTCACTCTCCCAATCATGCTATGGACTCAAGGGAGTGTGGCCCTTGGTCCTCGGGCCACCAATCACGCATTTCGATGCATGATGGCTAAAGGCACCAAGCTTACAAATCAATGTAAATGCATGCGACAAAACAAATGAATGCCTCATGCCCTATCATGTTGAGATCAAGGGCATCGGCGACCGAGAGTTGAGACGTGTTTCGTCACTTGGAGTACGAACACACCTCACCCCTCTTGCTTGGTTTGACACCCCAAACTAAGCAAAATGTAATGCATGTATGCAACATGGCTCAAACATGCGAAGTAACTCAAGTATGCCATATGGGACTAAGGTAATGAACATTCCAAATGCAATGTGTCAAACATGCAAGATGCAATGCCATGCAATCTATCATGCAAGCTAGGATATGAAATGCAACTAGCTAAACAATATGCAAATGTGCAAACATGATACAATGCAAGCATGATACCAAAGCAATGCAACACATCAAACATGCGATTATATACAAAGATGGACTTAAACCGAGATGGGAAGGCCTCAGCCCATCCCAAAACAGTGGCCAAGAATACTAAAATAATGGTGCCAATCATGCAAAATAAACATGCCAACTGAAGGGCCTAAGACTAAGGCATGAAAGGCAACTCTCAAGAACACTCAAAGATGACAAAAATTGACATTAAGCACTCATGTTAAACTCTGAAAAGCATGCGAAGGATGATGCCAAAACATGCTAGGGAATGGGTGCGAGATAGAAGACATTCAAGGCCACAAAGAAAGCATTACTCAACACCTACCCCAAGCAAACATGAAATGGATTTTTCAATGCAAAACAGAGTTTTATCATGCAAAAATGAGCCCCAAAAACCTCTGATATGGAAGCCCAAAGCCTCAAACACATAGGCATGCACAAAAGCCCCAAACATGGAGCATAAGACCACATCTCTTCAAGGCATTGAAAGGGTAACAAATGCAATTATGTAAGCATAAAACATGAACTGAAATGGCATAATAAGTGACTCCAAATCACTGAAATAGCCCAACTAAAGCATGCTTATGACTCACACACCCAAGGCTCACAAGCCAAAATGCATAGAGGCTATACAAATCATGGTAAGCATGACCAAATCAGTACCCAACAGACCTTAAGCATGGCAAAATAATGCTAAAAATCATGCTAGAATGTCATCTCATAACATAATACATATTAGATCAAAATATAAGATTACAAGGCAAGCATATAATGCATGAAATGGACCATTAATTTGACCAAAAACAGTGATATAATATGACCAAATAACATCCAAAAACCTCTGAAATGGAGCCAAAAACAACTAAGCATGCATGCTACCCTTGTGAGCCAAAAAAAATAACAAATGAGAGACCAAGGGAGAAGGGTGTCCCTCCCCTATGAAAGACTTCAAGACCCCTTCACCACCACTGAAAATCTACTAGATTTCAGTGGTGAGAAGGCCAATATGCAAAAGGTTCCAAAGCTCAACAAAAGAAGGCACAAAAGGGGCCAAACAAGGCCTAAGAGGGGGAGGTCGACCCCAAACACAAAAGAGACCTTAATGAAAGATCTTAAGCATGAAAATATAAGACTTTTTTTAGTTATACACAAAGCTTAAATCAGTATTCAAGATAGGTTAAAAACCAGGGCAAGAATGGGGAATATAAAGCAACTATACTCACCTTTGAAAAACACTTGAATAACAGCAAGTCTAGCCCCTTTTTCTGATCAAAACCAACCCAAAACCTCCAAGAACAATCTCTCAACACCTCAAGAACCGAATTATGGTGTAATGCTATGTGTCCTAGTGCAAAACTAAGAACCAAACATACTTTTGAACTCTCAAACACATACAAATGAAGACAGAGAGAGGAGGATATAGAGAGAGAGTGGTTTATATATCAGATATATATGTATTATCTCTAGTTTTGCTGAACCTCTTCAAAGGAAGAGGAAGGCTCTCTTATATAGACAAGGCAAAGGCCTAAGCTTCCAAGAGAAGCTAACAAAAGGGGTCAAGGCTTCTCAAAGAAGCTAAGGCAAAGGGGCCAAGGCTTCTTTAGGAAGCTGAGACAGGTGTCCAAGCTTCCCCAAGAAGCTAGACCAAAAGGGTGCAAATTCCTCCATACACGTGTATGGAGGACAGGTCCGTGCACTCTAGTTGGCACAGCTGACATGCATAATGCCTGAAAAAGGCAAAAATGTGGTACCGGCCAGAAAAAGAGTCCATCAGCCAAATAAATGGTCGGCCGACCACACAAAGTGCCGACCGGCCATCACCAATGGCCGGTGGCAAGAAGACACGGCCAGTGGCCTCAAGCCATGGCCGGTGAGGCGTGGGGATGGCCAACAAGCCATTCTCTACCTTCCAAAGCAAAAATCAATAAGTGTTTGGTCCAACCAAGCACAAGACAATCGAGTTGAGAGATCCTGAGGCGAGGCGCGTTGCCGAGACCTCCGGGAACTCAAAACGAACACGAACATGGATGATCACCGAGTGTTCAAACGGTGACGTCCAAGTCTTGAGGATGGTTAAAAATGGGGTGTCTACAGTATGCACTGGCATTTGCTGTTCTGTAGGATTGGATTGCTATCAGTGGCTACTCTCAAGAAATGGTGGTATACTATGCTTTGGTTGCTGGTATACTCTGGTTGCCGCTGAGTTAGATTATTGTGTGGTTAGGTCTGAATGGCTAATTTGAGGCAAATCAGGAAGTGTGTGCTGTTATGCTACCTGGTTTTTGAGTTTTTCTTTCTTTATCTATTGTTGTGGCTCTATCTTTCGCTCTCTTTTTTTTGTTGGTTCCTCACCAACTGGCACTTGGAGCTTCATATTAGCTCCAAGCTCTTCTTTATTAATGTAATCTATCATACCTTATATGTTTTCATCAATAAAGATTTTCTTTGCCAATCAAAAAAAAAAAAAATTGGTAGAAAATATTAAACCAAAATTTTATCAAAACACTGAAAAATAATATCACTAAAATAAAATTTTACTTTTATGAACAATATAATTTTATTATCCATTATAAAAAGAATAATGGATAACTTTAGTGGTATCTTATTTCTTTCACAGATATGAGATTTTCAATTCCAAATCTAAGCCCATTGATATATGTTCATTGATAACGGATCTTAGAGGATAAAAGTTGAGTCTAAAAATAGTGGTGAGGAAATGTTGTGAAGATTGGATCATGATTGGTGGTGGACAATAATGGTGCTGATGAGTATTGGCGCACCTACACTACAAGAAAATACATTTTTGGCAACTAATTTTTTAGTCACCAAAAGTACGGTTTTTATTCACCAAAATACTTTTCCGACCAAAAATTTTGGTTGCTATTGGCGACTAAAAAAATTTAGTCGCGAAAAGTCCTACAAAATGGTGACTAATGTTTTAGTAGGCAAAAGTAAAATGCATTAGCGACTAAAAGTGGCTTAGTTGCTGATGAGGGACATTGGCGACTAACATATTAGTCGCCCAAAGCATATTATTTTAATTTAACTCACATCTTCAGCTACTAAATCTTTTGTCACGAAAACTTCAAATATCTACGGCGACCAAAGTATTAGTCGCCAATAATGTTTTTTTAGCTACTAAATGTTTAGTCGCGAAAATGTTGATTCTTGTTTAGCTACTGCATAGGTTAGTCGCCTATGATTTTTAATTATGTTTTGGCGACTAAATATTTAGTCGCCAAAACTGTTTTTCGTTTTAGCTACCAAACAATTAGTCGCCAAAACTGTTTTCAATTCGTTTTAGCTACTAAATATTTAGTCGCCAAAAGATTTATTTCTTTTTGGCTACCAATTATTTTGTCACCAAAAACGTCATTTTATGTTTTTGTTTTGTTTTTTTCATTTTAATAAAAATTTTCACAACCTGTATGTATCCACCGCAACCTATAATAGGTATACAAACAAATCAATATATATATATATATATATTATCACCTATTCCATAATGCATATTTCACTTACAACCATCAAATAAAAAATAACACCTTCTAATGTAAACTTATATATAAACCAACTATATATATTCCAATTACAAATAATAACGTCATACATTCCAAATACGTTACCAAAACAATGTCCTCTATACACAAAACATTTTTACTATACTATGTATTGTAATGAACATTTGGCATGGTACAAATTACCATGGTAATATGTACCACGACAAAAGGTAATCTATATGTACCACCACAGTAATTAATACAAGTTCCAAAAATATTATGTACCTCGCCAAAAATTATATGTTCAATTCATCCAAATTCCACACAAAAGTAGAGGACAACAAAAAACTTCCCAAATTTGCAAAACTGTGAATTATCTTCCCGAGAAAAAAATAAAATAGAAGATCCTCAATGCCAAAACCCATCTACACAACAAAAATTACACCCATTAGTTCCATTGTAAACAAAAATTATAAACAAAAAGTTGCAGCCATCTACAAAACACAAATTGCAAGGATGTCAATTGTAATTGAAATTGTATTTAAATATAGTTTGAATTTAGGAAGTAATGGTTAAAATATTTTAACTGCTGAAACTAGGACACATAAAATGAAATGGAGAGAGGATTATAAAATTTTAATTATCAGTTTACAACACTTCTGATTTCAGCTTTCTCCATCATATGTGCACGCTCCTTTCACACTCCAACCCCAGCATGGTGCTCACTTGGTCTTACAGAAAATCTAGGATCTAAATCTCCACAATGACAAAGGTTTGAAAATGTGGAAAGGTATGTACTGTGTACAATATTGTACTAGAATAAAACTTAATGCACTTGGAAACTCAATGCAAAGGTATGTACTGTGTAACATTTATGTTGGCTTATAGAACAAAGTCTACTTAAATGTGTTGGTATTGTCAAAATCTTGGCAATCATGATCGAAAGTCACAAATAGGTTACAATTCAGATGGGTTCAGTTGAGTTGAGAGTTTATTCAAGTTCAGTCTAAAGTGTAAAGAAATTTCCCAAGTCAGGCATGAGCCCCAAGTCAAGTTTAGTCTAAAGTGTAAACATATATATATATTTTATTCATAAAACTACATATACAGAGATGCCTATAGAACATATATATTTATAAGCTTTAATTTATAAGCTTTAATATATATTTATAAGCTTTATGGCGTTTGTCACGCCAACTCCCAACGTATACGTGCTAATTACGTCCCATCTGACCCCACAGGTCCTATTTGATACAAGAAAGCTACCTGTGCCATCCCTACAGTGATTCGGGGGATGCTTTCAATTTTCGGCCCTCGAAGGCCTTTTTCGATTAAGTTTATGGCGTTTTTCACGCCAACTCCCAACGTACGCGTGCTAATTACATCCCGTATGTCCCCACAGGTCCTATTTGATACGAGGAAGCTACCCGTGCCATCCATAGAGTGGTTCGGGGGCTGATTTTAATTTTCAGCCCCAAAATGCCTTTTCAGCTAAGTTTATGGCGTTTTTTCACGCCAACTCCCAACGTACGCGTGCTATTTTCATCCTGTCTGTCCTCAAAGGTCCTATTTGACACAAACAAGCTACATGTGCCATCCGTAGAGTGCTTCGGGGGGCTGCTTCCAATTTTTGGCCCTCGAAGGCCTTTTTCGACTAAGTTTATGGCCTTTTTCACGCCAACTCCCAACGTACACGTGTTAATTACATCCTGTCTATCCCCATAGGTCCTATTTCACATGAGGAAGCTACCCGTGGCATCCGTAGAGTGCTTTGGGGGCTGCTTTGAATTTTTGCCCCGAAAGGCCATTTTCGGCTAAGTTTATGGCATTTTTCACGCCAACTCCCAACTTACACGTGCTAATTATATCCCGTCTATCCCCACAGGTCCTATTTGATGCAAGGAAGCTACCCGTGCCATCCCTTCAGTGGTTCGGGGGTTGCTTTCAATTTTCGGCCCTCGAAGGCCTTTTTCGACTAAGTTTATGGTGTTTTTCACACCAACTCCCAACGTACATGTGCTAATTACATCTCATCTGCCCCCACAGGTCCTATTTGACATGAGGAAGCTACCCGTGCTATCTCTACAGTGGTTCGGGGGCTGCTTTCAATTTTCAACCCTCAAAGACCTTTTCAGCTAAGTTTATGGCATTTTTCACAAGAACTCCCAACGTACACGTCCTAATTACATCTCGTCTATCCCCACAAGTCCTATTTGACACAAGGAAGCTACCCGTGCCATCCCTACACTGGTTCGGAGGCTGTTTTCAATTTTCGGCCCCCGAAGGCCTTTTTCAGCTAAGTTTATGGCGTTTTGGTAAGACAACAAATAACTTAGGAGATATAATATTAACTGAACTAATATATTTTTACAATATGACAATAATGAAGGTCATAATTGTCCAACAGATTTAACATGGTCGATAGGGGGAAAAAGACCCAGAATTATGTTGATTACAGTCCAAATAGGGGGACCCCTGAGCAATGTTAAGAACTCCTAATGCACAATAAGGCTTTCATTAATTTATTTCACGTATCAGCATCCTTTTAGGCAACAAAAATTACAATTCTGTAGTGGAATTATTGAGACATGGCAAACAAAATACTTGTGAAATATAAATATTGTTAAACAATTGGTACAATACTTGTGATGTGTAATTTGTCACGTCACACTGTAAGAGAGGTAAGTAGGAACTAGGTGTTGGGCAGATTGCCTTAACTTTTTGTATTCGAAATCAGAATGTCAAAATGCCCCAAGGGCATGAGTGCAATTTACACCACATACCCTTCAATATGCATAAGTAGGACAACCCAAGCAGTAGCCTGTTTGGGTAAAAAATACTCTAAAGGTGCCTGCAAAATAATGCAAGTACTAATTTCTCTCTTCATTAAGTGCTCTTAATTTGCATTCCATCTTCATAGCTCTTCTCTCTCTCAAACTCATCACTATGAACCAATAATGGCTTGCATGCACATTAGACTAGTCCAGTTGTACTACGTATATTGTAGTAATTGTAAATTCATTCCAAGTTCACATGGTTTATTCAATTAGTCTTAAATCTCAAATGGCATTCAATTGGATGGGGCTCCTAATATAGTAATTGCCTTCATATTCATAGGCCCATCGTACCCAATTTTGGAAAACTTAATATTTCATTGAAATCATGTGGTTACCTTATGGAAATCAGATTACGGTCCTTTGTGTAATGTATCAAAACACTAGGTCGTTTGCTGCAAAGTCTACTCACATTATGCCTCAAAACCTATTCGAAGCACATAACAGAAAAAAAAAATTGCGTAACAACTTTAGAAAACAATTCTATGTCAATATGATCCATATTTTTGTAGAACTTGCAGTAGCTTATCAATAAAATTATGTTTACCGAATAGTAGGATGACCATCTGAACCCTGCAAAAGGGTTGTAAGCCGTAACACCACATCGTTCAGATGATTGAATTGTACTTGTTGTGCCTCCCATGCTTTTTTTTCTTCTTCAACTTGTTTTATCAGCTCCTCTCTTTCCCTCATAATTTCCTCCTGGTCTCTTTGGCACTCCTCTTTCTCCTTGAGCAACACCTCGTGATCTCTTTGACACTTTTCTTTCTCCTTTAATAGCTCCTCGTGATCTCTTTGGGGTTCATCTTTCTCCTTCAGCAACTCCTCGTGATCTCTTTGACGCTCCTCACAAAGAACATCCAGTTCCGCTCTCATTGACTCCATTTGTTTATCACGTGCTCGTGCCGCACTAGAAGCTGTGGAAGAGGGTTATGGGCCTATCCCACATCCACGCAAGTAATTCTTTTTTTTCCCCAAGCACTTGCCTTGATAGTTCTTCCTGGGTAAATAGCAACCCCACATCGGTGGCTACCACTTGTGGATTCACCATATCGGCATGTCATGGAAAAAAAACAATAAAGTCAAGATGGCAGAAGGAATTTAAAACAACTTTACTAATTGATATGCAACACAATTGGTTTCAACATTCAATACTCACATATAGCTCACCACATTTGGGGTCAATCCAGTCTCCTGTCTTCTTGGACTTGTGTGATTTCTTATAAAATTCACGAAAATCTATATCTCCATCCTCATTTGCCTATTAGGTTTGTAAAAATTCCATTGACGAATTAGTACATAGTAATATTCAAAATCAAAAAGAATCAATCATCCATTACATTACTAAATTAATAACTTCTCACCATAAGTGACATTGCTATAGGAAATGATCGTGATCCACTTGTATGATTATAGGGGAGCATACCCTTATTTGCTTTACCAGCTTTAGAGCGTTTCTAAAATAATAAAAAAAAAGGAAAGAATTAGTGAAGAATTTTTACATATTAACACATAAATTAATTTCAACAATGGGGATTCTAATTAATTTGTTACCAAGTGAGATTCGTCTTTCCAAGCAACATCAATCAGATATTTCCAGTCCTCCAAGTTCACTCCACTAGGCGAATGACTATAGGGGTCATCAACACCCTTTTTCCTCAAGTTCGAGGAACTCTTGCTTTAGATTGTACCTCCAATCCTTGTATAGCAAATATGTCTTTCTATTGAGGATCTGTTGAGCTTGTTCATCATTATCAAAATCATCGCTGATAACAAACTTGTCTTACAAACATAATAAGAGAATTAGTGCATCAATTAATTTAATCAATTATAAATAACATAATAAAGACATTATGGCAAGATAAATCTCATACTAGCACCGCTTGGATGGCCGCATCTTTGTTACTTTGATCGATTTTTCTCCATGACTTCACACTCTGAAGAGGGCACAACCGTCTAATTTGCAATCCCAACTCATTCGTCGCTGGGGTGGCATTCCCTCCTGTGATTGCGTTCAACACCCGATTCACATAGACATGTAATTTCTCTCGTTTTTTCCTAGCTTTTTTTTTTTTTTTGCACTCCTTTGCCTAATGTAGGTCCTCGCACACGAGTTGACCTTGTTCGCCCTGGTACAAAAGGGGAAACAAGTCACAAATTACAAACATTGCTAATGAAAGTGAAAAATAATTGGTGCCTTCTACCGTTAATGAAACTGTTGCTGCCTACTACTGTTTGGCTGCATAAAGTCTTGGTAAATTATGGTATAACTTGGATTTCACTGCTATCGATGCAGCTGGGGCAACTGCCTGTTGGATGCTGCTGATGTTGCTGTTGTACCTGATTTCAAGCTTGTTTGTTTTTGTTTTTCTTTGTTGTGTAAGTCCTTGTTATGTGTAAAGTAATGTTTTTTTTTCTTCGTTTTTCTTTGTCTTTATGGGGTTTTCATTGCCTTACTTTATGACTTATGCACCCAAAAAAAAAATTTAAACAATTAAGTTCAATGCTCTTACCCCCGCCACCTGGCTGCGTCTCCTCGACCACTATTTGTGTATCATCTGGTGGCTGCGTCTCATCAAAGAACGTCAATGGGGTGCTAATCTCCTATGGACGTGCTTCAGAGGTTAATAATACGTTGCCACTTGTTGCTCTCTTCTGCCGCCCCGTCTTGATTCCAGGAACCATGGTACCTACATTAAGTAACAAACATACATGAATAATAAACCATTGAAAATAATAACACTAGTAAATTGCATCTACTTTTGCATTCTAATAACCAACCAAGTTATTAAACCATCTACGTCTCCAAGCAACACAAAATGTTTTAGTAGATTAGTTTCCTTAATAATGACACAACATGTCAAAGTTCAATAATAAATTGCTTGTTAATCATGGCTTTGTTCACTCATACATCTTCATTTCTTTGTTTTCCAATCAGCATCAGTTATTTTTCAACATGAAAACAAATGTTTAAAAGGCAAAGGCCATGAGAATCTCCAAGGTCTCTTGGAGCAGCTATGCTTAAAAATAGGGAGACCAACACACCAATGGTGTGTCAGAAAAAATATTACAACAAAGTGATAAACTTCATAAATGTTAATAATTAAAATCTTAAACTTTTTCACTATTTTGTAATAATTTTTGAAAAGACCTTCTCAATAGTAATTTTCCCTTACAAATAAAACAAACAGATCACATTCCCAACCCAAACAGACCCATCCACCAAAAAAAACAAAGTTATACATTCAACAAATTCAACATATTAAGCCAATCTCGTTTTAAAACCAGCAAGTTGCTGCCTTCTGGTCTATGCCGCAAGTCCATCTAACAACCTCTACAAAAGGAAAATGTGAAAAACATATTTCATGGTGTCATTGACACTTGTAAAAATACAATTACATAGTGTGACAGTCACAACAACACATCTCCATTGCACTTGTATTTAGTGTCACCACCTAATGATCCAAGTCAGAGGTCCTTTTTTCAAGAATAAAAAGCAAATACAAGTGTCCAACACAACAAATTTTCGTCAATGTTTTATCAATTTGGGATTACAAGTGAAGATGTCTTCTTTTAATTTGTGCTTTCACATTTCTCAAATGTTTTGTCAATTTGAAAAAAAAAATTAATCTTAAGCTAATCATGATTTCCACATATTAAAAGAATGGTTATTAAAAGGAAATCTTGCAGCGATTAGCACGGATTAGCACAAATTAGTCATACATAGTCAGATTACCACAGATTAGCACAAATAGTCATAACAATCTTATAGTGGCACCCAAAAAATAGGGCCTAAGCATTTAAAATAACCAACACAAAACAACAAAACAGCAGCACCTAAGCATAGCAGTCAAGCATGAATACAAACAGATTAACAACCAAACAGCAGCACACAAAACAACAAAACAATGCCTCAGTAGAGCAGCATAAATACATTTAAGCAACCAACACAACATCCCAACTCAGCCAATCAACCATCCTACCATTAGCTAGCACCTAAGCATTGCAGTCAAGCATCAAGCAGCCAAACTGGAAAAAAAACAACAACAAACTCTCCAACTCAGCAACCAGAGACAGAGCAGATGAGTAAATCTGCCACAAATTCTGGGATGCACCATTGAATCCCCCAATCAAAAAGCACAGCAAATTGAATGGAAAATCTGACTTGAGTATGAATTTGATTTTCAATTTTTGGCCAAAGTTCGTAGAAATCGTAGAGGAAATTAATTACAAGGGTATTAAGTTCATAGAATATGAATCTACTTGGGAAATTGGGGGTCCGAACAAGAAAAAGAAAAAGAAGAAGAAGAAACAAGACATAATTAATCTTCTAACATTTAAAGCTAATTTACTGAATAAGATTAGACATGAAATTCAAATTACAAGGTTCATCAATTTAAGAGGTTGAACATTGCACAAATCAAGGAATTGTACATAACATGTAGTGACCCAATTTTTTTTTTTAAAATAGCTAGTGCATAATTTAATTGAGCAAATTTTTGAATTTGAGTGATGTGTAAATTCTGTGCAAAAACAGTTTGGTTTCGTATTTTTTAAAAATAGTTACCGATCTCAGAAAATTATGAAATTTTTATATGTCGTTCCCATATGAGTCTAGCACATTGGATAAAAATTTCAAAATTAAATGATGAGTATTTATTTTATGAAAATTCACGGACTAATTGGTATTCAGTTTAATTTATAGCAAAATTTGAAATTTGAGTTTTAGGTGTTCGAACCAGGATTTGAGATAAATTTGTTGGGATTATTTTGGTATATAATTAGACCATGTTTGACTTATAGGTAAGACCAATGATTTAGATTTAATTTAATTTGAGTTTGTTTAATGACTCATGTTTAACTGTTTTGGTCCTTTTAATTAGGTGATTAGTAGTAACCACCTTAGGAGTTGTTATTATTTATTATATAGGATTATAATAAATATTTGATAGTTGATTTTATGGTGTGTACCATATGATGAAAAATTATATATTTTTATAAAGAATGAAAATGTGTATATTTCGTAGTGATCAAAATATTATATTTTGTGGCAAGAAAAATTATATCATTTTATAATTTATATTATAAAATTTTGAGGTATTATTACAAAAATTATATTTTTTGGGAAAAATCAAGCTTTGGGAGACACACCCATGTAGGTGGCCCCCATTTTTGTCTTACCATCATTTCCCCTCCTTTTCTTTTTTCTCTCTTCATTTTCCTCTTGGCTTTTGATGAGTAGAGAGCTCATCTCTCTCTCTCTCTCTCTCTCTCTCTCTCTTTATTTTTCATGGTTACTCAAGCTTCGAGCTTAGAGTGGGAGTCTTTAGAGTGAGATTTTGCAAAAGTGTTGTAAATGAAAGTCGGAGAGCTCATCGTGATCTTCGCAATGGTAGTCTCGGATTCATGATCGAGCAAGATTTGTCTTCCAGATCTACTCTTCTTCATTATTTGAGGTAGGAACTTTCTTCATATTTTTACATTAAAACTATGTCAGGGTTATATTTGAGAAAATATATCATTATAAAAGGTATTGCATATAGATATATTTTCAGATTTTTGTTTGGTAATTTTTGGAAGAAAAATTATATTGAAATGTTAAGAATGTTAGTATTTTGAGATTGATTTTGGAAAAATCATTTTGTGTTGTTAATTTTGTAAAAGAAATCCGAAAATGGAATTTAATAGTTGTATGGGTTATATCTACATCATATTATGGTTAGATAATTTATTTTGAGAAATTAATGTTGAAATATTTATCTCATCCTTGAGTTTTGGAATTTATTTTTGAAAAAAATAAATTGATATTGAGGAATATTGTGTAAATTGTTAAGTAGAGATTTTTCCTACACTTCTTTATGAACTTTTGCTTGATTATATGGAGTTTAGAGTTGTATATAATTAATTAGAATTTTTGAAAAATTTGTGTTTTATTTGCTTAAAGAGAAATTTTGAGAAAAATAAAAAGTTGATGCCCAAATTGTAACGCCCTCAAAATAAGCCCATCGATCATATATTCTTGACATGCTCAAACATAAGAGAATAAAGCATAATTACATTTCATCAAAGTATTCATTACAAAATGTATTACATGTTGACAACAAAAGTAAATGCCCTACGGGCTTACAACTTTCCAAGCCAACACTTGGTTACAAAAAGAGTGAGTACTAACTCAAAACAGATAATAAGCCTTTGGCTTGATGCACATGTAATACAAAAGTGTAATCACAAAAGATGTCCCAGCCACTAAGCCTCTCAAGCTACGTCCTTGGAGGTGACATGCTACATGTACCTGAAAATGATATCCCATATAGGGTGAGCCAACGCCCAGTAGAGATATGCTAAACATAATATGAGCAATAACTAAAACATTAGCATTTGATAAATGTTTAACTCTCATAAATCAATTCATAACCCATTTCAATTACATGACAAATGTGTCCATGTTTCATTCCACTTTCCATTTCTTATCCAATTTCTCAATTCATGACTATGGCTCGGAACCTGGCCAAACAATTTAAATGAGATTACATCTCATATCAACAGTACTTCCATTCCAATTGTTATAACAACTCAAATTAAACACTTCCTACTTCACAATAGATACACATAATTGCTCTATCAACCTCAAACAAAACACTTCCGTACTTCATATATGATACACAGATTTGTTGTATCAATACTTCAATAGATACACATATTTGTTGTATCGATGGAGTCCATCCCCTATCTCCTCCCAAACAACATCCGGTTTAGGAGTCCATCCCCTATCTTCCACTAAACCGTGGAGTACATCCTCTATCTCCTCCCACACAATACAATGTATATAAACACATATCATATACATAATCAATCAATACATAAATTTGATGTATTATTTCAACCATCATATTCGATGACATATTCAATTGATTAGTTTTAGTTTGCCTAATCATCAGGCATTGTCTACAACAATTAAGACTATCCTCCACCAAGAGCTCAAAGCAATTATTTCTAAACAGAAAATAATTGCATAAACAGATAATTTATCAACAATTTTCAAAGGTGAGTGATTAATAAATCCAACTCCACTATTCCATCTCATATTATGCCAATTTCATTGATTTCAACTTAATTTCATGTTTCCATGATTTCCCAAATTAATTACATGGATTAATTTGTCATAACAATTTAGGGCTTTTTCCCTCTTTTCTCAATATTGACCCAAAGGCCCAAAATAACTTCAATAGCATCAATACTATCATTTTAAGAACCAAAATACACATTTATGAGTCAAAATAACAAAACCTCTCTTTATACATTTAGAAACCCTAACACCCAAAATCACCCAACTTCAACATTAAATCGAAATGACTAAAAATTTATGTCAAAGATCATATAAATGAGTAGTTATCCCTACCTCAAGAGATGACACCCAAAGGAGATGATGAAGAAATCCCGAAGTGCTCCAAATCAAGAAATTTTCGGATTGATAGGAAACCCACACCAAGCTCTACACTTTTTGTAAAGGCTCAAGGGTAGGAGATCACTCTAACTAGATCAAATCCTAGAGAGAAGGTAGAGTTTTAGAGTGAGGTGCTCTCCAATGGTGGTTTTTGAAAAGTAAGAGAGAGAAAGGAAATCAAAAAGTGATCCAAAAAGGTAAAACTCGGACTGATATAAAAGTCGCCCCGCTCGAGCGTCAGACACAGACTCACGCTCGAGCGTCAAAACGCCCGCGCGAGCGTCAGATGCACACTCACAAAAGTTTTGTAGACGATGGTCCCCGCTCGAGCGTCAAACTCCCTGCTCGAGCGGAGGAACAAAATCAAAGGGTCACGCTCGAGCGTCAAAACTCCCGCTCGAGCGTACGAAGACCTGCAGAGAAAAATACTGGGAGATGGAAATTCACGCTCGAGCGTCAAAACTCCCGCTCAAGCGGAGAAGCAACAACAAAGGGCCCGCTCGAGCGTCAAAAGCCCCGCTCGAGCGTGAAGGCCAAATTCTGGGCATCAACTTTTGGTTTCAAAGCACAACTAACCTGTTTCAAACTTGCCCAACACAATCCAAGACTCAAATACAAAAAGTAAAGGATGGAAATGAGAATGAGACAACAACACATCCACATAACCGAGTCCGGAATACAACAAATAAAGAGAAGAAAAACCAGGATTGCTATACAAATTGCGAAAGTGTAAACTTGGAATATGTTTGTAAGGTTATGAAAGAGTTATATTTTAAATTTGAACAAAAACGGACTTCAATTCGATTGGTTTTGAAATTTTTACCGGTTTGTGGTCAAAAGAGCATTTTTAAAGAAAATAAAGGAATTACGTTTAACTTTTGGGGTTTCGATCAAAATAGGATGTCATAGTTGAATAATGCGTGGAGAATGAGTTTGGAAAGAAAATGATGTTTTCTTGGACACTAACGGTATTATTTTACTTAATGTATTTGTTGGAATAAAACCGACACGGTTAGAAATGGACCTTGAGAGGTTACCGGACGTGATTGTGATATGAAAACTAGTATAGTTGTTCATATTTGATAAAATGTGGAATATGATTTGTTTCTAAATTTTGGGAATCATGGGAGATTCCAAGTTATAGTTATATGTTGGATTGTATGTCCATGTTGTTATCTTTTAATTAATATGTTAGAGATAATTATTTTGGCTATCGGTGAAAATTTACTATGTTGCATTTAAATGAGGGATTTCTTGAAAGGATAAGAAATGATGGAACTTTGGAAGTTTGATATATAATATGTTATAAATTTGTCTTGAAATTACTAAATTGGGAATGTTGATTAACATGTGGAGACTATATGAATATGGATATGGTTGTATTATCTCTTGGAATTGTATTAGAAATTATATTGAAATGAGAAATGAGAATTTTGATCAATATGATAATATTTAATAAATAGGGATTTTCTACACTCTAATATGATTTTTAACTTAGTTATTTGCTATTGTGTATAAATGATGAGATTTGGTTGTGGTTTGGACAAATCTAAGATTTGGGTGTGAAATGAAAAGAGGGTTTTTGATGTATAAGGGATAAATGAGTGTGGGGTTTGAATATAAGATCTTGGTGTACCAAAATAGTTGATTTTGGGTGTTTGGGTCAATAATGGAAAAAGGAGGATTTTTGCCCTAATTTGATAAAATCATTATTTTGTATAAATAATTGGAATTAACATTGAATATGTTAAATTGAATGGTTATGATATAGATTGTGATATTGGATATGTATTATCTCACCTACGGAAGTTTTAAATAAACTATTTATTCCGATATTGAACATCTCTTGGAAATAAATGTATTGGACTATCGGTGGAGGATAGCTATGATTGTTGTAGAAATTATATGAGGATTAGGCGATATAATGTTAATCTATTGTTGGTTGTCATTAAATATGACTATGTTATAAATACATTGCATATGTATGTTTATTGGAAGGAGAAAGGGGATGTACTCCATATATGACCATGTTATAAATACATTGTATATGTATGTTTATTTGAGAGAAGAAAGGGGATGTATTCCATATATGATTATGTTTATAAATACATTGCATATGTATATTTATTTGGGAGGAGAAAAGGGATGGACTCCATTTCAAGCAAGTTGGCCGGAGTGTCCTGGGTGAAAGACCCGAAAATCTATATATAAATGGGTGCCGGTTCCTTCAGGCGAAATATCCGTAAAATGGAAAAGTTTGAAGTGTTTATGTGTGTTGTGCATAATTAGAAAATCATTGAGTTGTAGTCTCATTTTGGTTGTTGAAAGATAATGAATTTAACTCATAAATTGAGTAACATATATGAACTGGATATGAGTTGAAGGAAAATGGAATAAGATTGGTCTTAGTGGTATATGAATATGCAGGCCTTGGATATAAGAGATTATGTAATAAAATCATATGGTTTTGACATGATATGATTTCACGTATATATGTATAAGTATCTTTGTCCCCGCATATCTTTTAATGTTTTAATATGAGATTGTTCGGTGGGCTCTGCTCACCCCCTGCCTGTACATATGTACTGGGAATGCTTTTCGGATTTGAAGATCAAACAATGGGATTTACCATTTCATAAGTATAATGTAGTGATGGATTGTACCACTTCATTTGTTGTTTGGCCGAGTGCTAGGCAATAGCATGGATGGACTTTCGAGAAGCAAGAGCTTCTTAATTATGTTTTGTTGTGTGTATGTTGGTATTTGTAAAGCCAAGGGCTTAAGATGTAATGAGCGAGACTCAATTTGTGTAACCAAGCAATGACTTGGAAAGATGTAAGCCTACATGGCATTTAACTGGTTGTTAAACAGTAGACTCTGATGTATGAAAGTATGTTATTTCTTATATTTATTCCTCATATAAGTTATCTTTATTGTATTATTTTGGAGGTGTCACATAACATCTGACAACGTAATACAAGAAGAAGAAACACCGTACAACAAATTGCCCCCATTACATCAACAAAACAAGTCGGACAAAGAAACAAAGTTCATCAACAATCTACTTAGAGAACACATAAAGTAATTTTACAACAAAATGAGTTAAAACTCTAGATCCGTATCTGTATCAAAATCACTTTCTATCTCATCTTCTTCTTCGTCATCACCCGCGATTGTTAGTTCATCATCGTCATCACAGATGAAAGCATCATCCATAACACCCTCGGGTTGTACACGTTTATTGGACTGAGAAACTTCCATTGAAATAATTTCAGGTTCAATGTCATCGCGACGTAAAATAACATCATCACCAATAGGCTCAATTGGTACAACAATAGTGGTTTCATCTTCTTGCAACACTTCATCAAATTCTGGCATATCCAGCTCTGGCACATCCCAAATTTGTCGATGTTGAAACTTTTCTACGACTCGCCAAGTCGGCCCTAACTTCGTATCATGAACATAGAAAACTTGTTGAACTTGGCTTGGGAACACAAACGATTCATCTTTATACCATCGACTTCTTACATCGACAGTTGTCACATGAGGTTCGACATGCAAAGTTCGACTACTACCGGTGTTATACCATTCACATTGGAACAAAATAACCCGATGTCCAAACAAATATGTCAGTTCCCACACTTTACAAAGGTAGCCGTAGAACTTTATCAATTGGCCTTAGTGGTCGCCTTCCACTACCAACCCACTATTTTGACATTTACGATGGTTATCACGGTCGATAGTATGGAATCGGACGCCATTAGAAATCCATCCCGAATATGTGTTCACTAAGGCATTAGGTCCATTGGCTAATGATCGCATCTCATTGGTTGCTTCGGGTGACTTTTGATTTCGCAATTGGTTCATCTACACAAGAAAGTATGTCATGTTAATTCAAACTTAGAATAATTTAATGTTATCTGCAAACTATACAGTAACAAGTTTTAACTTACGTGATCTTTGAACCATTTAGGAAATTCTTTGCATTGTCGCGTTGCAAAGTTGCATGAACTTCCATATTTTTGTTGCAACATGAGCTTGTGTTCCCTAGTTAATACAATGTAATTCATAAGTAATTGGAATAATGAAGACTTTAAAAAATAAAAACCACGTAGAAAATGTATGTTGCATATATGATGAGGATCATACTCTAGATATTCGTCCACTTTCAAACTATTGTGTAGGACAAACCAATTCGCCAATTCGCGGTCAGCTACAGACACATCAATTGCCCTTGGGAGTTGACCAAAAAGATGAACATTTTGAGTGAAAACCGCCAACCCTGGGCCATTGTCACCCCCATCGTAGTTTCTTTCTTCCTGGTTAAACACTATTTCAACTCCATCCAAATACATTGAACAAAACGTCGTACACTCTTTCGATATGTAGCCCTCCTTAATGGAACCTTCTAGCCGAGATTTATTGCCCATATATCCTTTAAGAAGTCCAAGCATCCTACATGTAAACATCAGCCTGATCGTCAGTATGGTTATATTGAACTATATTTAAATGAAAAAAAGTTCTGACTCGTAGTTATATCTCTCGATAGGATACATCCATCGATATTGCACAGGCCCTCCAAGCATAGCCTCGTAAGGCAAATGAATTGCCAAGTGGACCATGACATCAAAAAAAATAGGAGGAAAAATCTTCTTAAGCTTACAAAGTATAAGTACGATTTGTTCTTACAATTTCTCCAAATCAATCACCCTCAACGTCTTTGAGCACAACTGTTTAAAAAAAGTTCCCAACTCAAACAATGTGGTCTCAATCTCGATAGGAAGGTATCCTCGCATCCCAGTGGGAAGAAGTCGTTGCAGAAGGACATGACAGTCATGACTCTTGAGGCTAACTAACTTACCACTATTCGCAGTGACAAAATTGGATAGATTTGCCGCATAGCATCAGGATACTTAATTGATTTCAAGAAATCAGAAAACCCTTGTCTCTCTGTCGAGGACAATGTGTACAATACCGGAGGCTTCTCGAAAGATCCATTCGCATGCCTTATCAAGTGTAACTCATTTCGTATTCGCATGTCCTCTAGATCCAAACGTGCTTTGTCTGTGTCCTTGTTCTTGCCATCTATGCTCAATAGTGTCCCAAGCAGATTGTCACATATATTCTTCTCTATGTGCATGACATCAAGGTTATGTCGAAGCTTAAGTGTTTTCCAATAGGGTAGGTCCAAAAAAATGCTTCTTTTTGTCCAGTTCAGAATTGGATTTTCAGTCCTTTGTCTTTTTTGGTTGGTTGGATGCTTTCCATACGGCCTGTACATCCCCAAATTAATTTGCTCCAGTATTTGTTCTCCCGATAACTTCACAGGTTTGGACCGATTCTCAATTTCACCGTTGAATAGCTTACTTCTTCGCCAATTATGGTTCTCAAGTAAGTACCGCCAAGCACGCATATACCTTATCTTACTTCGCAAACTCTGAGATGATACATCCATGTTACAATTAAGGCAGGCCAAGTAACCTTTTGTACTCCAACCAGACAAGGAACCATATGCAGGGAAGTCATTGATGGTCCACATGACTGCTGTGTGCATTGTAAATATTTGGTTGTTTGAGGCATCATATGTTCACACACCATGCTCCCATAGATTAGTTAACTCTTTCACTAATGGTTGCAAGTAAACATCAATGTCTCTTTCAGGTGCGGATCGTCTGGGAATAAGCAATGAAATCATGACAAATGGATCTTTCATACACTTCCATGGGGGTAGATTGTAAGGCATTAAGATTACGGGCCACATGTTGTACGATGTACTCATGTTTCGGAATGGATTGAAACCATCCGTGGCAAGCCCTAGCCTTACATTTCGAGGATCCACAGAGAACGTAGGATGCCGCCTATCAAAGTCCTTCCATGCCTCACCATCAGCTAGATGTCGTAATACTCCATCATCCACACGCTTATCTTTGTGCCATCTCATATATGCGACTGTTTTTTTCGACATGTACAATCTCTTTAACCTCGGTGTCAAAGGAAAGTACCTCAGTATTTTGTGTGGAATTTTTTTACCCGTCTTGTCATTCAACTTGTATCTAGACTCCATACATGTAGGGCAATTCTCCAATGTGGCGCTGTCCTTCCAAAATAAAGTACAATCATTCTTGCATGCATGAATGGCCTCATAACCCAAACCCAATTCACGTAAGAACTTTTTCGTTTCATAAAGGGTCCATGGAACAGTGTCATGACACTTTGGTAGAATGTCTTTGAAAACTTGCATAACCATATCAAAATATTTATTGCTCCATTTATTGTACACCTTCACGTGAAGCATCTTAATTACGAATGACAAGATGGAGAACTTTTCACACTCTGGATATACTTTGCATTGAGCATCATCAAACAACCTCATGAACTTCAACAAATTGTGCCTCTCCGAACTAGTACGTTCTTCGTCGATATGACCATCCATGAGACCACTTATGTAAATCTCTTCTAACATGGTAGGAAGTTCACCCACATTTTCGTGATTGGCTGTCATTCCAGCTCCGTTGCTTTCAGTATCATCGTTTCGCATAGTAGGATAAGCACGAAACATGGGAACATGTTTCCCATGGTGCACCCAAGTTCGATAAGAACATGCGATTCCTCTTCGAATCAAATGCAACCGTACAACGTGTCGACTAAATTTTGTGTCATTCAAGCAATCAACACAAGGACAACGGATTTCATCCTGCGGCCCTAAATTCTTCGTAGCGAACTCAATGAATGACTAAACACCTTCTAAATACTCTTTACTTTTCAGCCTATCTTTTATCATCATCCAACTCTTGTCCATTATTAGAATAGTACACATCAAGCAAAGATGAACATGGGAATGGACAGCATATGGAAAAATACTCTGTAATGGAAGAAAGTTTAAGCAAGCTTAGGGATTCGATTATCAGGTCCTATTTGAAGTAAACAAAATACTAATAACAGATTGGGATGTTTTGCCTATTTGTCAATTGCATATAGTTAGTTAATTTGACCAGTAACTATGCATGTATTCATACGCAAATGTGACATACATGAACAATTCTATGTGAAGTCATCTTAGAGGGAGACATATAATTGTAACCCTTAGAAAGGGAACTTAAATTTGATATTCAATATAGATTGGACTTGAATAGATCTCAGCAAATACATTTTGTAAAATTAAATTTTATGAAAATCAGATGTGTAAAACAAAAGTAATGAAATTTTAAAATTTTGAAACATTAAAAAATAAAGTAATTGTTTTATAAATTAATTTGGTTGTTATGCACAAATCACATAGAACAAAGACCCAAAAAAAAATTAGTGTGACTCCCATTGAAGATGTTCTTTTCCATGTGTGAAACTAACACTGTTGGAACAATCTTCTGTGTAAATAAAATAAATTGAAACTAATTCAAACAAAATAAAATAATAAACTTACAGAATTTATTTTGTCGAACTAAATGAAAAATGAAAGACCAAGTCGAGTGTGTGACACTCTGTCTTTAAGACAGATTCGCCCCGCTACAGTGCTTACGGTTGAGTGGCGTCTATCTCCCAAGATACAATGATCTTAACCAATTTGTAGTAGCACTCCAAAACAAATTGAACGGCGCACCAAACCTGTGTTCTAACTCTCTGAAATTTATTCTAAAACTAATATGAAGAATAATGCAAAACCAATAAAATCTGGACAACAAAAGAGACAATTTCAGATTGTTTTTCAGACTCCCAAACCTGCTGGAACATGGTTGTATTTATAGGCAAAAAATTTGACCCGAACAGGTGCTTTATGGAAGTGAACAGGTGCTATTTTGAATTGAACAGATATCATTCAAAATTCAAACATATTTGCAACAAAACTGTCCAGATTTGAAACTGTCTTGACAGTTATGTATCTGTCCGGTTTTGAACAGTTTGAAAAACTATTTGGACTGAAAAATCTGTTATGAAATAAAAGGAAGAGACACAATTGTTTGGACAACAATTTGAATTCAAATTTGAATTAAATTCCCGCAATAATTTTTGAAAAAATTCAAACGGATTTTGTCCAAAAAATTAATATTAGAACCGACCCGACCCACAACCCACACCCGCGCCCGGCCCGGCATAACAGACGGCGGCTGCAGCGCGCGTACGTGCGTGTGGTGGTTTGGGCTAAGGTTCACTTTGTCCATAACTCATCCCTTTTACAAACTTGGGGTGCCCCTTAGGGCTCAACTCAAGTGTTGTAGGCTAGAGCTTATATACACAACAAAAATCTCTTAAGGTTTCAATGTGGGACAAGCCTCACAAGGAAACCCACATTTAAAACTTAAATGTGCAATTCCACGAACCCGAAAACAACGTCAACTTCCCATTCACCCATAAATGGTTTTGATGTACCGTCTTCACCAGTGACTTGCCATGCGACAAGGAACACGTCACTTTTTCGGACCCACCCCAAAAGACGTTTGGGGCCCATTCAATTTTGGGTTCAAAGTTGGCCCAAAATAAGCTTTATAAACCAAATTTTCCAACAATCCGCCACATGAATGGAATTTGACGGAGAGAAAATGCAACAACATGATCTAAATACAGAGAATATAGAAATTGGAAATATTCTGCAAAGGATAGGTAACTTTTGGCTTTGAACCTTCCTTTGTGAGACACTATCGAATCTACTAGCTAACCAGTGAACATGATGTTTTGAACTATTCAGCCGTTTGTGTAAACCAAGACAATAGAACTCACACAGTATATCCCCAGACACAGTTTAGTTCTCACTATTGTGTTCATTTTGGCCCTGAACAACCTGGTCTTTCATGAGTGCTCTAGAGAATTGTAGCCCTTCACAAATCTCATAGAACCGGCCCAATTCACACTCACATAGGTGATTCTTATGAAGAGTATCCTGCCATACTCCACTAGGTTTACCTAGATATAAGAATCATTAAAAGTATTACTTAACCTAAACCGCTGCAGTCATCACTTATTTCATCGTAGAAATGGATAGGAGTTGGACTCCCCAGTGACCCTTCTGAGTCATTCACAACTCTGTTGTCCCTTTGAACCTAGATCTTGGGATCTCCAGTCAACTAGGTTGGGTTTCCGTTGTGGTAACTCTTATTTTATAGGCTTAAGTCCCATTCCCCTCGATGAATTCTCAACTAACTCTCTTGCTAACCCTTTGGTTAGTGGATCCGCTATGTTGTCTTTAGACTTCACATATTCAATGGAAATAATTCCATTAGAGAGTAGTTATCTTACGGTGTTATGTCGACGACGAATGTGTCGTGACTTACCGTTGTACATATGACTCTGTGCTCTACCAATTGTTGATTGACTATCACAATGTATGTATATAGCAGGCACCAGTTTTGGCCATATTGAAATATCTTCAAAGAAGTGGCGAAGCCATTTTGCCTCTTCCCCTGCTTTGTCTAAAGCTATGAATTCTGATTCCATAGTAGACCTAGCAATGCAAGTCTGTTTGGAAGATTTCTACGATACAGCCACCCCGCCAAGAGTAAAGACAAACCCACTGGTGGACTTTGAGTCTCTAGTATCTGATATCCAATTTGCATCACAGTATCCTTCAAGTACTGCTGGATATCTAGTATAATGCAGCCCAATATTACGAGTAAATCAGCGATATCTTAGAACCCTTATAATTGCTTTCCAGTGTTCTACTCTGGGATTACTCGTATGTTATAGCGATCCCGGGTTTACCCTTGTTGTATAGTGATCCGGGCATGTGTCCGTGGATGTTGGTAGTTGTTTATTATCTTGTTTGCATCCTTTCTTACTTTGTATTTGAGTTATAGGATGTGTTGAGCGGGTTTGTTACAGGTTGGTTGAGTTTAGAAACCAAAACTAGTTGCCCAGATTTTTGGCCTGTACGCTCGAGCGGAGGTGTTGGCGCTCGAGCGTAGATTACACCCATTCAGTATTTTCCTGTGCAGCGTTGTACGCTCGAGCGTGGTATTGGCCGCTTGAGCGGGGTTGTCTGAGTGCCGCTCGAGCGTAGGGCTGGGAGATCGAGCGGAGGCCTGGTTCTGCAAAAGTGCTGGGCGAGTGCATTCTGCGCTCGAGCGGGAGGTTGGCCGCTCGAGCGGAAGTCTGTGAGTGGCCGCTCGAGCGGGGTGTTTTACGCTCGAGCGGAGACCTGGGTTAAAGTCCCGAATTTGTGACTCTTTAAATCACTTTTTCACTTTCTCTTCTCTCTCTTACTTTTCCAAAATCACCATTGTTGAGCCTCTCACTCTAGACTCTACCTTCTCTCTAGGTTTTGATCTAGTAGGAGTGATTTACTCACCTTTGGCCTTTACAAAAAAGTTGTTGATCGTCGAGGGCTTCATTTTAATCTGAAAATCTCGGGTTTTGGAGCACGTTGGGTTTTGTCGTCTTCTCCTTTGGGACTTCGAATTTGAGGTAGGGATAACCTACTCCTCTCTATGGGTTTTGTCTTTAAATTTTGGTATTTTGAGATGTTGGGCTTGGTTTGGTAATTTTGTGAAAGTTTGGGGCTTTTGTGTAATTTTACAAAAGTTGGGGTTTTATTCATAATAAACCTAGATGCATGTTTGGCATAGAAAAATGGAATGATTGTTGAATCATTGATGAAAATGGGACCTAAGGGTTGAAATGGTAATTATGGAAAATGGCCTAATTACATTGTTTAATTAATTGGGATAATTAATTGGTGAGAAATGAGGAAATGAAATGTTGATTGAATATCCATTTGTGCATTTATTTTCTGTTTTAGAAATAACTGCTTTGGGCTATCGGTGGAGGATAGTCGAGATTGTTGTAGACAATGCATGATGATTAGGTAAACGGAAACTAATCAATGGAATGTGTCATGGAACTTGACGGTTGATAGAATACATTAATTGTGTGTATTGTGTGATTGTATATAGAACCAATGTGTTTATATACGTTATGTGTAGAGGAGGAGATAGGGGATGTACTCCGCGGTTTAGGGGAAGATAGGGGATGTACCTCTAAACCGGATAGGTATTGGGAGGAGATAGGGGATGAACTCCGTAGACAGAGCTCATATGCTTGTCTAGAGAAGTGAAGATAGAGCTCATATGCTTATCTTTGTAGAATGTGGATACAGCTTGTATGCTTATCTGTGGATATTGTTGATATACATATCTGTTGAGAATGTGGATATAGCTTTTATGCTTATCTGAATGTGAGATATAGTTTTTATACATATCTGTGGAAATGATGATAGAGCTAGCATGCTTATCTGTTGAAAAAGGGAAAATGAAAAGTAATTGGGACTTGTAAGTCGTTGACATAAATATGTAATTTATGTGATTGTATCAGTGTTGACCAACTATCAATTGCTAATGTTTTAGTCATTGTCCATGGTTGGTTTAGTGTATTTCTACTGGGCTGTGGCTCACCCTTTATGGGAATATCATTTTCAGGTACAGGAAGCATGCCACCTCCAAGGACATAGCTTGGGAGGCTAGAGGCGGACATAGCGTAGTTGTTTTACTTTTGATGTATTACATGTAACTTCAAGCCAAGGGCTTAATGTGTAAACGAGTTAGTACTCTTTTGTTGTAACCAAGTGTTAACTTGGAAAGCTGTAAGCCCGTAGGGCATTTTGTTTTGATGTTAACATGTAATACTTATGTAATGAAACTCAATGAAATAAAGGAATGTGGTTAGTTTATATGTAAATGCTTGTCTTATCTGATGGGTTTAATGTTATTATTTTGAGGGCGTTACAACTTGGTATCAGAGCGTACCGGGTTCGAATACTTTGGGTACGTGGGAAGTGATTAGGATCACAATGGGTTTGTCTCGCTTGATAGAGACGTAGATGTAGTACCATATGCTATGTGTTTATTTGATAACATGCTTATGTGACTATGTGGGTATGGGATTTAATTTCTAGGATGTTGATTGGATCCTTGAGTTTCTGGGAGTCTTGTTGGAAAAGCACTTGATCAACGCTGTTTCTAACCGGAACTCTAGTAACGCCTCGGGACTATCATTATCCGGAAATGAAGTTCGTAAGTGCTTATGTGTTTATGTGCTTATGTGGAGTGAATTACAGTTGTCCATGCATTAGGACGTGAGTGTTTAGTTTCGGCACACTTAGGAATGTGCTAACGTTCTGTGTTGCCTTTATTAGGATGTCAGGACGAGGAAGAGGTGCTAGGCGTGGTAGACCTGCGAGGCAGGAAGTACCGTTACAGGGTGAGATTCCGGCAGTGCAGGAGGGAGTTGGGCAGGCCAATGTGGCCGAGCCAGTGGGTCAGCAGGCTATGGGTGCCTTGGCCAGAGAGATAGCAGGAGCTTTGGGTATTCTTAGAGCTGGGAATCAGGCAGCTGAGACAGGGCCTTCCTTCTTGAAGAGGGAGTTCTTCCGGTGTAATCCGGACGAGTTTATCGGGGATCCTAAAGAGCCGCTTAAGGCAGATGAATGGCTCGAACAGACAACGAAGACGTTTAAGATGCTTGGCATCGAGGACGGAGCACTGAAAGTGACCTTGGCATCCTTCCAACTGAAGGGAGATGCGGGTCAATGGTGGAAGTACGAGAAAGCTCGTGTTGGTGGTACTTGGGAGGCGTTTGTGAATGCTTTTCAGGAGAGGTTTTTATCAGCAGCAGCTAGGGAGAAGCTGAGGGATCAGTTTAGCCGGCTTAATCAGCAGGGCTTGTCAGTGGCCGAGTTTGAGGCTACTCTTACCAGTCTGTCTAGGTTTGCACCTGAACTGGTGGCGTCTGAGGAACGCCGTTGCTATGAGTTTGAGCGGAAGTTGGGGCGGGGCCTCAAGTTGAGAATTGGTGGGTCTTATATTCGAGAGTATAGACACCTAGTGGACGCTGCAGCTCATATGGAGCTTATGATGTAGGAGGAGGATGAGGGTCAGAGAGGCTCCAAGAGGAGCCAGGATAGTCAGAGTGATGGCAGGAGACAGAAGGGTTATAACCCTCAGCAGTCGCAGGGTGGTGTTGCTAGATCGACCTTCCCAGTGCCGAGTGCAGGCTCCGGGAGAGGTGGTCAGGGGGATTTCACCTGTTACAAGTGTGGCCAGCTGGGTCACAAGGTATCTGTTTGCCCGCAGAAGGGTGGGGGTCAGAAAGCTGCTTCTTCTTCAGCTAGACCGCAGAGTCAGAGTTTGGGCAGGGGGCAGCTCTTGACTTGTTATCAGTGTGGACAACCTGGGCACATGAAGAGGTTTTTCCCACAGTTGAGTGCCACTTCGGGAGCGTCTAGTTCTAGGCAGACGCAGGGTTTTCAGCCAGCTCAGTCTGTGCAGGCCTCGAGGGCCAATCCGGGAGCTTCGTCATCCCAGTCTGTGCAGCAGTCTTTTGCTCCGAGAGGTGAGCAGGTAGACCAGGGGCCTACGGGGCGCGTGTATGCTGTTACCGCGCAGGATTTAGTACCGGCTCCATCAGTAGTGAGAGGTACTTTTCTATTTTGCAACTCAGTTGCTAATGTGTTGATAGACACGGGTGCATCTCATTCTTTTGTATCTGCTGCATTTGCATCTGTTTTGGAATTGGAGTTAGCACAGTTAGCATCTCCTATTTGTGTGGTATCGCCTTTGGGTGGTGAGTTGATTCTGAAACAGGGTGTTAGAGGATGTGATATAGAGGTCGCCGACTATAGGCTTCCTTTTCCGTTTGTTGTCATGCCCATGAAGGGTTTTGATGTTATTTTGGGTATGGATTGGTTATCGTCATACCGGGCTGTTATTGATTGCTACCGCCAGAGGGTTACATTATGTACCTTGAGCGGGGAGTGGTTCCATTTCTTGGGAGACCGGGTTGGTAGTGTTTTGCCACCGGGGTATGATTCGCGAGGGCGAAGTGAACTTAGTAGTCTACTTGCTAGCTTTGAGAGTGGTGAGAGTGGTGAGACCCAGCATGTATTACCGAGGGTGGTTTGTGAGTATTCGGATGTCTTTCCCGAAGATCTTGTTAGTTTGCCACCTCACCGAGAGATAGAGTTCTCTATTGATTTAGTGCCTGGTACGGCGCCGATTTCTATGGCACCTTACCGTTTTGCTCCAGCAGAGTTGGTTGAGTTGAAAGTTCAGCTCCAGGAATTGCTCGATAAGGGCTTTGTTCGCCCTAGTGTTTCACCGTGGGGAGCACCGGCACTCTTTGTTAAAAAGAAAGATGGTGCCTTGAGATTGTGTATAGACTACCGGAAGTTGAATCGGGCTACGGTTAAAAATAAGTACCCTATGCCCCGTATAGATGATTTGTTTGACCAGTTGAAGGGTTCCCGTTGTTTCTCTAAGATAGACTTGAGATCGGGTTACCATCAGTTGAGGGTCAGGGAGGAAGATATTCCTAAGACGGCATTCCGTACGCGGTATGGCCATTACGAGTTTTTGGTGATGCCATTCGGACTTACCAATGCACCGGCAGTCTTTATGGACTTGATGAACCGGATTTTCCGGGAGTTCTTAGACCGATTTGTGGTTGTTTTCGTGGACGATATCCTTATCTATTCGTCTTCTGAGGAGGAGCACGAGGCACACTTGAGAGTGGTGCTTGAGTTGCTTAGAGCCCATAGGCTATATGCCAAGTTTGGGAAGTGTGAGTTCTGGCTGGGGGAAGTCAAATTCTTAGGCCACGTGGTATCCGGGGAAGGGGTGTCTGTTGATACATCCAAGGTTGAGGCAGTGCAAGATTGGGCACAGCCTAAGAGTGTGTTTGAGATCCGCAGTTTTCTGGGATTAGCTGGGTATTACCGTCGGTTTGTGAGAGATTTCTCCAGGTTAGCGTCACCGTTGACTAGACTGACTCGGAAGGGAGTCAAGTTTGTGTGGAGTGAGACTTGTGAAAAGTCGTTCCAAGAGTTGAAAATTAGATTGACCACCGCTCCGGTGTTGATTATTCCGGAGAGAGGGTTGGGTTATGCGGTTTATTGTGATGCATCACGAGAGGGTTTGGGTTGTGTGTTGATGCAAGAGGGAAAAGTGGTAGCTTATGGCTCACGTCAGTTGAAAATACACAAGAAGAATTACCCCACACACGACCTAGAGTTAGCAGCTGTGATCTTTGCCTTGAAAATCTGGAGGCACTACCTTTATGGTGAGAGGTTCGAGGTATTCTCGGATCACAAGAGTTTGAAGTATCTGTTTACACAGAGAGACTTGAATCTGAGGCAGAGGAGATGGATGGAGTTCATCGAGGATTATGATTTTGAGTTGCATTATCATCCGGGAAAGGCCAATGTTGTGGCCGATGCCCTTAGTAGGAAAACCATTAGTGATGTAGCTTGTATAGCCATCCGGGAATGGGTGATGTTGGGAGCACTTGGCGAGTTTGATTTGCTACTGGGCGAATCTGTTGAGGCTGCGGCCTTGTTTTCTGTTGTTGCGCAGCCTACACTTGTGACTAGAGTGTTAGAGGCACAGAGAGATGACCTTGAGGTAGAATCCCTCCGAGAGAAGATCTCCAGTGGGAAAGTTGAGAAGGGTTTGACGGTGTATCCCGACCTGAGTGTGAGATACCGAGACCGTTTGTTTGTACCGGAGTCTTGCCGAGAGGAAGTACTCCGAGAGTTTCACCATGCGCGCCTTGCGGTGCATCCGGGAGGTACTAAGATGTATCAGGATTTGGGTCGCCAGTTTTGGTGGCGGGGTATGAAGAGAGATGTGGCTGTTTTCGTATCGAAATGCCTTACTTGCCAGCAGGTGAAGGCCGAGCATCAGAGGCCAGCGGGTTTGTTGCAACCCTTGCCTATTGCCGAGTGGAAGTGGGAGCATGTCACTATGGACTTCGTTGTAGGTCTTCCGAGGACTCAGCAGGGTAGTGATGCTATTTGGGTGGTTGTAGACCGGTTGACTAAGTCGGCGCACTTTATTCCTATGCGCGTGAGAGATTCGGTAGATCATCTTGCTGATTTGTATATTCGGGATGTAGTGAGATTGCACGGGGTCCCAGTGACGATCGTCTCAGATAGAGATCCTCGTTTTACTGCTAGGTTGTGGCAGAGTTTGCAGAGTGCACTGGGCACTAAGTTGACCTTTAGTACGGCTTATCATCCTCAGACTGACGGACAGTCCGAGCGTACTATTCAGATCCTCGAGGATATGCTTCGGGGTTGTGTCCTGGACTTCAGTGGGACATGGGAGAGGCACTTGCCATTGGTAGAGTTTTCCTACAACAATAGTTTTCAGTCTAGCATCGGTATGGCACCGTTTGAGGCCTTGTATGGCCGACCGTGTAGGTCTCCAGTTTGTTGGGCCGAGGTGGGTGATGCACCTTTGTTGGGTCCGGAGTTGGTTAGGGAGACGACGGAGAAAGTTGAGCTTATCCGTAGGAGGCTTGTCACAGCCCAGAGTCGACAAAAGAGTTATGCCGACCGTAGGAGGAGGCCTTTGGCGTTTGAGGTAGGTGATCATGTCTTTCTGAAAATATCACCTAGGCGAGGCCTGATGAGGTTTGGGAAGAGTGGGAAGTTATCCCCTCGGTTTATTGGTCCTTTTGAGATCCTTGAGAAGATAGGCGAGGTTGCTTATCGGTTAGCCTTACCGCCGCAGTTGTCCGGAGTGCATGACGTGTTTCATGTGAGTATGCTTCGGAAGTATGAGCCAGATCCATCACATGTGCTGGATTGGAGCGATTTAGAGGTAGATGAGGATGCCTCGTATGAGGAGAGACCGGTTCGGGTCTTGGATAGGCGGGATCAGGTCCTGCGTGGCAAGACCATTCCTTTGGTAAAAGTCTTGTGGAAACATCACGGAGTGGAGGAAGCCACTTGGGAACGTGAGTTGGAAGTCCGAGAGAAATATCCGGACTTGTTTGTTGATGTGTGATCTTGTATTTAAATTTTACATTATGTTGAACTTAAGAGCTTTTATATATGTCTTAAGTTGTAAAACATTGAGAATGTTTTGATTATTGGAAGCATGTTTTGGAACTTGCCTCATATGGTAGTTGGATGTAACACTATATATGTTGAATATATTGTTGACATTGGAAAGTTAGTGCATAATGTTGGTGCATGTTAATAATACATATGTTGTTTACATATTGTGATATGTCTCTTGTTAAAGGGATGGGATGACCGGTAATGGGTCGAATTGTTGAATGTTAAAATGTAACATTGTTTAAAATGGAGGAAAACTTGTTTTTGAAAACTTGTGTTTAATTTCGGGGACGAAATTCTTTAAGGGGGGGAGGTTATAGCGATCCCGGGTTTACCCTTGTTGTATAGTGATCCGGACATGTGTCCGTGGATGTTGGTAGTTGTTTATTATCTTGTTTGCATCCTTTCTTACTTTGTATTTGAGTTATAGGATGTGTTGAGCGGGTTTGTTACAGGTTGGTTGAGTTTAGAAACCAAAACTAGTTGCCCAGATTTTTGGCCTGTACGCTCGAGCGGAGGTGTTGGCGCTCGAGCGTAGATTACACCCATTCAGTATTTTCCTGTGCAGCGTTGTACGCTCGAGCGTGGTATTGGCCGCTTGAGCGGGGTTGTCTGAGTGCCGCTCGAGCGTAGGGTTGGGAGATCGAGCGGAGGCCTGGTTCTGCAAAAGTGCTGGGCGAGTGCATTCTGCGCTCGAGCGGGAGGTTGGCCGCTCGAGCGGAAGTCTGTGAGTGGCCGCTCGAGCGGGGTGTTTTACGCTCGAGCGGAGACCTGGGTTAAAGTCCCGAATTTGTGACTCTTTAAATCACTTTTTCACTTTCTCTTCTCTCTCTTACTTTTCCAAAATCACCATTGTTGAGCCTCTCACTCTAGACTCTACCTTCTCTCTAGGTTTTGATCTAGTAGGAGTGATTTACTCACCTTTGGCCTTTACAAAAAAGTTGTTGATCGTCGAGGGCTTCATTTTAATCTGAAAATCTCGGGTTTTGGAGCACGTTGGGTTTTGTCGTCTTCTCCTTTGGGACTTCGAATTTGAGGTAGGGATAACCTACTCCTCTCTATGGGTTTTGTCTTTAAATTTTGGTATTTTGAGATGTTGGGCTTGGTTTGGTAATTTTGTGAAAGTTTGGGGCTTTTGTGTAATTTTACAAAAGTTGGGGTTTTATTCATAATAAACCTAGATGCATGTTTGGCATAGAAAAATGGAATGATTGTTGAATCATTGATGAAAATGGGACCTAAGGGTTGAAATGGTAATTATGGAAAATGGCCTAATTACATTGTTTAATTAATTGGGATAATTAATTGGTGAGAAATGAGGAAATGAAATGTTGATTGAATATCCATTTGTGCATTTATTTTCTGTTTTAGAAATAACTGCTTTGGGCTATCGGTGGAGGATAGTCGAGATTGTTGTAGACAATGCATGATGATTAGGTAAACGAAAACTAATCAATGCAATGTGTCATGGAACTTGACGGTTGATAGAATACATTAATTGTGTGTATTGTGTGATTGTATATAGAACCAATGTGTTTATATACGTTATGTGTAGAGGAGGAGATAGAGGATGTACTCCGCGGTTTAGGGGAAGATAGGGGATGTACCTCTAAACCGAATAGGTATTGGGAGGAGATAGGGGATGAACTCCGTAGACAGAGCTCATATGCTTGTCTAGAGAAGTGAAGATAGAGCTCATATGCTTATCTTTGTAGAATGTGGATACAGCTTGTATGCTTATCTGTGGATATTGTTGATATACATATCTGTTGAGAATGTGGATATAGCTTTTATGCTTATCTGAATGTGAGATATAGTTTTTATACATATCTGTGGAAATGATGATAGAGCTAGCATGCTTATCTGTTGAAAAAGGGAAAATGAAAAGTAATTGGGACTTGTAAGTCGTTGACATAAATATGTAATTTATGTGATTGTATCAGTGTTGACCAACTATCAATTGCTAATGTTTTAGTCATTGTCCATGGTTGGTTTAGTGTATTTCTACTGGGCTGTGGCTCACCCTTTATGGGAATATCATTTTCAGGTACAGGAAGCATGCCACCTCCAAGGACATAGCTTGGGAGGCTAGAGGCGGACATAGCGTAGTTGTTTTACTTTTGATGTATTACATATAACTTCAAGCCAAGGGCTTAATGTGTAAACGAGTTAGTACTCTTTTGTTGTAACCAAGTGTTAACTTGGAAAGCTGTAAGCCCGTAGGGCATTTTGTTTTGATGTTAACATGTAATACTTATGTAATGAAACTCAATGAAATAAAGGAATGTGGTTAGTTTATATGTAAATGCTTGTCTTATCTGATGGGTTTAATGTTATTATTTTGAGGGCGTTACATATGTCTTCTTAATTTACTTACTGCATAAGCTATATCTGGGCGAGTGCAGTTCATCACATCAAGTACATTAATCTTCCAATAATTTAGGCATACTCTAATTGAGAAATACTTTCCTGTACATTCTTAGATAGAAACAAATTAACATCTACAGGTATTCTAGCAAGATAATCATCATCTTTGCTGAATTTGTCAAGTATTTTCTTAATGTAATGAGATTGTGACAAAGCATAACCTTCTGATGTTTTGGTAATTTTCATACCAAGAATTACATCAGCAATGCCCATGTCCTTCATGTCAAAATGTTCATTCAACATTTTCTTGGTAGTTTTAATTATATCATTATTACTACCTATGATAAGCATATCATCTACATAAAGACATACAATGACATAACCTTTGTCTGTGTTTTTAATATAAACACATTTGTCACATTCATTAATTTTGAATCCATTTGACATTATCGGCTTGTCAAATTTCTCATGCCATTGCTTTGGCGCTTGTTTTAAATCATATAATGATTTAACCAATTTACACACTTTCTTTTCTTTTCTTGGAACTGAAAAACGTTCTGGTTGTTCCATGTAAATTTCTTCATCTAACTCACCATTTAAGAAAGCGGCTTTCACATCCATTTGATGAATTTCTAGATTGTATAGAGATGCAATGGCAATTGGCATTCTAATGGATGTTATTCTAGTAACCGGTGAGTATGTGTCAAAGTAATCAAGACCTTCTTTTTGTCTAAAACCTTTGACTACAAGTCTTGCCTTGTATTTGTCAATTGATCCATCCGCTTTCAATTTTCTTTTGAAAATCCACTTGTACCCAAGAGGTTTAAACCCTGGTGGCAAATCTACCAATTCTCAAGTGTGATTTTGTAAGATGGATTCAATTTCACTATTGATAGCTTCCTCCCATAAAGGAGCTTCAGGATTGGACATAACCTCTTTAAAAGTTAAAGGCTCATTTTCTAACAAAAATGTTAGAAAATCTGGACTAAAAGATTTTGAGGTTCTAGTACGTTTACTACGCCTAGGTTCCTCTTCCTCATTTTGATCTAACTCTTGTTCTTGATCATGTTCTTGATCCTAACTAGTAATAGCATCATGAGATCTTTTATTATTACTAGTCTCTTGGCCAGTCTTATTTGGAAATACATGTTCAAAGAAAGATACATTCTGAGATTCAATAATAGTATTTACATGCATTTCGGAATGTTCTGATTTATGAATCAAAAACCGATATGTACTACTATTCTTGGCATAACCAATAAAAATGCAATCAATGGTCTTAGGACTTATCTTAGTCTTTTTAGGACTAGGAATAGCCACTTTAGCCAAACACCTCCACACTTTTAAGTATTTGTAGGATGGTACTCTTCCATGCCACAATTCATTTTATTTCGGGGTACTTTATTTAAAATATAATTTGCAGAAAGTATTACTTCCCCCCACAAGTTCTGAGGTAATCCAGAACTTATTAACATGGCATTCATCATTTCTTTTAAAGTCCTATTTTTCCTTTCAGCAATTCCATTTTGCTGAGATGAGTAAGGAGCGGTGGTTTGATGAATTATTCTATGTTCTTTACAAAATTCACCAAAAGGTGATTCATATTCACCGCCCCTATCACTTCTTAGTTTTTTTATTTTCTTACCAAGTTGATTTTCAACTTCATTCTTATATTGAATGAAAGTTTCCAAAGCTTCATCCTTGGTTCGAATTAAATAAACATAACTATATCTAGTGTAGTCATCTATAAAAGTGATAAAATATTTTTTCCCACCTCTAGTTTGAATTGATTTAAAATCACAAATGTCACTATGAATTAATTCAAGTGGTTCCGTACTTCTTTCAATTGAATGAAAAGGAGTTTTGGATAATTTTGCCTCAACACAAATTTCACATTTATGATTTGAATCAATGTCAAATTTAGGTAAACATTCCATATTAATTAATCTACGCAAAGATCCATAATTAACATGTCCTAGTCTACCATGCCATAAATTTGAAGACTCAAGCAAGTAAGAAGAAAATGTATTTTTATTAATAACTGAGGGTACAACGGTCATTACATTTAACTTGAAAAGGCCATCAAACATGTAACATTTTCCTACATACATCCCATTCTTAGTAAATACAAATTTATCACTCTCAAACACTAGCCTAAACCCATTCTTACTCAACAAAAATCCGGGAACAAGATTCTTGCGAATGTCCGGTACATGCAGCACATTGTTGAGAGTGAGTTCCTTTCCTGATGTTATCCTAAGTACAATCTTTCCTTGTCCTTTAACTTTGAAAATTGAGGAGTTGCCCATAAAAAGTTATTCACCGTTGTCCACTACAAAATAAGATGTGAACATCTTTTTGTCGGCACAGATATGGTGAATAGCACCAGTGTCCACCCACCATTCTTTAGGATTTTCGACAAGATTTACCTCGAAAACAACTGCAGAAAGATTGATGTCATCTATACCATTGGAAATATTGTCCACTTCGGTCATATGGGCTTGAGCAGACTTCTTGCTTGTTCTTCTTTTGCTTTTGCCTTTGCCTTTGCTACAGCAATCTCTGGCCCGATGTCCCTCTTTGTCACAGATGTAACATTTGCCATTAAACTTGTACTTCCCCCCTCCCCCTTTAGAGCCTTGTGATGAACTTTCTCCAGAAGACTTTCGTTTCTTGGTTTTTGAAGCATGTTCCACCACATTTGCCTTAGACTCCATAGAATGCTTACCAGCCCGCTTTTCAGAATTGTGGTTGTCCTCCTCAATCCTCAAACGCACAATTAATTCTTCCAAAGACACTTCTGTGCGCTTATGTTTGAGGTAGTTCTTGAATTCCTTCCAGCCTTGTGTTAATTTCTCAATTAAGGCTGCAACTTGGAAGGATTCACTGAGAGACATGCCCTCTGCGTGAATGTCATGCAGAATGAGTTAGAAATCTTGAACTTGGCTGATCACAGTTTTAGAATCAACCATTACAAAGTCTAGAAATTTGCCAACCACAAATTTCTTTGACCCGGCATCTTCCATTTTGTACTTTTTCTCCAACGACTCCCAAAGTTCCTTTGATGTCTTGATAGGACTGTAGACGTTGTATAATGTGTTGTCAAGTCTGTTCAAGATGTAGTTCCGGCAAAGGAAATCAACATGTTTCCAGGCATCAACCGCAGCAACCACTTGCCGGTCGGTTTCATCCTCTTTCAAAATAGGAGTATCCTCACGAAGGAAACGAGCCAAGTTCAGAGTCGTAAGATAGAACAACATTTTCTGTTGCCATCTTTTAAAATCAGTTCCTGAGAACTTCTCTGGCTTCTCACTGTGATTTACCGGTACTGTCACAACAGGAGAGGGGGTTGGCGCAATTGCCGCCACCACAGTAGTACTTGTTTGAGCATTTGTTTCAGTAGCCATTAATTCTAAATTATAAAAACAAAATTATAATTAGAATTTATACTACACAAAAAATTAAACCAAATTCATAGAATTAAATTCTGTAAAAATAAAAGAAACGAGAATGTAACTTTTATTTTCTAATTAATTTGGAAATAAAATAAAATTTTATTTAACCAAATTAATTCCACACAGAAAATTAAATTTCTGTAACACTTCAATAAATTAAAATACTGAAATAGAATTTTAATTAATGAACACTTAGAAAATAATTTCTAAAAAATCAAAATTAATTTCTGACAAAATTCTACAAATAAATATTCTGAATTGTTAATGACACCAATATATTACTATTAGTTGTCAAAGAAAATAGACAGTATATTACTACTATCTGTCAAATAGCATATAATCACTATTTGTTTTTCCAACCAGAATATTATTTTGTAAATCCACAGAAAATAATTTTCTTAAACGAAGAAAGAGAAAGGGAAACAAACGAAAAATTCTGTAAACAAAATAATTCGAATCTGTCTTAAGATTGTTGAAACAATCTTCTATGTAAATAAAATAAATTGATACTAATTCAAACAAAATAAAATAATAAACTTACAGAATTTATTTTGTCGAACCAAATGAAAAATGAAAGACCAAGTCGAGTGTGTGACACTCTGTCCTTAAGACAGATTTGCCACGCTACGATGCTTACGGTTGAGTGGCGTCTATTTCCCAGGATGCAATGATCTTAACCAATAATTTTTGAAAAAATTCAAACAAATTTTGTCCAAAAAATTAATATTAGAACCGACCCGATCCACAACCCACACCCGCTTTGTCCATAACTCCTCCCTTCTACAAACTTGCGGTGTCCCTTGGGGCCCAACCCAAGTGTTGTAGGCTAGAGCTTATATACACAACAAAAATCTCTTAAAGTTTCAATGTGGGACAAGCCTCACAAGAAAACCCACATTTAAAACTTAAATGTTCAATTCCACGAACCCGAAAACGACGTCAACTTTCCATTCACCCATAAATGGTTTTGACATACCGTCTTCACCGTGTGAGTTGCCATGAGGCAAGGAACACGTCACCTTTTCGGACCCACCCCAAAAGACATTTGGGGCCCATTCAATTTTGGGCTCAAAGTTGGCCCAAAATAAGCCTTATAAACCAAATTTTCCAACAAACACCTCCAAATATTAGTGTATTCAATACTATTTTTATGCATTATTCACAAATAAGAGTGTATTCAAGACTCCTTTAAGCATTACCCACTAGTTGTAGTGTATTCAATACTCTTTTAGACAAAGTATAAGTTCATGTGAGTATAGTGTAGTACATGACCATTGGCTATTTGCTGCTTGGTCTAAAGCTGTGGAAAAAATATATAATATTTTTTAATTAGTTGACGTTTGCATGTTTTCAAGGTAGCTCGAAGATGTTAGCTTGTTGAAAGGGTCTAATTTTGTGCATAATTTGTCAATAGACTATGATTTGGGATATTTTTTCTTCTTTTGATTAGAGAAGAGTGTTAATCAAGTTGACAACAATTATATTTAAACCAATTATATTTTGTATTTTTCATACACTAAAAAAGTGTGTGAACAAATTTATTTTCATAATACAAAATATTTAATTTAATTACATGCATTGATTGTTCCTTCTAAGTAGTATTCCAAATATATACCCTTAATATGATTCTTGAATTCTATATTAATTAATAGGGGCATTTGCTAGTCTTGGTGCAATATTAATTTATATTTAACAAACATTTTACTAATTTCTATTTATTTTTTCCAATCAGTAGAAAAATAATTATAAATATGAAAAATATTACATGAAAAAGACTATTAACTTAAAATAGTTAAAAAGTCAACAAAATCTAATAATCAATTACTAAAATCCAAAATTCAAACACAACAACTACTAATAATTACATTCTACATTTGGTCTAGAATGTTCAAATATGATATATTTACATTGATTACCACCCCTTTATGAGTTCTCTACTTTCTGATGGCTTTCGTATTCTTGCAATAAGGGCATTTTGGTCTACACCAGAGATGGCTCAAGCCTATTGAGGGCCTAGACAAAAAAAAATATAGTTAGGACACTCTATAATTTTTTTATAATGTAGTTTTATTTTTTTGATGATATAATTTTTATTTAAAATTTATAACATATCTAACCTTCACGATCAAAATAATTCTGATGAGGATTCATTTTTTTATGTGTCCTTCGAGAGAAGTAAAGAGGTATAGTGTAGGATGGGACTATTTTTGTATCCAATGAAAGCCTGTTTGCCCTCTTTCTAATTTGTCAAGAGTTTAAGATTAATGATAAAGTGTCTTGTTTGATAATTTAAGATTTAACCATTTTCATATATTTATAGAGATATATAAAACCAAACAAATTAAGGAAATTAATTTCCCGAATAAGTGCCTTAAAAACACCTACAATGGAGAATACTTTCTTGTTTGATTTTCATTCTCAACCAGGACATCAAATTTAACCAAGTAATAAATTATTTTTTCTATTACATTATTTTTTCTATTATTCTAAATTAGTGTGTTTGATTACATTCAAAACATCTGTTGTTCTAAATGGTAGGAACAATATAAATAGGAATTTAATCATCAGAGCAAACCAAAAAAAAAAAATTATAAGCAAATTAGAGTGAAATTTTTTCCAAAGAAAGGTACCTTAAATCTCCAAAAAACACACCAGAAGGAGAAATGGAATGTCACTTTAAGCTCATTGGCTTACTTAGAATGCAGAGGCTTTCTCCTTATGGTCTTAGGTCCTCTCACTAACACACAAAACAAGCAAAAACATTAACTAGATTTCTCCACCTATGCATATATATGTATATAGGGTTAGTTTGGAATATTCCTGAAATAGAGGCACATTTGGTCATATAGTTCAACAATCGATAATCCAAAATCCACAATTTGAAATTTCAACCAAACCCATTCACGAAATCAAAATAAGCCCTAAAAAACCATTTACAAAATCGACCGAAAATGAAAGGAAAAAAAAAACATATAAAAACCCTACAGAAATCGTGAGACACGGTGAAGGAAGAGACAGTGAGAAAGAGATACAAAGAGACAGACCCAGATCGACAGAGAGGGAGAGAGACGAGAGACAAATACATGTAATCAGTGGTGGTGCCGATTTGCAGTGGTCATGGTGGCAAGCGCCGGTGGCTAGCGATGGTGATGATTGGCGATGAGGTTTGGTATCGATTACTCTGTATGTTGGTGTGTGGGACATAACAGAACAAAAATGTGTGTCTGTGTAAGTGGGATACTAGGTGCCAATATTAATGAGTTTTCCTCTAAAAAAATTTCGAAGCTTTAGCAACTAAATATTTATTTGTCGCCAAATCACCTTAACAGCGACTAACCATTGGTCGCCAAACGTAACATTTTTGACTACTAATGTTTACTTTCGTCGGCAATGTTTAATATACAACGACTAAATTAGTTTTGGTCGTCAAAAATGCATCAAAACATGTCCATTTTTTTGCAACTAAATGTTTTTGTCGCAAAATGTTATTATACAGCGACTAAATGAAAATTTAGTAGCGTAAAATGGTAACAAATAGTGACTAAAACTAATTTTGGTCACCAATAATACTATATGGCGACCAAAATAATGTAGTAGCTAAAAAGATGCAATCAATGCCAACTAAATCAGATTTTTAGTCGCCCAATATGCTATTTTTGGTGACTAAAATTGTTTTGGTCGCCAATTTTAGTCGCCAAATATGCAATTTGTTGTAGTGCTAAGGGGGACTAAAGGGGACTATAGTTAGAAGGTAAGAAAAATCAAAAAAAATTGATTAAATTGATTAAGACCAAATTGATTATATTTTGTTTGTTTTTTAATAAAATCGGTCTGTGTGGTTTTTAAATTTGAATTTTTTCAGTATCAGTTTAAGCACCTTGTGCACCGATCTAAATCGAAACCGACCACTTCAATATATATTGTATTTATAATATATATATATATATATATATATATATATAATCTAATAATATAATGATATTAATAAGTATAATAAATTATTAACCTTAATTAATTTACCTTATCATTTTTATAACCTAAGTTTGTAAACTCTTATTATATATAATCTTAACCCTAACTCATTATTCTTGAAATCTTAGTATTTTTTAACTTTTTTTTTGTTTTTATTTTTGTTAATTTAAGAATTGAAAAGTATATATTAAATGGATAGATTAGATATGTCTGAAATGATAGACAAACAACTAATTTAATGTTTTTATATAGATTAATAATTATATTTAAAAGTGGCTCGAGTTTGAAAAATCTTAAACTGATTAAACCGCACCAAACTGAACCGTTTCAATTGGTTCGGTTCGGTGCGGTTTGTGTAACGCCCTCAAAATAATACATATCAACTAATCATTCAAGACATCCATAGACGTAAAAGAATAAAACATGTTTCCATTCATCAGAGTATTCAATTCAAAAGTATTACATGTTGACAACAAAAGTAAATGCCCTACGGGCTTACAACTTTCCAAGCCAACACTTGGTTACAAAAAGGAGAATACTAACTCAAAACACATTAAGCCCTTGGCTTGAATTTACATTTAATAACAAAAGATAACAATAAAAAATCAGCCTCTAACCCTCCCAAGCTACGTCCTTGGAGGTGGCATATCACCTGAACCTGAAAATGATTTCCCATATAGGATGAGCCAACGTCCAGTAGAGATATGCTAAACATGATATGAACGATAACTAAAACATTAGCATTCGACAAATGTTTAACTCATATAAACAAGCGTACATCTCTTTCCATTTCATTATCCAAACCAATTCATAGATATGGTTCTCTATTCATCTAGACAGTTCATAATGAGACTACAATTCATATAATTAACACTTCAACACGTCAAGGTCAAATGAGATTACAACTCATATTATCGTCATTTCAATACTTCAATTCATCTACGTTATGCAAACGCAATCAGGATTTCGGGACTTTCACCCTGGACACTCCGGCCAACGTAGTTATCACTGGAGTCCATCCCCTATCTCCTCCCAAATCCGGTTTAGGAATACATCCCCTATCTCCTCCCAAACCGTAGAGTACATCCCCTATCTCCTCCCAAACAATATACATATACAATGTATTTAAACACTTATCATATACAATGATCAAGCAAAGCACATATTCAATGTGTTATTCCACCTGTCATATTCAATGATTAGTTTTAATTCACCTAATCATCATGCAGTGTCTACAACATTCAAGACTATCTTCCACCGATAGCCCAAAACAACTATTTTTAAACAGATAATAAATTCATCAATAGATAAATTATCTTCAATTTCAAAGGTGAGTGATTAATCGATCCAACTCCACCATTAAGTCTCATAATTTCCTAATTTCATGGTTTTCAACACATATTCATATTTTCATATTTCCCGGATTAATTGTACAAATTAATCAATTACATTAAATTAGGATTTTTCTCCATTTCTCTCAAATATTGCACCCGAGGCCAAATTCCATCAATGTTACATATTAATTTCATTTTAGGGACCACTCATACACTTGGAACTCCAAAACTAGAAAACCCCTCTTTACACATTTCAAGCTTTGAAACCCTAACACCCAAAATTTTCTAACCTTAACATTAAACCAAAATGACCACATGTTTATGTTAAAGATCATAAATATGAGTAGTTATCCCTACCTCAAGTGAAGAGACCCAAAGGAGATGATGAACAAACTAGAAGGTGCTCCAAACCCACAACTTTTCGGATCAAAATGGAGGTCTTGAAAAGCTCTATCACTTTAATGAAGGCACAAGGGTTGGGTCTCACTAAACCAAGATCAAAATGTAGAGAGAGAGAGAGTTCTAGAGAGAGGAGCTCTCAAATTAGGGTTTTGGAAAGCTAGAAAGAGAGAGAAGGTCGAAAAGTGATTCAAAAATGGCTTCTCTCGAACTGATATACATCACAGTCCGCTCGAGCGTGGAACACCCCGCTCGAGTGTCGAATGCACACTTCTAGAAGTTCTGCAGACGAAGGTCCCCGCTCGAGCGTGAAAGTGGACGCTCGAGTGTCCGATGACCTGCAGAAAAATATACTGAGAGTTGAATAATCACGCTCGAGCGTCAAACTGCCTACTCGAGCGTGAAAATCCCCGCTCGAACATGAAGGACAAAATCTGGGCATCAACTCTTGGTTTCTAGACACAACCAACATGTTTCAAACCTGTCCAACACAACCCAAAATTCAAATACAAAGAATCGAATGACGGAAATATAACATAGACAACAACAACACTCAACCACGGACCGAGTCCGGAATACAATAAATAATGAAGGGAAAATCGGGATCGCTATAGTTTGATAAGGGAAGCGATCTATATCAGTGTTCAAAATAATAAAATCGACATTATTAATTCAATGTAATTTTTTATCTGAATATCAACCATATCGAACCGATTACATCTCTAACTATAACCCTCGTAAAGATGCCCAAAATGCTATCACTTTGTAAGGGTTTTTTTTCTTCTTGGTTTGTAAAATGTAAAGCAATGACGCCTAAATAATCAATTTTGCAATTGACTCCATAACATATGTTATATGTATATATATTTTTACGAAGAATTTTACAACGCTGTTTTAGATGTGTGTAATGTACATTTAGTTATTATCATTTTTAAAAAATTTCATCCAATACTCACAATGACATAAAAAGCTTACACATGTTAATTTTTAATTTATCATAAATTTAAGGGTCATGATTGAGACCCCCTCCAATCACCACCCCGTCACCCCACACACATACGTGGCGGGTGGTGATTGGAGGAGAAGGAAAAAAAAAAAAAAAACTGGCCAATCATATTAAGAGAGGGTCAAAGAGGGTGGGAGGGAAAGGGGGTCCGGAACATTATTGTAAATTTAATTATGTAAAGCTCAATTCTTTTTGCAATATCATTAATTGAATTGTGAGTTTTTAACATCCCTTTTATCTAAATGATACTAGCATATCACCCGTGCTATGCACGGGATAATTATAAATATTTATATTTGTTTTAGATTTTTTTTAATATATAAATTATGTTTTTTAAGATTTTTTATAAAAATAATTTAACAATCTTATCACTAACCATAGTGTATGGGAAAAGTTGAAAAGGGTACTGCAGTAACTATACACGGATTGTATCTATAATTATTTGTATGAGGGGATTTTGAATGCTGGTTAAGGGATTTTGACAAAATCAATAAATGTAGGCATGTGAAAAACATGTGGATTAAAAAAGGTTCATAAATGTTGATCAGAGATTTCGACCAAATCAATAAATGCTGAGTTTTTTTTTTATAATAAGAAATTTAGAAAATTCAAATTGAGATATTGAAACTTTCACAGGCATTGGGGTTAAAAACTCTCTTTTGCTTAATATATAGTATAGATAACATATCACCCGTGCTATGTACGGATTGTATTTATAATTATCTATATATGTGAATTGTGATTTTTAAATATATATATTTTTTTAAATGTCATATTTTTTTACTTTTTTATATTATATTAAAATTTAATATTTTGATAATAATCATATGTGTTGGACTTTTCAAGGAATTAAATGTCTTTTTTTTATTATATTATATTAAAGTTTAATATTTTAATAATAATCATATGTGTTGCACTTTTCAAGAATTTTTTTTATACTTGTTCTTAATGCATTAAAATGTTATTATGAGGGATAATAATCATATGTGTTGGGACTTTTTAAAGAATTTACATGTGTTGGATTTCAAAGAATTTTCTTTTATGCTTGTTCTTAATGCATTAAAGTGTTATTATGATGTTAAGACTTGAGAGTTGGGAGAAGTTAATAAATGCAAAAAAAATTAAATTAAATCAAAAAATCAGGAAATTTAGATTGGGAGATTAGAACTCTCACAAGGCTTGGGGTTAAAAACCCCCTTTTGCTTAATATATAGTAAGTATAGATAGCATATCACCCGTGCTATGCACAGATTGTGTTTACAATTGTTTATATATGTGAATTGTAATTTTTAAATGTTTTTTTTTTTAATGTTTTCTTTTTTTCCTTTTTTATATTATATTAAAGTTTAATATTTTGATAATAATCATATGTGTTAGACTTTTCAAGTAATTAAATGTCTTTTTTTTTATTATATTATATTAAAGTTAATATTTTGATAATAATCATATTTGTTGGACTTTTTAAGAATTTTTTTTTATGCTTGTTCTTAATGCATTAAGGTGTTATTATTAGGGATAACAATTATATGTGTTGAGACTTTTCAAGAAATTCATATGTGTTGGATTTGAAAGAATTTTTTTTATACTTATTTTTAATGCATTAAAGTGTTATTATAAGGGTAAGACTTGGGAGTTGAGAGAAATTAATAAATGTTAAGTTTTTTTTTTTTTGAATTGCGATTTTTAAATACTTTTTTTTTTTAAATGTCTTCTTTTTTTTCCTTTTATATGTTATATTAAAGTTTAATATTTTGATAATAATCATATGTGTTAGTCTTTTTAATGAATTAAATGTCTTTTTTTTATTATATTATATTAAAGTTTAATATTTTGATAATAATCACATGTGTTAAACTTTTCAAGATTTTTTTTTTATACTTGTTCTTAATGCATTAAAGTGTTATTATGAGGGATAATAATCATATGTGTTGAAACTTTTCAAGGAATTCATATGTTGGATTTCAAAGAATTTTTTTTATACTTATTCTTAATGCATTAAAGTGTTATTATGAGGGTAAGACTTGGGATTTGGGAGAAGTTAATAAATGCTAAGTTTTTTTTTTTTTTAAAATCAAGAAATCAAGAAATTTAGATTGGGATATTAGAGCTCCCACAAGGCTTGAGGTTAAAAACTCCCTTTTACTTAATATATAGTATAGATTTGATTTTAACACATTCTGTTGGTGTAGTTGTACGTCTTAATATTAATTGAGAATTTTATTAGTAAGTTTAATGATATGTATACATATATTTTTTTAATTTTCACACTTACAAAAATATATCTATTAGTATAACTTGCATATAATAAATTGCTATGAGTTAAATAAGAGTTAATTAACTAAAAATTCTATTTACAAATGTTATGGTAGTTCAGGTCATATTTAATATTTTTTGAATTAATAAGTCATATTTAGTAAAATTGATAATATTATCAATTTTTTATAAGTTTTTAAAATTAAGATCGTTATCAATTTTACATAATAATGTTTCAGATAATTGTTTCACTAACTAGTGAAAAAAACAGAGCATGAGATTAAACGTTTTTGCCGTTCTACTTATTGGTTTGATTCAACTATCCAATAAAATCAATAACATTAACAGTTTTTTTTCCAGTTTTAAAACTGAGAACATTATCAATTTTTTTATTTTTTCATTTTTTTTGTTTTGCAGTTTTGCAGTTTTGCACATCAATGATCAATCACCATGCTCTTTCATAAACATAAAATTTTTAGTTTTGCACAAAAAAATAATTTAGTTTTTCTAATTTTTTCAAGAAAAATTAGTTTTTTTGTACGCATAGTGTTTTTTTTATAATTTTTTAAATTTAAAAGTTGATATTTTAAAATTTTTGAAAATCAAAATAAATGTCAAATCATCATATTTTTTTATAGATAATCATAAATGATAAACAATCATTTTTTGAAGTGTAATTCTAACTATTAAAAATTTAATGGAACTTTTTACATTAATAGAGTATAAGTTCACAAACAAAAATGTTAGAGATCCCAATAATTTTACTGTCTGATATGGTATGAATCTCATACCTATGTGAGACATTTAGTAAAAATTTTGGTAAAACTTTTGAGATCTCTAGCATTACTCGTTCACAAATTAGAACTTGGGTGTAAGTGCATCATTAAATAAGGAAGATTCGGTCAAAACCCACTCATAATAAAAGTTAATGCATTAAGCATAACACACAAAAAAAAAAAAATTGAGTAATGCTAGAAACCCCAAATATTCTACTAAAAGTTTTACCAAATGTCTCACATGGGTGTGAGACCCACACAATGTGAGTCCCATGTGAGTCCCACACCCATGTGAGACATTTAGTAAAACTTTTGGTAGAATTTTTAGGGCCTCTAATATTTTTGAAAAAAATTATTCAAAAGTCCAACACATACACCACTATTATCAAAATATTATAACTTTTGATTTAGATATTAGTTTTTAATAAAATTAGCATTTTTAAAATTCTTCTATCAAGATCTATCAAATACGATCTATCTTTATTATGAAATTCTTAAAAAAATAATAATAAATTTATTACAAATTGATGTAAATATTAACATGTTATTCTGTTTGACAGTAGCATGTTACTTTGATTTACAACAACATGTTACTCTGGCAATATTATCAAAGAAAAAATATTTTACTTTGTTCTTACTAAATTGTGCGCCTCGTCCTTGAGGGGATTATGAAACAAAATAAATTAAGCTATTTTTTTCACCACATAAGAGTCCAATGAAAGAATTTTAGCTAAATTTCCTATTAAAATAATTGAAATTTTATTATCATTTTTAAATACATACAATATGCCCCTCTCGTGGTCTAATTCCTGCGTCGCCACTATTGATGAGAAAATAGAATTATTCAATGTGTTTGGTTTTAATTTTTTTAATTCAGTTTTTGAAAATTAAATTTTTTATTTTTTATATTTTTTTTGTTTTTAGTGAATATTTTAAAATTTTTAAATATTTTTTTTAATTTTTTAAATGCACCTTACTTAAATGTATTTAAATAGTAAAATATTTTTAAAAAAATATTTTTAAAAATTAATAAATATACAAAAATATGAAAAATGTATTGATTTTTCATATTTTTGTTGTATTTTTTGTATTTAGTGAATTTTTTTAAGATTTTTTTCACAAATATTATACTTTTTAAATATATTTATGTTAGTTATATCTAAAAATTTTAAAAATTACTTAAAATATTAACAAAATTCAGTAAAATAAAAAAAATATGAAAAATAAAGAAATAAAATTTTTTGAAAAGTAAATTTTGAAAATTGAAACTAAAGAGATTGATTATCAATAGATGATTTAAATAAGATAGCAGTAAATTTAGACAGTAGTGGCAATTGGAAATGCGAAGAGATGAGTGATAGGAAGGAGAGTAGGAAGTAATGGAAGGTTATAGGGAGGTAGAGTCACTGTTGTGCGAAGAGATGAGTGATAGGAAGGAGAGTAGGAAGTAATGGAAGGTTATAGGGAGGTAGAGTCACTGTTGTGCGGTTTGCAAGAATTATTTTGAATTTTATTTTTATCATTTTCATCATTTAATTTTTAAAGAATATTGAATAAAACATACTTGTAAAAATTAAATTAATCGAATATCAATAAACCATTCACCAACTCGAATTTGTATATATAAAAAATAAATATATAAATATTAAATTGAATACAAATGTAAGTTGATAAAAGGTTTATCAATATCCAATCAAAGTGATTTTTTACAAATATATTCTACTCGATAATCTTTAAAAATTAAACAGCTCGAATGATAAAAATAAAGCCCAAAATAATTTCTATAAACCACACAACAGTAGTGCAAGCCATATGGCAATGACTCCCAACTCCAGATTGCAGATGGCACTGGTGGTGGCGGTGCCTTCACTAATGTCTCTGCCCATATGAGATTGACAGTTGGATTAAATTATAAAATTTTATAAAGTTATTTAATGTATAAGGGGTGACATTAGAATATCAGAAGCATTGAGGGGTGCAAATGTAATTTACCTAAAAAATATCGAACCGTGTGATCTATCTGATGTTTGATTTGAGAATTCACGGCGAAATTCTTCGTCGTTCGTTCACTCTCTCTCTCTACCCAGCCGAAGAAGCTATGAAAATTTCTCTCTAAAAACCTCCGAATTTATTACAAAAACCTAGCTGTATCTCCCTCTGCCTCTCTGTCTTGAATGTACACCCTTTTTTACTGGCTGAACTGAAACCTCCGATCTAATCCCTATTTTATCATTTGTTTTTTGAGGTGAAATTTCTCTGTTTCTCTTCGATAATCTGATTGATTTATATGGGGGAATTTCTCTAGGGGAATTATCCGATCGATTTCTCTGGGGGAATTTCTCCGATCAATTTCTTGAAGTGGGTCTCAATCAAAACCGATTCTTGGTTCCTGCCGTGGGGGGTTTTAAGTCCGTTCTTCTATTGAGGGTTAGATTGAGATTTATCATAGTCCGTTTGTATATCCTTTTTTTTTTGTTTTGATTTTTGAATTGTTGTTAGGTCTTTTGGTTGAAACTTGGGGAATCAATCAATCAAAGACAGTGGTTTGAAGAAACAAACCCTTTGAGCTTTTCTTGAGGTTTCTTGGCACTGGGGTTCTTGGGGTTTGTTAAAGGGTTCTTGTGAGAATTCTGAATTATCACCCCAATGGCTAACCCTCCACCACAACCTTCCCTTGGATTCTCAGTTTCAATCACCCCCTCGAACAACCAAGATGCAACAAAATCGAACCCACCACCACTAACTCCTCCTCTTTACCCATCTCCCACAGGCTCAAGATTTCATCCACAAACCCTACAATCATCGGATCAGATTCCTTCCCCATCAATTAAGACCCCAAGTTTGCCATCGCCGCCGGTGAATGGGATTAGAATTGGCAGCCCTGCTCCTCATTTGAGCACCCCTCCCGGCCCTCCCGTGTTTTCGTCGCCGCTCCAACCGGCTGCTGTCCCATTTCGAACTTCTCCGGCCACTCCGCAGCCCCTTGCTTTTTCTTCAGGTTCCTCTGTGCCCACTTCCTCCCCTCCCCATTTTTCAAATGGGCCGGTCGAGTTGCAACACCAACTTTCTGATGCTTCAGAGCAGTCTATGCCTGTTACCGAATCACCATACGTTTTATTCTCAGCTCATAAGGTAAAGACACCATCTTTCTAGCTCCTTTTTGGTTTTATTTTCAAAATTAATTGTTTTCTGTTCTGAAAAGTGAAAATACATATCATGATTAGAATGTTCTTAGCACGGTTTTTGTTTTTCAGGGTGTTCTCATTCTCAATGCAACATAGTTCTTGTTATTTACATGAAAGGGCGATAAGCTTTGTCTTTGTGGTTTTAGTTTCTTGCTGTTTCCATGGAAATTTCATATTACATTACTTGTTAGTACTGTTTTCAATTTTTTTTTGTGAGTCTAAATTCATTTACATTTGTTGTTTCTTCTACAAAAACTAATGTGTAGTCAACAAATTATCAATGCCATGGTTTATTTTTCTTTTCCCGTGTTTTGAAAAAAAAACTTGAACTTCTTTGCTGATTTTATTATCAAGGTATTGAAACTGAAGAAGCTGGCAAATATACCCAGTTTGGGGTTTGGGGCACTGGTTTCCCCCGGGAGTGAGATCTCACCAGGTCCTCAAATAATCCAACGTGATCCCCATCGCTGCCAAAATTGTGGAGCTTATGCGAACCTCTATTGTAATATCTTACCTGGCTCGGGCCAGTGGCAGTGTGTAATTTGTTGGAATCTGAATGGAAGTGAAGGCGAATACATAGCTTCCAGCAAGGAAGAGCTTCGTAATCTACCGGAGCTGTCATCTCCTTTGGTCGATTATGTCCAAACTGGGAACAAGAGACCTGGATTTATTCCAGTCTCTGAGTCTAGAATGTCAGCACCCATAATTCTGGTAATAGATGAGTGTTTAGATGAACCACACCTCCAGCATTTACAGAGTTCCTTGCATGCTTTTGTAGATTCACTCCCCCCAACAACAAGAATTGGGATTGTTTTGTATGGTCGCACAGTATCAGTATATGACTTCTCAGAGGAATCAATTGCATCTGCTGATGTGCTACCTGGTAACAAATCACCGACACAGGAGTCCCTAAAGGCATTGATTTATGGGACAGGAATATACTTGTCACCAATTCATGCTTCACTACCCGTGGCGCACACTATATTTTCATCATTGAGTCCATACAAACTGAATATTGCAGAGGCTTCAAGAGACCGTTGCCTGGGTACAGCAGTGGAGGTTGCTCTGGCAATAATTCAAGGGCCATCAGCAGAAATGTCTCGAGGGGTGGTTAAAAGAACTGGAGGTAATAGCAGAATTATTGTGTGTGCTGGAGGGCCAAATACATATGGCCCGGGATCAGTCCCTCATTCTTTTAGTCATCCAAACTATCCCTATATGGAGAAAACAGCATTGAAGTGGATGGAGAATCTAGGCCGTGAGGCTTATCGGCACAATACAGTGGTTGATATTCTTTGTGCTGGAACATGCCCTGTAAGAGTTCCTGTTTTGCAACCTCTAGCAAAAGCTTCTGGGGGAATTTTGATTCTCCATGATGACTTCGGAGAGGCCTTTGGTGTGAACTTGCAGAGGGCATCTACTAGGGCAGCAGGTTCACATGGTTTGCTGGAAATGCGTTGCTCTGATAATATTCTAATAACTCAAGTTATAGGTCCTGGTGAGGAGGCACATACAGACAGTCATGAAACATTTAAGAATGACGCCTCTCTCTCTATACAAATGTTAAGTGTTGAAGAAACACGGTGCTTTTCAATTTCCATGGAAACCAGAGGAGATATAAAGGATGATTATGTATTTTTCCAGTTTGTGATTCAATATACAAATGTCTATCAAGCTGATATCTCGAGAGTTATTACTGTCAGATTGCCCACTGTGGATAGTGTTTCAGCATATCTTCAGAGTGTTCAAGATGAAGTGGCTGCTGTTCTCATTGCTAAGAGGACTCTCTTGCAAGCCAAAACCTCGTCCGATGCAATTGATATGCGAGCAACAATAGATGAGAGAGTAAAAGATATTGCTTCCAAATTTGGGTCTCAAATGCCAAAGTCAAAGCTTTATCGTTTCCCTAAGGAACTGCCCTTATTGCCAGAGCCCTTGTTTCATCTTAGAAGGGGCCCATTGTTGGGAGGCATTGTGGGTCATGAAGATGAGAGGTCTGTGTTGCGGAATTTGTTTTTGAATGCATCATTTGATCTGTCTCTTCGGATGTTGGCGCCTCGTTGTCTAATGCATCGTGAAGGTGGTACTTTTGAGGAACTACCAGCTCACGACCTTGCTCTGCAGTCTGATGCAGCAGTTGTTCTTGACCATGGCACAGATGTCTTCATTTGGTTGGTATGCCACTCAACTTACCTTCTTTGCTGTTTTAGCATGCCATGTTTTGTTGTGTTATGTTGGTGCAGTTTTTTTCAATTTCCTTATGTTTCATCATTTTTCCTGTCATCTTGCTCGTAAACTGTGCATTTTTGAACTCTGTGTGTGTGTGTGTGAGATAACCCTGTCTGCTTTTCAGTTTTTGCTTCTCACTTCCTCACTTGGTGATAGAATACAAGTATGACTATCAGCTCGTCTTCTGACTTATGTTTGCCTTTACACTGTTGGCACTTGACTGTATGTCAGTGGTGATGATGAGTTAGAGACAGCTGCATAGTGAAGAAGCTGCCTTTGGCACACCACCTACAATCACTGCCACATTTTTAATCATTTTATGAGCCATGTGTATTACTTTTGAGTAGAATATCCATAGACAAATATGATTTCTCTTGAATATGTCAAAATAAAGTCAAGTATTGTTGTAATGTTCCTTTGTATTTGTATTTGTTTTTGTTGTTGCTCTCTCTCACTATAGGCGGCTTAGTATAAGTATCATATCCATCTTAACATGTTGTGCATGCCACCCCAACCAGATTGTGGAACCTAGTTGCCTGCACAAACAGAACTTTCAACTTTGTCTAAGGCTTCCAATGACCAAGAATTATCTACTATTCATAAACGAATTATGTGGCCTAAAACTTCTGTGGTTATATTTGATTGAAGAATGTATCTATATGTTGGTATCATTATCATCAAATTGTGAATTGAATCGTTTTGCCAAAATAGTGAATTTATTTGAGATATAAGAATGCATTTGTATGTCATCAAAATGGGAATTGAATTGTTAATCATTTCACTAAAATAGAGAATCGTGAATCATAAGATTCAATTTGTTTAATATAACATAATATATCATTTTATATATTTATATACATATGAAATATTTAAAATATACATAGTGTTTAAAATGAAAGAAATATTAATATAACTAAATTATTTATAAGTATATACATATAAAAACTATGTATATTAGTATAACTAATTAATTTCCTTTTTATTTCTTGATGGAGACGAAAATCGCAAATTGAATTGCACAATTATGCAATTTTCAATTCAACAACGCGATTCAAATTGTTTTGGTTAAAAATCGTATTGAATTGTATGTATCAAATCGTGAATTATAGATTCTAACAACCATGGTTGATATATATATATATATGTTAATCTACTCAATTGAAATTAGTATTCATATATAAGAATCCGAATTCTTTGAAAGTTGAACATTTTGAAGTTATTAGTTTAATAGTTCTTTGAAAGTTGAACATTTTGAAGTTATTAGTTTAATAGTAATTAAGGATATGTATATTTAATCTGCATGGGTAGCCAATGGTAAGGAGCCAAGCCGTGAACTCAGGTGTCTCGGATATGACTCTTGTTGATGTCTCCAAGGCTCATCAATTCATGTGGTGTGCGGGTGATTGGAGGTATCCAGGGTTTAATATGCATGATTGGGTCTTCCTCACATAATAATAATAAAATTTTTTATAAAAAAAAAGATTAGATATATTTGAACTTGTATTCATATTCATAAATCCCAATTCTAGTAACTTCTTGTGGGTTGTTCCTAAATATTTTTTCCTTCTATTAAGCAAACAAGAAGATATGGAACTTAAATTGTATGGGGATAGAAAAAAAATCAGTAGATCAAGTCAAGGTTTTGATCGTGTGCATATGCAAGCTTTAAGATAATATATCTATTTGATGCTTCTTTTTTATTTTATTTTTATTTTTATGGGGTGGGGGGCTACAGTTTTGATTCTCTCTTTCCCTTTTTCCTCCCATCTTTGTTACTTCAATATAACCTTTCATATTTATTGGTGGCACACAGGGTGCTGAACTTGCTGCTCAGGAAGGAAAAAGTGCTGCAGCTTTAGCAGCTTGCAGAACATTGGCTGAAGAGCTTACTGAATTGCGGTTCCCGGCTCCTCGGATCCTGGCATTCAAAGTATGCTTCTTTCTGACTTCTGTAATTATTATTATTATTCCTTGCTTTGTTTTTTTTTGTATGTCCCTTGAGAATTAAAATGAAAATCTGAAGGAGACTGGTTTTGTGACAGGAGGGGAGCTCTCAGGCTCGATATTTTGTTTCCCGGTTGATACCAGCACACAAGGATCCCCCATATGAGCAGGTGAGTTGGGTGGCAATCCCTCTTATGCCACAATTAATATCCTTGTAGTTCATGGCGGTTTTAGAAGTGAATTGAGCGGTGGTGCATGACTGTGTTTTAACCTGATTTCAGGAAGTATATTGTTATTGTGGGATAAGATTAGATGCATATATTCCTACAAATGTGGTGTAATTAGTAACGCATATATATTGTTTTCATACATGGTTTCACAGGAGGCAAGATTCCCACAGCTTCGAACTTTGACTACAGAACAAAGGACGAAGCTGAAAAGCAGTTTTCTTCATTTCGACGATCCTAGCTTCTGCGAGTGGATGCGCAGCTTGAAAGTGCTGCCACCTGAGCCAAGCTAATGAACCCATCTTTGGATCTTTTGTGGCCAGTGCATTTCTATATTCTAGAATCCGAGTTGCTTCTAAACATGCCTGTGATGTCCATTTTCTCCAGCCTTTTCTTTTTTTTTTGCCTAGTTAGATGATCTATATAACTCATCGAGCATGTTTTGATAGGGAAATGGATAACATTGCCATTTTCTTTTTCTCTGTTTTTTTTTTTTTTTTTTTGTTTCTTTTTCATGTTCTTTATAGTCCTCTTATCATTTCACAAACATTTTTTTTGGGGTCACATTTTGTTTCTAATATGAAATTGTTATTGCAGAGCAACAAAGATGTCCGCTGTATTGATGCAATTATCTTATTGAATTTGAATCAACCATATATGAAAATGATTAGTAATAAATTGTTAATAATTATTTTTAAAATTATTAGTTGCAATTAATTTGTAGTGAAAATTTTAGCCATGATTATTTGCTTAAAAATTTTAATTTTTTTATTTATTTATGGGGCTAAAAATTTAAGTTGGATTTGCAATGTCTTTGTTCAGATCTAAATCACTTCAAAAAAAAAAAAAAAAAATTAAAAGAACTCTAATTGTTTTACGGAAGTATATTTTTTGATTTTTTACAAAAAAAAAAAAATATATATATATATATATATGTAGAAAAATAATGAGTTTATGTGACTTAAAAAAGGTAAAATGATAATTAAAAAAAATTGTATTAATATTCAGACAAACAAGCTCTTAATTAGAGCAAAAATATCTATTATTTGATTTTCATTTAAAATAATATAATGTTAAAGTTTTTTAGGTGACAGTATAGATTCCTGGAAAATTTATTAGAAAATCTTTTTTTGAAGTGTTTGTGTCTCAATTAATTCATAATATATTTTTATATTCTAATAAGTCTTATTATTTGGACATTTGAGGGTGTCTTTATTTACACATCACATTTAGTCTCAAAGCACATTATTAATTAGTTATTTTTTATTACAATAATGACCTTACATAAAATGATCAAAATAACCACAAGACAATATCAATACACCCCCCACACACCACCACTCTCTGCCGCCTGATTCTATCTCCGGCTACCGTCATCGAAACCCAGCCACCATTGCAACCCCCACAACCCCTCTACCTCGCCGGCGACCCTTTTCCCCTATGCAAACCCTTCTCCATCCCGCATCAACGAACAACCTAGTCTCCCACTTTGACCATGGCTCATTTTTTTCCATCACAGAGAGAGAGAGAGAGAGAGAGAGAGAGAGAATCTTAGGGTTTTCAGATCTAGATCTAAGACTTGCAGGAGTTCAATTGTGCAAACTAGATTCAAAGCTTCGACCTAGGATTTCAAGCTCTGATTCAAAGCTTTGCCGCTGCAGTTGTCTTCGGCAAAAAGCTCCTTTCCGATGGGTTAAGGAAGATCTTTGTAAAGGGAGGGTTGCGGTGGTGAAGGCAAGTTTGATAGTTTTTAGAGAGAGAAGAAGTAGGATATGAGATGGAATGGGATGAGAGGTTATGGCGGCGATGGTGGGAAAGTGGTTGAGCCGGTGGTGAAGGGAAAAAGAGGGTGGAAAAGGGTTTGAGAGTATGGTTGGAAGTGGTAACGCAGGGAGAGTGATAAATGGAGAAGTGAGGAAGAGATTCATTGGAGAAAAAGGACAGAGAGGCGACGGCCTGTGGTGAGTGGCGGCGGCGGCTAGGGTTAGGGTTGGTGGGGTGGTTGAAGAAGATGAGGATATTTTAGGTATATTTGAAAATGGATGGTGTGTATTGAGCAAAAATAATAAAGTTAAATTGTGTTTGGTATGCATTAAGTAAGTGATGTGCCTTAAGACCAAATGTGATGTGTAAATAGAGACACCCGACATTTGATCTATCAAATCTTAATTCTGATCATTTGTATCCTTACAAATATTTTTTAAACGATTAACAATTTGGTAGTGTGAACATTATATTTTACAATGTGAATATTCACATTGACGTGCGAATGTTCACATCACGGAACATTTACATTGTAAATGTGAATATTATTAGGGATATTTTGATAACTATATCACCCATAAAACTTATTGGAACATAAGAAAATAATATAGACTAAATGAAACATATGCAGTTAAAAAGGAATTTATGAAAATGTGTCCATAGATTTTTCTTTCTATTGACATAAGGATTTTGAATTTTTTTTTTTTTAATTTTATCATCATTATATCACACTTTTTTATGATTTTGTCATTATTAGATCATCTTACATTCAAACTCAAATCAAATTTAAATTTGATGAAAATTTAGTGAGAACGATATTTTAATCGTTTCACCAAATTAGTATTAAATGGAGGATGTTTTATTTTTTTTATTAAATCGAAAGAGCGTTTAATCTTTCATCAAATCTCACAGGTGACCGTTAGTAGACAATCGAATGAATGACCAACCAATCAACCCAGTGGACGATTGGATTGGGAAAATTTGAAAAAAAAATTACACTTGGCCAAACGACTGGCCGGACATCCTCTCAGTCAACCGGTTATTTGATGAAAATAAAAAATTTAGCTTTTAAATACTTTGTATCAGATGAAACTTTTAACTAAAACATTTACTCAAATTTGATGGAAAAAAGAGTATGCATTGAGGATGCTGTTAGTAGAAAAATTAAGGAAAAATTGGTCTAAGGTCCCTCCCCAACTTTTAATAGGAGGAGAGGTACACAATAATATGTTATGATGGCTAAGGTCCCTCAACTTTATTTTATGTTATAAAATACCTAATTTACCCTCGTTATAACATAAGATCGTTTGGATTTTGGCAAACTACTGACTTCACGGTGAGATTTTGAAAACTGATTTCACAGTAGAGATTTTGTCGGAGATTTTGTAGGGATTTCGCAAGTGTTGCAGTGGACTTCACGGCAGAGATTATGACGATCGTGTAGGGGTTATAGTGTGTTGATCGCGTTGGTTTTTCAATGGAGTTGAATCAAGTATGGTTTCGATAGAGATTCCACATGAATTTTTTATTTTTGTTTTGAATTTTATGTAAGGATTCTGATTTCATATTAGTTTTTCGAGTGTTTTTTTGCATTAGATTTTTGTTTTCAGTTTTGATCAATTTAAAAGAGAGTCTAGCTCAGTGAAATTGTTTATGATTTTTGGAGTTGATTTTTCATTTGCTGTTATTGGTCAATTTTAGACAGAGGCCAGCTTGATAGAGTTGATTTTTATTTTTGGAATTAATTTTTCATTTTCTATTTTTTGATAAATTTCAAAGAGTGTTGACAGGTGGTTGATTTTGATGTTTAGAGTTCATTTTTCATGCTCTGTTTTTCACCAACATGCTGATCAAAGTTCATTTTTCGTGCTCTGTTTTTCATCAACATGTTGATCAATAAAAAGTTTTGTTCTATATTTTTTCAAACCAGAGAAATTTCATTCTCTGCACTTTTGTTGGTATAGTCCAAAGAAAATTGTAAGTTTGTTATTATAATCGAACAAAAATGATAGAGAAAATTATAAGTTCATATGGACATATTATTAGTTTCTAGTGCAGATAGAATCTGAGAAAGTGAATATAAGTTCTTAAATTTTTCTGGACTTTTATTTGTATTTGAGAGAAAATTATAAGTTTGTTATTCACTTTCAGTTTGTAGTTCAGAGAAAATTATAAGTTTGTATAAAATGAATATAAGTTTTTGTTTCTCTGAGCAAAAGTTATTTTTTGTATTTTTTCTTTCAGTTTAGATGGGCAGTGCACTGTTTTTAGGGAATCTTGAAGGTGTATACGAGTTTTGTAAATTTCTCTGGATTTTGATATGAGTGTAATATTGCAAAATGACGCAAAGAAAATTGTAAGCTTGTACTTCAGTGAAAATCACAGAGAAGCTTATAATTTTATAACAGATTTTCTCTGTGTTTTTGTCTATGATTGTGTTTAATAGTTAGCAGTAAATTTCTCTGTGATTCTATCTGGATTCATTAATTTTTCTGTGATTTTGTTTTTGTTATCTTGAAGGTGAATATAAGTTTGTAAATGTCTCTAGACTTTTATTTGAATCTAGAGAAAATTATAAGCTTGTTATTATAATCCAGAGAAAATTATAATTATTAGAAATTTCTCTGGACTTTTATGTTGTTCTTGTGAAGTGTTTTTATGTTGAGCAAATTATTTTTCTTGTTTTTTTCTTTCAGTTTTGATGGACAGTACAGTATTGTTACTATGCAAATATGGGAATGATACTATTGTCATTAATGTTTCATGCGAATTGAATTTTGAGGAATTGGTTGGCATTTTGTGTAAAATATGGGAGAATTTACAACCTGAGACGATGTGTATTTCATATTCTATTGTGGGCCATCCGAATTGTATGGTTCGAAATGATATTGATTTTCTGAATATATTGAGGGTTGTTTGTGCACGTGGTGTTGATATAGTTGATGTTTCAGTTACTAAATGTAGTACTTCTAATTAAGAGGATAAAGTGGGGTCTAATTGGGTAGATGTTGTGAATGGTGAATGTGATAGGCTGATAGATATTGAAAGGAATTCCCTCTCTAAGTTTTGTTCTCACCAAGAAAATGTGTTATTGTCAGCTGGTTGGCGAAATAATATTACGAGTGTTGGACAAAAGTTTGAGGGTAGTGTGGTTGAGTTCCGTACTGTTTTATGCAAGTATGCTATTGAGGTTGGCTTTTAGTTTACGTATGTTAAAAATGACAAGCTGAGGGTTATGGCAGAATGTGCATATAAGGAATCAAGGGGATGTATGTGGCGTGTACATGCTTCAGTTGAAAAAACAAATGGGTTCTTTTACATAAGAACTTTGAACAATGAATATACGTGTGGTGTGGCGGTTCGTACTAGTAAACATGCTAAGATGACATCCAGCTTAGTTTCTTGGCTGATACTTGAAAAGGTAAGTGCAAAACCTTTAACTCGTCCAGTGGATGTTGTCAAAGAAATGAAAGACAAGTATGGGGTCTCAATCAGTTATAACTGTGGTTGGTTGGGGGTTGAAAAAGCAAAACGTAGTACATATAGGGATTCTTGTTTGTCATTCGATCAATTACGGTGGTATTTTGATGAGGCATTGAAGAACAATCCAAGTAGTCGTTTTGAGTTAGATTTTGAAGATAACAAGCGTTTCAAAAGAGCGTTTGTGGCTTTTCATGCATGCATTGCTGGTTTCAAATATTGTCGGTCATTGCTTTTTCTTGATGGAACATTTTTGAAAGGACGATACAAAGGAGTTATGCTTGCTGCAACGGCAAAAGATGGGAATGAAGGTAATTGGAAATATATCTAATTTTATCTAAGTACGTAAATTTTCTATACATGTAGGAATTGAGTGAATGTGATTTTTCTTTGACACCTTGAATTTTCTCTGGTTTTGGCCACTGTGTGAATTTTCTATGGTTGTGGTCACTGTAAGAATTTTCACTGGATTTTGGTCAGTGTGTAAATTTTCTCTGGATGTTGTCATTATGTGAATTGTATCTGTAGTTGGTCACTAAGTGAATTTTGTGTGGATGTTGCCAATGTTTGAATTTTATCTGTAGTTGGTCACTAAGTGAATTTTCTTTGGATATTTTGATTGTGTGAATTTTCTCTGTCGTTGGTCACTAAGTCAATTTTCTCTGGATGTTGCCGATGTGTGAATTTTCTCTGGAGTTGGGCACTAAGTGAATTTTCTCTGGATGTTGGCAGTGTCAAATTTCTCTGGTTGTTTATTGTTCTAATTTTCTCTGCATGCGTATATCTAATATACTTGTTCCTATTTGTTTTGTAGGTTTTTTTCCTATAGCTTTTGTTGTTGTTGATGCTGAGAATAAAGACAATTGGTGTTGGTTCCTTGAACATTTATATGGAGTATTGGGATCAGAAAGGGTGATAAGTTTCATATCAGATCGACATTGCGATATTGTGGAAGGAATTGTTAGGTTTTTCCCTAACCGCTTTCATGGATTTTGTCTTGAACATCTAAAGAGAAATTTGAGAGATAAGTTGTCATGTGGAAACACAAATTTGGTTAGGAAGACGATTGTGTCCAAGTTTTCAGAATGTGCATATGCGCCAACAAAGGCATCATTTCATTTCAAGTTAAATGAATTAAAAAGTGAGGGAGGAGACATTGTGAGCGTTTTCTTGAGAAGTTTACCGTATGAAAATTGGAGTGATGCATATTTTGAGGGAAAACGTTATGGTGAGATGTATTCCAATGTTGCTGAGTCATTCAATTCATGGATACGAGAAGCTCGGCACTTGCCAATAACAAATTTGGTGGACATGATACGGTTGCAAATCATGAATATGAGGTCTGATAGGAGGCTACTCTCTAGTAAATAGAATAAAGTTCTCTGTCCTCGTATGGATAGTGTATTGGAGAATTCTTTCTTGGATGGGAGGACATGGAATGTGAGTTTATCATCTGATAATGTCTTTGAAGTGCATTGTTTTCCTTCAGTTATGATTGATCTTGGGTTGAGAACTTATTCATGTCGAAAATGGGAAATAAATGAGTATCCATATCAATATGCTATTGCTGCAATGTTTAGGAGTGGAAAGAATTTGAATTCATTTGTTGAACCATTTTTTCATGCTGATATGTATCGTCAAGCACACTCGTTTTCAATTGGCCCAGTTCCAACTGTTGAAAAACCTGTGTGTAGCATTGAAGATGCTATGATTTTACCTCCATTGAGCAAGAGACCAGCTGGGAGGCCAAAGAAAAACAGAATTGCTTCTACTAGAGAGTTTAAAAGGGTGATTAAGTGTAGTCGTTGTGAGAATATTGGTCACCATAATAAGAGGACATGCAAGGAACCTTTGTTAAATAGTTGAGGATAATACATTTTATTGATTGAATAATACATTTGATGATTACTTTGTATATTTTATTTTGTGAAATGTATTTTTTAGACAATGTATATAATAATATCAATCAAATTCATCCAAAGAAATTTTTCAATATTAGTTAAAGTGTGCATTGTGTTTGTTGATATATACTATAAGCAGTGGGTTTGTAATACCTGTCAAATTCATCCAGAGAAATTTTCTTATGGCAGAGAAAATTCTCTGTGCATTGTGTTTTGAAGCTTCAAATTCATCCACATAAATTTGATAATGGCAGAGGAAAGTACTGTTGTAGACGTCCCCTGAACGCCCCGAGAGGGATGAGCTACCGTTCTGTTCATTTTATGGGGTTTCGCTACAGTTCGGACTCGATTTGTTGTCACGGTTCTTAATCTTGAACCAAAGAGTCCAAATATGGCAAATCGTTTTGAGAAAATAGATTTTTAGAAAAAGAAGTGCCAAACATGGACTGCTTTGCCAGATACAGAGTCGCCACCTAAATATTTTTTATGGGGGAATTTAGGAAACCCTGACTCGGTGCCGAAGGCCACATGTCCGTCATCACCGGAGTTGTCTCGGCTCGGGAGCTAGGGTACGATTGGGGAAGGTCAGCTATGAGCATCCCCTCTCGCCCGATCCGAAGATCGGCCTCTACTAACCGTGATATCCATTTTTGAAAACGTTATGTGTTCTTAAACCAATTATTTAGCCTAGAATTACTATGTTATGCGCACAGCAAATAAGTATAGACTAGATTGCCTAATTTGGAAACAAGCATTGCACATCCGTTTGTTTTGAAAAACGCTTTGGAATTTGCTACTCGCAAGTAGGCTAAAACACGGATTTCAATGAGTTTTTCCAACTTAAACAATCCAACCTTCACCCACAGGCGTTCAAACAGTTTATCTCATATAAGCACTTAGCCACATGGTAAGCATGTTGTCATGGCAACATTCACACGCATGCGAGATGCTAAAGCATAGATACTTACATCGTACTCTGTGCCAAAAAAAATAGGAACATGTTAGCAATCAATGCATGATCCAAGTCCATGTTAAGTGCCTAATGCATCGCATACAAAATGCCACTAGAGTAGGCTCGGCTAGTCTATGAATAACATGTGAAAATGCACAACTGACATGTATTCAATTCGGAATTTGAAATACAGATGTAGTTAGAATGATGCGCCGAGCCCAGTGCATGCAAAGCAAATATATGAATGCACGCATGCATTACATAAGGTATGCTAATTTAAACGTGCCCTAATACTAACCATCAAAGCAGGTAAATAAAAAGGAAGAAAGAAGTGGGGATTGGAAGACATACACACCACTCACCCACACTTATTACAGATTTGCCCTCACTCAGAGGGACCAAATAAATAATACAAATTAATTAACTACGCAAGCTAATTAAATATTACAAATTACCTAATTAGCTAACAAACTAATTAAGCTAGGAAAAACAGTGAACCGCCTCGGGAGGAGGGCCAGATGCAGCGCGTGCTCGGGTCTTGCTCGGAAGTGCACCGCCATGCCTAGTCTGCCTCTATATTCCCTGTTCTGCCCCTCTGAAGACTGCCAAAGTCTCAAAGATGCCTCTCTGTATACTGGGGTTCACCACCGGCTGAATAAAATTACCACCGGCAGTGGTATGTGGTCACCGGCACAAAATGAAGCTATCGGCAGAAGAATAATTGCCGATCGGCAATGTACACTGCCGGTCGACAAAGAATGCCTGCAGAACCTGCAACTCACAGCAGCAGAGGACAGAACTTGCATGGCAATACAATTCAAGCAATGTATGCACTAATCCTGCCCCCTATCATGTTTGTGACTCAAAGGGGCATGTGGCTCGACTCTCGGACCGCCAATCACGCATTTCCATGCATGACGGCCCAAAGGATCGAGTGTGCAACTTTCATGTCAAATGAAATGCAAACCAAACAAACAAACCAAGGCCCAATTCCTATCACCAAGTCAAGGAACAAGGCATGCATGCAAGATGCAATGCAACCTAGGCATGCAAGCTAAGGGTGCAACATGGCATGGCAAGACACTTATGCAAGCATACAAGCAAACATGAGGTAATGCAAATTAATGGAAAGGTGGACTTACACATGATTTAGGCAACTCTAAATAGGCCTAAAACAATGGCCAAAGTGACCAAAATAAGGGACTAAACACATACACACATGCACATGTTAAGGCCTAAATGCTTAAGCATCAAAAGACTACTTCTAAGCACACTTAGAAAGGAATGATCATGAACATATGGCATGCAACATGAACTCTGAAAATCATGTTAAAACATGGTGCCAAACCAAGCAACAAGTCAAGCTAATCATGCAACAAATAACCCAAGTGCTTGAAGCAAGTCAAAGGGGCTTGAACCATGACCAAGCCAACCAAGCCTCACAAGGCTAAGAGGACTTAAAATAGGTTCAAGGCAGACCTAGACCATGCAAAGGGGAGGCATCTAAGTGGCTCAAAATCAAAGGCATGTACAATGGCCAAAACATGGAACATGCTACACAAGCTTTCAAAGCTTCAAAGAGGTATCCAAAGTAAGCATGCAAGCATGCTATAAGGTCTGAAATTATGCTATAAATGATGCCAAATCATTAGAATGAAGCAAGTAATGCATGCTATATACTTACACACTTGAGGCCAACAAGCCAAAATGCAAAGGGGGTATATGATGCATGCCATGGCCGACCTAAACAACCTAGGACAGACCTTAAACATGGCAAAATGAGCACAAAACCTTCACAAGACTAAGCCTAAAACATGCTAGAACAAAGGCTAACAACCTAAGGCATATTAAGGCAATAACATGGCATTACATGGTAAGTATGCTAAGCATGCATGGTGTACCAAAACTAACACACAACAAGGTTATATCATGGCATAATAAGCATGGAAAACAGCCAAGACATGACCAATACACACTCTAACATGATGCTCTCTCAAGAGGCCAAAAAGAGTCCTTTTCAAGGACAACAAGGAGAGGGGGTGGCCCTCCCCTTTTGGAGACTTCAAGGCACCATCTCCGCCACTGAAATCCCTCAAGATTTCAGTGGTGAAGAGGCCCAAACACCAAAGTCTCGAAACTTGCACAAAATAGCACAAAAAGGGGCCTTTCAAGGCCTAAGAGGGGTCAAACACCTCCAAACCACAAAACACTCTTAATCAACAATCAAGAGGGCTAAAAAATAGAACTTTTTTGTATTATACATCAAGCTCAAAAACGATTTTAAGACAGGTAGAAATACAATGCAAGATTGGAGAATAAAGAGGCAAAATTGTTACCCTTGAAGACCCCTTCAACAATGGTGCTCCAACAGCTCCTTCTAGGTTGAAAACAGCTCCAAAACTTCAAAACCAACCTCTTAGAACTTCAGTAGCTAAGTAAAGGTGAAACACTATGTGTTTATGTGCAATAGTAAGACACAAATGCACTTAAACACACACAAGAGTGAGATATAGAGATAGAATGTGTATGGATTCTAACCCTAGAACTCAAAACCCTAAAAATGGCTGTCTAAAAATATCTCAAGTCTCTCAAGTGTCTAACCCTAAAGCCAAGAGACAAGGCTCTCTCTTATAGAGCTTATTGTCTTGTAAAGCTTACAAGACAAGCTTCCAAAGAGGGAGATCCCTCCATACACTATGGAGGGGAGCCAAAAGCAAGACAGCTGTGACAAAATATCTGAAAAGGCAGATGCACAGTAGTCGGCCGGCCAAAAATGCCATTTTGGCAAAAAGGAGTGCCGACCGGCAACAAATAGTGCCGACCGGCAATATACATTGCCGATGGCAGCAAAAACCAGCCGGTGGCCTCTAGCCACTGCCGGTGGTGTGTGGGGATGCCTCACAAGGCATTCCCTGCCCTTCCAAGGCAAAACAAAAGTGTTTGGTGCAAAACCAGACACTAAACAGTCGAGTTCGGAGATCCTGAGGCAAGGCGCGTAGCCGAGACCTCCGGGAACTCCAAACGAACACAAACATGGATAATCACCAAGTGTTTAAACGGTGACGTCCAAGTCTTGAGGACGGTCAAAAATGGGGTGTCTACAACTGTGTGGATTGTGTTTTTTGAATTTGATAATTGTTTTGTACTAACACTGCATTACAGATTGCATGATCATATAGGCATCTTCTTTGGCACAATACAAGTTAAATTTCTCCGTGAATTTCTAGTAACTTCATATCAGTCAACTTTATCCATAGAAGTTTGCTAGTAGAAGAGAAATTTACTATGGGCATTGTGTTTGTTGAAATCTGCATTGTGTTTTGTGAGGTCCAATTCATCCAGAGAAATTTGCCAATAGCATTGAAAATTACAGTGTGCATTGTGTTTGTTGAAATTTCTCTAAGTTTAAAGTAGAGAAATCCAAAGAATTTCTCTGGACTTCACAAAGAAATTCTTACCAGGGAAGAATTTTTCTGGACTCACTTCAAGAAATGTGCACACCAGACAGAACATATACAAAATTATTGCACTGAGTACAACCAAGAAACAAAATTAAGCTCTTTTGAAATTTCTCTGAGTTGAGAATTTCTCTGGACCAGGGAATAATTTATGTAGAATCACTTCAACTCAGAAATTTTTCTCAAAGGCAGAGAAATTTTCCTCACCAACCCAGAGAAATTCACAACTCAGAAATTTCGTTTTCTGTTCTTTGTGTGGATTGTGTTGACAATCACAATAAAATATATATATATATATATATTTAACCATTGATAGGTATGAAATTTATATTAGTCAAAATAAAAAAAAAAAATGAAATTTACATTAGTCAAAAAAAGATATATACATATATGTCAAGTATCATCATTCCTTCAATGTATGAACAAAAAATTGAATGTTTAATACTGTGTGGATATATACATATATGTGAGACAATTTTCTCTGTGTGGATATATACATTGTCTTCCTTTCACTAGTTTCACTATTACATTTTTGGTTCTTCTTCTGGAGGTATTTCAATTGGTTCAGTCCATGACCGACCAACTTCGGTCATAAATCTCTCTATGAGTTATGCCCTCATCAACCTTATGTCTTGTGTGGACAATTTGGAGCTGATAGGTTCATGCTTGCTATATTGTTTCATTATATAGCAGACAAAGAGGCCACAATCCATACTGCATATAAATTATAGGTATGGTTAGTTTTAAGAAATATGCAAATCAGATTATCTTATTTATAGATATTGTATGTGAGAGGGAGATTTATGATCTGAAATTGGGCTGTGGTAACGACCGGACAGATTTGGGCTGAACACATTGGGCCGTGGAAGTCTTGGGCCTGTCTAGAGAGTGTTGCTCGGTCAAGGCTAGGCACTGACAAGGCGGTGCTTCACGGCACAAGGACAGGTCAAGTGAGGGCTAAGCCGAGTTGTTCGCTGCCTCACTGAGCTCCACGGTTCGAGAGTTAGCTTGATGGGAGCGTCGACGTCCAACCAGCATGAGCTGAGCCGAGCTCGGCTCTGCCGGAATGTAGCCGAGCACGGTCGATATTGAACATGGCCTGGAGTAGCTCGGTTATGGAGCGCTTGGGCTTAAGTGTGGAATGGTCGTTGGTAGCCGAGATAATGTTGACCGGCTGTCGAGCTCCCAGCAGAGTAGGCTGGCAGTTGGGATTAGGTGATGCTCAGCAAGATTTGTGCTGACGGATGGGATAGCAGAGCCACGTGTCGAGAGATCACTCGGAGTAGATTTGGGGCGCAGAGGGTATATAAGCATGTCTGCGCCCCCATACGCGGACAGATGAACGTTTGGTGAGACATACACTAAACACTCAACACTCTCCCTTCTCTCTATCTATCCCCTGTGTGTGTGTTCTAACTTGATCATCGGAGGGGTTTTCCGGCCACACACCGCTGGGTAGCTCACTGCTGTTGTGCTCGCAGGTGATCGGACAGAAACGGAGCTTGGAGGAAAGGAATACGGGCTTGCCTGAATATTTGCTCCCCGTACAATTGGCGCCGTCTATGGGAATCTTTGCAGATAAAACCTTGTCTTCCAAGCTCATCCGATCGCTTTCTATGGCGAACAACGAAGAGATTCCGCTGTCCGCCATCGATGGAGCCACTTTGGAGTCAGGCAGACGGAGAGAGGAGCATCCCGACATCCTTCCGATGGCGAACCTGGAGACATTCCCAGGAGGAGGGTCGGGAGACGCACGAGATAAGCGCGGTAGGAGTCATGGTCATTCACGGAGTCCCGACGGTCATCGGCGACGGAGAGAATCGCACGCCAGACGTCTGGAACACAAGCTAAGAGACCAGGACACTGTCATCCGGCGAATGGCGGCAGAGATGGAGGAGCTGAAGCGGCATGTTAAGAGGAAGGGTGTAGCTGGAGTGGGAGACCACAGTAAGCACACCCAACCCTGTCGTTCAGACGGTCAGAGTCAGCGACGCACTCCATCCATTTCTATTACCAGAAGTTACAAGGTTGGTGATTCCGACGTGCATGCAGAGAAGTCTAGCGTGCAAGATAGCACTTACCAGCCCTCACGTCCAGTGACGACGTCGAGGTACTCTTACTCCGCTCATTCAGAGGATTTGCGGGCGGTCTTAAAGGAGCGGGCTCGCCGGCGGGAAGCTCAGAGGATACCGGCGTTCCAGCGGTTATCCTACAGGGTTCACGCCAGCGAGGAGGTCGGAATGCCTCCACCCCGCCAAGCAGCGCCACTCCTAGTGGATTCAGATTTGGCAAGGTTGAGTGCCACCCCTTTCTCCCTGGAAATAAAAACAACACCTCTCCCATCGGGCTTCCACCAGCCGAAGTTCACATTGTACGACGGGAAGACCGATCCCTACATGCATGTAAGTCATTTCCGACAGGTCATGGCCGGACATAGGCGGAATGATGCTCTTATGTGCCTCATCTTTTCGTTAAGTTTGGGCGAACTGGACTTGAAGTGGTTTGAAAGGCTGCCGAAGAGGAGTATTGAGAGGTGGCATCAGCTGGCCGAAGCCTTTGTCACGCGCTTCAAAACCAACACCAAAACACCAAAAGAAGTCGATCACCTACTGAGTATCAAGATGGAACCAAGCGACACATTGAAGGCGTACAACTCCAGATATTGGGAGACCTTCAACGAGATCTTGGATTGCCCGGTCAACCTTGCAATCACTCAATACAAGCGTGGTCTCCCGGTCGGACATAGACTGCGGGACTCGCTTACCATGCACCAACCGACGTCTATGGGCCAGCTCATACAGCGCATCAATGAGCACATCCGAGTCGAGGATGATGCGTCAGCATCTACCGTGAAGGCAACTCCGGTAGCTTCAGACAAGAAGACAGCAGGCAAAGTGCATGCAGTTGGGCAAGAGTCCAGCCGCTCAAGTGACCGAGCAGAGGAATCGGGTTGTGGCTCAAATCGCAAAAACCGGGGTAGAGGACGTCGGAATGACCGGGATGACTACCCCCGAGATGATGTAGCGGATACAAACAGAAGGTTGAAGGCAAGGACTAGCATAACCACGGTCTTCAAGATTCCAATCTATCGCATACTTAGTGAAATCCGAGACGAGGAGTATGTCCGGTTTCTTGCTAAATTGGGCGATGGACAAAAGGGCTACAATCCGCGGTATCGTTGCACATTTCATCGAGAGCGAGGCCACCGGACTGAGGATTGTTTGCCTTTGAGGCAACACCTGGAAGAGCTAGTCGCGGCCGGACACCTAGACCTTTACATTGATGGGGGCGTAAAGGCGAACCAGGCTCCGGTTGAGCCTAGGGGACAGGATGACCGAGATGCGCCACCATAAGGAGTTATTAATATCATCCACAGCATAGTGGAACCGGAGCATGTTTGCGAACTCCAGGGTATGATCAAAAAGGCAGAACATATAAGGGAGGTTTTGTCGGTACAGCCTGCCATCAAGAGGGGGAAGACCGTAGAGAAAGATGTGATTAGTTTCACCTCAAGGGATCTAGAACGTATTCAGACGCCGCACAACGATGCCTTAGTAGTAACACTCCGCGTCAAGGAATTCGATGTCAAACGGATCTTGATCGATCAGGGAAGCTCAGTCGAGATCATGTATTACGACGCGTTCAAGCAGCTCAAGCTCCAGGAGACAGACTTGGCTCCGGCAACTTCGCCACTGGTTGGTTTCAACTCACAACCGGAGTGGCCTTTGGGAAAGATTATCCTGCCGGTCAAAACGAGATCCGTGGTCAAGCAAGTGGAGTTCTGGGTGTTACAAGTTCCTTCTACTTACAATCTAATCCTTGGAAGGGGATGGCTTCACGCCATGCAAGCCGTAGCGTCGACCTACCATCAGGTGATGAGATTCCCCTCGGCTATGGGGGCAATTGAGGAGATCTGGAGAGATCAAGTCATGTCCAAACAATGCTTTGTGGCAGTGAACGGGAGCCGGGCTGCCAAAGGCTTCGTTCAAATGATAGAAGGACCGAAAGACCGGGGAGTTCTTGACGATGTGGGCACCAAGGCAGAGGACAAAGCTGTTGAGGAATTGGTGGAGGTGCGAGTTGATATGGAGCGGCCAGATAAGTTCTTCTTGCTCGATTCCAACCTCACGGCCCAAGAAAGGACCGAGATGGTTGAGTTTTTGATGACCAACATCGAAGTCTTCGCATGGTCGCCTTACGATATGCCCGGCCTCGATCCAAGTTTTATCTGCCATCACCTCAATGTCTTCCCCGGAGCAAAGCCAGTCATTCAGCGAACAAGGAGATCGGCGCTTCATCACGCCGAGGTAGTTGCAGAGAAAGTGAAAAACTTGCTTGAGGCACGAGCAATTCAGGAAGTGCACTACCCTCGGTGGATTTCCAACACAGTAGTGGTGCCCAAGAAGAATGGGAAGTGGCAAGTTTGTGTCGATTACAAGACAGTTAACCGAGCTTGTCCGAAGGATAACTTCTCTTTGCCCTGTATTGACCAGCTTGTGGACTTGACGGCTGGACATAATCGGCTCAGCTTCTTGGATGCCTATTGCGGCTACCACCAGATTGTCATGCACGGGCCCGACCGAGAGATTACTTCCTTCACGACTCCAAGGGGACTCTTCCGCTACCGAGTCATGCCTTTTGGTTTGAAGAACGCCGGGGCAACTTTTCAGAGGATAGTGACCAAGATGTTTGCTCCTTTGCTTGGGCGGACAATGGAGGCCTACATTGATGATATGGTGGTTAAAAGCTAGCATGCAGGAGACCACTTATCTGACTTGGCCGAAATGTTCGCCATTCTAAAAAAACACAAGCTGAGCCTGAATGCGTCTAAGTGTGCCTTTGGCGTGGGATCCGAAAATTTTTTGGGATTCCTAGTCACGAACCGAGGCATCGAAGCAGACCCCACTCAGATTAGTGCCGTGCAAGATTTGAAGCAGCCCAGCTCGACTAAGGACGTGCAGCATCTGGCCGGGGATGGTTGTCGCGCTTAATCGATTTATAAGCCGGTCATCAGATCGCTGCCGCCCTTTCTTTCAGGCATTAAAATCAAAGTTCTCGTGGGACGAAGATTGTGACCGGGCTTTGGCCAAGCTCAAAGAGTATCTGTCTTCTCCATCACTGTTGGTTACACCAAAGCCAGGCGAGGAACTCTATCTTTACCTTGCCGTCTCACAGCATGCAGTCAGTGCAGTGCTTGTCCAAGCTGAAGGAATTAAGCACCTCCCAATCTTCTACGTCAGTAAGACCTTGCTACCGGCAGAGTCGAGATACTTGCCGTTGGAAAAGCTTGCGTTAGCATTAATGATGGCTTCAAGGAAGTTGGCGCACTATTTTCATGCCCATACCATCATCGTTCTTACTGAATTCCCCCTTAAGGCCTTGTTTGAACGGGTAGACTTCTCTGGCCGAATTCTCAAGTGGGCGGTCGAATTGGGTCAATTTGATGTTAAGTTCCAGCCGCGCACTGCTATAAAAGCCCAGACCTTGGTCGATTTCGTTGCGGAATTCTCACCTGGAACTCATCCAGTGTGCCTGGTCGACATTGTCGTGGCAGATGATGAGGTGAACACAAGCACGACCGAGACACAACAACTTGGTAGAGTTGGCGACGCGGACTTTGTGCGCCCCTGCGGCACACCCTCAGTTTGTACAAATCCACCGCACGGTGATGCGATAATGGAATTGGGAATCACTGTCTAACCTGCTCTGTCCGGTACCGCATCACAAAGGGGGGAAGAAGTGGAAGCACTCAGCACAGAGCCTGCGGCCGACATAATACCGCAACCTGGAGATTCGCCTATGGACTTGGGCATTGTAGATCAACTTGCCGAGTCCGGTGCCGAATCATCAAGGGGGGCTGAAGTGGAACCAGTCGGCACAGAACGACAGCCGAACAACCGAACAACCGTGATCTCATCGACCTTCGAAACTCACAGGACCCTTCAGAATATTGGAAGCTCTTTGTGGGGGAGATGTAGAAACTTTTCGTTGATGGAGCGTCAAACCGTCACGGTGCCGGGCTAGGTATCATTCTTATCTCGCCGGATGGCCTAACTATTCAACATTCTATCACCCTTGGCTTCCCAGCATCCAACAACGAGGTTGAGTACGAGGCACTTTTGGCCGGGCTCAAGAGCGCCCTTCAGATGAAGGCTTCCGAGCTAATGGTGTACAGTGATTCCCAACTTGTGGTTAACCAAGTCGCTGGGATTTATGAAGCAAAGGATGACAGAATGGAAAAGTACTAAGCTCTGGTCAAGGAACACATCAAGCAATTTCAGGCAATTAGAGTTCAATAGATTGGCCGAGAAGAAAACAGCCGAGCTGATGAGCTGGCTGGCCTTGCTTCAATGGTTGATTGTACATCTCCTAACCCCCTGTTAATTGAATTCCTTCCACGGCCAAGCATAGAGGAAGCAGGGCAGACGGATGTACTCTGCGCCGCACTAGGTCCTTCCTGGATGGACCCTATAACCCTGTTTCTCAAAGATCGGACTCTGCCAGCCGACAAGAAAGAAGCGCACAGAGTCCAGGTGAAGTCAGAGCGGTTTTGGCTCTCTCCATCTGGAGCGTTGTATAAAAAGTCCTTCATCGATCCTTATCTGAAGTGCGTACACCCGAGTAGCGTGGAGGCCTTCTTGTACGAAATTCACGAAGGCATCTGTGACAGTCACATAGGGGGCAGGTCCTTGGCCTACCGCGCTATTTCACAAGGCTATTGGTGGCCGTGCATACAAGCCGATGCACAAAAATATGTTCGCAAGTGCGAGAAGTGCCAGAAGTTTGCACACCAGATCTATTAGCCGGCCAGAGCATTTCTTCCCCTAACCAGCCCTTGGCCTTTTGCAATGTGGGGATTAGACATAGTGGGGCCGCTCCCAACAGCACCAGGCAACCGGAAGTTCTTCATCGTGGCAACAGACTACTTCACCAAGTGGGTTGAAGCCGAGCCTTTGGCAACAATCAAGGAGAAAGACGTGAAGCGGTTTGTCTGGCAGAATGTGGTAACACGGTTCGGCATCCCTAAAATTTTGATCTCTGATAACGGCACCCAGTTTGACAGTTGCATATTCAGAGGGTTTTGTGAAGATTTAAAGATTAAATTCTACAACTCCACTCCGGCTTACCCACAGTCCAACGGTCAAGCCGAGGCGCCAAACAAGACTATTCTTGATGGACTGAAGAAGAGGCTTGAGAAAGCCAAGAGAAAGTGGGCTGAGGAACTTCCCAGCGTCCTTTGGGCATACCGAACTACCCCGCGGCGTTCTACCGGGGAAACTCTATTCGCTTTGGCTTATGGCATGGAGGCGATCATACCTTTGGAAGTAGGCATGCCCACTCTCAGAAGTGAAAGTTTTGAGCCCGAGCTAAATGCCGAGGCCATTGCTCTGGAATTAGATCTAGTAGAAGAGCGCCGGAAAAAGGCTCTCATCCATGTCGCTGCCTACCAACAAGAGCTTTCAAGGAAGTACAATAAAATGGTGCACCCCAGACCGTTCAAAGTAGATGATTGGTTTTGAGGAAAGTTATTGGCAACACCCTGGTGCCAGGTGAAGGCAAACTAGGGGCAAATTGGGAAGGACCCTACAAGATAACCGGTCTGGCGGGCAAGAGGGCATACCACTTGGAGGATCTGGATGGTAGAGGAATACCCTAGCCATGGAATGCGGCCAACCTCAAACTGTATTATTTCTAGCTTTAGCTTTCTTTTTGTGCAAAGGAATTTTTTGGCTTACACTTCAGAATGTAATTCTTTTTGTCAATATATAGAAGTGTCCTCTTTGCTTTGGCATTTTGATTATTGCTCTGTTTTGAGTTTCCCAACCGAGATGATTTACTCCGATTAGAAAAGTTGATGACTTGCTCAACTTAGGATTCCCAACCGAGATGATTTACTCCGGTTGGAAGAATTGATGACTTGCTCAACTTAGGATTCTCAACCGAGATGATTTACTCCGGTTGGAAGAGTTGATAACTTGTTCAACTTAGGATTCCCAACCGAGATGATTTACTCCGGTTGGAAGAGTTGATGACCTGTTCAACTTAGGATTCCCAACCGAGATGTTTACTCTGGTTGGAAGAGTTGATGACCTGTTCAACTTAGGATTCCCAACCGAGATGGTTCACTCCGGTTGAAAGAGTTGGTGATTTGTTCAACTTTGTTGTTCCAACCGAGATGGTTATTCCGGTTGAAAAAGTTGATGTTTTGTTCAGCTTAGGTATTCTCAACCGAGATGGCTTATTCCGGTTGAGAGACTTGGTGATTTGTTCAACTTTGTTGTTCCAACCGAGATGGTTATTCTAGTTGAAGAAGTTCAATTCTGCTACTTATACCGTGATGTGAATTCCGGTCAGGCCAGGTGGTTCAAACCGAGATGTTTTGCTGAAGATAGAGTTGGAGAAAACCGTGCAAACATTTGATGAAATTAAAGCTTTTCATTGATAAAAAGTTAATACAAAAGGTAGGGAACTTAGCCCGGTTACATTTGCAGACAAAGAAAAAAGAAAACTAAGCTAAGTGGGACAGGTCTGGGAATTCCTCATATGCTTCCAGGTTGACCGTTGCTGTCTGGTCCTGGACACCGGTTCCAGTCTGGTCGGGCTGCCCCTGCTCGGTTTGGTTATCTCCTTCAGCGTCTGTCTCGGCTTCTTCGAGTCCTTCCTCGGCCTCAACCTGCAGCTCGCTGAAGACGTCATTGGCGTATGAAATGAGGTAGGTCGGTAAGAAGACAGCCGGTGGAGAGGCAAACACGTCAGTGTCAGGACCTTGACCCAACTGTTGATAGGCAGCCTTCCATCCAGCTTTGAAATATATGTCCTGGGTGGCGAAGACTTGTTTTTTATAGTTGTCTTCCGCCTCTTTGAAGCCGGCATTATTGGCGTCTTCACAATCCTTCTCCCTGGACTTCTTCAGCGCATCCAGCTCGGCCTGGAGCTCGTCCCTCTTTTTCTCGGCTTCGTCGAGTTGGCCGAGCAACCGGTTGTTGTCGGTGTTGGCGATTTCAAGCAAGGAATTTGCTCGGCCAAGCTCGGTTTGGAGGCTTTGGACTTGGCTGGCAGTGTCGGCTGCCTTTTGCCGAAGTCGGTGGATGCGCTCCATGACTAAGTGTTGTTTTTGGATGGCCTGCAAAAAGGAAACTTGATCAGAGAAGAAACTGTGCAAACACTTGTGAAAATTTCAGAGACAGATTGAAGCTTACCCTGGCCATGGACTTGACAGACGACTTCACCAACCGGGTGTCAGGGACGTGGTCGCTGCCGACCACATCGCTCGGTAGGAGAAGGGCCTTGGAAAGATCGTAGGCGAGCAGGTACTCTTTGTCGCCCTTGATCGAAGTTGTCGCCGGGATGTCTTTACCCCGATGCTTGAGTAGTGGACGCCAGATTGGTGTTGGGTCAGCTGCGATGGTAGGTTGGTCGGTGGTTAGTTCGGTAATCAGCTCGGCAGACGGGTCCGCATGAGCTCTTTTGCCAGCCCGGCATGTTGCTTGGCTTGACTGCCCGGCAGCTGGAGAAGCTAGGGCGACCACGGCGCCGCTTGACTGACCGGTGGCTGGCGAGCGGATGACGACGCTCGGTATCTCGGCAGACATTACGGTGAGTAGGTTTTTGATTCAGCTTCGTTTAGCCATCTCTTGCTCTTCTGTCAACCGGATTAGTGGAACGTTTGGCAAAGTTGGATCTGGAGAAGGTGATAGAGCACGGAGAAAGTCTGTAACTTTACTCCGGCGGGAAGCAGAGTATCTGTAGGTTGGAGTGTAACTGAGCAACTCGTTGCAATCTCGGTTGCGGTAGGGAAGCGCGGTCCTGATGGCTTCTACATTGGGGTATTGGTAGTTGGCTTGCAAGGCTTAGATTGCTGCAAAAGAAACAAGAAAAATAGTTAAGTACAGAACTATGAAGAAAGTAAGCTAACCGAGCAAGTTTGAATAGCTTACATGTGGAACCAAAGTTCTTGTTTATGAACCAACCCGGTACCTCGGCTGTTTCATAATTGCCAGACACCCAGAAGAAATCGTCATTATGCAAGTCCTTGTCTGGTGTGCCGGTCACAATTTTTTCTTTGCCCGGCCTAATCTTAAGGTAGTAGGCGAGGCCATCGCCGGTGTGCCCCAGGGTGTACTGCCGCAGTATCTCGGCTAAACCTAGGTTTATGCCTAACCGGTTGTTTAATTCGTGCACACCGTTTATTATCCGGTAGGTGTTGGTGGACACTTGAGTGGGTGCTAGCCTGGTGCAGCGCAGAAATTCGGTGATTAGTGGATTGAGCGAGAACGGAGGCCTCCTTCGATGATGGACAGCACGGTGAAGGGGTATTGTTCTGATCTGCCCCAAGACGTGGTCTCTTCTTCTGCGAGCTAAAGGTGGACGTCGGCCGAGATGCCATACTCCTCCATGAACGCAGCTAGCGCAGCCGGAGTATCCACCAGGAAGCGGAATTTCCCCATGTGGCCGACTAATCTAGCTCGGCCGAGGTGGTTTGGCACAGACTAGGAATGGGTGGCAGTTCGGTCCTTATGAGCCTCAGAATTGGTCTTTGGTCCCGTTGGACTCTGCAGGAAAAATGATGGCAAGTATAAGAGGAAGCGCGGTCGCGTAAAACGAACTTGACTCTAGCTCGGTTATGGATTGTGCCAAACCACCACGGTCGTAAAGTCTAACCAAGAGCTCGGTCGCCCAAGCGAACCAGTTGTTAGCCCGGTCGAGCGGCCAAGTCCTATGGCCATTCCGGTTTTTGCTAAGATTACAGCAAACAGTTTATTTGCTCGGTTAAACTGATTTCTTGGATCAAATAAAGATCTGGAGCCCGGTCAACCCCAGATCCTCAGCGTTCTTCAGGAAAAATGAAGAACAATTTGAAGAAAAATGAAGAAACTAAGGGGCATTGAAGGTTGTGGGTGGGGAAGGCCCTAAAACCTACGGATTTGGTACCAGAGAGGAAGAAATATCAAATGAAAATGACATGGGTTAAAGGACTTACCAATGGAAGGCCTGCTTCTTCGAGCACAAACACAAAGAATGGCAGACGAGGTTTGAAGGAAGATGCTTGAGCTCTGAAACGTCGGATTGCAGAGAGGCAGTAGGAGCGAAATGAGGGAGAAGGGGCTTGTATGTATAGATGGAGAAACCGCCAAGAATTCAAATTCTGGCAGACGGCTGGGTTGGCTGCTCGAGGTCCAATGGAAGCCTGCCACGTGTCCCTATTTATGACGACGTCAGAACTGAAGGGACAGGTTGAAGAGTTGAGGAGACAACCGGGCAATTTTTAAAGAAGAGAACATCAACCGAGGAGTTGAACCGGACAAATTTCGCAGACAAGAGTCAACTAGCCCGGTCGCCGATTCGCATTCTGAGGACCGAGGAAGTGTTATCCCAGTCGGAATATGTAATCCCAGTCACGCTTTTGCGGACGGAATTAAGGGACAATTGAGAGGGAGATTTATGATCTGAAATTGGGCCGTGGTAACGGCCGGACAGATTTGGGCTGAACATATTGGGCCGTGGAAGTCTTGGGCCTATCTAGAGAGTGTTGCTCGGTCAAGGCTAGGCACTGACAAGGCGGTGCTTCACGGCACAAGGACCGGTCAAGTGAGGGCTAAGCCGAGTTGTTCGCTGCCTCACTGGGCTCCACGGTTAGAGAGTTAGCTTCGTGAGAGCGCCGACATCCAACTAGCATGAGCTGAGCCGAGCTCGGCTCTGCCGGAATGTAGCCGAGCACGGTCGATATTGAACATGGCCTGGAGTAGCTCGGTTATAGAGCGCTTGGGCTTAAGTGTGGAATGGCCGTTGGTAGCTGAGATAATGTTGACCGGCTGCCGAGCTCCCAGCAGAGTAGGCTGGCAGTTGGGATTAAGTGATGCTCAGCAAGATTTGTGCTAATGGATGGGATAGCAGAGCCACATGTCGAGAGATCACTCGGAGTAGATTTGGGGCGCAGAGGGTATATAAGCATGCCTGCGCCCCCCATACGCGGACAGATGAACATTTGGTGAGACATACACTAAACACTCAATACTCTCCCTTCTCTCTATCTATCCCCTGTGTGTGTGTTCTAACTTGATCGTCGAAGGGGTTTTCTGGCCACACACCGCCGAGTAGCTCACCGCTGTTGTACTCACAGGTGATCGGACAGAAACGGAGCTTGGAGGAAAAGAATACGGGCTTGCCTGAATATTTGCTCCCCGTACAGTATGAAACTTACGAATCACTGTCTTGTTGTGGAGCATTGTTGACATAATCAAAGTCGTAACTTGTGTTTTGTGAGTTTATCAATTTGAAAGAGGGTTGTGATTGAGCCTCTCTTTCAAGGCAAGCTTTCAAAAAATTCTCTACATAATCTTGCTACAAAAAAATAATTTTTAAATAACAGAGAAATTTACAGACAAATCAATGAGATTCTATGAAAATTATCATCACATAAACAATATGATGGATCAGAGAAATTTGCACTCGTTACCAATTTTTTTGCATCTTTGACATATTTGTCTTCTGCATCATCCCTCTTTGGCCTCAGTGAGTTATAGAACCTCCATAAATTGTCTTATTTGTCCAGGACAAGCAAGGTCCAGTGATTTCCATGTGTGGACTTCTCATTACCTCCAGTATTTATTGGGAAATGGAGGAACCTGTAGTTCCTCCATGCTGTTTCAATATGCTTGTCAAATAAGGACACTCGAAAAGCTTGATTTTCTGTCATCTTGATGAAATTCTATGGTCAGAGAAAATCAAAAAATGGTTATGTTATGAAAAAGTTGAAATGACAGGAATTTAAGAAATATACACAAAAAAAATTTAAATGCACACAACTAGCCAGAGAAAATTAGACTAGTGACATAACTGGCTTCAAGAAGTATCTTAACAAGAGAAAGTGGTAAGTAAATTTCAGAGAAAATCAAATAAAAGAGTAGTAGCATACTAAGCTCATGGATGTGAAAAAAAAATGAAGTTGGTTGTTGGCTTTCTCTCATTTGGTCAGCAAGAAAGATCTCTCCATAGCCATCAATGACCTAAAAAATATGATTTATAATTGTAATATTGGTTTATAAAGGCTGATGGAACATTGCAGAGAAATTTTGATGAAAGACTTACATTGTTGGTAATTTCTTTTTGCTTTATTAGGTTTCCAATGTCTTCGAAGGTAATGAGATTCAACTCACTTGTCCAAATTAAAGCCCTACAAGATGACAAAGAAGGGATTTAATTATTGTTAATGCAATATAAGTTTGTAATTTGTTGTTTGTTATCTTCTATTTTATTTGTTGTACTTACTCAAGTCTAGACACATTTGATATGTGCTGCAACATGTCTTTTACATGATCTTTTATCAATCTTGAAATCGGTAGAGTTTGTGGAAAGACCCAAGATTTTCTAATGCTTGTAGGTTGAGGCAAGACGTATGCATCAGCATCAAGTACTTCTTTGTCCTTCGTGGTTTGCTCAGTTTGCTTTGTAGCTTGTTTTGAACCTCTAGTCACTTTCGTAACTTTGAGATATTGAAATTCTGGATCGTACTGCTTTTCCTTCCTTTCTTTTGCCTTTAAATTTTTTATCATTGATGTCGGATCTTTTTTTACTGTAGACAGTGAAAATATCAGTAAAAGTGAAATTTCTTTGAAGTAACAGATGATATTTCAATATGTAAATTTATTTGATTCAATATTTTCCAATTACCATAGACTTTTGTCTTTTGTTTCGGTTGTTCTTTGTGTACCATTTGTTCTTGTTGGGTTGTTGGTTGTTCTTCCACTTGCATTCCAACTATACACAGTGAAAATCAAACATGCCCCAAAAATTGAATAAGAAAATAGGCAGAGAAAATCAAATGAGCAGTAGAAATCAATAGAAATAAGCAGCAGAAACTAATGTGTTCAGAGAAATTTAACTTCCAGAGAAAATTACCATTGACATAGAAAATTATAATAAATAGAAATTTCTCTGAGTTATGTTGACACAAGGACATAGTTTTTTGTGGCTCAAGATTTTCACTGACCTTGTGGTTGAAGTTATGTTGGTGTTCGGTATGGTTGTGTTACTAGTTGGATGGATAGTTCTTGAACTTGTTCATGTAATTTAGCATTTTCAGTTTCAAGCTCCGAAATTGAATCCCTAAACTGTTGAATTGTTTTTGTATCGTCTTCTTTTTTAATGTCCAACATCCTTAGTTTCATTTGTATTGTGCTGTCTCTTTCTTGAAGTTCTGAGTTAAGTGATGCCAAGGTTCTTATTGCAACATTTTCAACAAGTAATTCAATCCAATTTCTCTCTTCTTCTTTTTTAGCTTGAGAAAGTGCCTTTAGTCTTTGACGTAGATCAACAATTTGGGCATCCTTTGATTCCTCAGATTCTTGAGGCTGATGCATAGTTGAGCCACAAATGCTATCACGTTGTTGGTCCATCGGCTCATTACGTTCTTCTTCATCACTTTCCTCATTGTTTTTTTCTTGCTGTTCATCTTCATCTTCTTCTTTCTGTTCATTTTGTTCTTTGTCTTCTGCTTCTATTTCTTCACTTTCTTCCCTGGCTTCTGCTTCTCCATTACTTGCTTGTTCTTCTTGTCCATTGCTGGCTTCATATTCTTCTATGTTGTCTTCTGCTTCTTCATTCCCTCTTTCTCCAGATGAATCTTGTAATGTCTCCTTGAATTTAACAATTGCCTTTTTTTATTCTTTCTTCATCTTTTCACTAAGACAGAACTCCTCTTATGGGTTTTTGACTAGCTCCTTGTTATCTATCTATAATAGAAGGCTCTTTTATTAGAGAAATGTTACAAAATTCATTGAGAGAAAAAATTCAAATAAGGAAAATAAAATTCATCTAAATGATACTAATGGGAAACAAACTTTAAATAAAATTATATGCGCCAGAGAAAATTACAGACAAGGAGTTAATTTTATGAGGCAGAGAAAATTATGAAACAAGCAATATAATTTATATATCAGAGAAAATCAATCAAGGCATACAAGTTAATGTTTGACTATAATTATGTCAGAGAAATTTGGATTCTAGAGAAAATTTATTAGAATGATAGAAATAAACAATGTTTATCAAAGATGCATGGCACATAAGTTATGGGTCAGAGAAAATTACACACAAAGAGAAACAATTTTATAAGCCAGAGAAAATTATGAAACAACCAACATAATTCAGATATTAAAGAAAATCAATCAAGTTATATAAGTTAATGTGTTACAATTGTGGTCAGAGAAATTTGGATTGCAGAGAAAATTGATTACAATGGCAGAAATAAACCAGGGGTAACCAAAGAAGAAAACATAAATTGATAGTTCAGAGAAAATTGATCTTAATCAATCAATGCACAAGGAGGGAAACAAAGCAGTGGTCAGAGAAATTTTGGAATTTCACTGAGATTTTAGTTGTGATAGAAATCTAACCTATCGAGGTGCAAGAGAGTGGACTGGTGTCTTCTACAGTTGTTTCGTCAAGGTTTGCAGGTTCCACTTGGCACATCTTGGGAAGTCAATTATGTTACTGTCTTCCGAGTCAATGATATTTGCATGTTTGCATAGCCAAAACTGTGATGAAAATTAAAGTAATTAAATTTTTCTAAACGCACAAATTTGTAAGTATGATAACTGCAAATTTGAATGGATATTATACTTACCGGCAATGCAATGACACACCCCGTAACTTTTTATGGAGTTTTGTGCAATGCTATGATAGAATCAATCAATGTTGATGTAATTGCTTTTGACCAATCATATTGTTTCATTGATTCAAAAGGTTCCACATACTTTATAAAAACCCACCATATTGAATTCCCACTTGTTGTAAAAAATAGGGTGAGACACAAGTACAACGTAACAATGATTACTACATCTTTGAAGTCAGTTGGCTGCTTGCCTTTTATTGCTTTGACCAAGGCATTTTTAAGAACAGGACCAGTAAGCCTTGTGTCCTTTTAGAATCTTCTCCTTCGGAATGCAGATTTTGATTTTTTAGAGTATCTTAATAACATGGCTTCTTTACCTCCTTGCAAATCAAAAATCAAGGTCATGTCATTTATTGTAAAGGTCAAATTCTTTTTACCAACTGTGAATACTTTTGTTTTTTCATTGTAACATTGGATTATTGTAACTACATCATCATCAGATTTCCTTGGATCCATCCTTCCAGTGGTTAGAGCTTGGATCAAATACCAAAATGGGGTCATTTGAAGCTCTACAAGTTGGTTTGAATTGAATTTAAGTGTTTGAAAAAAGGAGACAACAGATGAGAGGTTGGATCGGTATTGAATGCTGTAGTGAGCTCTCTTTCTGTGAAGTTTAACAGGTTTTTTCCTCCTTGAGTTTAAGTCTTTTAAAGTTGAGGTACTCATCTGGATGCTAGTTGCTTCATCACCTTGGGCTTGTGTGTTTTGGCGAGGAGTTTGTGGTGTTTTGTTGCTGATTTTTTTATCTTAGATCATAAGAAGACTGAGAGAGTTGTTCTTTCTTGCTTGGTGTTTCTAGTGTTTTGCTGCTGGTTTTTGATCTTAGCTCAAAAGAAGACTGAGAGAGTTTCTGTTTCTTGCTTGGTGTTTCCGGTGTTTCGCTGCTTTTACGTTTTGCCATTTCTAGACACTGATTAAAACATAAAGATGTCAACATTAAATCCCAGAGAAAATTGAACATGCCAAAAAAATTGGACATGTCAGAGAAAATTACAAATAAGGGAGAAAATTACAGATAAGAAAAAATTACAGAATATTGGACATGCCAGAGAAAATTGGACATTAAAAATTAAATGTCAGAGAAAATCAACAAAGCAGCATAAACATAGGAGAGAAATTTTCAATAATTGTTAAAATTACATATAGAAGTAAACACACCAGAGAAAATGAATGACAGAGAAAGGTAAACATGGCAAGTCAAAGAAAATTTCCATTCCACAATTAGCAAGATAAAACAAACAAAGTAATGTAAACATGCCACTGAAAATTACACCACATTGAAACCAAGAATTGAACAAAATAAACATACTAGAGAAAAATACACATTTTGGAGAAAATTACACATTCTTGAGGAAATTTCCATTCTAGAGAAAATTTCAATTCATAATATTAAAATGCCAGAGAAATTTACATACACAACCCGAGAAAATTAACCATGATAGAGACCACAAGAGAGGAAAGTGATGTGATGTGGTCAGAGAAAATTATAAATACCAGAGAAAGTTAGACAGAGGCAAGAGAGTAATAGACATTCCAGAAAAAAATACATATTCAAGAAAAATTTACAAAGCAGAGAAATTCATAGACAAAATCACAGAAATATGTTCAAGAATAAGATCAAAACACAAAGAAATAACTTTTTTTTCAAAATACACATGTCAGAGAAAATTCAAAGAAGAAACATTCATTCTAGTCTATAATATTAAAATGCCAGAGAAAATTAAACATGATAGAGACACACAAGGGAGGAAAGTGATGTGATGTGGTCAGAGAAAATTATAAATACCAGAGAAACTTAGACAGAGACAAGAGAGTAATAGACATTCCAGAGAAAGATAGACATTCCAATTAAAAATACATATTACAGAGAAATTTACAGAGCAGGGAAATTTATAGACAAAATCACAGAAACATGTTAAAGAATAAGATGAAAACACAGAAAATTACTTTTTTCAAAATAAACATGTCAGAGAAAATTGAAAGAAGAAACATACATCAAGCAAAAACCAGAGAAATTCAAATGCCAAAGAAATTTACAGATAAAATCACACAAACATGTTCAAGAATAAGTTCAAAACACACAAAAATAATTTTTTTCAAATTTATGTAGCTTTTTATTACGAAATTGAAACCCTAATTTATGAAAGGTTAATATAAAATGCAAATAACTGTATTTTCAGAGAAAATCTAGTTTGTATTGTAGAAAAACTTACCAGAGTTAGGATGAAACTTGAATGACGAGCTGATATGGCCTAAGATGAAGATGGGACGTGACGAAGATGAATTGAGATGACGATGAACTGTGAAAACAGGGCTAGAGAAATTTATGATGAAGGAATGGGAATGATTTTTGCAGAAGATAATGAAGCTCTAATGTCAATGGTGAAGATGATATTGAAACCCTAATTCTGCTGTTCTCTTGTTCGTGAAGATGCTGGATGCTCGGAATGGAACTCAGACGTCGGAATGAATTTCGTTTCTGTGTTGATTTTGGAAAGGGTATTTTGGTCTACAAAATAATTAAAAACGCGCGCCATGTTACTGAGGGACTTGATGCATCACTATTTTTTTTTGGTGTCCTTTATCCTCTAAATTATTATTATTAGGGACCTTAAAAAAATTTCCCTTTTAAATATATTGTGCATTTAAAAAAAAACTTACTAAAATATATATTAAAAAAATATTAATATCAACAAAACACAAAAAATAAAAGATTCAAAATTCAAAAATATATTTAAAAATTCAAAGCTAAACAAAGTGAAAATTTTGTTCGACAATGCTACGTAGTTCAAATTTTGTGGCTCAAAAGTGGCTCAAATGGCCAAAACGACGTCGTTTTGAGTACAGAACAACATAAAAATGGCCAAAACGACGTCGTTTTGGCCATTTGAGCCACTTTTGAGCCACAAAATTTGAGCTACGAGACATTTTCCAATTTTGTTTTAGAAAAATTACTATAAAAAAAAAAACAAGAAGCTATTTTTTACATGAAAAATGTTTGGTAGCTCAAAATTTTGTGTCTCAAATGGCTCAAATTTGTCAAAACGACGTCGTTTTACACTCAAAATCTGTCAAAACGACGTCATTTTGATAGATTTAAGCCATTTAAACCACAAAATTTTGAGATACCTAGCATTGTTGTTTTTACATTTTGGCAAGAGTCCCGCTTGGTAGCTCAAGAAAGTCGAGGCTCGAGTGGCCCGACTTTGACTTTTCACCCCCCTCTCTCTCTCTCTCTCTCTCTCTCTCTCCTTTCCCTCATTCATTTGTTTCTTCTTCTCTTCTTCTTCTTCTTCTTCTTCTTCTGTATTTTCTCTTCTTCAGTACAAGCAACAACAACTCTTCCAAATTTACCAGGAATTTGAAACCAGAGGTGAAATATTGCCAACTCTTCCAAATCAAAATCAATACTTACAGATTTACTTACAGAAAAAGTAGTTTGATGAATTCTAATGGGATGATCTAGAAAACAAGAGAAGTTGATTCATCAATCTAATTGGGTGTGAGGATTTCTAGTATTCTTTCTAGTTTTACTGCGTTGGGATGAGAGAGAGAGAGAGAGAGAGAGAGAGAGAAAAGAAAAAGCCTACAGTAAACAAACAACAACACCCCAATTTCTTCATCATTATCATCTCATCTTTTAGATTAGAGATCTTTCTCAAGCACACGAGTGTACAGATTTTTGTATATATATATATAGAATAAAGAAGTTGGTTTACTTACAGAAAAAGAAGTTGATTCATTGATATGTTTCGTTTGGGATGATGAATTCAAGAGAAGTAGAAAACAAGAGAAGTTGATTCATCAAACTAATTCTAATGGGATGATCCAGAAAAAGAAGTTGACTCATTGATATGTTTCGTTCATGATGATCTAGAAAACAAGGTTGAACCAAACCCAAAATCAAAATCAAAATCAAAATCGAAAACCAATTCCAAAATCAAAATCAAAATTAAAATCGAAAATCAAAATCAACCCATAGAATCAAAATCCAAAATCAATCCCAAAATCAAAATCAAAATCAACCCATAGAATAAAAAAAAACCAAACCCAAAATCAAGATTTAGTTTCGGCATCTCCTTCGGCCTCTCCGTCCATGGTGATCTCCGTTCATGGCGATCTCCTTCTTCTCTTCTCCTTCTTTTCTTTTTCTTCTTCGATCTGTTAAAAAAAAAAAAAAAAACTCAAAACGATGTCGTTTTATATAATGGAGCCATTCCGGCTAGTGTTTTTTCAAGCTACCAAACTTTATGCTTTTGGCAAATATATTTCCAATTGATATAAAAAGAACCATTTTTTTAACTTAATTTATTTTTTTCCTTGAAAACCTTATCCCCGCCATCTGGTTCATCATTCATCATCACATATCTTCATCTTCCTCTGTGTAAGAAGCTCTCTCTCTCCAACACATACACGCAAACCCTCTTGCTTCGGTTCATCTCTCAAGCAAAATACCATAGAGAGAGAGAGAGAGAGAGAGAGAGAGAGTGAAAGAGCAACGACTCAATTCAATTCTTCCTAGTATTGTTTTTTTCATATGAATCTCTCTCCATTTTCAATCACATACACCAGATTCAAGACTGCTTTTGCTGCTTACAATTCACTACTCGCCATTGCATCCCTTCTCTCCAACCATTAATTCAAATTGCCAATCAATTCATTATTGTTAGCAATGGCGGCAGTGGCAACTCCATTTGAGTCGCCGGCGGTGGTGGGGGTGAAGTCCAAGGATGTAAATTACGATACTTTCAGGAACCCTAGGCCGGTGAGTCTCTCCTTAGATTCCACCACCAGAAGAAGAAGATGCGAACCCCTTTTTCCAACCACAGCTTTCAGATTCTGCGGCCGCGGCAGACGGCGGCTTCTGCGGCGGCCCTTTGCTTTCAGTCCGACGGCATCGTTGGGAGGGCTCTTGGGTGGGATATTTAAGGGCGCTGACACAGGGGAATCCACTAGGCAGCAGTATTCCTCAACTGTTTCTCTCGTCAATGGGTTTGAAGCTGAGATGTCAACCCTTTCTGATTCCCAATTGAGGGAGAAGACGGAAGTCTTGAAGGAACGTGCTCGCCGGGGTGATTCTTTGGACTCTCTTTTACCTGTATGTCTTCTTCTTCTTCTTCTTCTTAAGTTATGCTACATACTAGTGAACCTTTGATAGAGTGCTTATTTTTGACAAAAGGTAGAGTTAATGATTAGGCAATCAAGTTTTAGAAATAGTTAATACTCATCACAAAGAAGCAATAACTACATAATTAGGTTCTTCTAACTTGAAAGGCAATAGAATCTTTGATAAGCATTCAAAACATTTCCTTTCTTTATCAATTGGGGATAGAAAAATATGTATATATATATATATATATATATGGATTGGGTGGCCCCTCTAAGAATTTATCTGGCAACACCAACAAATTAGAGTGAGAACTTCAATTTCTGGCAGGCGAATGTTTGTAACTTAACTGGTTTAGTTTCACAATCACTGTGTTACAAGAACTCTTAGGTGTGTGACACTAGAAAGATATTTGAAGCCCATAGCTTGTTTCAATAAGATTGTAGAATCCATCTTATTAAGGGATGTGTTTGAATCAAACAAGCCACTGTGTTGTTCATTTGCTTAGTGAGTTAACCAGAAGTTGTATTTCTTTATTCTTTTTAGTTGTTCTTCCATTTGTTGTTGGAAATGCAATGCGTATATTCATCACAAAAGAAATTGTTGCATTGCAGGAAACATTTGCTGTTGTGAGAGAGGCTTCGAAAAGAGTTCTAGGACTTCGACCTTTTGATGTTCAACTGATAGGTAAATTGTCATGTTGGGTTCTTTTGACTTTGTTGTAAGTTGCCTTTCCCCAAAAAAATAATCACCTAGAAAAAGCCTGAACTTCCTTTCTTTTGTGCTTAATATTACCAGGAGATTGAGAGAGGGAAAAAGTGCTTACTAACAAATAGTAATTTTGAGTTGAAGATGTAGTTTTAGTCAATACTTAAATCTTCAAAACAAATAAAATTTATTTTCCTTAACAGTGTTTGACTTGTGTATTTTTTTTTTTTCCTTTTAAGTTTTTTTCGTGCACATAACCTAGTAATATACGAAGTTATTAATTCATAGGTTACCATTTAATATACGGGCTCTTTTCGTAATTTTGTTGTGTAATGAAAATATGGACTCTTATCAACGCACGATAATGAAAAAGAAAAAGAACCCCAACACAGTCTGTTAACTAAGTCAAGACAGAAAAAATAAAAATAAAAAATGTAAGAAAATGGTTGCAATAAGTATGACACTTTCATATTTTTTGCCCAGAAAAAGTATGACACTTTCATTAACAACCCTCAAAATGTTGCAATTAGATTTCGCTCAAATACGAACTATCAATATCCACAATGCACTTACTAAAGCAAAAATTTAATAAATTTAATTTGAGCAAGCTAAGAGCAACGTTAATCATTAGACTTGCAACATGTGAAAACATTTAAGAAAGTGGTCAAGTAAGTGGGTTACTAGATAAAAATTAAAAAAAGGAAAAAAATAGTTTATGGTGAATACAACACATTATTCTTCTTTCCTTTTTCTTTCTTCCGGTGTCTATTTTTTATATTTTATTTTCTTTCCTCTAGTAGACTATTTTCAATCTTGTGCTCCACTGTTTTATGATCATCCAATTGGTGCCCATCGGTGTATATTTCTTTTTATATTCTATTAGTCTCCATTTAAATTAAAACAGTGGGATAGTGTTCAATATTTGCTTCCCTGTAGGGGTATTGCAAGTTTATTAAATCAAGTTAAACACTTTCAGTCTTGAATTATATATCTATAAGGTAGTGTTTGGCTGACTAGAGTGAAGGTGGAATGGAATGATCATTCCATTAGAATGTCCATTCTCATGTTTGGTTCGCTAAAAAAAGGATGAAAAATAGATTGTAAATGGAATCATCATTCACCATTGTAAGCGAATGGTAAGGAATGAGCATTCCATTCCATTCCATTTCACTTTCATTCCAGTGAACCTAATATAGCATAAAGTTTAGGAATAGCAGGACTCTAGCATAGGTCATAAGAGAGCCAAAAGGAATTCTTCTTTTAGCAAGTAGGCAATCTACCCTTCCAGTATTATGGCAGACAATAGATATGGAATTGCATTGATATCAAAATAGGTACGTATTTATGTATATGTATATGCATTATCCAAACAATATGCAGAAGCTGATTTTTTCTTCTTATTTTCAAGGGGACAATTGCCCCCCTGGATCCCACTGCCTCTGCCACTGACTTCACCACCAAATACTTACAACATTGCAAACACCATGTGTGTTGTGGGTGGGTGCATGTATACACACACTCCACACACACATACTTGGATCCCCTCAATCTAAATCTGGGGAGGTCTTCATGGCCATATTCTCATGCTTGCATTGAAGCCCATTGTCATTGTTATTCACAACCAGTTGGGGTCATTAAAAAGTGGGTTTTGTGTTTTCTTTTTACTCATCAATTTGAGTGCATGTGCATATCTGGAACTCTTCTGTTTTAATAACTTTTGGTCATTTAGGTGGGATGGTTCTTCACAAGGGAGAAATAGCTGAAATGAGGACTGGAGAAGGAAAGACCCTGGTTGCTATTTTGCCAGCTTATCTGAATGCGTTAACTGGGAAAGGAGTTCATGTTGTCACTGTCAATGATTATCTAGCACGGCGAGATTGTGAATGGGTTGGTCAAGTACCCCGGTTTCTTGGAATGAAGGTTGGCCTAATCCAACGTATGTCTCACTCTTTTATTATTTGTTATCCTAAGCTTCTTTTCATGTGGATTTATGCTCACTTCCAGTAAGTTGGGGATTGATCATTTCAAAGCTTGTGGCTTTGTATTTCATGCCTTGTGTGCCTTCTATCAAAAACACCTTCCATGGTCTTATTACTTTGTACATGCTATCATGCTGTATCATGCTGTATTTGCTATCAAAAACACCTTCCATGGTATTATTTAGATGCATTTTTGAAATGGGCTTTCAACTGTGGAGATAAGGAAGTGCATTTCAGGGAAGGAGGTGGATAGGCGCTTCCCAAATTACAGTGTATTGAATCTAAGTTTTTCATTTGATGAATACCTCGTTTTATATTTCTATTAGTAATCCTTATTTCAATGAAGCTCTTAAAACAACCAGCCTAACCCTTATATACCTTGCGGTACTTTAGAACTCAAATCGTGCGAAACCTGCTTTCAAGTGACCGAAGTCTTTATTTTCTATCATATTTAAATTTTCCATTTTCCACACAATGCACTTCCACTGAAGCAATGGAGAGGAAGCTGCACTTGATGAAAAATTTAGCGAGTTCCTTCTCCATTTTCAGTTTTTCCTGTAGTTTGCTTTGGTTCTAGTTTATCCAATCAAAAGGCTTATATTTTGTACTTGATTCTTCTCTCTTTACCTTTCCCTGAACGTCCCTTTTCTTCTCTCATGGTATTGTCTTATTGAATTCTGTCTACCAAATTGATTTGATGTCAGAATGACTTAAAATTATTAACTTGATTGAATCGGAATGGCTGAAAATAATTAACTTGATGTGCTTCTATCAAGTTACATTGTTCTCTTCTAGAAGGAACCAGGGGGTACAACTTTCGGCCCCCTTCCCACTTTTGCATCAAATCTGAAGCTTACTTTTTTATGTACTTGCACTGTATTCAATTTTCTCATTAGTTTTATGCTGTATCTGTCTCACCATCCTATTGAAGACCTCTTACTTTTTCATTCAGTTGCTTGGCTCTCTCATCTATTCTCCCTGAATGTACATTATCCCATTCCTGCATATGTTTTCATCCTTTTTCTGCCATTATGTTTTGTTCCATACACTTTCGTCATATTGACTTACTTACTGTTTTTAGATTTTAACTGCATATTAATTGCTTGTCATTGTGTTAGTGGAATTTTGTTTATATGTGATTTTGCAACTTCTGATTGGGTGGATGCTGGACTCTGAATTTGGATGATCACTGTAACAATGGGTTGCTTATGTTGGCAGAGAATATGACAAGTGAACAAAGGAGGGAAAATTACTTGTGCGACATCACATATGTCACCAACAGTGAACTCGGATTTGATTATTTGAGGGATAATCTTGCCACGGAAAGTAATTTTTGTGCTACGTGAATTTTTTTAATAATTAGCAACTTTCTGAAAATAACCAAAATATACTATAGTGCCGTGAAGGCAATAATGTCTTGTGTTGTCTTTATTGTTCTTTTTTTTTTTTTACAAGAGCTTGTCCAATATTGTCTCCATCCAAACTGACTATATTTCTGGTCTACAGAGTGTTGATGAACTTGTGCTGAGGGGTTTCAATTACTGTGTAATTGACGAGGTTGATTCCATCCTTATTGATGAAGCAAGAACTCCGCTTATCATATCAGGACCTGCTGAAAAACCTAGTGATCGGTACTACAAAGCTGCTAAGATAGCTGCTGCCTTTCAGCAAGATATACATTACACAGTAAAAAAATTAAACTAGCGATTGGCATATTTAATTTAGTTCTCTTTTTAGTTTGAATATTGTACAGTAAGAATTTATAATGTTTGGTTAACACTGTGAAGTGAGATTCCTTTCGTAGGGCCATTATATGACAGTTAGGTATCAACTATTTCAAGCTTATATCTTCCTGTTCTTTACCTGTAATTATGTCCTTTAAACAAGGAGCAATTTACCAACTCATTCACCTTGCATCATTGTCATTCAGATGATTTACTGAATGCAAAAATTTGAGAGTGGCTTTGGACCATTGCTCTTATTGGGAGCTTAGAACTGTTTATGTTTCTGGATTAAAACCAAATTGGGAGCTTGGAGTGTTATTTATGCTTCTAGATTAAAACAATTGCTTTTTGAAAACCATTGGTGCAAAGTTTTGTTTCTTTGAAAAAAAAAGGCAACCTAGTGCATGAGCCTCCTGCTACAGTGAGGCCTGCTCTGGGGAGGGCAAAGATGTACCAGGCCTTACCCCCATACTCAAAAATTTATTGTCCAGTTTCTTGTGGTGAGCACTGAGCAGTCAGAAGAGACCTTGTTATTCTTTTCCTTACCAGAATTGTTTTTGCAGGTTGATGAGAGGCAGAAGAGCATTTTACTCACAGAACAGGGTTATGTGGATGCTGAGGAAATTCTGGATGTCAAAGATTTATATGATCCCCGGGAACAATGGGCATCATATGTTTTGAATGCGATAAAAGCAAAAGAAATTTTTCTTAGAGATGTGAATTATATTATCCGTGGCAAGGAAGTCCTTATTGTAGATGAGTTTACAGGTCGAGTTATGCAGGTGACTCTGTTAACCCTTTTGTGCACTTGAATGGAAAATGTTGTTTTGTACAACCCTGTTGGACACAATCGTTGAGTGCACATGTTCTCTAAAACCATTCTCAATACAAAAACTTTATCCAGTACAATAAGTGCTGGAGATTTGTGTTAATGCATATAATATGATAGTGGTGTTGGTGGTAGATAGTGGCATGTATAGAATATGATAGTGGTGTTGGTGGTAGATAGTGGCATGTATATAATATGATAGTGGTAGATAGTGGTAATATATAATATGTAAGTGGCATATAATGGGTTATAATGATGTTTGTAATATCTCCTATATAAGGAGTGTCATTTGGTCTTGTAAAATAAGAAGTTTTGAATATAACAGAAATATATTCCTTCTTCCTCATATTTTCGGAGTTCTTCTTCCTCATATTTTCTAAGTTGGTATCAGAGCAACAAAAAACGCAGCAGCCCTAAAACCGTCATAGCCATGTCGGAAGTCACGTCCGAAACCACTTCAACCCCTGCCGCTGCCATTCCGGTGAAAACGTCCAACTCTCACTCTGTCCAAATCACCACCATCCGCCTAAATGGTGATAATTTTCTCCGCTGGTCACAATCTGTCCGGATGTATATCTGTGGGCAAGGAAAGATCGGTTACATCACTGGTGACAAGAAGGCCCCTGCTGTTAATGATCCGCTGTTCGACAGTTGGGACGCTGAAAACTCCATGGTTATGACATGGTTGGTCAATTCTATGGAGGAGGATATAAGCTCTAATTACATGTGCTATCCTACTGCACAAGAATTGTGGGATAATGTTAGTCAGATGTATTCTGACCTAGGAAATCAATCTCAAGTTTTCGAATTAACTTTGAAGTTGGGAGAGATTCGTCAAGGAGATGATTCCGTCACCAAATATTTCAATTCGTTGAAAAGGTTGTGGCAGGATCTTGACATCTTCAACACATACGAATGGAAATCGGTTGACGACTGCAACCACCACAAGAAAACTGTGGAAGACAGCCGTATTTACAAGTTTCTTGCCGGCCTCAACATTGAGTTCGATGAAGTGCGAGGAAGAATTATTGGCAGACCTCCTCTCCCATCCATTGGCGAAGTATTTGCCGAAGTCAGAAGGGAAGAGAGCCGAAGGAGCGTCATGCTTAAGAAAAAAGGTACTGGTGAATCAATTGAAATTTCTGCTTTAATTAGCGATGCTGCGGCCAACAAGGCTGCAAATTACCAGCGCAGGTTTGATGATAAGCCACGGGTCTGGTGTGATTTTTGCAACAAGCCTCGCCATACACGCGAAACGTGTTGGAAGATCCATGGCAAACCTGTCAACTGGAAAAGCAGCAAACAAGGAGAGAAGAATCGTGGCTTTCCTACCGCTAATGAAGCCGATTCAGGTCCCTTCAACAAAGAGCAGATTGATCAACTCTTAAAGCTGATAAAATCCAACTCCTCATCCGGTACTCCTAGTGTTTTGTTGGCACAAACAGGTAGAAATCCTAAAGCCTTCTCTTGCCTAAACTTCTCTCCGTGGATCATAGATTCCGGTGCCTCCGATCACATGACTAGTTTTTCCCATTTATTTAGTACCTATTTCCCTTGTTCTGGTCATGACAAAATCAGAATAGCCGATGGTAGTTTTTCACCTATTGCAGGAAAAGGATTTATTAAACTAACTGAGAAAATTAATCTCAATGCTGTTCTTCACGTCCCCAACTTAGCCTGTAACCTTTTGTCTGTCAGTAAACTATCTAAGGATTCTAATTGTCGTGTTACATTTTTTGAATCCCATTGTGAATTTCAGGACCAGAACTCGGGGATGATGATTGGGCGTGCTAGGATGCTTGAAGGTCTTTACTACTTTGATGAAGTACCTGTTAGTAATAAAAAAGCTCAGAGCTTTAATAGTACTAGTTCAATCTCTGTTCGAGAAAAAATAATGCTATGGCACTATAGGCTAGGACATCCTAGTTTTCTTTATCTGAAACATTTATTTCCAGAATTATTTAAAGGGATTGATTGTTCTTCTTTTCATTGTGAAAGTTGCATTTTTGCAAAATTTCATCGCTCTACTTATTTGCCAAAACCTTACCAGACTTCCAAACCTTTTTATTTGATTCATAGTGATGTTTGGGGCCCTTCTAAAATCACTACTCTTTCTGGTAAAAGATGGTTTGTTACATTTATTGATGACCATACCCGCTTATGTTGGATTTATTTGATGAACAAAAAATCTGACGTGAAAAATTTATTCACAAATTTTTACAATATGATTGAAAACCAATTTCAAACCAAAATTGGTATTTTACATTCTGATAATGGAACAGAATATTTCAATGAGCAGTTGGGTGAGTTTTTGGCAAAAAATGGGATTTTTCATCAATCTACATGTCGGGATACCCCTCAACAAAATGGCATTGCAGAACGAAAAAATAAACATCTACTTGAAGTTGCACGTGCTATAATGTTTTACATGCATGTTCCTAAATATTTATGGGGTGAAGCAATTTTAACAGCCTCTTATTTGATAAACAGGATGCCTACAAAGGTGTTAACATACAAAACACCTTTCGATTGTCTCAAAGCTTTTTTTCCTGACACGAGGTTGTTTTCTGATTTACCCGCCAAAGTTTTTGGATGTACTGCCTATGTTCATGTTCCTAGTCAATTTCGTTCAAAACTTGACCCCTGTGCTATAAAATGTGTTTTTTTGGGATATTCCTCAAACAAAAAGGGGTATAAGTGTTTCGATCCTCAAACCAAGAAATTTCATGTGAGTATGGATGTGTCATTTGTGGAAACAAAATCCTATTTCCCCAACACTTCTCTTCAGGGGGAGACAAGTGGAGTAGAAGACCGTTTTTGGGATATTTCTATCCCGCTCCCCAATGTCATTTATCCTACACAAAAACCACATCTGTCTGATAATGATCACTTAGGAGAACCAAGTTCTATGGTGCCTAGTCAAGAAGATTCTTGTTTAGGGGGAGAAGTACTACAAAATGATCTAAATCCTGAGCTTCAGGTTTATACTAGGAAGCGATTTCATCTGAAGAATAATGACCTGAATGTCCATCCTAATGACCCGAATGTCCACCCGAGTTCTGGCATCGAAATTTTAGGTAATCCTATTCCTTTTATTTCCGACCTTGATGTTCCTATAGCAATTAGGAAAGGTGTCCGAAATTGCATTAAACATCCTATTGCAAATTACCTCTCCTATCAAAGACTGTCTAAAAACCATAGAGCTTTCACATCTAGGATTTCACACTTGTTTGTTCCAAGAAATATACAGGAAGCATTGGATGATCCGAATTGGAAATTAGCAGTCATGGAGGAGATGAATGCTTTAAGGAAAAGTGGTACTTGGGAGATAGTTGATCTACCCAAAGACAAGAAAACAGTTGGGTGTAAATGGGTGTTTACGATAAAATGTAACGCAGATGGAAGCGTTGAGAGATACAAGGCGAGACTGGTGGCTAAAGGCTTCACTCAAACTTATGGGATCGACTATCAGGAGACGTTTGCTCCTGTTGCTAAAATAAATTCCATCAGAGTACTGTTATCTCTTGCAGTAAATTCAGATTGGCCTCTACATCAACTTGACATTAAGAATGCATTTCTCAATGGTGATCTTGAAGAGGAGGTGTTCATGAGCCTACCGCCGGGATTTGAGCAGAGACTTGGAAGCGACAGAGTATGCAGATTGAACAAGTCATTATACGGACTCAAACAATCACCAAGAGCGTGGTTTGAACGCTTTGGGAAGGCAGTTATCAGTTGTGGCTTCTCGCAGAGTCAAGCAGATCACACAATATTTTATAAACATTCAAAAAACAGTAAAATTGCAATTTTGATTGGTTATGTTGATGACATCATTTTAACTGGTAATGATGAAGCAGAGTTAGCAGCCCTCAAAGAGAAACTCGCAAAAGAATTTCACATTAAGGATCTGGGAGCTCTCAAGTATTTCCTCGGAATGGAATTTGCAAGATCCAAGGAAGGTATATTCGTTAATCAGAGAAAATATGTTCTTGATCTCCTTGGAGAAACAGGTATGCTTGGTTGTAAGATGGTGGAGACTCCGATCGAGCCTAACTTGAAGTTACAAGCTGCTAAGGCTGAAGAAGTCAAAGAGAGGGAACAATATCAGCGACTTGTCGGGAAATTGATTTACTTGTCTCATACGCGGCCTGATATTGCCTTTGCAGTCAGCATGGTAAGTCAGTTCATGCACTCACCAGGGGCAGAGCACTTTGAGGCCGTTTATAAGATCTTAAGATATTTGAAAGGAACTCCAGGGAGAGGCTTACTGTTCAAGAAACATGGACATCTTCAAGTTGAAGTATACACAGATGCAGACTGGGCAGGAAGTGTTACAGACAGGAGATCAACATCCGGATACTGCTCCTTTGTAGGTGGGAACCTAGTTACATGGCGGAGTAAAAAACAGAATGTGGTAGCTAGAAGTAGTGCAGAAGCAGAGTTCAGAGCTGTTGCCCATGGAATCTGTGAAGTAATGTGGATTAAAAGAATTCTTGAAGAATTAAAGCTTTCTCACCCGACACCTATGAAGGTCTATTGTGACAACAAAGCAGCTATATCTATAGCTCATAATCCAGTTCTACATGATCGCACAAAACATATAGAAGTGGATAAACATTTCATCAAGGAGAAAATCAATGCTGGCATAATCTGTATGACCTACCTTCCAACAGGTGAACAATTAGCTGATGTGCTAACGAAGGGACTACACAAGAAGCAATTTGATAAGCTGACTAGCAAGCTGGCTATGGAAGATATCTTCAAACCAGCTTGAGGGGGAGTGCTGGAAATTTGTGTTAATGCATATAATATATGATAGTGGTGTTGGTGGTAGATAGTGGCATGTATAGAATATGATAGTGGTGTTGGTGGTAGATAGTGGCATGTATAGAATATGATAGTGGTAGATAGTGGTAGATAGTGGTAATATATAATATGTAAGTGGCATATAATGGGTTATAATGATGTTTGTAATATCTCCTATATAAGGAGTGTCATTTGGTCTTGTAAAATAAGAAGTTTTGAATATAACAGAAATATATTCCTTCTTCCTCATATTTTCGGAGTTGGTGATATAGAGGGCTTATCCTTGGCTTGTGTCCTTGTCAACTGGTGTTCCTTTGTTTATCTTCATTATTGCATGCTTAAACCACACCTCCAGATTCTAGTGAAATCCCAACTTGCAGGTTGAGAACCAACAATATTACCAACAATCTCATTGTATTGGCAGTGTCACAATTCATGCATGCTTGTGGCAAGAGTTGTGATGTAATATGTTGAGAATACATGATTATAAACCATCCTTATGAGGACAATCTGGCAAGTATTTGTCTTCTTATCATAAACACATGAACATTTTGAGGCTGATTCCAAAAAATAAAATAAAAAATAAAAAAATTGAACGTTTTGAGGGTTCAATTAAATATGAACTAGGTCAGGAACTATTCAGCATTTCTCTTCCTATTATAAAATGAACTTATTCAGCTTTATTTATTAGATTACGCTAGAGTCCCAGAATATTTATACCATGACTTTAAGTTGCATCCTGGTTTGGTCTCTACTTCAGCTATGGTCTAAACTCTCCCAACTTTTTGAAATTTGAAAGAGCATTTATTATGAGAAAATGCAATTAATCTGTGGTAGTGTAATTTTGTGTAAAAAATGATGGAAAAGGGCAGTACTTTTCTCCTCCCCCCCTTCCATATCTCTGCCTCTCTCCCACATCTTTCTCCATGCATGATATGATCATGCATGTGGAACATGCACCACCTTCTGGTGTCAGATAGGTGAAAGGAGAGTAGATTTTTTAAGGACTTCTTAATGTTTATAGTTGGTTACTTGGTGTTAGGGGAGACGTTGGAGTGATGGACTCCACCAGGCAGTTGAAGCAAAAGAAGGCTTGCCCATTCAAAATGAAACTGTGACCCTGGCATCGATTAGCTATCAAAACTTCTTTCTTCAGGTTTGGGAAAGCATTTTAGAAACTCATTCTCCTTTCTTTTAACTTTCTGATATTTGGCTTCAATGGTATGTTATAGTTCCCAAAACTTTGTGGCATGACTGGCACTGCGGCAACTGAGAGTGCAGAATTTGAGAGTATTTACAAACTGAAAGTTACAATTGTGCCTACAAACAAGCCCATGATAAGAAAGGTTTGTATTTGTTTGAGCATGCAATTTATTATTTGCAATGTTGCAGTCCATGCTTGTAATCTTACCACTGAGACTCAAACCTGAATGTGAGAGGAAATATGGAGAATTTAATGATATGATAAATTAAATAAGCACATGTATGGTGTACATCCATACACATATATTTGTATGTTTAATGCCTACCACATCTCATTTCTTTACCTTTTTTTTTTCCAGGATGAATCTGATGTGGTGTTCAAGGCAACCACAGGAAAATGGCGAGCAGCTGTGGTAGAGATTTCTAGAATGCACAAAACAGGTCGCCCAGTGCTTGTTGGCACGACCAGCGTTGAGCAGAGTGATGCATTGTCGGAACAGTTGCATGAAGCTGGAATCCCTCATGAGGTGGGATTCAAATGATTTTCTTAATCGTAAGCTATACTAGTTGTGGAATATGTAGACATTGATTACACTCCATGACAAACATTTATGTATAATTTAGTGTCTTGTTGATGTCTATTTTATATAATATGGAATCAAACTTCCGTACTATCAAGTCTTCCTCATTTGAAAAGATTTTAACTATCACTGCTTATGTAAAGGTTCTCAATGCGAAACCAGAGAATGTGGAGAGAGAAGCTGAAATTGTAGCACAGAGTGGTCGTCTTGGGGCGGTAACAATTGCTACCAATATGGCTGGTCGTGGAACTGATATAATCCTTGGTGGTAATGCAGAATTCATGGCAAGGTTGAAGTTACGTGAGATGCTGATGCCAAGGTATCATCCGAGCTTTTATTGAATTGATAACTTGCACCAATTGGTTGTTACATTGCTTATCTCCATATTCTTCATTCAGATACAGCCTCTACTGAAAAGGAAGTGTAAAAGAAAAACTTCTATGATGTTCCTTGAGTATGAATCTAGTAGATAGGAATACTGCCTACAGAAATATTTATTTACAATGCATTCTGCTTATTATCTTGTTTACCCTCAATCTAATACTATCCAAGTTTAGGGCCTTAGGCGTGGCCATTGGTGCGGTGGGTGGCCAGCCCAACCTGACATCAGGCCTAAATCATCTTTCTGCAGTCTGACCCTAAGTAATAACTGAAGGCCTGGGGACCTCCAAATCTAGCTTACAAAGCCTCATTGAATTAGATTGTTTTATACTCTTACCTTACAGAAACAATGCAGTAGTCAAGTGGTATTCAATTGTGTTTTGAACTAGTTTGGGTTCAAGCTTTCTGGTTGTGCTCTTTTAAAAGATATTTCCATAGTTAAGAATAACATAAACAATACTCTTTTGTCTATCTGTGTTTGTATATGGAATTTGAGGAGACTTTTTCAAGTCAAAATTGCAAATTGGACATGCTGTAAAATGTGACCTCTTGGTTTATGGGTCTATGGTGGTGTTTGGTGCATCTTATAGTTTTTATTTATTTATTTTTTATTTTGGGAAGATGTGCCAATTTGTTTGGTACAATTTCGGCTTACAACTTACAAGGCAAAAATAGCTTAAACAAGCTAAAAAAAACTGATCATCTGGAAGCTGAGGAAGGTGTGTTTTTAGCTTCTGCTTTCTGATTACCAACTTTTAACTTGAGAAAAGTTGCATCAAACATGCCTTATGTATCAAGCATGCTCAAGCCTTGTGATGGTCAGGGTGGGCTTGACAGGCCATCAGGATGATAGCCACCCCTAGCTTCTGTCACATCACATGATTATCTTTGTCAGATTTGCATAATGTTGCCCTGTTATTATTATTTTTTTCTTTTCTTTTCTGAGCACATGTTACTTGCATTAGGAGGAAAAAAAACATCCCTGCAGCCGATACTATATTCTTACAACACTTGAAACTTCATAGTATCATGGTGCTTATTTGTCATATTGGTAACAGAAATTGGCAGGAGCTTCTTCTGTTTCTCCTGTTTAATGCTATTACATGATTTTGCACATATGGCATGAAATTGTATCATTCTGAAACTGCAAGATTTTGTTAAGAAGCAATCTGCAAGTTTAGATGGCATATTGCACCTCAAGCCAGTCATTACCTTGTTTCTGAAATGATAATGTGCTGCAGAGTTGTTAAACCTGCCGAAGGAGTTTTTGTATCTGTCAAGAAACCACCACCAAAGAAGACATGGAAGGTTTGTTTTGATGTATGTAAAATTGTTCCCAATCAAGTTTGCTATGTTTTGCAGTTTCATTACCATTATATAATCTTCCAGGTAAATGAAAACTTATTTCCATGCACACTTTCCAAAGACAATACTAAGTTGGCTGAGGAAGCTGTACAGCTAGCTGTCAAAGCATGGGGTCAGAAATCGCTAAGTGAGCTTGAAGCGGAGGAGCGGCTATCTTATTGTAGTGAAAAGGTGAAATGCATTGAAGATTCCAATTCTTTCTCTACAAATGAAGATTATAATTTTAGTTTATGTCCCATATCAGTAGATGAGCTTAAACTTTTAGACTAGTTGGTTATTAGCAATTTAGCATAGTATTAGAGCAAGCAAATGTCTTGTGTTCAAACATCTCACTTACCTGATATTGTAATACATGCATTTTTTGGCTCATTTATGGTGGGGAGAATATAAAATGATTAAGTTGCACCTTGTCTATGTCTGTTTGTGCACCTATTCAATCCAGTTTGTGTGGTTTTGTCTATTTGTTTCTCCATGTGCGAGACAAGGTTGTACATGAGGGAGGAAGAGTGTTAGATAGCTAGATGTACATTGTTGGCCCTTTTTCCTAACAAATTGAACTTATGGTGCTAGGAGGTTCTAGGTTCAAGTCCCACAATATGTGTTTATTCCCACTTTATGTTTGTTATTGTGCACTATGTTTTGTGTGTCTGTGCACTTGTCAAGTTTAATTTGTGTGTTTGTCTGTTTGTTTCTTCATGTGCTAGTTGCACGTGAGGAAAGGTGTTAGATGAGTTGATTGTTTTTGATAAATAAAGACAATTTTATTAACGAAATAGCATCAAGCCAATGCTAACGAATACATCTAGGATTGTCAACAAAACGCAAACCTAAACACGGAGAGCATCTAAAAAATCCATGAAAGCAAACAAATCCAGGGACATAGTTCCGGTCACCCAGCTATAAAAAATACCAAAAACTGAGCCTTCATTCAAACCACTGAGTCATCCACACCCTGAAAAATGTGCCGATTCCACTCCAATCAAATCGTCCACATCAAACACAAAGGTGCCAAAGGCCATACCTTCCTCCGCCTCTTCCCAACCCTACCCCCTCTCCAACTGTGGAGTACACCCACAACAGTCCCTGGCAGCACCCATACCATACTGAACAAGGAAAAAATCAACACCCACAAAACTGATATGCCACAAAGCAATGAAGAAGCAAATGAGACACCTTAAGTTAGATGAGTTGATTGTTAACAATTTAACATATATTAGAGTAGACAATATTTTGTGGTTGTACCTCACTACCTACTTGATAATTTATAACATGTTCATGTGTTTGCCATGTTTATGATGGATATCCTAATAATTAATTAATGCCTCTCTCTAACAACTTAGCTTTTAGTCAAGTTGGTTGTTTATCATGAATAATAGTGCTAATTGTTTTTCAACATAGACATAACATGGATATATATATATATATATATATTTATATTTCTACTAACATATTTTGAATTTTTAGGGGCCTGCTCAAGATGAAGTAATAGCAAAGCTGCGCAATGCTTTTCTAGAAATTGTTACAGAATATAAGGTCTACACTGAGGTGGAAAGGAAGAAGGTAAATCTGCTCCCTGATTTTTTCCCTACTAAATTCTTGTCCATTGGTATAAATTACAGAACTTTTTAAGGTAAAGCAAAGGGAAAATTTGAATTTTGTATCTCTGTCATATATTTATGGAAAATAGTTCACACAGTCCGCAAGGACCCAACTAGTAGATATGCTTTTTGTATGATCAAATTTCATAGTCTATAGTCAAGTGCCATAATGGAATAATTTTTGGCTTGTAGTTTGTCTGACACAAATCATTAGCATCCAGTCATTTAAATTATGAAATCTCATTGGTTTGATTAATTTATCAAATAATTTTCATCAAAGTTTGTTCAGTTTTTGTGCAATAGAAATCCAATTAGAAATTTCTAAAGTAAGAATGTCTAAATGGAATAAATCAATTCATCACAGGAACCTGGATTGTAATGATTCAAAACTTTCTTTAATGAGAAGTATAATATCATCAATGCAGGTGGTGTCAGCCGGTGGACTTCATGTGGTGGGGACAGAACGCCATGAGTCACGTCGAATTGATAATCAGGTTTAACTTCTACATTTTGTTTCGAAATTGGCAATTCAAGTTTAAAAAATTGATTGAACATTTTCTTTTTCTTTCATTTTTGTTTTGTTTTGTTTTTTTTTTTTTAAAATTCTTTTGTGTATTTCCATCACTCTTTTTCTTGGCTGCTTTTCATTGGAATAATTTTTCACCTAGAAAGAATTTTTTTTGCAATCAAACTTGCAATTGTACTTGTACAGCTGCGTGGTCGAAGTGGCAGGCAAGGGGATCCTGGAAGTTCTCGCTTTTTCCTTAGTCTTGAAGATAATATCTTTCGGATTTTTGGGGGGGATAGAATTCAGGTTTAAACTCTGGACAAATCTACTTGTTTGAGCTGCTTCAAGATAGGCTTTTAAAAATTCTTAACCTTGTGAATTGTAGGGTTTGATGAGAGCTTTTAGAGTTGAAGACCTACCAATTGAATCCAATTTGCTGACAAAAGCGCTTGATGAAGCTCAGCGGAAGGTGGAGAATTACTTCTTTGATATTAGGAAGCAACTTTTTGAGTATGACGAGGTTTTGAACAGCCAAAGAGACCGTGTATATACAGAGAGAAGACGAGCCCTTGAATCTGACAATCTCCAGTCTCTTCTTATTGAATATGCTGAATTGACAATAGATGACATCTTGGAGGTAAATTGAATCTGAGGTGTAATAACTTTATTAGTTAAATGTCTTCTATATCTTTTTACACAAACCGTTGGCATATTTCGTAGTTTGACTTCAATAATATGAACAGGCAAATATTGGTCCTGATGCTTCCAGGGAAAGCTGGGATCTTGAAAAGCTCATTGCGAAACTCCAACAGTAAGTGCCACCCTTCTTCCTGGGTGTAGTTGGTATTCAAGTCTAAATGTGTGTGATAATTGAAACACTAGTCGTACTTTTGGGAATTATCCTGTTTTTCCTAATTCTTGCATGGGGTCTAGCACAGAGTGATGACAGGTTTAACCTTTGTGTCTACATTTTCCAAGTGACAAAACATAACTTTACCTCATCAGATTTCTGGAATATCACCGGTGACTGATTTTTGTGTTAATTCCTTGCTGAGTTAATGAACTAAGTACATACAATTCTATAGAGGGGCCATGTCCATGTACACCTACACTTCTTGGCAAGCCCTAGATACATAACCAATACTAGTTAAACGTTGCATGATTTTATAATAAATTCAGGGCCGGCCCGGAGTTATTAGGGCCATAAGGCAAATTTTTTAAATTGGACCCTTCATGTATTATTACCTTTAAAAAAATTTGTTTGGATAAAACAAAAAGGATAAAAATTTATTTCTATTGCATTACAATTCAACAAAATTTAGATAACAAATATATATATATATATATATATATAATAGTTGAATTTCAATTAGTTGAATCGAATCTTTATTTTTTAACTTATCAATGCTATAAGAACTAAAATTAATTGGGGGTAAGGATGAGAATTTTCGACACAACTCAAGCAATATATAAAATTCGTAAGTTAGGGTTGACTATTTTTCAACATGAATCTAAGTATGACACGATTTAATAATATGAATTATTAGTTATATATTTTAATATTCACTAAGGGATACGATGACATTTTTTTAATCTTTTATTTAACTCCATCTAACTGAATAAAAAAATATGTAAAATAATAATTAAGGCTAATATCTTTTTTTCATTTAAGATATGTATTTTTTTGTTACCTATTTTAGAGTCAATCTAATAAAAAATATATAGTAATAAGGTACAATTTTTTTAATTAGAAAAATGCAATTGAATTAAAATCAAACATTTTATGAATAATTTCATTTAATAGAAATAAATTTTTACATTAAATATCAATCGGACACGAATCAAAATAACACCATACAACAGCATGAAAATAAATGAATTGAACTAATTTTAAAGTAATTATGAAATAACACGACATGATACACTCCCCTAATTAGGGGCCCTAAATTTTGTTCAAAATTGGGGGCCCGAGGCGACCGCCTTAGTGGCCTCACCTCAGGGCCAGCCCTGAATAAATTTCATAGTTTTGTAGACTTGATAGACAATCTTCAGGCACTTGACCAACACTTCATAAGAGTAGTTTTTGGCACTTCTTGGTTAAATAGGATGAACTCACACCAATGCGTCTACCTCAAGTGCAATGGACACTTTCCCATGTAGGAGAAGAATATAATTGTAAATTGGAAAAGGAAATGAGAGAGATAGAACTAGCAGTAAATCATATTTGTGAAGTTTCATCTTCCACATTATGCAAACCTTAATTTGGATGTTTAGAATATTAATAAAAGTTTGCATACTTTTTTTAGGCCATTGAGTTAGAAATTTATTTATCTCATATATGCCCACATATATAAGAAAAAAATGATATATGTATACATCCAAAAGCTATATTTATTTACATATCTCGCCCTTGTTTGTGTCTAACTTTTTGAGAACTTGATGTGTCGGTGTTTACTTCATGTGGTGCGTCTGTGTCCAATGTACATGCCCGTGCTACTTTGCTAATGATAATTGCTTGCTTGCATGTTGGTTATCTCTTTAAAATTCAACATCGCTGATAATTCCTCATATTACTGTATCTGTAGGTATTGCTATTTGTTGAATGATTTGACTCCAGATTTGCTGGTGAGCAAATGTTCAAATTATGAAGAGCTGCTGGATTACCTTCACCTTCGTGGTCGTGATGCATATTTACAGAAAAGGGTTGGTACTTTTTTGTGTCAAATGATTGGAAGATTTTCCTTGTATGTAAATTAGTCTCTGGTATGCTGCATCTGCTCACAAACTTGTGAAGTCTTATTTTTTAGTGTGTCCATGATATGTATGGTCTGAACCCATTATTTCTACAGCATTAAATTAATTATTATTTTTTAAAAAAAATTCTTTCTTACTTTTCTAGCTATGATACAGATTCATAAATTTCCTTTCATTGTTTTTTGTTGGTTTGGTAATCCAAATAAATTTCAGAGGTTCACAGCATTCTTCCTCTGACTTTATGAAAATTCATCTATGATAGCCCAAGTTATGTTGACTTTGTTCTATATTCCATGCTCAGGAACTCAATTCCTTATCATTCATTTTTTAAAAATTACTAATATACTACTTTGTTTTATAATATGCTTTTTCAGGATATTGTGGAGAAACAAGCACCAGGCTTGATGAAAGAAGCAGAGAGGTTCCTAATTCTGAGTAACATTGATCGCTTATGGAAAGAACACTTGCAAGCACTCAAGTTTGTTCAGCAAGCTGTAGGTTTACGTGGATATGCACAGCGGGATCCACTCATTGAATATAAGCTTGAAGGCTACAACCTTTTCATAGAGATGATGGCACAGATTAGAAGAAATGTGATATATTCAATATATCAGGTTTGTAGTTACTGGAACTGGGTTACAAGTTACAACATCATTATTTTGTCCATCCATGTGAAACATGCAGTTTGCTAATTCTTTTCTTGTCTCAAATGCAATGTCTTCTTTATGTCAGTTTCAACCAGTGTTAGTGAAGGATCAGGAACGACGACAACAGAAAGAGAAATCAGGTGAGTCGGTTGCAAATGGAAGAGGTAGTGGTAATAATAACCCTGGTCCTGTTGGCATCGTTGACTCCTCTTCAGCAGTTGTCAGGCCCCAGTCTAGTGCATGAAACTCAAAAGGAATGGGAGCAATGTAAAGACTAATCTGATTGTTTTCGATGCCATAATAGAGCCTCATGTGTTGTATGGTACATATTTGTCAAAGAGTAACTAGTGTTGAATGTAAAGAAACTAAAAGATCAGTAAATGAAGGTTAAGCTGCTTTATTTTGACATTAGCTTCTTCTTGTACTCATTTCAAGTCTTACAGGCAATGGTAGACTTCAGCACAATTGTTCAGTAACTCAGATTAGATTGATGGTTGTATTGTACACTGAATGGCAGAACATGGATGTTGAAAACTACACTTGTAAGTAAGAGTCTAATTAATCACACGATTACATATTATATTAACAGTTGGTATCAGGACCCATTTTCAGTAGGCCGACATCATTTGATTGTTTTTGGAAATTATTTCGTACTCTTGGAACAAAGATGATATGGTGTCTTAATTTGATTTTTTTTTAATTGAAACAATAGAACCACCATTTTTGTGTTTGTTTTTAGTAGACAATAGAATGAATGTCCCAACATAACTTCTCAGATTTTTTTTTCACTCACACACGAGTCAATCGTGTGTTGCTTACTATAAAGAATAGCCTTTATAGGCATGTCAACTGTTGACTTCATTACACTAGATGAGTTTTGCCTCGTACATCTACACTTCCGTGGAAAGGATGGAACTATGTCCCATATAACTTCCAAATTAGGGATGACAATTTAAAACCGGCCCGACGGGAATCCCCGATCCTGATCTCGATTTAAGCGGTTTTTTTTCTAAAAAATATCCCCGACGGGGAGGTGACGGTATTTGAAAATCAATTCCCAATCTGTCACGGGCCGGGGATGGTGATCAGTGTTTGATCCCCGGCCCCGCCCCCGTCTCCAGCCCCATCCCCAAATTTCTCCGAAGTAAAATTACTTTTATACCCCTTATATTTATATTTATATATATATATATATATATAATAATAAACCAACTCTCTTCCTCACTCTCATCTCAACTCAACTCTCTCGTTCATCTCTCTCTCCCTCACTCTCATCTCAACTCTCTCCCACTCTCTCGTTCATCTCGCTCGCTGTCAACTCTCTCTCTCTCGCGGTCACCGACGGCGACGTCAGCACCACCGCTGGCCCCGACTCCCCCTCTCTCTCACCGATGGCGACATCACCACCACTGCCGCACAACGTCTGTCTCTCTGCCACCACCACCGAACCCACAGCCACCGCCAGTCACTCTCGATCTCGATCTCTGTCACCACCACCGAACCCACCGACGGCGTCGCTCAGATCTGTCTGTGTTAGATCTGTCTCTGTGTGTGTGTGTGTGTGATCTGTGTGGGGATGACAATATATGTGTGTGAGTGATCTGATATGCGATTAATTTTTTTTTTTTTAAAGTTTAAATCTATATTTGTTGATGATGATAAAACATAGTATTTTTTGTTTCAGATCTGTGTGTGTGAGGCATCTGAATTTTTTTTTTTTTTTTTTTTTAGCCGGGGAATGCTCGGGGTCGGGGAAACCCGATCCCCGTTGGGGGCGGGGGTGGGGGCAGTGATAGGATCCTCGTCGGGAATCGGGGCCGGGAAAAATCCGACCATCGGAGATCGAGGCCGGGGAAAATTCGACCATCGGGGATCGGGGATGGGGAGTGTGTTCCCCGGCCCCGCCCCACCCCGTTGCCATTCCTATTCCAAATGATGGATATTAGTCCAGCCAAATCAATGTGTAGTAGTAGCATCTCATTCTATAATATACCTTGAACTTGCCCGTTCAACAAAACATTGCAATTCACTAAAACAGACATCAAACTGCCATTAGCTTCAAGTAACTAATGTTCTGATTGTATAATCTGACAAAAAGGTAAAAACATAATTTCATTTGCAACAGGTGGTGAATATTACATTGAGAAGGCCCACAACATTCAACCATGCCAATAGTTGGTGAAATGTGATTTGAGAGCTTGTTGTATTCAGCACAAGGGAAAATATATGAGCATCACTATGAAAGCTGCATGAATCCATTGGTGGTTCTCTCATTAATGTCTGTCTCCTGCCTATTCATTGATAAGCTGCTGTCAGTTCAAACCATGGTTAGGGGCCGTGTGTTCCATGCATCTCAGTTGAGCTCATGCAATCTTATCCAAAATTTATTTCGTTGCCATGAAGAATCTCCTCAATACACTGGTTGATGGCATTTCCTTTAACCTAGATGAAGTGAGGGAATAGTTATAAGAAGGTACATGTAAATTCCCAAAAATATAATCTACATGTAAACTGATAAGCACTAATTTATGCAAAGTTACTAGCAACATAAAGTAAATCATAGCAATGAACTTAAAAAATAGTATTATAAAAAGTAAAGAAAGTATTCATTCTCACATGATGATTAGATCTCATTCTCTAAGTAGTGACTTCCGTACCTTAACTCCAATGGCAATTGCTGTTTTTAACTTAACCAATTCACCTAATCTTACGGAACCCCCTTTCTTATCCTTCACAAAGATCAGAGGTACCTTTCTTGATGAGGCCATGCTTGGCAGATGCCTCGTCAGCCATCGTGGATTGCAATCAGAAGCTAGTAGTATGGCCTACAAACCTCAAAAATAAAACAGACACATCAATTCTCAGTTTACTAATTAATAACCCTTTGTGTTATAAGATTAACTCATGTATTAATATGAAAATTAAGGTATTAAGTATCAATAACCCTTTTGCCAAAGATTAAAAAGGGAAAAGAAAAAGAGAATGTCTCTCACTAATCCAAGGTAACAAAGATAATAAGACTGGGGATAACCATTAGTCCAGTTAGATATATGTAAAACACGACAAGCTTTGTTTGAACAAAGAGAGCAGTCGAGCACTGATTTCTGTTGGCAACGTTTGAGGCCACTGCCTTAGACACACCAAACAAAATAAATAGAAGATGCCACAACTCAGATACACAACCTATAATGGTATGCCTCTGACAACTTCTGTTCTATGACATGCAAAACCAATTAAGAAGAGCTTTTCCACTTATTGAATGATCAATGGTCAAGGTCTCAGGCTTCGATCTTAGATTGATGATACCTTACACATTGTAGTTCCATTTCTACATTATTACAAGAGAATCTTTTCCAGTGTTTACCAAAAAAATTATTGTATAATTCTATTGAACCACAAATTTTAAAGAAATGCAAACCAAGTGGAAAAAAAATAAAAATAAAAAAATAAAAATAAAATAAAATAAAATAAAAGGCAACAATTAGATGACACAAACATTAGGTGACTACATATGCATTTTGGGGTGGTTACTTAAAGAGGAGCAGAAGTGAAGCAGTTGATTTGTACAGGCATGAGAGTTACTGAACAACAATGAAAAGATACTAAGGGTTGGTTTGGTTTGTATTTCAAGATACAATTTTTGAGAAAATTTTCTAAAAATTCGTTTGGTTCAAATTTTTTGAAAAAAAAATTTCAAAATTACTCTCCTACACATCAATCAATCACTTTTTCTCTCTCCTCTCTCCTTCTCGATCACTTTTTCTCTCACACACATCTACTCAACTACAACAAAATATCAAATCATCCCAAACTCTCAAACTCCAAAACTATTTTCAAAATATACAACCAAACAAATCAAAAAATTTCTAAACTCTCCCCAAAAAAATTTTTAAAAATTTTTCTTAAGCAAACCAAACACACCCTAAGTATTTCAAAAAACAAATTGAAGGGAAGATAACCTGGAGCTGAATTGGGGGAGCTTTACTGCGATAACTTTGGCTTGTAAAAGGGTGTCCAGTAGAGCTTTCCTTCACAGCAACTGGGGGCATGCGTTCAAGTACACGTGTGACATCATTAACCCCAACAGAAAATTGTTGCTAATAAGGAGAAGAGAATAGATTGATATCAAGAAAAAATATTTAAAATTTGTTCGAAGACATAAGCTAGTCAGCAATTCAGCCCTATAAAATTTATTCAAAGACTAAACAGAAAAAAGGGGGGATTTTTAAGGAAGGAAGATAGAGAAAACCTACCTTAATCCATATTTTGTGAGGTAAAGTTGTGTCCAAAAGTCTAGCTGATTCCATTTCTCTGTACGTTCAAAAGATATGAAGTATCAGGACAACCCATTTGCCTAATATACAGAGTGTGTGTTTCTGCACGTGTGTGTGTATATATATTTATACCGACACAGTTAATGTAAAAAATTGGTTTGTATGAAGAGACTGTCAATAGAGTTGGTTACCTCTGGATGGATTTGATGAGCTGAGCAAGACTTTCACCTTCATAGCAACTACTCCACAAGTCCACATACATGCAACCATCATTTTCAAAACCATAATCAATAAACATAAAATTATAAGTAAAAAGCTAAATTTTGTGATGATCAGAGACCAATAAAAAAGTGTGCATTTAATTCATTTTGATTCATCAAAAATGAGGACACCAAGAACTTTAGAAGTGAAGTACAGTGTGTGCAAACACACACACACACACAAAAGAAGAAGAAGAAGAAGAAGAAGAAAGTATAAGTTTTTTTACTAATACATTTGTTCTTGAGAAGGAGGAACAAAATTGCTGGAGGCAGAAGCGTCGTTAGGTTTTCTTGAGCTTGTTCTGTTCTTCCTACCGCGTCGCATTTTGTTCTATTTGAATGCTGTAGAAGAAAAAGAGCGGAAAAAAACAAAACAAAACATAAAATTGAAATACAAAAGATTGTTATGACTCTTTTATATGATTTTACAGATTTCTGTTATATTTAAAAAATAAAAAATAAAAAAAATAAATAAATTGAACATATGTTCAGGATTTTTCCTCAAGGGGCCCAAATGAGACCCACCCAACCACCAACTCATGATGGGCGTCTCTCCCTTTGGCTGCATCACTTCGTGAATGTAGCATGATCCTGGGAGACCCAGGGCCCATAGATACGAAAAGAAAATTGAAAGAAACTGAGAAAATTATTGAGCTGGTTGGTAATTTACAGTTGTTTTCACCCTAGAAGCTTCAGTGAAAAGAGAGTTCGGTATCAAAAACATATAAATAAAAAAGTAAAATAAATAGCAGGCTCCATCATTTCTATGGTTACTTCTTAAACAGTGAGGTCTTCTCTATACACCGGAGCCTCTTACTTCATTTAATCAACCTTATTGGTAACTTGTACAGTTCACGCTCTGGCTCTACCCATGAATTATCCAGTGATAGGTCTTTCACAACAAGATTTACCTAGACAGTAACGGTATTTAATTAGGAAGGTTAGCTGGGTAGCTGACCCTGTTAGTCCGTTCTTGGAAGAGCGGGAGCCTAATCATTCTGTTTGTTTTTTTTTTAATGCATTTTTCCCACTTAATCTATAACCATTTGATACCAATGGGGAATTTTTTCTCATCTTAAATTGAGGTGATTAGATTTGAACCAATGGAAACCATAAATTTCATACAAGTTCTCGTGCTCTACAATCAAAATCCCCATTGGCTTTTCTAGGACATAAAAAAATAATAAATAAAAAATAAAAGAAGAAAAAGATGCATAGAATGTGAACTATCCACAAAGATCCTAGAGAGAGAGAGACAAGGGCTCCAACTCCAATTCGAACCCTAACCATTACAAAATCAAAGAAACCCCTATTTGCCAAGTACTGGAATTACAAAATCAAAGAGACCAATTTTACATAATCAAAATAAACAGAAATTACAGAATAGAGGACATGAAGAGTGGAGTGGAGGTACCAGGAAGCAAGAGGCTCGAGCTGGACTGTGGCCTGACTTGCTTGACAACTGATCCGACTCACTCTTGGCTCTATGCCTGGTGTGTAGTTGCGTTGCTGGAGACAGGGTTTGAAAATAAACAACCCTACCTGGTTTTCTATTCATAAATAAATATTTATATTTATAAAAAATTTAAAATTAAAAATAAAAAATAAAAAAAAGGATAAATCAAAAAACTTGTTTGGTATAGTTCAAGATTTTGTAAACATTCTATAAAGAGAAAATTAGTCTAAGATCTTTATCTTATTTTTAGTAATGGAAGAGATAGACAATATTGTTTTGTGATATCTAAAGTTCCTCATCCCCCAACACCCACATATTATAGAGAAATTTAATTCCCTCAAATCAAATTGGCCTCTCCATCTTTTCCTTTTTCCCTACTCTTTTCTCTCCGACGAACTCCACCTCAATCGCCTGAGTTCATCGTCGTCGTCGTCGTCTTCTTCAACTCTCTTTCCTTCGTTAAGCGAAGCTCAAAGCATCGTTATCCATGGACGATTTCACTGATATTGGAATCGAAACGTACCGCGACGAGAAGCCAAGAAACGTTTCATCCAAATCACCGTTCTGCATTTGGCCATCATCGAAGTTGAGAGCGTAACTGAGAGGATCGTATTGGGATTTCCCTTACCTTACTCCTCCTCCGCCACTCTTACTCCGATTGAACCGCCGTAAGAAGTTCTTCCGCTGTTGTAACACCCCTGTTTCGTAATATGCTAATTGGTCCCTAATACGTATGTGACTATATGTTTTGATATGATTTTTGTGTGCCATTATGTGAATATATGCGACTTTGGAATTCTACCTGTTCACCGTAGGAATATCTGTTTGAATAATCTGCTCTGGAAATTAAATTGAGGGCCTTATCGGCCACAGAACCCGAAATTGATTACGCCATTGTGATTGGCATAATTTTTAGAGCCTACAGTGAAATTTAATTAGAAATTGATTCGGGTCAGATTAAGTTGATTAAATTGATAATTTAGTGCCCAATTGTTTATTATTATTATTTTGGAATAGTGGGGTTTGATGTAAAAGGGCACTACACCCTCAATTCATTCCCTTATGTGGCTTTGGCTGATTAAACTCTCTAGAGAGAGAGTGAGAGACCCGAAATTGAGAGAGAAATGGGGAAATCATCTGAGTTTGCTCTTGAAGCTTTGGAGTCTTGAAGGCTAGCTCAAGAATTAACCATAGATTGTGAGGATCAAGCTCCTAGGTGAGTGATTCTTGGATTATAATTGTAATTTTGTGCATGTCCAAGCTATCTTGATGATCAAGAACAAGATTGTAATGAAGTTGAGTTGTGTTGTTGAATTGAAGCTTAATATGTGCATGCATGTAAGAAATACTTCGAAATTTGCATGTTTGAGCACAAATGTGTATAACCCATGTGAAATATTAAAGGAAGCTCATGTTGTAATCACCATTTGTACCATCTAAGTTGAGGATGATGAGCATCTCCCACATGCATGTACAAATCATGGGAGTATAAGTCTTGAATGTTTGAATTTGAGCATGTTGATGATGGGTTTGAGATATCTTGGGACATGCATATAGATAAATCATGAAATTGAGCTTCCTAATGTTGTAATCTTGTATTAGTAGCATGTTAGCATGTGTAAGTGTGTAATTTGAGCCATTGCATGCAAGAAATGTAGATGGAAAACCGAATTGGAGCTCAAGAACACGATCTGGGAAACCCAGATTTTTGAGGTCCGCTCGAGCGGGGTAATGGCCGCTCGAGCGGGAAAATCGAGCTCCCAGCATTTTTTGCAGACATGGTTCCCGCTCGAGCGGGGAAGTTGACGCTCGAGCGAGGAGCTATGTAGACAGGCAGTACGCTCGAGCGGCCGAGTTCACGCTCGAGCTGGAATTGAAGGCAACCAGTACTTTTGCAGACCTAAGGGTCCGCTCGAGCGGGAAGGTCCACGCTCGAGCGGGGACCCTATTTTCTGAAATCATGTTTTTGCATTTTGTGTTCTGTTTTCCGTTCTCTTTCACTTGCAAGCACTCTTAGGCATATGTTAAGCATTGTAAATGAGTTAATGAGATAATAATAAAGCCTAAAGAGGAATATGTGAATTACAGAACGGATTGAACTGTTAACGACCCTTTTGTGTTCATGAAACGTGTAGGGTCAAGCTCCAGGGCAAATCCACAAGCCGATCACTGTGAGTAATATCGATATTTGAATGCTTGTAAATGTCCAATTGTTTACTCCCTTTGATGCTTTATGAATTGCTAACTGGGATTGTGGGATTGTGGACGTAAGTCTGATATGAACGCATAAATGGACCCAAGGTCGTTTCGATAAGCATAAATGGGCCAAAGGCCGTTTTGAAATGAATGAGTGGGCCAAAGGCCGTTTGAAATGAATGAGTGGGCCAAAGGCCATTTGAAATGAATGAGTGGGCCAAAGGCCGTTTTGAAATGAACGAGTGGACCGAAGGTCGTTTGACATATATGAATGGACCTAAGGTCGTTTCGACGTGAACGAATGGACCGAAGGTCGTTTCGATATGAATAAATGGACCGAAGGTCGTTTTGATAGAAATAAATGGACCTAAGGTCGTTTTGACATGAATGAGTGGGCCGAAGGCCGTTTTGACACGAATATATGGGCCGAAGGCCGTTTTGACGTAAACGAACGGGCCGAAGGCCATTTTGACATAAATGAACGGGCCGAAGGCCGTTTTGACATAAATGAATGGGCCGAAGGCCGTTTTGACATGAATGGAAATTTAAATGGGCCAAGGGCCAGAATGTTTAGAACTACAGTCACTTGGTTTGAATTTCGTATAGTTATATATCTGTTAAATGGAAATATGAATTGGGCCTAAGGCCGTTTGGAACATGTTGATCTACATCGTTATGTAACTTCTGTATTTGATTTGATATTATTCACTGGGCTTTCGCTCACGCTCATTCATGTGTTTGTAGGTGAGCCAAGAGAAGTCCAGACCCAGCCTCAGAGAAGTCTGTATGGAACCACTAAGGTTTTGAGAGAGTCAGCCCTTGTGTCTCACGCATGAGACCCGCCTTCGCCTTTTTGTTGTGTATTTGCATTTTGTCAGGTTGGCGAAGTTTTGTATATGTCTGCTTATAGTTTTTATGGGTTGACTTAGTTTTGAATGATCCTGTCTGTACAGAACCTATATCACTATGTTTCTGTTGTGAGTTATTAACGTACATATGTATGGTTTGTTTTGATGTGCCATGTAAGCACAGCTCTATGCACAAAGTTTTAAATTGCTTCCGTTTGGCCCCCATTAACTCTGTTAAAATACGCTTGGTTTGGTTTGAGGCCGTAGGTAATCTTAGGATTACTGGCCGGTTACGTCCTTAACCCATGGGGGCGGGTTCGGGTCGTGACAGCTGTGGTCCGACGACAATCTTTAACCATTCTTAAAGCTTCTTCAGAGCGTTGATCCTTCGATCCCATCACCTCTCATCCTCCTCCATCTTTATTCTCTGCTACCACTACACTCTCACCACCGCCGATCTGTTCAAACCGCCAAAACAAAGGATGTAGAAGTAGAATCGCCTCTTTGGGAACAGCATTTCGGTCATTTCTTCATTTAGTTCTACATCTTTGTGAGAGAATTCAAGGCCTTCATTAGCCATATATATATGTGTGAGTATGTGTGTAATTCTCTCAATCAGAGAAACAAAGAAGTTTCCCTCCATCTCGAGTGTCCCACCCTCGCCAGCCGTTCTCCTTCTTCCTCTTCTACACCGTCGCTCTGTCTATCTCAAGTTCTTGATCTGTCTCAAGGAGAATCACTGTGAGGACGAAAACGAGCCTCGAAGTGAAAAATCATAGAAAATGGAATTTCTCTGGATTAGAGAGGGGGAATTTCCCTGTTTTGAGTGAATTTTTCTACGTTAGAGAGAAGAATTCCTCTAGTTTTAAGAGAATTTCTCTGGTGAGATTTTCTTTGTAAAATCCAGAGAAATTTTCTGAATCGAATTTTCTCTAGATCAATTTGAGAGATCTTAGACATTATTAAACTATTGAAAGACTTTGATACTATATAATCTTAATACTACGGATCTTAAAAAAAAATTCCCTTCTATAAATTTTATTAAATTATTTGTAATAAAAAAATGAAAAATAAAAAAAGTTAGTGTTACTTATTTAGAAAATAAATAACTTCTTTTGTCCTTTTCTTACTGCCTTTACTATTGTTATCAATGACTTCCTTCAACAATCACCTGTCTGTTGATTATCACTTTTGAACCATCACTTTTTATCAAAAATCATATAGAGCTCAACCATTATCTCTAAGCATTAACAACCACATTCGTCCACCACTTCCACAACTGGCAACCATCTCTAACCACCGTCAACCACATCTGATCACCATTTTTTGGTACTTGACAACTTATCACCATCTCTCGCCAACCTCTATTTTATTTTTAAAAAAAGTTCTTACAACTTGTATGAACCATACATGTTTTTATTTTTGTTCAAAAATAAACATATGTTTGATTTTGTTTTACAAAACTATTTTTTAAAATAATAATAATAATAAATAAATAAATAAATCAAAATAATTACACATCATTCTTTTGGGGGACAAAAATATGATTATTTCTTTGAGAAAATTGCATATAAATAAGAATAACTCAAAATAATTACACTTTTATAAAGTTACTAGTCCAAACAAGTCATAGTTGCAAACACAAGCTCATTTTTGCTTCTATGACAATGCAATTTTAAGTTGTTTCCATTTAAATGCTTTTTTCCTTTTTTTTTTTTTTTTTTTGTAGTCAAGCTAATTTTTATTTAAGAAAATTAGTAATAAATTCAATTTAGAGATTGTCTATCTGAGGGATATTTTTTGTTGATGAAAGATCCGTACTTTGTAAAATAGTTTTGTGAGAAATTCTGAAGAACATTTTATTTCTAATTTTACCTTTTGACTTTTTTTTATCTGTTTGACTTTTTATTAACTATCTATTCAAATTTATATTTATCTATTCAAATTTTTTGCCTATATGCTCAAAAAAAAAAATTGTCTATATGTTTAATTTTTTTTTCTTTGTAAATTTTTTATCTGTACAAATTTTTCTATGTAAATTTGCTATCTGTCTAAATTTTATCTGTCCAAATATTATCTGTTAAAAAAAAATTCTATCTATTCAAATCATTTTATATTTTCTCTCTCTCTCTAGCTGTGCAATCTGTTATATCATCAACAATAACAGAACAACAGGACCATAACAACAACAAATGATTCATCAGGTAGTTTACTAGCGATACAATATGTGTGACTAATATATATACACATTGATACTGTTGTATTTCAATATGAATTTGGAAAAAGAAAAAAAATGTAAAATATAAACAAAATTTAAAATTTGATCTAAATCCATAAACCAAATGATTCAAACACAAATTTAAAGACAAGATAAATAGAGATCAAAAAATTAGGGCTATTTCGTAAGTTATTGGTGATGTCAATCGCTGATTTTTGTTAGAAATGATTTTGAAAGTTTTGGAAAAAAACAAAAAAAATTCTCAACTTTGGTCTAATTTTTAGGTGGGACCCATGCGTCGAATTTCACGGGTCTAAGTGGTAACGTGCTCTATACCGCGTTGTGATTCACGTTGTATATTTAGTTACTCAAAACCATTATCGAGGGAATGAGAAATTGAAGTCAAAGAGAACTCCATGGAAATGGTGTTTTGGGTGAAATTTCCTAAAGGTTTGGTTTAAGGCTTGTCCCACATTGATTTGGTGGACAAGTTTTAAATGGATTTATAAGACACGAGATTATAACTTAGGCAGAGCCCCGAGGGGCACCCCAAGTTTGTGGAATAGAAAGGTTATGGGAAAATTGGATTATACCCATTGGATCCAAAAATAATCACACGCGCGCGTCGCCACCGCCATCCATCTGGTCGGGCGGGCAGGGCTGGGCTGGGCTTGGGCGTAGGTGCGTGGTGTGTGGTTGGGTTGGGCTTATCTGGTCCAATACTTATATTTTTAGGCAAAAAACATTTGAATTTAATTTTATTTTTGGTAAAATAAAATCTGTTTGAATTCAAATCAGTTTGCACCTCTTCAAATTCTGTACAATTTAATTCAAAACTGTCCAGTTCATTTTCTGTACAGTTTAAATTCAAATCTGTCTAGTGTATAGTCTCATATCTGTCCAACAAATCTGAATCTGTTCAAACCCAAAACAGTTTATCTGTTTGAATTTCAAACCAGATCTGTCCGAATAGGTATCATACATATTCATTCAAATCTGTACAGCCACCACTCCATCTATAAATAGGCAGCCATCATTTGATGTTTTAGCTCCAATTTTCATTCTTCTCTGCTGCAATTCATCTCTGCATTTTGCTGCATTAATTCCATTAATTTTCTGTGAGAAAGAGTATATACACTAAGTGTCTTCGTTGTACGAAAAATTTGTAGTGCTGTAATTTTTTGTTTATTGATCATTTTATCTTAGGAGATAGTCGTCCACATTCTGAAAGTACCGTAGAGAGGACGAATATGTCTTAAGGACACAGTGTTAAACACTGGACTTGATCAAAAATTTGTTCAAAAAATTAATCAAGTAAGTTGTTAATTTATTTTCTGGTTTATTATTTTTTCTGTTTCAGATTTTTCATTTTGTTTTTGTAACAAAATAAAAAATCTGTTTTTGTTTTTATTTATTTTATTTTCTAGTTTGATTTTTGTAATCAAACATTCTTCCTCATTTCCTTTATTTCTTTTGTTTGTTGTTAAGTACACAAACTTAAATTATTCGAAATATAGTGAAGATTGTCCAACAATTTTGACGGTGGTGGTGGTAATTCACCCCCCGTGGGTTAGCGATGGTGGTTCGGCGGCGGTAGAGAAAGCCTCGTCGTTCAATGTCGTGGCACGATGGCGGACCTATGCGGGGTTCTTGAGGAAATGAGGAAGGTGTTGAACACGATGGCCTTTCCTCAGATCTAAAAGCAGATTAGAGAGAGAGAGGGAGAGAGAGAGAGAGATTAGGGGATTGAGGCAGGGTGGTCGTTGATGCTAATGAATGACTGGACGTGGCGGAGGAGTAGTGAGCAGTAGCAGCATTGAAGCAGTGGCTCGATGACGAAGATGAAGACGCACGAGAGGAGACAGATATCTGACAAGGAGAGAGAAAGAGAGAAGGGTTTGAGAAATGTTTTGAAAATCGAACCAGCCAGTTCGATCGGTCTATGATCCAGTGCAGATATATCTTCTAATCCATTCCCTCTTGAAAATCGGTCTTTTTAAGCTAAATCAATGCGAACCGCTATTAAATCGTGGAACCGGATGAATTGGCCCGGGTTGAAGCAAACCAATATTGAAAAAGCTTATGCTAAAAGGATTTGAACCTAACATTTCAAGCTTCAAAGAGCATGAATTTGCACTTTACCGCCATTGTTAATATATAGGAAATATATAATATTATTCAAACTAATTTCCCTCAAACACATGTATAATTAATATTTAGGCAAATTACCAACACCCACTCGAGGTTTGAGTAAAATACGAATTTCTCTTGAGATTTGAAAAATTACAAATTGCCCCCTAAAGTTTATATTTGCATAACAAATGAAAAGGCGGAAGCAGCAACAGAATGAAGAAAACGGATTACGAAATCAAAATGTGCAATTGATTCACAGAATTGGAATGCACTAATAAACCAAAACAAAATCAGTAATTTAAAACTTTTTATTTCAAATATAGAAAATAACTTACAATTACAATTGTTGCAGTTGCAAGGATCTTAATTAGAAAGCAGAAGGGTTGATTTTCACTCAGAGCTCTCAAGGTTTTACAAAATTGAAAGATACTGAATGAATACATTTGATTACAATATATAGAAAAGAAAATAACTATGCAGCATGTGAATTGGTTGATTGATTGAAGGCAGCTGGCAGCATTGGAGACTGAGCAGAGCTGTCGGTTGCTTTCGGCTGATTGATTGAACAGTTGATTATCTTTAACAAAAGTTTATTGATGAACAGTAAAAGTGAACAGTAACTTTTACTATTCATGCTTTTGGTGGAACATGTGATTAAAGGAATCAATATAAATACAAATTGGCAGCTTTTCTCAAAAGAGTATTGATTGAAGCTAATTTGTATCTATATGGAATTCAATGTTGATTAGGCATATGGATCCTGAGCATCTTGGAACTCTGGTCCATATGGGTCTTGATTAGTTGATCCTTGTGAACTATCTGAACTTTCTTCTGAACTGGACTTTTAGGCCAGTGCAGGAAGATCATCATCAGACGGTTCATCTTTTAATTGGGCTTGGGCTTGATCCATCAGGAGATGGACCATTTGAAGCAGTTGATCACTGGCTGATCCAGGCTTTACCTTGGGCTTGGATGGAGCAGCCTTTGATTTATCTGATTTGGGCTTTGATTGAGTCTTGGGCTGAGTCAATACTGCAGGAGCTTTGGACTTAGCCTTGGACTTTGATTTATCAGTTGATGATGCAAACTTTGACTTGGATGATTTGGGCTTGGAACCACTAGATGAGGGGCTCCCAAGGTTGATTGGAGGAAGACTAGGACTTCCTTGAGAAATGGCAGCAGTTGGGATCTGCTGGGCTTTAATCATTGCAGAAGTAGGAGCACATTGATTAATTGGGAATTCAGCTTGAACAATTTCAACAATGCAGTGAGAAGTGAACTTATCCCATCATTTAACAGAATGTTGCCGGATAATTATATCATCAGAAATTCCATAATGCCATTTGAATATCCATGGAATCTTGTATTTGGATATGAAAATGAGCAAGAGTGGAAATTTCCTTTGATGAGGAGTAAATGGGAAAACAGTAGCAAAATAGTTGATTTGTTCTATCAGAATATCAGGGAAGATATCTGAAATGGCGCCATAATGAGACCACCGTCTCAGAAACCAAGAAAGTAATTCTGATTTGAATTTTTGATCAAATTGAATAAACCAGAAGTGACTGAAGGTTTTATTTTGGTACAAGAAGATCTTGAACCAGGCATCAATGTAATCATGGTAACTGTATGGAATAGAATGACCAGGTAATTCACGGAGCTGATAAGGAGGACCCCATTCAGCTAAGGAAACAATGTTATGAATGTAAATAGAATGATACAGAACCTTACTGGCATAAGTTCGATCATAAATGGGTTTAATCAGAACAGATTGGTGATTGATCAGGATATCTTTATAATAGGTAATTGTTTTGTCTCGATGTACTGGAACAAAATGTAATCCAGGGCCAAAGAATGATTTAGCAAGTTCATTAATAGTTTGACTTTTGGGATGACTAGGCTCTTTGAAAAAGAGATTAGTGGTGGTTGATTTAACATAATCAGATCGAGCAGACCTGATTGGATTAACAGGGAATGGAGTAATTGAAACTACTTGGCTAGCAGAAGCAAAAGGATCAGTAGCCAAAGCAGAAGAGTAATTAGGTCTGGGGATGTTACCAAGAACTTGGTAACGGTTAATCATTTCGATAGGGTGATATTGGGTTACTAGCTCCAAAGGAGGAATAAAAGGAGGTTTATCAAAAGAAGGGACCAAAGCCTTACCAGAAGGAGGCCTTGGGCGAGACATCTGTTTGATTAAGAAACAAGGGTTAGCAACCACTAAGAAGATCAAGATAATTTTGATGATGATTCAAACAGTTGTAATTGTGAGCAAGTAAATTTCTACAAGCTTGAATCTGATGATAATTAATATACTGAGTACGTTTAGTAGTTTTTTTGGCTAATTTGAGGAGGTGAATACAATAAGTAAGTTGTTTGATCAGGGCTTTATAATGGGTAATTTGGGATTTATGGTAAGAGATAAAGGAGTGGCCATCCCTATCCCCCCTATAAAAATTCCCGAGTAAGAAAATCAGGAAGGGAATTTTGACAACCAGGTAAATATTCAATATCAAAATCAAAAATACTTAAATAGATTGCCAACGAGCAAAAATTTGCTTACTAGCAAGATTTTTAACATCTTTTTCTAAAACATATTTAGCAAATTTGCAATTAACACGAAGTAAAAACTTTTGATTTAAAATATCATCTTGAAATTTACTAATACATAAAATAGTAGATAAAATTTCTTTTTTAATAGTACTATAATTTAATTGTGCTTTATTCTAGACACAAGAGTGATAACGAACAATTTGTTTAGATGATTGAGGAGTGACTTTCTGAAGAAGAATGCCACCATAACCAATATCAGAAGTATCAGTTTGAATAATTTTGAAGGAGTTCTCAAAAGGAATACCAAGATAAGGAAGAGACTTAACATATTGTTTAACCTATTTAACAATACTAGTATGAACAGAAGACCAAGGAGGAGGATTATCCTTTAACCTATCAAACAGAGGTTGACAAGTTTTCCTAAGGTCCTTATAGAATTCAGCAATATAATTAAGGGAACCTAAAAACCTTTGTAATTGAGTTTTATCAAGAATTTCATCAGGAAACTTAGACGCAAACTCAATAGAGCGACTAATAGGCAGAATTGTATTGCGGTGGATATCATATCCTAAAAATCTAACTTTAGTTTAAAATAATTTAATTTTAGGAGCAGAGATAACTAAACCATGACTTTTAATTGTGTAAAAGAATGTAGTTAAATGTTTCCAATGTTCACTAATTGATTTTGAAAAAATTAATATATCATCAATGTAAACAATAGAAAAATGACTAAAGGGGTTAAATATATCATTCATTATATTTTGAAATTCACTAGGAGCATTTTTTAATCTAAATGGCATTACATTCCATTCATAATGACCAAAGGGTGTAGTGAAAGCAGTTTTATATCTATCTTTATGATGAATTTGAATTTGTCAAAAACCACTTTTTAAATCAAATTTATTAAAAATAACAGCTTGACTAAGGCGTTTAATCGAATCTTTTTTATTAGGGATAAGTTATCGAATCCATTCTAAAACAACATTTAATGGCTTGTAATTGATGACTAATCGAGGGACACCTCTTTCTAATTCAGCATTTTTATTAACATAAAAAGCAGGATAAGACCATGGTGATTTACTTGGACTAATTATTCTATTTTTTAACAATTCATTAATTTCTTTTTTACACATTTCAAGTAATTCATGATTCATCTGAATAGGTATAGATTTAGTAGGTATTTGTCTTTCATTAAAAATTTTAATATATAGAATGCAGTAGGTAAAGTAGAACAAATAGTTGATTCTAATTTTAATTTACAATCATTAATTTGAGAAATAATAATTGGATCAGTTAATTGTTGATCAATTCGTTTATAATTAATTTATTCTTTAAGAAAATTTAATTGTCTAGTTAATCAATTAATAGTGTGAGAAATAGAACAATCTTTTAATTGATTTAATTCTAGCATTTCAGGTGGAGATAAGAATTTAAATGTAACAAGTTGACCTAAAACATGAGTAGTTATTCCTTCACTAGATGTAGTAAATAAATAAATGGAGTACCTAAAATGATTTTATCAGTCATATTTTTAACTAAAACAAATGAGGTTTTAAAACAAACATTATTTTGACAAATATGAACTTTAGGTAATTTATATTTAATATGCATTTTACTACCATTAGCAGAGGTTAAATTTTCATGACATTTTTCATAATATTTTGTAGGGAGTAATCCTTCTTGTATACAATTTAAATCGGCACCAGTATCAATTAAAGCAATTAATTCTAATTCAAAATCACTAACAGTAATTTTAATTTTTGAATACCATTTTTGCATATAAATTTTATTAATTAGATTTAATCTTTTTTCTTCAAGATTATGAGATTGTGATCGATTATCAAATAACAATTTCTCAGGATTTGTGTGATCAGAATCATGTTCAGAATTATTAGCAGAATCACGAGGGGATTCAAATTATTTTGAAAATTATCTAAACTGTGATTAAGTTTTAGTGTAATAATTTCATCTTCTAATTTTTTATCTTTATTTTATAAACCTTTAATAGTCTGTTTAATCTGATTGATTTCATGTTGTAAATCTTGGAGAGTAATTTCTTTTTGTTTATTTTTTAATCTTTCTAAAGTTTTGGAAAGACTAATTATTGGTTTATCAAACTTAGGTTTGAGATCACAATTGGTTAATAAAAATTTTAATTTATTAGTATATTTTTGTTTTAAGTCTGGATCATCTAATCTACTAATTAATTCAATAAGGGCAAATTCTTCTTGATTTTGTTTAGTAAGAACATTAATTTGTTTAACTAGTTTACAACAAAAATCATTGCATCCTAATTCAATATTATTATCAGATTCTTCACTAGGTGAATGATAATCAGAGGAAGTATTATGATTGTCAGGAGAGGAATCACTAACAGATTGGTTTAATTGAAAGATTTCAAATAATTGATTTTTGGATTCATCATTAATGAAGGGCAATTTGTTATGCAAATATAAACCTCAGGGGGCAAGATGTAATTTCTCAAATCTCAGGGAGGAATTCATATTTTAGTCAAATCTCGAGGGGGTGTTGGTAATTTGCCCTTAATATTTTTATAAACAATATTAATATAAAAATATATGCAAACATATATGTTTGATGAATCTATATATATATTAAATTATAAAAATATTTTAAATGATTGTATTTTTTATTTTTAAATTATAAAAACATTCATAAAATAATTATGACATCACGGTTCAATTCCGGTTCAATCTAACGTTTGAACCAATGACTTGTCCACCAGATCTCTTTTTCGGTTCACTTACCAGTCCGATTTTTAAAACATTGAGAAGAAGAAAGGGATCTGACGAGACGAGAAAGGGTGAGATAAAATCAACAGTAGGAGGAACAACAAATATAAAAGGGTAGTTTGGTCATTTTGTAAGAGTTTGTCCTTATTAGCACCCCATCAACTATTTTAGATCTTCCATTTTTAGCCTTTTTTTATTACAATAATAACCTCAAATGAAATTATTAAAAAAGATATCAATAATTTTGGGACATCCCATCTCATAATTAAGCTCACACACTCACTACATCATGAATTAGGGTTTATGAGAGCACTCACCTCCATTACCATCCATCAATCTTCCTAAAACTCTACCTTCAAAACCTACACACCCTCAAAACATTGAAAACCCTTTTATGGCAATATTTCGGCGATAACGGTGGCAACTATTTGATTGCCTACACTTATCTAACAATGGCAATGAGTGAAATTTTTTTCGGCAATCAAAACTCCATGAAATGAGAGGAGTACAACAATAAAAGCTCAAAAGAGATTCATAGCTTTGATGGTGTTCTTAGCTCAGATAAGATTGGCTTTGTAAAGGTAAATTTCTTGAAAAAAAATAGCAAAAATAATAAAAATTGTTCGTTATTTTTTCGGGACTGAACTCCCAAACAAATTATCAAAATTCGAGAACACAGGCCTGAACATTGTTCATTTGCTTAGGAACAGGTAACCAAACATTTCTTTGTTCAGGAACAGATAACCGCAACTCGTAGAGATTGTAGAACCCACAAAAGGAAAATTTTAAATTAACAACGAAAAACTCTATATCTATTTTCTCAGATCATGAACAAGTATGTGGAGATGAAGTAGTAATTGCCTTCTTGGGTTTTGTTAAGGTTTTTTAGAGAGAGGCTTTTTAGGGCACAGGCCTGAACATAGTTCATTTGCTTAGGAACAGATAACCAAACATTTCTTTGTTCAGGAACAGATAACCGCAGGTCGTAGAGATTGCAAAACCCACAAAAGGAAAATTTTAAATTAATAACAAAAAACTCTATATTTATTTTTTCAGATCATGAACAAGTATGTGAAGATAAAATAGTAATCACCTTCTTAGGTTTTGTTAAGTTTTTTAGAGAGAGGCTTTTTAGGGTGTGGGGGTGTGCATTTAATTGAATTAGTGGAATGTTTTTACAATGATAATTTTGATATTATTTAAGGGGAGAAATGAAATTTTAAGGTTTTTAGAATTTATAAGTATGCCCTTTTTATATTATTTTAGTACGTGGACTTTTGATCCGTGTGCCCTTTCTATTTTTTCACCAAAAAAAATTCAGAAAATAAATTTTGAAAACCAATCCAAACAGTGCACCTAGTAAAATCCTCGACAAGTATACACACAGGCTAATTACATGTCTTAATTAATCTGTCCTCAAATGTAACATAAATGTTTTCTTCCCCTTTTTTTTCCTGTAAATAAATTGTTAAAGAGTATACGAGTGAATTTGAATCTCAAGATTCTCAACACTAGGATACTCATAAAGAATATTACATCAAGAACTAGAAACCAATAATCTTCTCAAAGGCTGAGACATAAAAAAATTCAACTGTAAATTATTTTCTTGTGGTTGGGGATGCTGCTTCACCACTTCCATCCTTCTTAAAAACAGAGCAAAGCACCTGCCTTGAAATGTAAGTCTCAAGCTCTCTAGAAACCTCAGTTAACTTCAAATCAAAATTACTTTTATACTTGTGCTTCGGTGTTGCTGCTGCTGCTGCTGAACCTGTGAGCATAGTTGGAGAACTGGAAAATCGTCTTCTTGGGCTTGAGAACCGTCCTGGTGAAACTGAATGCCTCCCTTTGGAGATGAGAGGTGTCAAGCCAAACCCTACATTTCTATCTGGGACTGGGACTGGTGGGACTGGGACTGGGAGGTTCAACATTGGTCCACTTTTTGTCTCCAATGGAAGTGGCTTCAGTGCATCGTGTTGTCCCACTACAGGCTTATGAAACATAAGCCTTTCTCTGGCCTTCTCAGCTGCTAATAATGCTTTATCTCTGCTCATGCTTATGAGTTTCCACGGGTCAATGCTTGCACGGAAACCTTGCTTCTTAGGTGGTTCATGTTCTCCATCAATTCTTATGGATAATCTTGGTGGGTTCTGAAACTTATAAGCATAGTGTTATCCAGTAAGACCTGTGGTAAAAGTTTCTAACAACACAAAAACTAAGGGAGACTGTTTTACATCTGACCTGATTTTTTCGTTGTCCTCTGCATATAAACCGGGAAACAAATGATGGCTTTTCAGGAGAATCAGGCTCGAAGCTCTCATCATCTGACGAGAAATCTGAATCTTCAAATGATTCTAGTTCAATGGACTGATTCTCCTCTCTCATTGCTAGTATATAGTCATATGTTCTCATTCCCTGCGAGCAACAGCAGTCAATAATGATCTCATGAATGAACCCGTGATGAAAATGAGAACTTCACAAAATGTCTTCAAGTCTGGTTGTCATGGAATTTAAAAAAATAAAAAACAAAAAACTAACAACAGCAGCAACGACAATAACACTGGTGTGTACACACATGAGATCTGGGCTGTGCAATGCAATGTGTTCCTAGTGTTGAATTCTTATTATTGTTATAATGTTGATACAATGGGATGCAAGGGGCATCATACAACTTCGAAGAAAAAAACCCCATGTGCCGTGGTAGTTTAAATTGCAACGAAATTTCAACATTTTCCCAAGTCCAAACATAGTACTAGTGCTGGGTGCCTGGGTCTGCTTGAAAAACCACGCATTGAACCCATCCCTTTTTATGCATGTTCTGGTTCTCATGCATGGGAACCAATGTCAAGAAATTGGACCAAGAAAATAACATTCATGGCTTATTCCCAAGTTTCCATTAATTTGGCCTAAGCATACACCCAACAGTGCTAATCATCTTTGCATGGCAGCAATAACTATAATACCTTTCGGATGAGAACCACATGAAAGAAGAAAAGTTGTCCAAGCGCTGCTGAACTGTATGCTGTCATCAGAACTAACATGACCTGTAAGAAATTGACTAGTTAAAATCAGTGGTGAAGCTTGCATTCAAAATTGTAACAAGTAAACACTGAGAATAGGAAAAGAACAATAAGAACATTACAGATATTGCTGCAAGGACTCCTCTTGGGAACTCTACAATGAGTTTTCTCTCCAGCTCCCGCTCAATCCCTTTTTTATCTGCAAAGCACCTAATAAATATGGCAGCAGCAGTTCCCCCTTCTATTATGAGCTGTATCGGTAGGAATCATGATTAGCATCGGACCCAAAAAAAAAACAAAAGAAGAAGAAAAAAACTAGCTATTGAACAAAGGGAAACTTTTAAAGTGATCTTAGAAGAAACTGACCATTAACAACACAAAAATCATTAGAAGAATGAATGTTGTGTAATTCTTTTTCCCCACACAGTTGTTCAACCACTGGTATTATGCAAACAAAGAACATTGGTGTCATGACATGGTAGTCTTTTCAGAAACAAAATATAATGCCTGGAAAATGAGAAACACCCTACTTCTTACCCTGCAGTGGTGATCAAACCCTTCAACGCACCGGTTGCAGGTCCTACAGTGCTTGCTGTGCTTTTTAACCTGAAATAAAATGAGAGAAACATTTTCAGATAACACACTGTAAATAAACTTGGATTTCCTTATCTAAACTAAATTGGTGAAAATATTAGTATAAAAATTTCAAAAACTATTCACCCAAAAAAAAAAATTTCAAAAACACTCAATAATTTTCTTTTTCGTGCAAAAATAATTTTCAAAAACATCTTTTTGGTGTTTGTTTTCACTGAACTTCTTGTTAGTATTATTTATCAGAAAACAAAATCTGAAAATGGAACCAAACAAAACAGTGAATATAGAATCATAGATAGATGTAGGCAGGCAGGCAACCTCAAAATCGCAAAGTGGGCAAAAGGAGATGTCATCCTCTCTGGGATCTGGGTCAGGTGCAATTGCATCATCTTTCATGACAAGGGGGAATGGGAGCAAGGGATCCATTTGACCACTTGTTTGCCATGAATCTAAGTATTTCCTCCTTATAAAAGCTCTAAGGATCTTCCGCTCCAATCTTCTGAAAAACCTTGTAATAATCTGACCCAAAATAAATCCATAATTAAGCTTTAATAACCCTCTTGATTTGGATTTTCTCTTCTTATTTCTAAAACGGGTTTTGTCAGATGGGTCAATTGCGGTACACCTAATAAACAGAAGCATCCCTGAAAGTGCCTGAAAATTTAATCAACACAAAAAATTTGAAAAAGTGTCAGCGAGTCCTGAATCCTGATCGGAGAGATTTGAAAAAGGATGAACTGATATTATAATTTATATTTACCACAAAGGAGAAGATTGTTGTGACAGTGATTTCTGCAATTCTGTTTCCAAGGAAAAGCCCCAAGAAGCAAAAAAAGGCCACAACCAGAAAACTATAAACTGCCATTCCCACTATCTGCAATAACCAGCAAAATGAAATTGGAGGTGAACAAATTGACAAATCACAGCATTTCAATTTTTAGACTTAAACCCACATTGCCAATCTAAGAGACTCAAACTTGGTTAATGTAATGCGAAGGCCTCTCCACTTATAACTAATTGGTTTTAAGTTAGGGTCTTGGGCGGCCTCTCGCAATATGTGGTACAAACGGTCCATCTCTCAATCAGACCTCTCAATCACCTCCACTTGCTATTGGTTTAACATCAATATTCAACATTTCAGCGAAGATGCACACATAAATTTAAACACCCAAAAGTGGACTCAAACCCACATTGCCAATCTAAGACACCCAAGCCCACTCATATAGCCAATTGGTTTTAAGTTGTATTGTACGGTCTAACATCAATATTCAACATTTCTTCAGCGAAGATGCAAGCTTTAACATCAATATTCAACATTTCTTTAGCAAAGATGCAACCATAATTTCAGATACCCAAATCATTGAAACTCATAGCCAATTGGCTTTGAGTTGGATGCTTTAACATCAATATCCAACTTTTCTTCAGCGAAGATGCAAACATAAATTCAGATACCCAAATCATTGAAATGAAGAGTGTTTTTTACTTGTTGGAAAGTAATTTGGTTGAATGAATTTAGATTATACTTTATTATCTAATAGCAGCAGCAGCAGCAGCAGCAGTAGTAGTAGATAGAGACACAAAGACAGAGACAAAACAGAAAGAGAACATCATTGATTTGCGACGAAAAACGGGAAAGGGAGGAGGAGTACCTGTAAAGGGTGGAGAGGTCGTTGCCAACCATGGCGTCTCATCTTCTATTAATGGGCGAGAGGGTTTTAGTTTCCTTGGTAGAAATTGTCGCAGCTTTTTTGGTTCGATAGAAACAAACACAACGCAGAAAAACAATAGAGAGAGAGAGAGAGAGTTGGAGCTTGTGTGAGTCCTTGGAAGTTTCAACTTCATGCCACGCGCAGCCACCACCAACGGTCGACTTTCCCTTCATTTCTTTTGAAATTTGAATGCGCTTTGCAGATCAGATGAGGTTCCATAATCCGACGGCTATTATAGTACATCAAAAATCAACAGTGCCACTAACAAATCTAAGTCACTCATTTGTGTGTGTCCACGACTCAGATCTGTTTGTGATGTGAGCACTGCTGGACCCCAGTGGGGTGACCCATAAATAAAACAGTTTTCAGCCAATCAAAAATTAGTGGGGGTGGTGGGGTCACCCCCGAAGGCATTTTCCTTGTGACGTTGCCATGTCGCTCTACCACCGTGACACTCAACTCACTATTCTAATTTAAAAGTTAAAAAATTATTTAAAAAATTAAAAAATTAATAATTTATAAAAGTTAAATATTTTATTTTTTCTCTGTTTTTTACATATATTTTTGTAAAAAAAGTTAAAAAATTATTTCAAAAATATTAATTTTTTTTGTCTCATATTTTAACTAAAAAATTACTAAAATAACATATTAAATAATCACATTAGCAAAAGAAAGTTAAGGGATAATAAAAAATAAAAAAAAAAATTGATCTCACATTTCCACAATGTACAGTTTTATTATTATTTTTTTTAAATCATGTTTTCAAAATATAGAATTTCAAGCTCAAAGTCATATTTTAAAAATATAAATTTTAAAATAATTTGAATTTGAGAAATCAATTTAAAATGACTTAGATGTAAAAGAAAGGTTTGTTATTCACGTGGGTTTAATAATACCCCATTTGAGACTGGAGTAACCCCACCTGGATGACATTGTGGGACAATTTAATGGTTGTTTGGGACGTCTTAAATAAATATATTTTTTAATTTTTTAGATTAAAAAGTTGAGGGAAAAAATATGGTTGTTTAGGTTAATTTTTTAACTTTTTACGAAAAATGTGTATTAAAAATTGTATAAATTAGTGTATAGGAGTAGTTTGTGCATTGTAGACTGTACGGTAGGCAGCACGGTTTGCAGAGCGTAGTATAAGAGATGCTTGCCTCCTTTTCGGGCATTAAATTGGACAATGTTGTTCGGCCCGTGGAGGCCCACCATGGGTCCCGTTTTGCTAATCGGAAACGTTCAATGTGTACAACTCGTCGAATATTATATGCTTATAAAAAATCTCGTTGATCGGATATCGATAGCTATCTGATCGGATTAATTTTTTGTCAACCGTTAATTATAACACCATCCATTTTTTTATACAAAACTAATTTGTTCATATAGTTAGAGATATCCGATCAACGTGATTTTTTATAAATATATAGTACTCGACAAATTCTACATATTAAACGGTTCAGATTATCAAAACGGGACCCGTGATGGGCACCCACGGGCCGAACAACACCATTCCGGGATAATTTTTTTGTGCACCCCGCGTTGTAAATTTGTATCACTGACTATCATTTCAATATGTATGACTTGTACTTGGCCATCACTGACATCACTTCACCGCTATTTATGCTTGTACTTGGCATCCGTGTAATTTGTTTTTTTATATATATATATTTTTTAGTGAATAGAGATAACTTTTTAACTTTTTTAATAATTTTTTGACTTTTTATCTTTTTCAGTACAGGACAAATGAGGCGTTACTATTCCTCTACTGTTCTACTCGGAGAGGAAAAAAAAAAGAAAAAAAAAAAAACACCAATTTTGACATTGGGATTATAAGATAGACCACCATTACAGATGTGACACAATTTTGTGATATTAGTGCAAAATTAACAAAATTCCATTTAGCCACTAGCACACGGACCTCTATCATGATCATGCCAATATGGATGTGCAAATGAATTCGCTTGATTTTTTTTTATAATTGTATTTGAATATTGAATTTGAGAAGAATTTACTGCTTGATTTTTTTTTATAATTGTATTTGAATATTAAATTTGATAGGGCTGAGTAAGGAATCCGTGAAATCCGTAATCCGATCCAGTTCAGTCCAATCCGATAAGTTTAAATTGGTTTTTTGAATCCGTGGTTCGGTTCCGGATTAAAGAATTAAAAATCCGTAGTCCACGGATTGGTTCCGGATTAAACCCCACGGTTCCGGATTGAAACCGATCCGAACCGTATACAAATAGTCTATATTTTTATTATACATCCTCCCTCATAGTATCTTCTCTTATTCCATATAAAACATAAACTCAAACCTAAACCTGCATAATATCTTCTTTTATTACTTTTGTTTGTTAGTTTTTAATTTTAATTTGTAATGGTCTAAATAATTATGGTGAAACCAATTTTCTTATGGTTGTTTAAATTCTAGAACAGTATGTCGCTATTATAGAAAGACATGTTACTATTGTGGAACTAATATAGCACTATGTTTATGTTTTTATGAAATTAAAGTGTTATTTATATATTTTTTTTTTTGTTATTTAATTATGTGAATCCGTAGTCCTAAACTGATCCAATCCGTATTTAAATTGATTGGTTCAGATTGGTTCCATGATTTAAACGGATTAGATTGGTTCCAATTTTTCAGAAACTGTAAATAACGGATTGGTCCTGATTTTACCCAAATGCAGTCCAATCCAGACCATGCTCACCCCTAAAAAGATGTCAACAAAAATCATTGGTAAAAAAAAAGTCAAGTTAACAAAGCACATCTATATTTAAAAACAATGGTGATTTATCCCCCTAAAACTAGAAATCTAATTGAGCTCTAGTGATGTGGAAAATTAAAAAAAAAAAAAAAAAAAAAAACACAAGGCCAAAACATTATATCAAATGGGTTCACACACACATTAGAATTATTGGAGCTCCTTTTCTAGAGCTCCCAAATATTTTCCATTTAAAAAACTTCTCATTTTAATTTTTCTTGTTCAGACAAGACAATCCGAGCAAGTGCCTTATCCAATGCTCCACTAGTACGATCAAGTACAGCCTTCTCAGTTTGAACAGTTATCTAATAATATTACACTCATCACATTTCTATACCATATTATGTTTTAATATCTTACTTATCAACACACTATAATCATTGTACATTACTCCATTAATATTTCTAACCAAAAACAACTGTGCATGTCAATACACTAAGGGCATGTTTGATTGGATGGGTTAGAGCATGGGATTGAGATTATTAATCTGTGAGTCCAATTATCCTGTGTTTGTTTTAACATTTTGGTTTAGGATTATTAATCCAATAGATAATTAATCCAACAAATTTTTAGAATTATTAGTAATAGGGTAGGGATGGGATTATTAATCCAATGGATAATTTATCCTCTTAATCCAATTGGATAGTGAATACCACACTAATTTTGATAGGATTATTAATGTTTCACTATTAGTCTTGTGAATCAAACATGACCTAAATACTTAATTGAAAAAAAAGAAAAAAAGAAAAAGAATGCTTAAATATTCTCCCTCTTACAAACACTTCTTATAATCTTATATTTTATAAATGTCACATCATACAAGTAAATAAGAAGAAAAATGAGTCAAACCCCCTTTGTGGAGGACCCCCACAACCCCCATACTGATCTACACCATTCATGATGTGTGGGGCCACTCATGTATGTGTGAGGTCCACATCATGAATGGTGTGGATCACAAAGGGGGTTGTGGGGGTCCTCCACAAAGGGGGTCTCTATCATTGCTGAAATAAAAATCGATGTTTAAACTTACCAATTCTTCATTCAATTCAAATTTGATAAATAAAAAGTTAAAAGTGAACTCCAATCTTTTCATGAAAACTTGTATCAAATCAAGAGAGAAGTGAAAAATTTCACCAAATTTTAAACAGTCATCTTTAATTTGATAAAAATTTAAAAAGCGGAAGGATTAGCAGTGATTTTCTTTCATCAAAAATAATTAAAATAGGTTTTTAAAAATAAGTTTGATAATTCTCCAAAAAATTGACGATAAATTACAAATAAAATGAAAAAATGTAAAGGAGAATAAGAATTAAAGTATTCGCCAAGTCAAAAAATCAAAGTTTTAAAAAAAATTTCACACATATATGATGAAAAAGGGAGTAAGGATCAGAGATGCTCTAATAAAAATATAGATATTTTTTTAAGGTTAATTACCAATTAGTCCTATTGATTGAGTGGATAAATATTTACATAGACAACTTAAGATCTAGCTCTAATACCATGTTAAAGCATCCAATTCAAAATCAATTGACAATGAGAGTGAAGAGGCCCTTGCATATTAACCAAACTTGGGTGGATTAGATTGGCAATGTGTGATTATGTCTAACACAGTCGATCAATACCAAGCTCGGCCAATGCTCCGGGTCGATCAATGCCTCACTTGGGAGGAAGATGTTGTCTATCAATGCTTCCTGCAACATCTTCCTTCCAAATGTTGCCATTAATCAAATTCCTAACCTTTAGAATACAAATTACGAAGTTTGATTTGAGTGCTTTCTTTCAAAGACTCCATTAGATAAAACGGGAGAAAGAGTGCAGAGAATAAATCTCACTGAACACAACACCGCATAATTCGCAATAACATTAAAATTCGCAATAACATTAAAAGTGTTTTCTTTCTTGTACGCACATGTTTGATCATGAATCATGATACAGAATGACGCCTTCGCTTCTGAAACAAAATCCGAGTTTCTGAATTAGCCTTACCACCTATCAGCTTCATATCTTTAATCCGAAACACGGCATTTAACTTGCTCAACTTCTTCGTAAATGACCTGAATAACTTGTTAGCAAGATGTGATTTCACACTAAGCTCCTGTTTCATCGAAACATGGTCTTTTTCCAAGTCAGTCAGTCTCATCCTCATTCTTGCAACTTCCAGCTTGAGTTCCCTGTTCTCTCTTCTCCGCGACGCGTAGTTGTCTCTTGGTGAGATGCATCCACTTCCTGCTCCGCTACCTGAATGTTGAGGGAATTGGTCATTGACAGAACCAAAGAACAACTGATTGTGACCGCCATTCATTGCGTTTCGAAGCCTGATTTGCTCAAAGTATAACACTTGCACTGCCATCTGCACTGGCAGCCTTTCATTCTGTGCTGCATGACTGCAGGCTTCTTGAGATAGTTTCTGGCAATTGATGGTTTTGCAAAGTCTATAACGCTCTGAGTCCTTCATGTTCGGATGAACCTGTCAGTGGAAGCACACACAAAACACAATAGTGTTTAAAGCCTTGACAAATCCAGACACAAAAATATAGAAATGATATAGGTCTATCCATCTGTGGGTAAGGCTGCAAACGAGTTTTGGCATTTGCAGCTCTATCTGTCAGAGAGAAAGGGTTGCTCACCTTGAGAAAGATATCCACAGCTCTGTATAATCCATCATTCACTATACGGGCATGGTCTGGGAGTAATTCTGCCAATGCTACGAACTTCGATGGCGTCAAGTTTGAATCGAGTGCAACTTCTGCAAGACAATTGTCCAACAGTTTCGACGCATTCAGGATTGAGCTCTGCTTGGGAGATCCAGGGCTGTCAAAGTCGTATACCATTTCACTTTCATCCCTCAAGTGATTATCCTCATCATCATCCTCATCCAAGTTCAAGAAAATGGAGAAAATCCTCAGGATTGAATCTGTATCATACATTGGGCTGTGATTGTTTCCATGAGAATTTGCAAGAATGAGTAGGTCCTCAAGAATTGCTTGATCCAATTGCAAACCAATCCTCCTCTCTAAATCAGATCTGTATGGAGTAGATGCTGATGCCGCTATTGCAGACTTCAACAATCTAGAAAGAAATGCCATGGGAACAGCACTCTTTCTTGACTGTGTTGGCAATAAACCGATTATAGCTTCGATGACGGCTCTTTGTTTCTTCTGCAATTCCAAGTCCAAGAAACCCCCTTTAACCAATTGTGGATCCCTAACCGCAACGAGTCCCTGAAGAGAATTGTGGGCATAATTTATCAAAATCCTGATGATTATATCATGTTTCAGACCCTTACTTTTTACTGCATATAGAACGCGCTGGAAGAAATCAAGATTAAGCACGGTGAGTGATTTTCCCCACCAGTCTGAGGGTGTTTCTGTTTCAGGTTTTGAAGGAAAGTTGTGCTCTAGCTTGGACAAGCCAGATGTGAGTTGCTCTTTACATGCATTACTTGCAATGGCATTGATAATCCTGTTGACAAGGTTGATATCTTCTGCTATGGGTTGGAGTGATTCGCAGCGGTGAAGAACTGATATCGAGTTTGATGTGTTTGGAAGTATGTTCTCCCTCAGATATGCTTCAGTTTGCGTTTCTAGGTTTTTCTCAGCAAAATCTTCTGTCATTTCCAGGAAATGAGCCGCACAGCGTAGCATCGCAACGTTTGATAGAGTAATTTCGGTGTTTACTCCGTAACAGAACTTTGCAGCTAGCTCAAATGCCTCTGGTCCACCCGGTACAGCTGACAGATTTATACGCGATACTATTGAATCTTTTGCTTCCAACAACAGTTTTCGTATTCTTCCACTCCGAGAAACTAGAGGGAACTGCAAAAGAATCCTGATCATATTATAAAAGTTCCTTTTCATACTTTTCATTTACTTTCTTCTAACATTGTTGTGGTTATTATTTTGTGTTAGCCTTTTTTAATAAGATTTCACTCTCATCTACTTTTTTTATGTAAAATTTTACCTCGGTTCCTCCATTACAAACCATAATGTTCAAGCAAAATTTTCTTATTTTGTTCCAGCCAAAATATTGCTGAATTTTCAAATTCTCAAGTTGAAAATTGTTTGATTCCTCAAAAAACTGACGTGGGATACTTGGATTAAATCTTGATTTTAAAAGGATTTTATGGCACTTTAAGCTATTGATTTACACAAAAGGTGAAATTTCTCATTATTGCAGTAGATTTGCCTTACCTTGTGAAGCGCAAAACTTGTTGTTCCAACTTCAATTGTAAGATCGCTGGAAACATCAGATATCGGCCTGCAAGATACAAGACATGCCAAAATTAGCATCATAGAGACGGGTAAAATCAAGAATGAAGAAAGAAAACTGCGCATACATAATTGTTAGTTAAAAATCTTGGTTTCTTCTTTACATCTTCATCACCATGTTGAACCTATGATACCAATTTGTTCCAAAGGGGTTTCAATTCATATACAGTGATCCATTTGGATCCTACGTTCGACATGGAGGACCCCAGTTGAAAGCAAAAGCTCAATTATAAAAAAGGAGTGGGACTTCACAAGCAGTACTTCTAGCAGATAAGGCCAAATTTAACCCAATGGTTCTGAAACCTGCAATGAAGATTGCAAGGCTGGTTGCATTCAGGAAACAATTTGATTTGGCTGTTTCGCTTACTTTCATGGGTATGCTGGGACCCTTCATTTCAATCAGAAAATGTGTCTGTTTGTCTGTTTGCAAATTTTTAGTCTATTTCACGTAAAAAATGTCATACTCAAGCATCTATTATATGACTCCTTCATACGCTTGAGGGCCTCTGGATAGGGGTGAGATGCGAAAATATTGATAGACGGATACTAAAACCAGATCAGAGCATTAATGGGTGCGTGTTGAAATAAGGACATTTAACATCACGGCCTCGTAGGGGTGCTTTTTAAGCACAAGAGATTTGTTGACACATATTCGACAAGTATTCAATCTTGAAAACTAGGTGTGATTTTGCTACCTTCTGTAAAATTTGGGGGATTGGACACGATGAAGATTGCTTACAGTTATGAAATGAATTCAGTAACCTATTTTATGATACTAAAAAGTCATTTCAAATTTAAAGTTTTTTTTTTTTTTTTTGCCCTTTTCAGTAGTGAAAGTGGAAAAAACAACTTTTGGGCTGACTGAATAATATAAGTTGAAGAAGATGCTTGGTGGAATCTCTGCTTTCTTGCACAAGACCAAAACAAGCTTTAATTCTGTAAAATTTTCAACTACTTAATTCTATTCAACCTCAAATTTTCCAAAAGTATAGAGTATAAACCAGACCCAACCCATCACAGATTTTCAAAAAAAAATAAATCAAGATTCATGTTAAAATGCAGAATTAGAGGCTGTAAAAACCAGATTTTATCATACTTGGTTTGAAACTACCTAATTTTTGTGAAACATAGTACTAGTTCAGTGTGTGGAACAGAGAAGGAGAAGAAGATTACCATTCAGTGACATGCCTTGTACTCGAACTCGGCCGAAAAAACCTCTTCCCTGCGATGCTGGGCTTCAATTCACCAACAGTCACAACTCCCAGCTCTTCAGAACCTGACAAAATTCAGCCTTTAGCCACTCTTAACAAAACTTAACAGAATTGACTCTTTCAAGATCCCCAAACTGTGAACTCCTTTGCTCTGCTGCCACTTTGTTGAAGAACCCTACTCTCTCTCTCTCTCTCTCTCTCTCTCTCTCTCTCTCTCTCTCTCTCTCTCTCTCATGTGGGAAAGAAAGAGAAAGCTGGAGTGAGGAGAAAGACACATGAACCCACGCAGGATTAAAGGGTAGAGAGATATACTTTTAATGAGTACATATAATTTGATTAAGATAAGGTCAAGAAAATGAAGCCATGGTGGCACTTTTTGGTGAAACGTGTGGTGGGTAGTGTCTTTTTTCACAATGTTTTTTTTGTTTTTGTTTTTGTTTTTGTTTTTGATTTTTGAGAAAGAGGAGAGAGATCGCAGGATTTCTGAAGGGTTGCAGGGCTTTTGGGGCCTGTAATGATAGCTGAGTGAAAGCTACCCGCATAAAAAGATTAGTTTTTAAAAAACTCTATATTATGTGTAAAGCTAATTAAAGTGGATACAGGAAGATAAAAACTCAGTTTGATTAAGAAACTAAAACAGATACAAAAAGAATAAAACATACTTTTAATCATGCTCTCAGCTTTTGACCCACTCCCTTCGCTCAAACAAAGGCCAAAAAAAGTAAACAAACAGCTTTTAAACATCTTCCCAAAGAACCCCATAACAAATAATAAAGAAGAAAAGAGAGCTTTTTATGAATCTTAAACCTATAGGAAGATGTGTATATATATAACTCCAAGTCAGAAAGAAAAGGCAAGAATATTATGAAATGGCTAGTTTATAAATTCCTTAAAAAGAAATTCCTTAAAAAGAAATTCCTTATTAATTCCCTATAAATTCCTTAAAACAAATTCCTTAAATTGTAATTCCTTAATCATAGCTGGTTCTAAAAGGAAATGAATCAACTAAAAATCAATGAGAAAAAAAAGAGGAAATATATATATATATATATATATATATATGGACTTCACACATATGGCCCAAAGTTTACACAGTCACCCCACATTCTTGGCCCTTACTCAATAACGAAGGTCTACATATAAAAGCTGTAAGAAATTAATAAGAAATCAATGTGGCACAAGGAGCAAAATGAAAAAAATAAATAAAAATTAGGGGCATTTTTTTGATATCATTTTATTTCAATTTTAACTCGAACCATTAAAATTTCTATTTTATTAATATGCCTTGTTACGTCAAAAAAGACAAGATTATTGCAGACAAACTACGAAAAAAAATCCAACTTCTTGATTGGTGAATTAGTGACATAAGTTATTCTCGTTGCCTAATATATAAAATATTGATATTTAACCAATCAATCATCTAGGACAAGGGAATAGACTATTTTCAAGTGTAGCTATAAAACATAAACCCGTAAATCATGTATCATCACTAGGGTATCATAAAATCAAAATGGACAGTTTTGGATCATTATCAGTACATACCTAATCTGGTTAATGTGTAAATATTTGGGTAAGACTAAATTATGGGCATCAAAAACAATCAAAGGAAAGTTTACTTTAAGCCGAAAGATAGGCCATTTACATATGTGTGCACGCATCGTTTAACCAAAGGTCAATTTCATTTTCTCTCCACTAAATTATTTTAACTTTGATTTTTAATTTTTATTATTTCTATTTTTTTTAACTTTTGGTTCTCAAGCTATATAATTCTTTTTAATTTAGACCAATAACTAATGTTTATCTCAAATTAGATAGAAAAATGTCATGCCAATATCATGTGATATCAGTTTGTGACATGTGATATCTTATTCGACTCAAACTTAAGGACAATCATAGAATTAAAATTAGCAATTTCTCAAATTAACTTTTTAAGTATTACTATATTTTTTGTCACATTGATACTGAAAATATATATATATTTTTTTCTATTACACCGTAAATTCGAGAGACGTGACAAAGACATGAAAGTTTTTGTATAATTTTAGATCGACATTAATTGTTGATGCAAATTGAAAATAATTACATACTTTAAAGATCAAAGTGAGGGAAAAAAAATAAGGGGCAAAGAAATGAATCAACGATTTGATCAAAAAAGATTTGATCAAAAAAAAATTCCTTCAATTATAAATCAATCAAAATCCCTTGAATTATGAAATGGCTAGTTAATTCCTTAATCATAGTTAATTATAAAAAGAAATGAATTTTACAAAAAATCAATGAGAAAAAAAATAGAAAAAAAAACATATATATACATATATATATGGACTTCACACATATGGCCCAAAGTTTACATAGTCTCCCTCACATACTCAATAAAAAAGGTCTCCATATAAAAGGTGTAAGAAATTAATAAGAAATCAATGTGGGACAAAGAGCAAAATGAAAAAAAAAAAGAAAGAAAAAATAGAGCGTTTTTTTCATATCATTTTCTTTCAATTTTAACTCGAACCATTAAAATTTATATTTCATTAATATGTCTTGTTATGACAGAAAAGACACAAGATTATTGCAGACAAACTACGAAAAAAAATCTAACTTTTTGATTGGTGAATTAGTGACATTAGTTATTCTCATTGTCTAACATATAAAATATTGATATTTAACCAATCAATCTTCTAGGACAAGGGAATGGACTATTTTCAAGTGTAGCTATAAAACAAAAACCCGTAAATCATGTATCTCCACTAGGGTATCATAAAATCAAAATAAACAGTTTTGGATCATTATCAGTACACACCTAAATTGGTTAATATTTGGGTAGGACTAATTACGATCATCAAAAACAATCAAAGGAAAGTTCACTTTAAGCCGAAAGATAGGCCATTTACATATGTGTGCACGCATCATTTAAACAATGGTCAATTTCATTCTCTCCACTAAATTATTCTAACGTTGATTTTTAATTTTTATTATTATCATTTTTTTAAACTTTTGGTTCTGATCAAGCTATATAATTCTTTATAATTTAGACCAATAACTAATGTTTCGCGCAAATTAGATAGAAAAATGTCATGCCAATATTATGTGATATCAGTTTATGACATGTAATATCTTATTCGACTCAAACTTAAGGACAGCCATAGAACTAAAATTAGTAATTTCTCACATTAACCTTTTAAGTATTACTATATATTTTGTCACATTGATACTTAAAATATTATATATTTTTTTTCTATTACACCATAAATTCGAGAGACGTGACACAGACATGAAAGTTTTGGTAAAATTTTAGATGGACATTAGTTGTTGATGCAAATTGAAAATAATTACATACTTTAAAGATTAAAGTGAGGGAAAAAAAAATAAAGGGCAAAGAATGAATCAAGGATTTGGTTAAACAAATTCCTTGAATTATAAATCACTCAAAATCCCTTGAATTATGAAATGGTTAGTTAATTCCTTAATCATAGTTAATTATACAAAGAAATGAATCTTACAAAAAATCAATGAGAAAAAAAACATATATATATATGGACTTCACACATATGGCCCAAAGTTTACATAGTCTCCCCCACATTCTTGGCCCTTACTCAATAACAAAGGTCTACATATAAAAGGTGTAAGAAATTAATAAGAAATCAATGTGGGACAAGGAGCAAAATGAAAAAATAAATAAATAAATAAATTAGAGCTTTTTTTTTATATCATTTTCTTTCAATTTTAACTCGAACCATTAAAATTTATATTTTATTAATGTCTTGTTATGACAAAAAAGACACAAGATTATTGCAGACAAACTACGAAAAAAAATCCAACATTTTTACTGGTGAAATAGTGAGATTAGTTATTCTCATTGCCTAATATATAAAATATTGATATTTAACCAATCAATCATCTAGGACAAGGGAATGGATTATTTTCAAGAGTAGCTATAAAACATACACCCGTAAATCATGTATCTTCACTAAGGTATCATAAAATCAAAATGGACAATTTTGGATCATTACCAGTACATACCTAATCTGGTTAGTGTGTAAATATTTGGGTAGGACTAAATTATGGGCATCAAAAACAATCAAAACAAAGTTTACTTTAAGCCGAAAGATAGGCCATTTACATATGTGTGCACGCATTGTTTATCCGAAGGTCAATTTCATTTTCTCTCCCCTAAATTATTTTAACTTTGATTTTTGATTTTTATTATTACTATTTTTCTAAACTTTTGGTTCTCACGTTATGTAATTCTTTCCAATTTAGACCAATAACTAATGTTTATCTCAAATTAGATAGAAAAATGTAATGCCAATATCATGTGATATCAGTTTGTGACAGGCGATATCTTATTCGACTCAAACTTAAAGACTACCATAGAATTAAAATTAGTAATGTCCAACATTAACCTTTTAAGTATTACTATATTTTTTGCCACATTGACACTTAAAATATTATATTTTTTTCTATTACACCATAAATTCAAGAGACGTAACAAAGACATGAAAGTTTTGGAACAATTTTAGATGGACATTTGTTGTTGATGCAAATTGAAAATAATTACATATTTTAAAGATTAAAGTGAGGGCAAAAAAATAAGGGGCAAAGAAATGAATCAAGGATTTGAATAAACAAATTCCTTGAATTATAATTCAATCAAAATCCCTTGAATTATGAAATGGCTAGTTAATTCCTTAATTAAAGTTAATTATAAAATGAACTGAATCTTACAAAAAATCAATGAGGAAAAAAAGAAAAAAAAAAAAACATATATATATATGGACTTCACACATATGGCCCAAAGTTTACAAAGGTCTACATATAAAAGGTGTAAAAAATTAATAAGAAATCAATGTGGGACAAAGAGCAAAATGAAAAAAAAAAATAAAAATGAGAGCCTTTTTTTCATATCATTTTCTTTCAATTTTAACTCGAACCATTAAAATTTATATTTCATTAATGTCTTCTTATGACAAAAAAGACACAAGATTATCACAGACAAACTACGAAAACAAATCCAACTTTTTGATTGGTGAATTAGTGACATTAGTTATTCTCATTGCCTAATTTATAAAATATTGATATTTAACCAATCAATCTTCTAGGACAAGGGAATGGACTATTTTCAAGTGTAGCTATAAAACATAAACCCGTAAATCATGTATCTTCACTAGGGTATCATAAAATCAAAATGGACCGTTTTGGATCATTATCAGTACATACCTAATCTGGTTAATGCGTAAATATTTAAGTAGGACTAAATTATGGGCATAAAAAACAATCAAAGGAAAGTTTATTTTAAGTTGAAAGATAGACCATTTACATATGTGTGCAAGCATCGTTTAACCAGAGGTCAATTTCATTTCTCTCTTCTAAATTATTTTACTACAATTTTAAATTTTTATTATTACTAATTTTTTAAACTTTTGGTTCTCAAGGTATGTAATTCTTTTTAATTTAGAACAATATCATGTGATATCAGTTTGTGACATGTGATATCTTATTCGACTCAAACTTAAGGACAACCATAGAATTAAAATTAGTAATTTCTCACATTAACCTTTTAAGTATTACGATATTTTTTGTCACATTGATACTTAAAATATTATATTTTTTTTCTAACACACCATATATTCGAGAGACATGACATACACATGAAAGTTTTGGTACAATTTCAGATGGACATTTGTTGTTAATGCAAATTGAAAATAATTACATATTTTAAAGATTAAAGTGAGGAAACAAAAATAAGGGGCAAAGAAATGAATCAAGTATTTGAATAAACAAATTCCTTGAATTATAAATCAATCAAAATCCGTTGAATTATGAAATGGCTAGTTAATTCCTTAATCATAGTTAATTATAAAAGAAATTAATCTTAGAAAGAATCAATGAGAAAAAAAAGAGGAAAAAAAAACATATATATATATGGGCTTCACACAAATGACCCAAAGTTTACATAGTCTCGTCCACATTGTTGGCCCTTACTCAATAACAAAGGTCTACGTATAAAAGGTGTAAGAAATTAATAAGAAATCAATTTGGGACAAGGAGCAAAATGAAACAATAAAAATAAAAAAACATTAGAGTGTTTTTTTGATATCATTTTATTTCAATTTTAACTCGAACCATTAAAATTTCTATTTTATTAATGTCTTGTTATGACAAAAAAAGACACCGGATTATTGCAGACAAACTACGAAAAAAAATCCAACTTGATTGGTGAATTAGTGACATTAGTTATTCTCATTGCCTAATATATAAAATATTGATATTTAACCAATCAATCTTCTAGGACAAGGGAATGGACTATTTTCAAGTGTAGCTATAAAACATAAACCCGTAAATCATATATCTTCACTAGGGTATCATAAAATCAAAATGGACAGTTTTGGATCATTATCAGTACATACCTAATCTGGTTAATGTGTAAATATTTGGGTAAGACTAAATTATGGGCATCAAAAACAATCAAAGGAAAGTTTACTTTAAGCCGAAAGATAGGCCATTTACATGTGTGCACGCATCGTTTAACCAAAGGTCAATTTCATTTTCTCTTTGATTTTTAATTTTTATTATTACTATTTTTTTTAACTTTTGGTTCTCAAGCTATATAATTCTTTTTAATTTAGACCAATAAATAATGTTTATCTCAAATCAGATAGGAAAATCTCATGCCAATATCATGTGATATCAGTTTGTGACATATGATATCTTATTTGACTCAAACTTAAGGATAACCATAGAATTAAAATTAGTAATTTCTCACATTAACCTTTTAAGTATTACTATATTTTTTGTCACATTGATACTTAAAATATTGTATATTTTTTTTCTATTACACCGTAAATTCGAGAGACGTGACAAAGACATGAAAGTTTTTGTATAATTTTAAATCGACATTAGTTGTTGATGCAAATTGAAAATAATTACGTACTTTAAAGATTAAAGTGAGGAAAAAAAAATAAGGGGCAAAGAAATGAATCAAGGATTTGATCAAACAAATTCCTTGAATTATAAATCAATCAAAATCCCTTGAATTATGAAATGGCTAGTTAATTCCTTAATCATTGCTAATTATAAAAAGAAATGATTTTACTAAAAATCAATGAGACAAAAAAATATATATATATATATTCCAAAGTTTACATAGTCTCCCCCACATCTTAGCTGCACAAAGCGGGGGTGGAGGCGGGAGCGGGAGCAGGAGAGGGAGCGGGAGAGCGTGATCCAATAGAAGTTTCTTAGGTTGGAAGCGTCTCGGGAAGCGCGTAGATATATATATATATATATATGAGAGGGTAATTTATATGAAAATTGGGCCGAGCTAGGTAATGGGCCTTTATGGGCCATAGTACGAAAAGCTGAGTAAAAAGGCCATAAAATTACTCCGGTCCAAAAGAGGCTTGAAATTACTCCGGTCCCAAAAAGCTTACGGTAAGCTCGGTCATCACACACAAAGTTATCCCGGTCCGGACCACATTATTGGTTATCCCGGTCGAGACATACCATGGTTAGCACTAGGAGAAACTGGGGTAAGAGCAGTGAATGGAAAAGCCGAGCTAAAGTTAGCTCGGTCTAGTCTGCGGCTTAGCATAGCCATGCTTACCTCGGTCATATTGGAGTCCAACCATGGTAAAACCATCTCACTTGGTTTAAGCAGTGAGGAGGGTGTTGAAGGATAAGCATTATCTTTCAGAAGTATGACTCCTAGGAGGACTCTACATGGAGGAGTAAGAGTCCCACTAGGATTATGCCACGCGGAACCTATAAAAGCTCACAACATCACCTATGGAGAGGTAACACAACTTTGATTATCGAATTCACAGAGCTTTTTGTCTATTTGTCTACTTGGCTGACTTAGGCATCGGAGAGATATCCAGCACACACCCGCCGGCTAGCTCACGTTTGTGCTTTCAGGGAGTAAAGCGACGACGTACGGAGGAGCGCAATCTTGATCAACAGGATTATACGAGAAGGTTTATTTCTTTCCCATATAATTGGCGCCGTCTGTGAGAATTCCAGACAAAGAACAAAACCTCTTGATCAAGTTTCCCTCGCTGATTAAATGGCGCACAACGAAAATTTGCCGCAATCCGCCATTGACGGACAAACCCCAGAGGGGGGTGGGAGGCGCGAGGGATTTCCCTTTATCCCTCCCATGGCGGACTTAGAGCCCCAGCGACAGAATCCCCGGAGGGATACAAGGGGGAGGCGGAACAACAGCCCCCATCGCTCTCGCTCACAAAGTCCTGAAAGGCAAAGGCGAAAAATCGACCCTCAAGCTTTGGAGGATCGCGTAAAACAGCAAGATGAACTGATAAGGAAGATGGCGACGGACATGGAGACCATGAAGCGCCAGATCAAGGGAAAAGAGGTGGCGACGGGAGAGGGGCGCAAAGGCAATATGCCTCCTCGCCACTTTGAAAATCATGGTAGGTATACCACGCCATCGCAAGCAGAGAGTAGAAGCCTCAGGTCGGACGACACTCAATCAAGGACTTCCAGAACTCGTTACTCCAGGTCTGAGAGAACGAGATCATTGAGGTCTCACACTGAGGGAAGTACCTATCGGCCCTCGCACACGCACCAGACATCATCCAGGCAAACGGAGTTGCCTAGATCGTCCGACTTTCGGACTGTGCTTGAAGAAAGGGCACGACAGAAGGAGGATGCCAGGGCACGCGACCCACACAGGGTTTCAGCCTTCAGCAGTTGGCTCCTCGGACGCATGGAAGCGTCGAGGTTGGAATGCCAATACCGCACCTTGCCTACGAACCAACAGACAAAGCGTTGGCAAGACTACATTGCTCGCCGTTCGTTCCGGCGATTGAGAACGCACCATTACCCTCAGGCTTCATCCAGCCTAAATTTACCACGTACGAAGGGAAGACAGACCCTTACATGCACCTAAGCCACTTTCGCCAGGTTATGGCAGTATACCGGCAGAACAAAACTTTGATGTACATCCTATTCCCATCTAGCCTTGGCGACCTAGGTTTAACCTGGTTCGAAAGGCTACCAGAAGGCAGCATAGCCTTCTGGGCGCAATTAGCGGAGGCATTCGTGACGAGATTCAGAACGAATACCAAGACGCCAGTGGAGATTGATCAGCTACTCTCCATCGACATGGGCGACAAAGAAACACTAAAGTCCTACAACAGTCGCTACTGGGAGACGTTCAACCAGATAGGGGACTGCCCCACCAATCTCGCCATCGCACAGTACAAAAGAGGACTTCCAGTCAGAAACAGATTGAGAGATTCGATTACAATGACTCCACCCCTCACGATGGAAGCCTTGATGGAAAGGGTACACCAACATATTTGGGTGGAGGAGAATGGCGCCCGTGCCAAGGCAAAATCTGGTGCGACAGCAACATCGGAAAAGAAGACTACGGCAAAGGTCAATACAGTAGAACGTCAAAGCAAGAATGGACGAGGCAGGTGAGATAACGAAGAGGACCGAGATAAAAAATGGTTGAGAGTCCGCACTGCCATCACCACGGTATTCAAGAAACCAATCTACCGAATTCTCAGTGAGATACGCGATGAACCATTCGTCAAATGGCCAGCTAAATTGAGAGAGGCTCATAAGGACTACGACGAAAGATCACGGTGCACCTTCCATAAAGAAAAGGGGCACCGCACTGAAAATTGTACACCATTGAGACAGCATCTAGAGGAGTTGGTGGCAGCCGGTCACCTGGACAAATACATTGAGGGAGGGGCGCAACCAGCCCCCCAGAATGACAACCACCCAAACGGAATGCCAATCGACGCCCCACCTCAAGGCATGATAAACGTAATACATGGGGTATGCGAACCTGAGCGCGTATGTGAGCTCAGGGGCATGATCAAAAAGGCTGAGCACTTAAGGGAGGTTCTAAGTGCACAACCCACAATCAAGAAAGGAAGAACGGAGGCCAGCAATGTCATCTCTTTTACAGACAGAGACTTGGCGAGGATATACTGCCCTCACAACGATGCGCAGGTCGTCACACTCGCGTCAGTCGTCACACTCCGCGTCAAAGATTACGACATCAAGCGGACTTTGATAGACCAAGTTAGCTCGTGTGAGATAATGTACTATGACACCTTCAAACAACTGAAATTGGAGGACAAAGACTTGGCACCAGCTGTATCCCTCCTGATCGAATTCAACTCAATGCCAGAGTGGCCAGTTGGCAAGATTATCCTTCCAGTCAGGGCAGGAAACGTGACAAAACAAGTGGAATTTTGGGCATTGAAAGTCCCTTCCACTTACAACATAATCTTGGGAAGAACGTGGGGCTACATGCCATGCGAACGGTAGCTTCATCCTACCATTAAGTAATGCGATTCCCTAACGAAGTCAGGGTAGTTGAAGAGGTCTTTGGAGACCAAATTATGTCCAAGCAATGCTTTGTCACGGTTAATGGTAACCGCGCTGCCAAGGGATATGTTCATTCGGTGGAAAAATCTGAAAGTAATGAACTGTTCGTAGATGTCGGCAAAGCAGCTGATCAAAAAGCAATGGAAGACTTGGTAGAGGTAAGAATAGATGAAAAGAACCCGAATAAGTTCTTTTTGCTCGGTTCGTCGTTGTCCAGCACTGAGAGATTAGAGGTCTTGGAATTCTTGACCTCTAACGTTGAAGTGTTCGCCTGGACGCCCTACGACATGCCAGGCATTAATCCAAACTTCATCTGTCACCAACTCAATGTCCACCCATCCGCCAAACCAATCATTCAGCGCACTCGCAGATCGGCACTCCACCATGGCGAGATAGTGGCAGAAGAAGTGGGAAATCTGCTAGAGGCAGGAGCTATCAGAGAGGTGCACTACCCCAGATAGATTTCCAACACAGTCGTGGTGCCAAAGAAGAATGGCAAATGGCGTGTCTGTGTCGACTATAAGACAGTCAACAAAGCATGCCCAAAGGACAGCTTCCCCCTACCGCAGATAGATCAACTGGTAGACCTAACGGCGGGGCACAACCAACTTAGCTTTCTTGATGCGTACAAAGGCTACCATCAGATTGCCATGTACGAACCAGACCAGGAGGTCACGTCCTTTACAACTCAAAGAGGACTGTATTACTATAAGGTCATGCCCTTTGGCCTAAAGAACGCAGGGGCAACATTTCAAAGAATAATCACTAAGATGTTTGAGCCGTTGTTAGGCAGAACAATGGAGGCTTATATCGACGACATGGTGGTCAAGAGCAAGGATGAGAACGACCATCTAAGGGACCGAGGTGAGATGTTCCAGATTCTGAAAAGGCACAAGTTGCGCCTTAATGCATCTAAGTGCGCATTCGGTGCAGGATCTGGCAAATTCCTGAGCTTCCTAGTAACCAACCGGGGTATAGAGGCAGACCCCTCCCAGATCAAAGCTATTCAGGATCTGGAGAGGCCTAACTCAGTAAAAGAAATGCAGCATCTCACCGGCATGGCAGCTACACTCAACCGATTCATTAGCCGGTCGTCAGACAGACTGCGACTATTTTTTCAAGCATTAAAAGCCAAGTTTGAGTGGGACGAAGAATACGACCGCGCTCTGAAAAACTTGAAAGAATACATGTCTTCTCCACCACTACTTGTCACCCCAATACCTGGAGAAGAACTCTTCCTGTACTTGGCAGTCTCTCAGCACGCAATTAGCGCAGTGTTGGTCCGAGCGGAAGGACTCCAACATCTGCCCATCTTCTATGTCAGCAAGACATTGCTGGGCGCCGAAGCAAGGTACTTACCACTGGAAAAACTGGCCTTGACCTTGATAATGGCCTCAAGGAAGTTGTCGCACTACTTTCACGCCCACACCATAGTCGTCCTCATAGCTTTCCCATTAAAAGTTTTGTTTGAGAGGGCGAACTTTTCTGAGCGAATCTGGAAGTGGGCAGTAAAGTTGGGACAATTCGACATCAAGTTCCAACCCAGAACCGCGATAAAGGCCCAAGCCTTGGCAAACTTTGTCGCAGAATTTACCCCAAGAAGTCATTATATCTGCCCAGTCGACCTGACTGACGCAACCGAATTAGGGATGGAAGTTGACGCCGGAATAGCGCAACCCCTGGTGCAGGATACTCAGTCAGATCCCAAGGCAAACCAAAATAAAGAAAGCAAGGCAGAAGCGAACCATACTACACCAAGCCAAGACTCACCAACAAATAAAAACTTGGTTCAATCAGATAGCGAGGGACAGACAGCAAGCATGGACCTTAAAGAAAACACCAGCAACATTCTTGACCCCACGGCATCATCTGATCCTTCCACTTGCTGAAAATTGTTCGTTGGAGAGATGTGGAAGCTCTTTGTGGACGGAGCATCCAACCGGCATGGTGCAGGAGTTGGCATAGTCCTCATCTCACCGGACGGCCTGGTTATGGAGCAAGCAGTCAACCTTGGCTTCCCAGCATCAAACAATGAAGCGGAGTATGAAGCGTTTCTTGCAGGTCTCAAATCAGCATTCTACATGAAGGCCACCGAGCTAATGGTCTACAACGACTCACAGCTGGTGGTAAACCAAATTTCTGGCGACTACGAAGCAAAGGATGACAGGATGGCCAAGTACCAAGAATTGGTCAGAACAGAGATCAAGAAATTTTAAGTAGTAAGGATAGAACAGATTGGCAGGGAGAAAAACAGCAGAGCAAACGAACTAGCAGGCTTTGCTTCAATGGCAGATACATCCATCCCTCATCCATTACTAATTGACTACCAACCAAGACCAAGCATTGAAAACCCCAAAGCAGAAGAGGTATGTTGCGCCGAACTAGGCCCCTCATGGATGGATCCCATCATACTATTCTTAAAAGGCGGCGTCTTACCAGAAGAAAAGAAAAAAGCCAACAAAATTAGAACAAAGTCGCAGCGATTTTGGCTCTCCCCATCTATGGCATTGTACAAAAAGTCATTCTCAAGACCTTATCTAAAGTGTGTCCACCCCAGTAAAGTGGAAGCGTTCTTGTTCGAGATACACGAAGGCGTGTGCGGAAGCCACCAAGGAGGAAGATCGTTAGCCTACAGAGTCATTTCACAAGGATACTAGTGGCCATACATGCAAGCAGACTCGGAGAAGTATGTGAAGAAGTGCGAGAAATGTCAGAAGTTCGCACACCAAATACATCAGCCAGCCAGAGAGCTCCCACCATTGACCAGCCCATGGCCCTTCGCAATGTAGGGCTTGGACATAGTAGGACCACTTCCAACAGCACCCGAAAACAAGTTCTTTCTTGCAGCAACAGACTACTTCAAAAAGTGGGTGGAAGCAGAAGCATTGGCATCAATCAAGGAAAAAGATGTGAAGAAGTTCGTCTGGCAGAATATCATCACTCGGTTCGGCATACCTAAAGCCCTAATATCAAATAACAGCACTCAGTTTGATGGCAGAATCTTTAGAGGCTTTTGTGAAGAATACAAGATAGAGTTCTACAATTCTACACCGGCATATCCCCAAGCAAATGGCCAAGCAGAAGCATCAAACAAGGTTGTCTTGGATGGATTAAAGAAGAGGTTAGAAAAAGCAAAAAGTAAGTGGGCTGAGGAACTGCCGCATGTTCTGTGGACTTACCGTACGACACCTCGGCGATCAACTGGAGAGACACCATTCTCTTTAGCCTATGGCATGGAGGCAGTAATCCCACTGGAAGTTGGCCTCCCTACAATTAGAAGCGAAAATTTTGATCCAGACTTGAATGGAGAAGCCATAGCATTGGAGCTCGACCTCGCCGAAGAAAGAAGAGAAAGAGCACTGGTTCACATTGTCTCGTACCAACAAGAGTTGTCCAAAAAGGATAACAAAACAGTAGCCTTGTTGGGTTTGTATTTGAGAAACATGTTTTGAGATAAAAAGCACGAAAATTTGTTCGGTTTGGTTTTTTTTCAAAAGATGTTTTGAAAAATTATTTTGTGAGAGAGTTTTGAAAAAAGTGATTGATTTGATGTGTATGAGAGAGAGATTTGTTTGGAAAATTTGTAAACCAAACAAGTTTTGAAAAAAAAAATTTGAGAAAATTTGTTTGGTTTGATTACTTTTGAAAACTTATTTGTAGAGAATTTTTCCCAAAATTTTTTGAGAAACACAAACCAAACAAGGCCAGTACATCCAAGACAATTCAAAATCGGAGATTGGGTACTGCGCAAAGTGATGGGAAACACCGTGGTACCAAGAGATGGCAAGTTAGGGCCTAATTGGGAAGGACCTTACAAAGTGGTGGGATTAGCTGGCAAAGGGGCATACCACTTGGAAAATAAGGATGGCAAAGCAATGCCCAGACCATGGAACACTGCTAATTTTCAAGAATGCTTGTAATTTTTTCCTTTCTCAATAAAATAAGTAGCTTCTTTTCAGTATAGTTGTTTCCTTCTGTAAAAGATCGTCTTTTAGTGAGTTAGGGACATTGAAAGCACAGTTGGCCGGAATAACCAACTATGCACCCTCCTAAACCCAGGATAAGGATCCAGGCTGCAGGACGTTTGGTCGGAATAACCAAACACTTTACTCTAGATTGGCTGAAAAAACCAATCTAGAGGTTAGCTGAAAAAATCAACACCCCTCCTAAGGCCAGGATAAGGATCCAGGCTGCAGGACGTTTGGTCAGAATAACCAAACACTTTATTCTAAATTGCAGGAATAACCAATTCAGAGGTTGGCTGGATTAAACCAACTCTTTGTACTCTTCAACCGAGGTAAGTATCTCGGCTAAAGAGTGGTTGGCTGGATTAAACCAACTCTTGGTACTCTTCAGCCGAGGTAAGTATCTCGGCTAAAGAGTGGTTGGCTGGACTAAACCAACTCTTAGTACTCTTTAACCAAGGTAAGTATCTCGGCTAAGGAGTGGTTGGCAGGTATACTTATAGTTGCAACGATTATCACCGGGATAAAGTATCTCGGCAAGAGAATGTTGTACCGCATCCAAGACTTCAGCTAGAAAGTAAAGTACAAGCATAGAGATCAACCGAAATAAGAGTTGGAACAAAAAAGCAGACTTCATTAAAAATTCAAAGCAAGTACAAAGGATGGGGCCTCAGCCTGGTTACAATCTGTGTCCAAAAGCAAAGAAAAGAAAATACAGAAATCAAACAAAAAGAAGAGAAATGAAAGTCAGGCAAACAGATCATCAAGATCCGCATCAAGTTCAACTCGCAGCCCGATTTCAGTTGGAAGCTCGGTTTCGGTCGGGAGTATGGTCTCGATTGGAAGCACGGTTTCAGTTGGGTAGTTCGACAGTCAGGTCTTCCACCGTTGGCTCCGACCGAGCCGACTGACAGGCGGGATCATTGACAACCGTGGTATCATTGGGCACGGTTTATTCATCATCTAAATCTTCAAGAAACCGTTGCTGAGTGGTAGCAACATACTCCGCCAGTGAGCTCGGTATGAAGTATTGAGGAGGATTGCAGACCTCGGTCTCAGGCCCATGACCGAGCTGCACCACAGCACCCCTCCACCCGCATTTAAAGAAAAGATCCTTTGCAGCTTCACACTGCTTGATGTATAGGGCTTCACCCTCTTTAAAGCCCCGGTCCTCTGCAGCCTCCAGCTTCTTCTCAAGCTCCGTTATTTCGGCTTTCTTTTTTCCTTCAAGCTTGGCTAGCTCACGCAGGTATTTTTCTTTCATCACGGCCAGAGCCTTTTGTTTATCAGTATTAGTCGAGGTAACTAGTCCGGTTAGACGGTCACCTCGGCCTCTAGCTCGGCCGTCTTCTGTTGACATTCTTTCAGCTCTGCCGATTTGGCATCCGCTTCTGCCATGGCCTGCCTTATTCTTTTCTTAAGTTCCAACACTCGCCTGTGCGCAATGTGGTTTTTCTGTATAGCCTGCAAAAGGATAGAGAGTAACCTTTTAAACCGAGTAGACAGTTGAGAAAATCAAAAAAAATAAAGAAAAAAGGGCAACTTACCAGCACCATGGATTTTGTGGACGAGCGAAGGGCCTTTAGCTCGGTCAGGTGGTTGTGGTGCCTCACGTCGACTGGAAGGCAAACACCTTTAGCCAGGTTGAATGCCATCAGGTGGTCTTTCTCTGCGACCACTGAGTCAGAATCCGTGATAGCACGGTTCTGAAAGGTGATTTTTGGAGCCCACTTAGAAGAGCTAGCTCGGTCTGAACGCTCCGGCTGTGGGCTCGGTGGAGGAGTTGGTAGAGTGGTTTGGGGAACCACGGTTTCGTCTTCATCAACCAGACGTTGCTCGGTTGGAGTAGTCCGGGCACGCTTCCTTTGGCGGGATGATGAGGGTTGATGAGATGGAAGGGCCACCACGGTCTCCTAAGGTTGACCGGCTGGAAGTACCTCAGTTGGGTTTGTTTCGGTAAGAAGGGCTCGCACGGCTCTCTTCTTGGCCATTTCTTGTTCGGCAGTAAGTGGGATAAGGTTGATTTGAGGCAAGGATGGGTCCGGTTCAGGAGAGGCTTCTAGCAAAAAGTCAGTTACCCTGGTCCTTCGTTTTCCACTGTATCGGTAGGTCGGCTCAAAATTTAGCAGGTCAGTCCAACTTCGGTCTGGATATCGCAGCGCGGCGCGAAGCACGTTCAAGTTGGGGTAGCTATATTGGGACTTAAGAAAGTTCCTATCTGCAAAAAAGAAGACAACATTTAGTTCGGTTCACAATCAAAAAACTGAAATAACAAGAAGAATGCAGTAAAGCCGAGGTAACCCTACCGACTACACCCTTGTTCCAGTTTATTCTGTGGCTTGGGATCTGGGCTTGATAGTCTTCAAAATTCCCAGATACCCAGAAAAAATCATCGTTCAAGTCTTTGTCCGGTGTGTCCTTTATTATTTTTTCACGTCAGCGCTTTATTCGTAAGTAGTAAACCCAGCCATCTTCGGCTGATCCTATGGAATACTGGTGGAAGAGCTCGGCAAGACCGAGGTTAAGGCCAGCCCGGCGGTTTAGCTCGGCTATTCCGTTTATTATGCAGTAAGAATTGGTGGAAAGTTGGGTAGGGCAGAGTTTGGTTTGTCTGAGGAATTCACAAAGTAAGGACTGTACAGGGAAGCGTAGACCGCACTCCACAATGGTAATAACATTAAAAGGGACAAAGCCCTGTTTGCCCCAAGGAACGGTTTCTAGGTTGGCTAAGGTGAGGTGAACATCGTCGGGGATGTTATAATCTTTTCGGAATTCAGCCATACCACCAGGTGTTAACTAAATACCTATACTTTCCCATTTATGGTTTAAGTTATGAATAAATTATACTTGGGTGTTAGCTCGGTCGGAGAATGGTGCCGAGTAGCTCGATTAAGCGCTCAAAAGAGTGTCTGAGCAACCTAAGTCTGCAAAGTGAAAACCAAAGGTTAAGCACAGATCGTTGGACCGTGCTAAAAGAAACACAGGCAAGATAAATAAAGCCCTAGCTCGGCTATGTGAATTGCTTCATGTCTTAGCTCGGTTTGAGCAAGGGATCTGTTAGCTCGGTTTAAGCGAAGGTTTGCTAGCTCGGTTTGAGCAAGGGATTTGTTAGCCCGGCTGAGCCTATAGGGGCAGCATTCTTAGTTCGGTTTGAACTAAGAAGGCTGGTTTAGCCCCGAGTTGAAGCTCGGTCATGGTCGAGGCTTTCAAGCATACTATTACAAACGTAGCACGGATCAATTAGCCCAAGCTAAGATAAATGAAACAAAAGATGGTTCGACATGATGAAACTACTAGTTTAGCATGAAGTGCTAGTCCGGTTGATAGTCTGGCTAGATTGACATCAACTACAAACAACTTCCTAGTTCGGTTATATTGTGATTTTGGATCAAATACAGTGTTCTACAGATTGCTTAGTGAAATACAAGTGGTTCTTGTAAGGTTTTTCCCAGAAAACGCAAGGAAAAGCAAAAATGTGTTTTGCAAAAGGCACATAAACAATATGCTGTGGATTGAAAACAATACAGTGTAAAAAGAGAACAGATTTGTATTACTTACCAGGTTAAGAGGAAGGAAATGGAAGTAGAGAGCAGCAAGGACCACAAGCTTCACAGTTGCAAAGTTGAAGAACAATGGAGGCTCGAAGAGAGAGAGAAAAGGAGGTGAATAGCGGTGTGAATGATTCAAAAAAAAAAAAAGATCGAAAAGATTTGTTTTGATGGAAGGCCCAAAATTTGGGCGGGACTGTTCAAAAAACACGGGGTACGAGGACGGCGTGACAGCTGCCCTGGGCCAATCGGAGTATGCCACGTGTCATTGAAATGAGAAGCGGTTCAGTTGCTCTGATTAAATAGACGTTTTGACCGAACAGCTAGAGCCCGGTGTGAATTTAGCTCGGCAGGAAAGGCTAAAAGAGTTTTAGCTCGGCTGGAAAAGCTTAAAAGCTTAGCTCGGTAACAAGATTAAAGTTTTTAGCTCGGCTGGTAGGCAAGGAAATCCCTATCATGCTGCGCAGATGGAATTAAGAGGCAATTGAGAGGGTAATTTATATGAAAATTGGGCCGAGCTAGGTAATGGGCCGTTATGGGCCACAGTACGAAAGGCTGAGTAAAAAGGCCATAAAATTACTCCGGTCCAAAAGAGGCTTGAAGTTGCTCCGGTCCCCAAAAGCTTACGGTAAACTCAGTCATCACACACAAAGTTATCCCGGTCAGGACCATGTTATTCGTTATCCCGGTCGAGACATACCATGGTTAGCACTGGGAGAAACCGGGGTAAGAGCAGTGAATGGAAGAGCCGAGCTAAAGTTAGCTCGGTCTAGTCTGCGGCTTAGCATAGCCATGCTTACCTCGGTCATATTGGAGTCCGACCATGGTAAAACCATCTCACTTGGTTTAAGCAGTGAGGAGGGTGTTAAAGGATAAGCATTATCTTTCAGGAGTATGACTCCTAAGAAGACTCTACATGAAGGAGTAAGAGTCCTACTAGGATTATACCACACGGAACCTATAAAAGCTCACAACATCACCTATGGAGAGGTAACACAACTTTGATTCTCGAATTCACAGAGCTTTTTGTCTATTTGTCTACTTGGCTGACTTAGACATCGGAGAGGTATCCGGCACACACCCGCCGGCTAGCTCACGTTTGTGCTTTCAGGGAGTAAAACGATGACGTACGGAGGAGCGCAATCTTGATCAACAGGATTATACGAGAAAGTTTATTTATTTCCCATACAATATATATATATATATATATATATATATGTATATTATGCATATATAAATAAAATTAATTCAAAAATTTTGGAGTGGCTTTATTTAAATATATTAAATTTGATGACTTACATTGCTACACAAAAATATAATAGAATCCCATTAGAAAATTCATCACTAATACAAAATATCATTAATTCTTAATCATCTAATCAAATAAAAAGACTTGACAATATATAACTTTATTCATTATATGTAAAATTAAAATATATATATATATATATATTATTTATCTATTTATTTTTAAATTTTATTTATTTACTTTAATATCAAATTTTATTTACAAACTAATTTTTTCTTACAAAAAAAATAATTTATTTTATGTATGTTTAAGTTGAGAAAATAAGAATATTCAAAAAAAAATAGAAAAAAGAGGAAAGGAAAAAAAAAAAGGGTTTTTTTTTGTTAATATATATATATATACGTATAATAAGGAATTAGGGACATCAAACGAATAGAACAGAGGAGAGAAGAGGAGAGAGAGAGAGAGAGAGAGAGAGACGATTGATCAGAAAGAAGAGAGAGAAACCATCGCGCAGAGTCGATGAGTTCAACACAAGCAAGAGACAAAGTCAAAAGCGAGAGAGAGACGATCGCGCAGACTCATGGAGATGAACAGAAGAAGAAAAATAAAGAACGAAGAAGAATAACAGATTAGGGCTTCAACAGGTCCTTCTTCACCCTTTCTCTTTCTATTTCTCTCTATGTGCCTATCTTTTAGGGTTTTTATCTCTCTGTATTCGAGTTAGGGTTTCTCTCTGCGTATTCTGCGAGTTCGGGTGTATCTCTCTGTTTTGCTTTTCTTTTCCACCAACGATCCCATCTTGGAAAGGATCATGTTTCTCTCTCTAAAGAAACGCGATTCTTACACGTTTCTTTCTAAGAAATGCGGAATTGCGCTTCCTACGAAGATTCGTTTGCATGAATCTTTGCAAATAAGCCCCACATTCTTGGCCCTTACTCAATAACAAAGATCTACATATAAAAAGTGAAAGAAATTAATAAGAAATCAATGTGGGACAAGGAGCAAAATGAAAAAATAATAATAATAATAATTAAAGCTTTTTTTTATATCATTTCCTTTCAATTTTAACTCGAACCATTGAAATTTATATTTTATTAATATGTCCAGTTATGACAAAAAAGACACAAGATTATTGCAGACAAACTACGAAAAAAAATCAAACTTTTTGATTGGTGAATTAGTGACATTAGTTATTCTCATTGCCTAATATATAAAATATTGATATTTAACCAATCAATCTTCTAGGACAAGGGAATGGACTATTTTCAAGTGTAGCTATAAAACATAAACCCGTAAATCATGTATCTTCACTAGGGTATCATAAAATCAAAATCAAAAATTTTGGATCATCATCAATACATACCTAAACTGGTTAATGTGTTAATATTTGGGTAGGACTAATTATGGGCATAAAAAACAATCAAAAGAAAGTTTACATTAAGGCGAAAGATAGGCCATTTACATATGTGTGTACGCATCATCGTTTAACCAAAGGTCAATTTCATTTTCTATCCCCTAAATTATTTTAACTTTGATTTTTAATTTTTATTATTACTATTTTTCTAAACTTTTGGTTCTCCCGTTATGTAATTCTATCCAATTTAGACCAATAACTAATGTTTTATCTCAAATTAGATAGAAAAATGTCATGCCAATATCATGCGATATCAATTTGTGACATGTGATATCTTATTCGACTCAAACTTAAAGACAACCATAGAATTAAAATTAGTAATTTCTCACATTAACCTTTTAAGTATTGCTATATTTTTTGTCACATTAATACTTAAAATATTATATTTTTTTGTTATTACACCATAAATTCGACAGACGTGATAAAGACGTGAAAGTTTCAAATAATTTTAGATGGACATTAGTTGATGCAAATTGAAAATAATTACACTCTTTAAAGATTAAAGTGAGGAAAAAAAATAAGAGGCAAAGAAACGAATCAAGGATTTGATCAAACAAATTTCTTGAATTATAAATCACTCAAATCTCTTGACTTATGAAATAGCTAGTTAATTCCCTAATCATAGTTAATTACAAAAAGAAATGAATACTACAAAAAATCAATGAGAAAAAAAAGAGAAAAAAAACATATATATATATATGGACTTCCCACATATGGCCCAAAGTTTATATAGTCTCCCCCACATTGTTGGCCCTTACTCAATAACAAAGGTCTGTATATAAAAGGTGTAAGAAATTAATAAGAAATCAATGTGGGACAAGGAGCAAAATGAAAAAAAGTAAAAATAATAAATTAGAGCCTTTTTTTATATCATTTTGTTTCAATTTTAACTCGAATCATTAAAATTTATATTTTATTAATATGTCTCGCTATGACAAAAGAGACACAAGATTATTGCAGACAAACTACGAAAAAAAATCCAACTTTTAGATTGGTGAATTAGTGACAATAGTTATTTTCATTGCCTAATATATAAAATATTGATATTTAACCAATCAATCTTCACGAAGAAGGGAGTGGAATATTTTCAAGTGTAGCTATAAAACATAAACCCGTAAATCATGTATCTTTACTAGGGTATCATAAAATCAAAATGGACATTTTGGATCATTATCAGTACATTCCTAAACTGGTTAATGTGTTAATATTTGGGTAGGACTAATTATGGGCAACAAAAACAATCAAAGGAAAGTTTACTTTAAGCCGAAAGATAGGCCGTTTACATATGTGTGCACGCATCATTTAACCAAAGGTCAATTTCATTCTCTCTCCTAAATTATTTTAACTTTGATTTTTAAATTTTATTATTGCTATCTTTCTAAACTTTTGGGGTGTGTTTGATTGGACGGACTGGAAAATGGGGGATTAGAATCCATCGGACTTGAATCCTGGGACTGTGAATCCCCCGGACTATTTGGTCGGATTGGATATGTATCCTGTGTTTGTTTTTTCATGGGATTAGATGTCTAGATAGGACTATTTTTAGTGAATCCAACGTTTGGTTGGACGGACTGGATAGGATAAATGAACAAAAGACTATTTTACCCTTTTTCAATTGTTTACTATGTAATAGCAATATTAAACATATCTTTAATATTTTAATTATTTTTAGTAAACATTAAACATACTAATGGTTAAATTTTGTTTAAAGATATTTAAACATACTAATATTGATAAAAAAAATTTGACTGGTATAGATTATTTTTATTTAAACAAATAAAAATTTATTGTTGAAAGTAAACATACTAATGGTTAAATGTTTAAATTTTTATTTAAACAATTAACATTGAAATTATTTTGATGTACAGATTATGTTTAAACAATTAACAATTAACAATTAACAATTAAATAAATGTTGATGTATAGATTATGTTTAAACAATTAACAAATGTTGATGTAATTAACAATTAACAAATGTAGATGTAATCAAATGTTGACGTATTAAAACATAATTTAATAGATGTTAAATAAATATACATGTTGATGTACAGATGTTGAAATAATTTAATAAACATGTTGATGTACAAATGTTTAAATGTTTAAATAAAACATAATTTAAATAAATGAAATTATTTATTGTTGAAATTAAACATTTAATTGTTTAAATAAAACATCTATTAAAACATCTATTAAATTTAAACAATGAAATTAAATAAAACATAAACAAAATTTTAAAATAAAACATCAATAAAATATCTATAAAAAATTATTTTAAAAAATTAAATAAATAAAACATTAATAAAAAGTTAAATAAAATTATTTTATTTTTAAATTGAGACATTTAAATTTTATTGAATTTTATTAAATATAATACATAATTAAATAGTAGAGGGTCAAAATGGTCATTTTCGCATATAATCCAAACAGTGATTAGTCCCCCACTTTCTGTCCCACCCCCCCCAGGACAGGATAGTCCCCCATATGGGGGACATGGAGTCCGGCCGGACATGGAGTCCGCCGGACTAAAAAAAAATCAAACGACGGATAAGGTGCACTGTTTGGATTACAATCCAAATAGTGGATAGTCCCCCCTCCTAATCCCCCCAATCAAACACACCCTTGGTTCTCAAGGTATGTAATTCTTTTTAAATTAGACCAACAACTAATATTTATCTCAAATTAGCTAGAAAAATGTCATGCCAATGTCATGTGATATCTTATTCGACTCAAACATAAGGACAACCATAGAATTAAAATTAGTAATTTCTCACATTAACCTTTTAAGTGTTACTATATTTTTTGTCACATTGATACTTAAAATATTATATTTTTTTTGAATAATGTTTGAGGGCCCGAAATTAGTGGCTCAAAACCCAAAACGACGTCGTTTTGGGTTTTGATTTTTTTTTTTTTTTTTTCTTCTTCTTCCTTCCTCTTCTTTCTTTTCTTCTTCTTCTTCTTCTTCTTCGTTTTGAACCTGAGAAGCAGAGGCGAGAGAGAGGGAGGAGAGAAAGAGAGGGAGAGGGAGAGGGAGAGGGAGAGGCCGTCGCCGTCGTCGTCGCCGATAGCCGATCGCCGCGCCTCCGCCTTCGCCGCCTCGCTGCTCTGCTCTGATCGTCGCCGGCTCTGCCCCGATCGTCGCCTCCGCCCCTCGTCGGCTCTGCCCCGCTCGTCGCCTCCGCCTCCGCCGCCACCTCCTCCATTTTTTAGGCCCCCTCCATTCCTTCCTCCCCCTCCCCCTCCCCCTCCTTCGTCTTCCTCCTTTCTCCGGCTGAAAAGAAAAAAAAAAAAAAAAAAAATAGGAAAATTTTTTTTGAGCCATTCGAGCCGTTGCCCATTCGGGCTCTGTACCACCACTCATTTTTTTTCTATTACACCATAAATTCGAGAGACATGACAAAGACATGAAAGTTTTGGTATAATTTTAGATGGACATTATTTGTTGATGCAAATTGAAAATAATTAGATACTTTAAAGATTAACGTGAGGGAAAAAAAATAAGGGGCAAAGAAATGAATCAAAGATTTGATCAAAAAAATTCCTTTAATTATAAATCAATCAAAATCCCTCGAATTATGAAATTGCTAGTTAATTCCTTAATCATTGTTAATTATAAAAAGAAATGAATCTTACTATAAATCAATGAGAAAAAAAGAGAAAAAAAAAAAAAAAAACATATATATATATGGACTTCACACATATGGCCAAAAGTTTACATAGTTTCCCCCACATTCTTGGCCCTTACCCAATAACAAAGGTCTACATATAAAAAGCGCAAGAAATTAATAAGAAATCAATGTGGGACAAGGAAAATAAAAATAAAAAATTAAAACGTTTTTTTGTTATCATTTTCTTTCAATTTTAACTCGACCCATTAAAATTTATATTTTATTAATATGTATTGTTATGACAAAAAAGACACAAGATTATTGCAGACAAACTACGAAAAAAATCTAACTCTTTGATTGGTGAATTAGTGACATTAGTTATTCTCATTGCCTAATATATAAAATATTAATATTAACCAATCAATCTTCTAGGACAAGGGAATAGACTATTTTCTGGTGTAGTTATAAAACATAAACCCGTAAATAATGTTTCTTCACTAGGGTATCATAAAATCAAAATCGCAAATTTTGGATCATCATCGGTACATACTTAAACTGGTTAATGTGTTAATATTTGAGTAGGACTAATTATGAGCATAAAAAACAATCAAAGGAAAGTTTACTTTAAGCCGAAAGATAGGCCGTTTACATGTGTGTGCACGCATCGTTTAACCAAAGGTCAATTTCATTTTCTCTCTCCTAAATTATTTTAACTATGATTTTTAATTTTTATTATTACTATTTTTTAAAACTTTTGGTTCTCAAGGTATGTAATTCTTTTTAATTTAGACCAATAACTAATGTTTATCTCAAATTAAATAGAAAAATGTCATGCCAATATCATGTGATATCAGATTGTGACATGTGATATTTTATTTGACTCAAACTTAAGGACAACCATATGATTACAATAGGTAATTTCTCATATTAACCTTTTTAAGTATTACTATATTTTTTGTCACATTTATACTAAAAATATTATATTTTTTTTCTTTTACACCGTAAATTTGAGAGACGTGACACAGACATTAAATTTTTGGTACAATTTTAGATGGACATTTGTTGTTGATGCAAATTGAAAATAATTACATATTTTAAAGATTAAAGTGAAAAAAAAATAACGGGCAAATTGTAATGTACCCTTAAACAAATACATTATAACCCAAAAGTCAAACCATAAAGTCGCATACATCCAAGCTCATACGTGTGGTTTGAATGTGTTATATGAGTTGAACAATTTCCCATTCTTTGTTTTTGATGTTACACAATTGGTAAATGCACCTTTTTTTTTTAACTATATAATTGTTGAATTTAATCATCATAGCTCTAAGACATCAAATGGTAATGATGATTCCATTGACTCCTCTATTCGTGTGGTCCTTTTATCATTAGGTAGGCAAACCGACTTCCATTGCTACACCATATGATCAACAATATATATCTACACTTAAAATGAATTTCATATGTACATTTCTTTTTGATCCAAAAAAGTTGGCCAGGTCTAACTGTATTTTTGGATTTGCTTAAGCAATGACTCGTCGTCCCGGGTTTGATCCCAACCAAAAAACCTTCACCTACCTATCTATCAATGAGCCGGGTAACATATTCCTTATCAACCGGGGCAACCCATTTGTTCAGGTATCAACCCGATTTGAATCTTTCAAATCACATGGAATGGGTAAAAAATGCAATTTGAATAACTAATTTTGAGTTTAGATGATAAGAAAAATAGTGTATGTAATTTCGTCTTATAATATATGTCTAATCTTATCCTATAATGAGTCTATTTGGGAATGATCTAGCCAATTGTTAAACAAAACTCAAAACTGTTTGTTAATTTGATTGTACAAAATTTGTAGAGTTCAGATCGGATCATATCAAATCAAGTGAGTTTAGTGTCCTCTTTTATCTAGACTAATAATAAAACATTATTGTTTCTTTTGTAGTCGCACTACTCTGTCTTCCCATTTTCACTCTTCTTTCAAGACTAGGTGAATAACTTACGTGTCAAAAACAAAAGCCCCAAATTTGTGAGTAATTGATTCAACAGGGGTCTCCAAAATTTATTTTATTTTTTCACTAGCATTTTTGGAATTTTATTCCGATTAATCCCAAATACATAAAATTCTCCTACTTCATATATAACAAGTAATTTATGACGAGACTAAACATGCATCGTTTATTTTATCTGCTAAAAAAAAATTTTTTTTTTTGGACAAATGAGGGTTATAGTGTGAAAAACTAGTTAAACTTTGATTACTGATTATGAAGCGTGACATTAATATTTATCAGAATATATTAGTAAAAAATATGCAAATTGTTCAAAAAAAAAATAATAATAATGAAATTGCCTCTTGAAGAATCAAATAATGATAAGGCTTGCCTCGACATAGGTGGCAATGGAGCAACCCCCTCTTTTTCATTACACACTCCACCTTTAAGGGCATCCAATTTATTTATTTATTTATTTGAATAATTAAAAAATTTGTTTCGTAAAATGTTCTAAAAATATTTTTAAAATGCCGCTATAGGTACTAAAAACGTCGCTAATTCTTTTTGTGACATTTAGTAACAAACGCCGACAATGCGGCCGTCGCTATAGCCTTGTGGCGTTTGAAAAACATCGTTATATTAGTAGAGGCGGCATTTTTAATTCATCGTCTTACCAGCAAAACCTTGCACCATTGTCATTACCATGGTTGTTAAAATCACGATCCTACTTTGCCAAAACAATCCAGATCGTTGTAGGATCGATGTTATAACAGGATCGTATAGGATCGTAGGTAGGATCGCAAGTAGGATCGTATAGGATCGTAGGTAGAATCGCAAGTAGGATCGTAGATTTTATGATTTTTCACCTTATTTTTAATATGTATCATTTTAATTTTAATTTTTATCTTTTTTTTTAATAGAAAGTAAGATCTTACGATCCTCGATCCAATCCTACGATCCGATCCACTAGACCCTCTCACTGATCCTACTTAGGATCCCGATTTTAACAACCTTGGCCATTACTCACTCGGCTACTTGCTGCATCGACCAAAAGGCACAGAATATTGCCAAATATCCCACAAGATTTGGATGTTTTTCAAGGTACTATTTTCTAGGTTAATATATAAAACCATGTGGCTGATTTGGCTTAATTCAAGTTTTTAATTTGTTTCCAAACTAAAAACAACCAAATTGTATCACTCCAATTTTTCATTTTCCTCATTTTTTCAGGTTATCCAATCTCAATATCGCGCAAAGATGTGTTGCATTGCGTTTAATTTTTCAGTTTTTAATTTGTTTCCAAACTAAAACCCACTCTTCTCCTTTCTAGGTCTTTTCCCAATCTACAATTATTCACTAATTTCCAACACCAAATCACATCATGTCTTAATAGATTTAGAAAAGTGAGAAATTAAAAACTAGTGATGTTAGTACTTTTACCTTGTTACTTCTTCTTCTTCTTCTTCTCTTTCTTTGAAAGGTGAACCTATACTTAATAAGAACAGGTATTATAATTAATAAGATATTGTATTTGTCAAAAAAGCTTCGATTAAATGATTGCTCACCTCTTGGGATGAAAATGCATGAGATTGTTGTTGACGTGACATTGGCCGAATAGTGGGATGACTACTAAGTGAATCCACAACCTATCATTCAATAAGAGGCTTAAGTTGTAGATAAGCTCTAGGCAATTTAAAGTAATAACTAGTAAAAATAGTTAAAATACCTGTTGCCTATATAATGGGGGTTTGTGAACCTCTAGTGTACATGGGAGACACACATTGGTACATTTTCTATAAATGAACTTATTCTTCAATTGATAAAAAAATTATAATCCCTAGCCTCACCTAATTCTAGACTTCATTAAATTTTCAAACCACACAACATGCAGAGAAATGAACAGAATTAAATAGTCCAATTAGTGGAGAAGTTTCCCTACAAAAACAGAATAAAAAAAGAACCTGAAACCAGTCTTTATGAAAATCCATAATGTCTATATATCCAATTCTTTGCTCTAAGAGCTTTTATATTCTCTGTTTTGATCAAAAACTAATTCAAAGGCTCACAACTAGTTAAACAGTTATGTACAGCAGGATCTACCTTCATCCACCTTCCTAGTCTCAAACTAACAAGGAGTTTTATAAGACTGAAATAGCTTAATGCAAAATCATAGTCATTGAAGCAGTCTACAATGACAATGTCCACTTTAAGAATTGCATACATAAAGCATAGCTATGGCAGTGGCACCTGCACCATCTGTGCTATTTCAAGTTCAGAACTTTTTATGCATTCAATGAGTAAAAGAGAATAGTGATTAAATGATCTGCAAAGAAAACCAACTTGAACCATACACACAAAATCCAATAGCATGTACTGGACATAGTTGTTTGATACAAAATCCATCATTGTACCCTATCCTAACACTTGTTTTGGTCTATTAACACAATTCCCCAACAATGGTGAGGGAACCCATGTCCCAAAAATATTAAGAATATATATATAAATATACATATTATCGTAACTAAGCAAAAATAATAGTGTTATTAATATCTAAATAAAAGATAAGACCACCATCTGAAAAAATAAAAAATAAAGATAAGACCCATTATCACATAAGATGATATCCAAAGAGCAATCATCAACCTAAAAAAAAATAACAGCCAAAATGTAGTGGTTGCTTTCATTGCCTCCTGTCTTGTCCTGGTAATTCCCAGGAAAGAAAATGATATAATGCGAGAAATGACATACGCACATAATGGATTGTAAGACAGCTCGTTCAACCTAACAATACTTAAGCAACAAACTGCTCATTGGTTTTTCACTGGAAATTTCAATAAAAATTAAGCTATTATATAATTGGTATTTTTAAAAATACTCTTCTTTTACACACAAAAAAGCAAAGTTTTGCTATTAAAAGCAATAAAATAACTTTCAAAAGGTATAACCAAATTCACTGATTCCTTCCATTTAAAGATTCTGTTGAACAGTAAAAAGCAGTCAAGGTCTTGAAAACTTGTGGATGGATGGCCAAAAAATAAAAAATTGACTGGTAGGGATGGATAAAAGGCAGAGCATAATAGACGCACCAACCATCTCAAGACAACATAAAAAGCAGCATTTCACCACACACTGAGAATCTCTCTGATTAGGTGCAAATGATTTAGCAAACATGTCTAAAAAGATGAAACAAATATGGACTGCAACGGTAACACCATCCTCATAGTATCATCGGCCAATAAAATACTACAAATGAGATTATTTGACACTACCCAACTATGTAGCGGTTCGTAATATTATCATGTACTTTCACCGTTATAACTAATATTTACTCTTAAAAGACAAAGCGAAGATGCGGAAACAAAAATTGGATGCCAAGCAAATGCATGAAAATGTCTAGTGGCTAAAAGAATTTAGGGTTCACGAAGGCAGGAGATTTTATTATTTTATGGTTCTCTAATGTTTCCACCCATTTTTCAAACATTTGGAATGACGCAATGCTATTAGAAGTAACAGTAACAGAATCATACAGACAGCATTAACTGGCACTCATCTAAAATCAATATCAGCAGGAAATCACAATTTGTAGCAAGGCATACATCTCGTCATATGATTTGAAAAGGAAGAATTGATTTTGTGCATGCATATGTTCCCTGCAATTGCTGTGCAGATCTATTGTTCTATGAATTTGCTACACTTTGTTTATATCATTTGTTACCATCATTTTATTTATGCACATTCATAAAAGCAACATTCCTCTTGTCATTCATGAATTTCACAAGCGATGATGAGAAACAACAAGAAATAAAACAAGGAAAGCATTAACAACACCTATTGGGAAAGCATGTTTTCAGGAATCCATTATAAGCTAAATCAAACACACACACACACACAAAAAAAAAAAAAAAAAAAAAAGAGTTTTACTAAGAGCTAGAGATTGGAGCTAAGACACCATAATTACTAATACTAAGCATACCAACTAATAGATTCGAAGGATGGCTGGATATATAGTGATTCGAAAGGGCTTCTCATATTCCTGTCCTGGCTGCTCCCAGACCAGCAAGAAGCCTACAACAATGCCATCTCAAAGCACTCAATAAAGTAAAACAAAATCAAATGATAGAGGATGTAGCAAAAAAATTGTATCTTTAACTTAGCAAACTCATAGTTGTTTGTACAACTATCCCAGAGAAGTAGACAAGATGAAGGTACAAAAATTATTAAGTATAATTTGACGAGTTGGAACAGTCAACACCCCTTGGCTACATTACAAATGCAGTATGTGTTGGGACTTGAATATGCAATAAGATAAATCACATTTGCAAAGTAACTGAAAAACTCTAGGACTGAAGCTAAAGAAAGTGCCCCAGTACGGATTTAGCCAAAACTCGATCATGATTCAAGGTAGTGCCTCCAACCATGCTTTTAACCATCTCAGTTTTCATGCACACAACCACCAGACCCAGCACTCATGCATACAACCACCAGCACTCATGCTTTTAACCATCTTAACTGGCACAAATTGATAAATGGTTCAAATAATGGCAGAGTCAGTGATGGCAGAGTCGGTAATAGAAGTGATGGCAGAGTCAGTAATATGCCTCCACATCTACTTCCAATAACACTCTAGCCAAAAACAGTTAACAGAAACAAGGATAGACAACATATTTTACACATACAATGGACATACTACCTATCATTATTAAAAAATACAGGCAAGAAACAACTAGGCAGAGGCAATTATTGACCACAAACACAAAAGTAGCAGGAAAGATAGTAACTTCTGTAACAGAATCGTGGGTGAATAAATATAGATGGAAAAAAATGCTTTATTTCTTAAAACAGATATCGATCAAAATAATCTCAGATAAAGTATTGAAATTAATGTGTCATTATACTTAAGAGACATACAATGCAAATTTAATCACAAAAGGTCTTTCAGTATCAATCTTCAGAATTGCTTCTGTTATAACATATCCTGCCTCAATTTCCATTTAAAAAAACAGAGTCCTTGCCTGAATGTTGAATCAAAGGCATGCAAATGTCATCGTTCCCCCTCTGAGATGAATCACTACGAGGAATCACCGAGCTGAAGAGGAATCGAGAGAGAGAACTTCGTATTGATAAACCCCCATATGTTAATGTTCAATCGTCATATATTTTGCTGAAATTTTAAGCATATAAATCCAGCAGATACATGCATTATAAACGCCCAAAACAAAACAAAACAAAACAAAAAAATTCAAACGAAAAATACCCATTAAAGCAATGGATTAAAAAGGGTATGATTGAAAAGAAAAAAAGCACCTTTCTTGGCATGAAGAAGATTCCGACCCATTAAAGATCTACCCCCAAATATATCATCTGCATTACTATCAGAGAAATCGAGCCGGTGCAGACGGTGGTGACGGTGGAGCTTCTAAATCGAAATCGAAATCGCTCTGAATCTCAAAGATGAATCTGTGAGAATGATAAGGGTTTAGAGAGGGTTGAGATAGAGGCGAGATTTGAAGGCTTGAGGATTCAAAATAAGGGTTTACAAAGGCTTTAACAATTATTCTCAGATTCAAAATAAGCTTCGAAATTGAGAAAGAATAACCGAAACATAGATTTCGAAATCGAAATCGAAATCGAGAGAGAACTTCGATTAGGGCTACAGCGAGAGATGAAGCAGAGAGAGAGGAACGAGGGAGTGAGTGAGTGAGAGATTAGGGAGATTAGGGCTACAAAATGTATTATATTTGATATTCACCCGCTCGCCCATTTAAGAGAGGGAGGGAGATAAGACGTAAAACGCCATCGGTTACGGAAACGGTGCCGTTTTGATTTTTAAAAAAAGCGACGTTTAAAAAACGTCGTTAAACACTACAGAGAGGAGTGATGTGCAAACATGGTCTGCTTGAAGATATCATGAAACCTTATTTTGCAAAGAACATATGCTTTACTAATACTTGTCCAACAATACTGTCTTATTCACAGGATTGTTATAACACTCTTGCCAAGCATGCCCCCATGTCCTTTCCCTAGGTCAAATGCCCAAATTGCTTATAATTTACAAAAAGAAAAAAAAAAGAAAGGGATTCACCATTTGAAACTCACTACAACAAGTTATATTTTAAATTTTTAATTTTGTCATAAACTCAATCGTGTATCACTCAACTCATTTGACATGTCGTTGTGAGTGAATTATAAAATTTTAACATTTATGATCATTAAGGAAATTGGAGTTTTATGTTTCTAGACTAGTTGAAGGGGAATGGGAGGGGATGGTTAGGGAATCCAACCACATTAATTCTACTATGAATGATCTTAACTAATCTTGTTTGATTTCTAAGCAAGTAGGGACTTTTTCTTGACACGTTTAAAAAGAAGTGTTATGGTTGATCAATCCCGTCTATCATTTCTATCAAATAAAAATTTAAAAAATAAGCTCTCTGCATAATCAACTCTTCATTTGCTCCTTACTGTTTGATATTAGAAAAATGATATATAAATCCACTTTCTAAACCCAATGATGTGCAAATAAGATGATTGGTTGATAATTAAAGAATATTGGAGAAAGAGTGTTGATTTAAATATTATAATTAATTATCACATCATTAAGTTTGAAAAGTAGAGCTAATTTGAATAGCAATACTCTTGATATTATCATAGTAAGAACCTTAGGATGATGTAGAAAAGGATAAGGCTTTATCCAATTTATATTCACTTTGAAGAAGTCGTGGCAACAAAAAAATTCTAAGGTTACTGAAGTTAGGGGACTCACATGTACGTCCTAATAAATGGATAGGCCATGTGAGAATTAATGATATTTTTATATAAAAAAAAAATATTTAAAACGTCACTAATTGTTAATTTTCAGCGATAATTTAAAATTTTGTCATAAAAAATGTTATTAATTATAAGTTTTAACAACGGTTTAAAAAATATCACAAAAAAATCAATAATTTTTAACTTTCAATGACAGTTTGAAATATTTTTCATAGAAAAACGTCACTAATTGTAAGTTTTAACGACAATTTATAAAAATTTGGACAAAAAATAGTCACCAGTTGTCAATTTTTAACGACATGTGCAAAAAAAATATTACAAAAAATTATTTTTTGCGACCACTTTACTAAAAGACTTATTTTCAATAGAACTTAATGATAATTAAATTCAACTTTTAGGACCTATTGATAATTTATCCCAGAAATCATGGGTAGCATTCTATTGTGTTTTCAATAGCATTTTATTGTAAAAATACATTCACTACAGTTAAGTTGTCAAGTTTTAGAAACTCATCAAGATTTTCTAAATGATTTTCCTCTTCTTAAAACATGGGATTTGGACAGAAAAAAAAAAAGATAAAATTGTAAGAACTTAAATTATAGACATTTTTTATTTATTTATTTTTTTTGTAAATTATACTGGGTGGACTTTTTATCCTTTCTAATCAAATAACTAATTTAAAGAGACATTAATAATATTGTGCAATGTGAAATTATCATATTTCTTATATCTGTTGATAACAAGCTTTTAATGATTTAATTGTATGTTCCTCATTTGGCAACAATTTTTTAGCTATATATATATTTCCTTTAATGATTTAGGGGAAAAAATTATTTGTCAAGATTATGTACTTTTTTGGGTTCATGGACTAAAAGGCCAAAAAAATTTTAAAAAATAAAATAAGATAAAACTCCCCTCACTATGTTGGAGATGAAATGACCAAATGCCCCTCACGTAAATTTACCAACTTACTATTGGCAACCTCTCCGAAGAACCCTACACCACAGTTTAACACAAACGATAGACTTGTTGATGTCGAAATTCAAATTCGATCACAATTTTGCTACTCGGCCTTAGATAGCTTTTTATTTTTTATTTTAAAATATAATTATATCTTTAGATTTGCGCAATAAATATTATTAAATATGCATTACTATATATTTTTATTTTCAAAATAAAATTTTAAAACAATATGTATTTAGCCATTTAAAATAAATTGATAAAAATGAGCCGAGTATCCCATGAATTAGGACATAAATCAATGCAATTATTTAAAGTGTGGTTACGGGCTAAGGAATGAACTTGTTTCAAGAGCATTGAATCAATCTCAAAAATTTCATAAAATTGCAAGTGAAAATAAAGAATCATGTCACCTCAAGAACGTTTCAGTGAAGCTCTAAACAAACAAATATATATTTTTTTTACCTATAACAAGCGAGTATATGAAGGGAAAAAAAAAAAAGAAAGAAAGAGATTCACCATTTGAAACTCACTACAACAAGTTATATTTTAAAATTTTAATTTTGTCATAAACTCAATCGTGTTATAAATTTTTAACATTTATGATTATTAAGGAAATTGGAGTTTTATGCTTCTAGACTAGTTGAAGGGGAAGGGGAAGGGGAAGGGGAGGGGATAGTTAGGGAATCCGACCACATTAATTCTACTAGGAATGCTCCTAACTAATCTTGTTTGATTTCTAAGCAAGTAGGGACTTTTTCTTATCACATTTAAAAAGAATTGTTATGGTTGATCAATCCCGTCTATCATTTTTATCAAATAAAAATAAAAGAATTTAAAAAATAAGCTCTATGCATAATCAACTCTTCATTTGCTCCTTATTGTTTGATATGAGAAAAATGATATATAAATCTACTTTCTAAACCCAATGAGGTGTAAATATGATGATTGGTTGATAATTAAAGAATATTGGAGAAAGAGTGTGGATTTAAATATTATAATTAATTGTCACATCATTAAGTTTGAAAAGTAAAACTAATTTGAATAGCAATACTCTTGATATTATCATAGTAAGAACCTTATGATGATGTGGAAAATGATAAGACTTTATCCAATTTATATTCACTTTGAAGAAGTCATGGCACCAAAAAAATTATGAGGTTACTGAAGTTAGGGAACTTACATGTACGTCCTAATAAATGGATAGGTCATCTGAGAATTAATGACATTTTCATAAAAAAAAAATTAAAAACGTCACTAATTGTTAATTTCCAGCGACAATTTAAAATTGTCATAAAAAATGTTATTAATTATAAGTTTTAGCAACGGTTTAAAAAAATATCACAAAAAAATTAATAATTTTTAACTTTCAATGACAGCTTGAAATATTCTTCATGAAAAAACGTCATTAATTGTAGTTTTAAGGACAATTTATAAAAACTTTGACAAAAAAAAAGTCATTAATCGTCAAATTTTAACGACATGTATAAAAAAAATATTACAAATAATTATTTTTTGCGACCGCTTTACTAAAAGACTTATTTTCAATAGAACTTAATGGTAATTAAATTCTACTTTTAGGACCTATTGATAATTTATTCCAGAAATCATGTGTAGCATTCTATTGTGTTTTCAATAGCATTTTATTGTAAAAATACATTCACTACAGTTAAGTTGTCAAGTTTTAGAAACTCATCATGATTTTCTAAATGATTTTGTTCTTCTTAAAACATGGGATTTGGACAAAAAAAAAAAAAAAAAAAGATAAAATTGTAAGAACTTAAATTATAGAAATTTTTTATTTATTTTTTTTTTTTGTAAATTATACCGGGTGGACTTTTTATCCTTTCTAATCAAATGACTAATTTAAAGAGACATTAATAATACTGTGCAATGTGAAATTATCATATTTCTTATATTTGTTGATGATAAGCTTTTAATGATTTAATTGTATGTTCCTCATTTGGCAACAATTTTTTAGCTATATATATATTTTCTTTAAGGGCAAATTACAAACACCCCCTCAAGGTTTGGTGAAAATACAAATTTCCCCCGAGGTTTGAGAAATTACATCCCGCCCCTGAGGTTTATATTTTCATAATAAATTACCCCATGAGGTTTTTATTTTCATACAGATTCCACCCTTATTTCCCCTAATTCGTTATGAAAATTTGACCCTCACGGGGCAATTTGTAATTTCTCAAACCTCATGGGAGAATTTGTATTTTTACCAAACCTCATGGGGGTGTTTGTAATTTTCCCTTCCTTTAATGATTTAGGAAAAAAAATATTTGTCAAGATTATGTACTTTTTTTGGTTTATGGACTAAAAGGCCAATTTTTTTTAAAAAAATAAAATAAAATAAAACTCCCCTCACTATGTTTGAGATGAAATGACCAAATGCCCCTCACATAAATTTACCAACTTACTATTGGCAACCTCTCCGAAGAACCCTACACCACGGTTTAACACAAACGATAAACTTGCTGATGTCGAAATTCAAATTCGATCTACTCGGCCTTAGATAGCTTTTTATTTTTTATTTTAAAATATAATTATATCTTTAGATTTGTGCAGTAAATACTATTAAATATGCATTAATATATATTTTTATTTTCAAAATAAAATTTTAAAATAATAGGTATTTAGTCATTTAAAATAAATTGATAAAAATGAGCTGAGTATCCCATGAATTAGGACATAAATCAATGCAATTATTTAAAGTGTGGTTACGGGCTAAGGAATGAACTTGTTTCAAGAGCATTCAATCAATGCCAAAAATTTCATAAAATTGCAAGCGAAAATAAAGAAGCATGTCACCTCAAGAACGGTTCAGTGAAGCTCTAAACAAAAAAATATATAGTTTTTTACCTACAACAGGCAAGTATATGAGGGGGGGGGGAAGAATTGTATGTGACAAAAAATAAACTTAAATAAACTAAAATTACCTCAGTAACACTATTTAGATCATAAATTTTAGTAAAAATTCTAAAATATATATGTAAAATGTAATGATATTTTATTCACATTTACCTACCTTTTCATTCTCCATTCCAATCCAAATTAATTAACCAAATACAATTCATTAAAAATTATTATTTTTAAAAACAAAACCAAACTAGAATAATATATGAATCCCATGGCATCCAATTGTAGCCCAACTGCATACATACCACAAAAGAACTTCATAACAAGTAACTAATCACCTATAAGTCCGTTCTTAAGTCCGTTATTAAGAAGTACGAATATGAACACGTAACACAATATGAATATGATACGGATACATTGATAAGATAATTCTCAAAAAATACAAGACACGACACGTGAGGGACAAACACAAAATATTTAATTTTATATATTTATTATATGTCATATATATGAATATATTATTCTATGATAATAAATAAATAGGTTAATTACACTAATAGTCCCTACAATTTGGGACTTGTGTCACTTTGGTCCCAATTGTGATACATTTGACCCTGAATTTTGAATCTTGTTCCAAACAAGGACAATTGAAAATATCATTAGATCTTTCATGGGTAAAATCATCAATTTGATAAAATATAAACTAATTTGACAAAAATAAATGCAACATTTTTTTTTTTAATTTTTTAAAAATTATTTTTATCCACCAATGATAAAATTATGTAAAATTAACAAAAATTACATGATTAATTTTTTAAAATTAATTTTACATGATCATCATCCAAACACATAATAAAAATTAATTTGGTAAAAAATAAATAAATGTCTAAAAGATTTATCAATTTTACATAATTTTTTTTTAGTAGGTAGAAATAATTTTTAAAAATTCAAAAATATTTGTTTGACATTTATTTTTGTCAAATTAGTTTATATTTTATTGAATTGACAATTTTACCCTTGAAAAATCTAATTATATATTTAATTGTCCTTATTTGAAACAAGATTCAAAATTCAGGGTCAAATGTGTCACAATTGAAAAGTCAGGGACCAAAGTGACACAAGCCCCAAACTATAAGGACTATTCGTGTAATTTGCCCCAAATAAATACAATACAATACTAATTTCTATAAACTGATATTATTTTTCTTTTACCATTGTATTCTAAGTTATTTTGTTCAAACCTATAATTAATTTTATGTGTATCTAATCAATGGACACATGTGTCCTCAAAGTATCTAAAAAGTATCCATGTATAAATTATTTTTAAAAAAATAGGATGCGCTTGGATTAGTGTCGAACACGTGTCAGGAAAATGTCTGACAAGTGTCGATGTCCAACACAAACACGCCACTCTTTTAGAAATGTCATACTTCTTTGGTCAATTCAGTTTTTTTGGCTTAAAAGATGTAGGGTTGAGCAAGGAATCCGTGAAATCTGTAATCCGATCCAGTGCAGTCCAATCCGATAGGTTTGGATTGATTTTTTGAATCCGTGGTTCGGTTCCGGATTAAAGAATTAAAAATCCGTAGTCCACGGATTGGTTCCGGATTAAATCCCACGGTTCCGGATTGGAACCAATCCGAACCGTATACAAATAGTCTATATTTTTATTATACATCATCCCCATAGTATCTTCTCTTATTCCATATAAAACATAAACTCAAACCTAAACCTGCATAATATCTTCTTTTATTACTTTTGTTTGTTAGTTTTTAATTTTAATTTGTAATGGTCTAAATACTTATGGTGAAACCAATTTTCTTATGGTTGTTTAAATTCTAGAATAGTATGTCGCTATTATAGAAAAACATGTTACTATTGTGGAACTAATATAGCTCTATGTTTATGTTTTTATGAAATTAAAGTGATATATATATATATATTGTTATTTAATTATGTGAATCCGTGGTCCTAAACCGATCAAATCCGTATTTAAATGGATTGGTTCGGATTGCTTCCATGATTTAAACGGATTGGATTGATTTTAATTTTTCAGAAATCGTAAATAACGGATTGGTCCTGATTTTATCCTAATCCGGTTCAATCCAGACCATGCTCACCACTAAAATTTGAGAAGAATTTATGAAGGAAAATAAATAAATAAATAAATGACTTATATATTTCATTCAATGAAATCCTCGATTTGATAGTATCCTCGGGTGAGCTCGCGATAAAGGATCATATTAGTCTAATTGGCTCCTCTTATTACAGAAGTATCAAATGATCCTTGTATATCCTCGTGAGTGTTCATCATCGTAAGAAAGGGACTAGAAGGACCTGTGAGATATCACATGGCTCAAATTCCATAGAATAGAAAGATACACATAGGTCATGTTTGATTTACAAAATTAATAGTGAAGTATTAATAATTCTATTAAATTAGTGTGGTATTTACTATCCAATTGAATTAATATTCATTGGATTAATAATCGCACCCCTACCCCATTACTAATAATCTTACAAATTTGTTGGATTAATTATCCTAAATCAAAATGTTAAAACAAACATTGGATAATAATCCCAATCCCATGCTCTAATTCACCCAATCAAACATGCACATAGGGTTCGTTTGTTTGCAGAGATAGATTGGATGAAATTGTTAGTGAGGAGATTGTTAGTGAGTGGACTAAGAAATTTGTGTTTGTTTGATAACCAGTGGACTAACAATAATTCATGTTTGTTTTGAGAGATAGGAGTGAGATTAACTAGTTATATTCCATAAATTCCCTTGTTACATTATTATGAAATTTGAAAATTATTAGTGAGTGGATTGTGAAAATTTGTGTTTATTTGTGATATATTTTAATATTACAAATTATGTTATATAAAATTATTATTTTTATAAAACTGAATTATGAAAACAACTTAACCCAGCCCACGGTTTTAACCATTCCATGGTTTTAAACAGTGTATGGAAAGATTTTTTCACTTAAATATTAGTTCATTGTTCATTCATCTCATCATCATCTTTGCCTTCTCTGTTAAAAAAAAAAAAAAAAAAGAGCATCACTACAAGGAGGACGATGACACCAATCTTTACCGTCAATGACAACGATGATGCAATGACAACGATCATTACCATCAACAACGACGACACCGATATTCACAGTGAACACGATTTTGTTTTTCTTGCAAATTTCAATTTTGTATAATTTCATGTCATGTAAGTCTTTTAATTTATCTCTTTTGTCTAATTTTGTCAAAGTTCGGAGCATTACTCTTCAATTTTACTGATCTAATTTGCAATTTGTCTACACTTCTGTTTGATTGGAGAGAAAACCGAATGAAATATGCATATATATATATATATATATGATAAGAGGAGAGGGAGGAGAGGAGAGAAGAGGAGAGGATAGGGTAAAGAAGTAAATTACTCCTCTAATACCAACGGACTAATTTTCAATACTAAGTGTTGGAGCAAACTAACAATCCCAACATGCAAGACCCATCTGAAGCCCTCCGACTTATGAAAGAGGGAAACAAACGGAGCCATAAGGCTTTGCTTTCCTAGCATTTCACCATCCATCAAATGTACACACAAAAAGAACATGGGCATCAATGATCAAACCACCAATATAACATCACATTGTCCCCATGCTAACATGATATAACGTGTGTTGTGTAGGTGCCCCACATGAATAACAAGTCAAGAATTTCATATATATATATATATATATATATTTATATTTCTTTTTTTGGTTAAATAACGAAGTAAAAAGGTGCCAAAACAGGGGGCATCGAATTACAGCCAAAATGCCCCAAAACTAAATACACCTCATTGACCAATTCAACCAAATGGAGGAACCTTAAATAAATTACCGGAAGTTCCACCGTGTTACTGTGACTGTTTGTACAAATACTGTGACAAAAAATCAGTAACCTCAGTTGCAACCTCATAAGCACCTTCAACGCATCGGCCCAATGCCACACCAGTTACATAATTGCCCCCGAGGAAAAGCCCTCTGAACCCACCATTGCTGAGAGCAGATTTTGCAGCATCTAGGATGTCAAAATGACCAATCAGGAACTGTGGAATGGCTTGTGGCCAGACTCTCACCCCCAAAGTAAGTGGATCCTTTGCACTACCGTTTATAAGTATCTTTCTCAGGTCACGGTCAACTGCTTCCACAAGTTGGCTCTCCGTCTGACAAACAATGTTTCATTAGGAGGAATAACAATGAAGATAATAAGGCTTTTGGGGGGGGGGGGGGGGGGGGGGTTGTTGAATTAATAGATAAACTTGTAACAACAAAAATGGAAAAACATTTTCATCATAACCAAGAGCAGCAATTACACAACACCACAAGATATAATATGCCAAAGCTATACTTAAAATGTAATTCATTAACAATGTTTCACTCAAAAGGCAATTAAAAAATTATCTAGCAAAAGAATATATATATATATATATAGAAGAAGAAAAGAAAAGAAAAGAAAAAGGGAACCTGCAGGAGGGGAGATGAAGGGAAAACTAATAATTACAATCAGTCAACCAGCTGAACTGTTAGCATGAGATTCAGAATGAAACCTCCAGAATGCTACACAAATGAAAGCAACAAAACGCCTTCTGACACTAAATTGCTCCTTACTTATCCCCAGAGGTAAGTTCCAGTTTTAATGAAAAGTTCTCACCTTTGACAAAATTCCAGGATTGGTCGCCCCTCCAATGTAGTTCAGGAGCAGAATTCTTCCAGGTGGCGCTCGGTTAGGAAAAAGTGACGAGCTGTATATAGTTCCTGTAGAAAAGCTAATTTGGATTAAACTCCAGAACATCTCTAGCAAAATAATTTATTATTGTGTGCAAACATCAACTGGGATGGCAGATTTATAATAATAATAAATAAAAAAAGGTAACCGTTCCAACTAGTTAACAGCCATGATTAATGTTGTTGCCAATAAAAAGCAGATTTACCTAAAGTTTCAACCCCTTGGCTGCGCGGATGCAACTGACCAAATCCCTTCAGTTCACCATCTATTAAGCATTCAGTACGAATGGCTTCTTTTGGATATGAAATGGATACCGCTGCAACTGGTGGATAATAAAATTTTGATAGCGCATCTGCTGCAGCAGCCTACAAACATGTGGATACAGGAGTTTATGGTGAATCTTCAATAATGTTGTATAATAGACTGAAATACTGGATGTAGGTACAAGTATCCAGCTCCATTACGTGGCATTACCACGATATTCCATGAGGGCATCTCCTATGAATATGGTCACATGAGATGACATGTGGATCAATAAAGACCAATCGAGCTACGCCAGCCGAGGCTAGCGCACACAACACCCTAGCTTTGAGCCTATGGGGACGAGTCATCCTCCAGGCCAATTGCAGCACCCGGGCTGACATGCCCAGTATATTCTCAGCTAGGCCAAGTAGTTCTCCAACCGAGTGTCCCCTCTAATTGTTCCATGAAGACCCAAGTGCGCCCATTCCCAGGCCAACGGCACCCTTCCTCCATGGTACCCACTCGGTTTGCCTGGATCATCTAGATGGCCCTCGCTGAGTGGCGCCTCAATCTTTCTTTCTTTATTTTTTTATCAGCAATGAAAAAAATTGTATTAGAGAATGCTGAAGCCAATCAAATCAAATCCTAATTCCATAAAAAATAAAAAAAATAACAATTATTTATTTTCTTTCATATATATGAATTGTTTATCATCAATCATATGCATATCAAAGTACCTGCTTGGTCAAAAGAGGAGGATCTTACGAACTAAATCTGGCAAAATGCCGGATGCACCTTCTGGTAGGTAGAATCTCCAGCCCTTCGGTTAGATTAAAGCTAATGTGGATGATGGAATTAGAGGTGATCAATCATGTGCTGCTTGCATTCGTAGAGATGGATTAATCTCTTATTCTTCCTAAAGCTATACTATAGAAGTAGAGGAAATGCCAGCTTTACTTGCTACAACTACAACCAAAAACTACAATTTAAAAAAATAAAATATTGAAGGTGGCACCAAAATGTGCAGCTTGTTTGATCTGCAGTTAATACTTATTCCTCTTGAATGACTTGTTGGGGATGTTAAGAGATACCTTCTGAAAAAACTAAGCTTTACCCATATACCTTCCAAAGCAGAAGGGAAAAGAAAAAAAGAAAGTGACTAATGACATTAATCTAATATTGTGCGTACTCTTCTTGACATTTAGTGTCTTTTGAATTAGATGTGCCTCTTCTTCAATACTATATTTCTACACTTAGTTGGAACCTAACCTGATTCCTGAAAATTGTCAATTAACTGAATTTCTGAACAATATGTAAAATGTTCAACACAAGTGTGATTAACTTGTTAGGCTGATAAAACCTATAAAGAAAGGAGAATGTTTCAATGATTTAACATGATAAGACAGAAGATCATTAGGAAGTAGAGTTAGCTACTAAATAGTGAAAATGAACTAACATAAGCTCTCGAGCCGTGAGTGTTTTTGTTTCTTGTTCCCTTTGGGAGTGTATTGAGCCCCATTGTATATTTTTTATTTATTGGTATCAAACTTATGACCTACCTACACAAAAAAGAAGTCCCATTTAAAAATAAAATCAAGAGAAAAACACATCAGAAACAATGCGAAGCAAAGGCAATAATCAAGGTTAAATGAAGGAATAAAATTTGAACACAATCCACTTAGGAGCTTTCTGCTTTTTATGACAAACGAAAAAGAAATCTAAAAAAATGTTCAAAAATGAAACATACTGAAAGGGGACGCAACAAATTGCTTGCCACGTGCGATGGAACAGTCATGACGACACTTTGGCTCTGCAGAGAAACCAATCCTTCGGGTGTTTCATATGTCAAATTATACCTTCCATTTTCCAACTGTACAATACTTGTGAGTTTCCAAGACAATTTAACTTTGCTTCCCAACCTGACAAGATACAGACTGGTTATTATCATTACAGAATCAAACCTCAAAGGCTGTGTAAACATGATATAGTGTTGACAAATTCCGAAGACAAAATTGCAGGAAGCATCTAGTAAAGGGTTTGGTCTGTGTGCCAAGAGTAGTTTGTTGAAGATCGTCAGAGACTAAACTAATTCACTTCGATGCATTCAAAGGTATAATTTACGTATCAAGCATGTTGCATTAGTTTACGATACATTTTTCATTATTAAAACTTGGATTTTCCATCTTCCAGTCCCGTGTTGGTACGTAACAGCTTGAAAAACAAGATTGAAACAATTAATTTGAGAGCCCCACTTAAAGGACGCTTGAAGAGTGCTTGAGCGGACTTCAAGCTGCTTGAAGGGCACTCTGCAAAATTAAATTCTAGAGTGGCCTACTTGAAGACTGCTTGAGCAGCACGATGAACTTTGAAATTTGTGCATGACTTGATTTTGAAAACATTATAAATAGGGCTAGTGTTTTTCAAATTAATGCACAAAAAATATTTATGTAACAACCCTAGTGTTGCCGGAGCCCTTGAAAATTTAGGAAACCTAGTCTATATATATTAAGAAAAGTAGACATATTTTATCTTGTTCATAAGAACTGAATTGAGAAAATTTTATCGACATACACTATTATTAGCACTTAGATCATTTTCAGTGCATTAAATATTCCTACCAAATGGCTGGCTGCGATTGGAGCTGCAAAGAGCAGAGATTAAAACAAGAGAATGAAAACAAGGGTGTCATAGCCATTTGCGAATGGAGTTCGAGCTTGCAAGCTTGAAGGTAAAGAAGTCAAAGCTAAACACATCTGGCTTGGGTTTGTAAGTCATTTCACTTAAATCTTTGTATTAAAATTCTTGATCCAGTGGATTGTTTATTCTGATAGGGGCACCCATGGTTTTTGCCATAGGGATTTTTTAGTGTAAAATTTTTTGCAAAAAATATTTTATTAATTATTGGTGTTTGGTTGCCCAAAATTGGGGTAAATATTTTTCAACAATTTTAAGGAAAATGACTTACATGGATTTGATTTCCATAAGTAAAGTTATGATACATGCGAACTATGCTCTCACCACCTAGAAGGAAATGCTAGAACACCCTATGTGTAGCCTAAGCCAGGAAAACTTCTATAAGGTTCAGCCAAAGTTGTTGGGAAATGAAGGACCAATTTATCAGGACAGTGGGTCTTGCAATGGTTCTTTTTTTTCCAACATGGCTTGAATTTTTTATAAGGATCGTTGCCAAACATCAGAAAATAAGATCAATGAAATTATTTTACAAGTAGAAAGCTTTACATGAAAAATATTTTGTGTAAAGCATTTTACATCAAAACAAACGGAGCCTACATTTTTTTAAAAAAATCCAAAACAGAGCATGCATTGCTTGTGTTCAGTTTTTATTTTATTATTGTGATATTGTGCGGTTGGCCTAATTAAATTGATTGACTAATAAATATTGCCTTTTGTAATTAAATTTTATATGAACGGACAGTTTCTCTTAGATATAGTTATAGAACTATATAAATAAATATTAGTAAGCACAAATGTGGTCGCCTCCGCCTTGTTTACGATGTTAAAGCACAAGTAGGTAGAGAATCACTGTGCACCGAACTTGAAATTTATTATCCAACACGGAATAATAGGGTAGTGTTTGGTAACGTTTACGTTTTTTGTTTATGTTTACAAAAATTTTATAAACTGATTTTTGTTTATTTTTAGAAAAACATAAATTACAAACGCATTTGGTTTGAACAAATGTTTAAAAAAATTTTAAAACATAAACTAAAAAATATATTTGTTCAGGCCTAAAATATTTATATTTATTTTTATTATTTATGACAACGGGATCACACATATTATAATTGAAAAAAAAAGGGGGATGCACCAATAAATCCCAAATTAATAACTTATGCACTATTTAGTCCTAAAAGTTTTCTTATAGACTGAAAGGTCCCATTACAATGTTAATAACATCAGATACAATGTTAATAACATCAGAGTCATGTTACAAACATTGGATTTCAAACATCTAATGTTCATCAAATTTCAATAATGTTTGAAAATATAGGATGAAAAACATCTAATGTTCATCAGATTTCAATAAATTTTGAAATTATAGAATGAAACATCAGATCATTTACATCATTCACATCATGTTGATGTAAAAATGGGACTAAATGGAGCATAAGAAAACTTTTAGGACTAAATGGTTCAACGTTTCAAAAACTAGGACTTATGGGTAAATTTTCCAAAAAAAAAATTAATTTGAAAAAAAATTAATTAAAAAAAATGAAAAAAATTAATTAAAAAAATAATTGAAAAAAAAAATTAGTTGGGAAAAAAAAATTAATTGAAAAAAAAAATATTTGAAAAAAATAATTGAAAACTAAAAACGTAAACTCACTTTTTGAGTTTACGTTTTTTCCTCAAATTTATAAACTGAGACAACTATTTATAAACCAAAAAAATTATCATATAAGTTTTTATGACAGTTTTTAAAATTTTTATAAATATAAACTGAAAACGGAATGTTACCAAACAAACCGCAAAAGTGTACCTTGCAGAAATTGCTTCAGGCAACATTACCAGTCCCTTCCTGAATGATCCAACTGTTTGGCCCTTTGGTTTTGGTAGGCGCCTGCAAAATGACTAAATTCAGTAAAACATCATATCTCCATGAAATAATTAAAAAGAAAAAGCATGAGACAACCCTGATATAGATATGTTATTTAATTATTACATGTCTCGAGGCGGCTTTGGACTACTAGCTCTCTTCTGGATTGCTTTGAAGGCACCACCAATGATACTACCACCATTTTGCTCTAGGTTCCAAACTTTTCCAAATGCTGCTTTCATGCTCAGCTTTGATGGGTCACCTGCATAAACACCTGCATACAGCATTTCCAACTGCGCTCAGATTGAACCACAACTTGTAACGATAAAGGACTAGCAAGGCAAGTAATGTCATCCAAAAATGTGAATCGGCTAACAGTCTTGACGGTGTGTAGATAATATAGACAGAAAACATCGGTGGAATAAAAACTAAAACTTAAACTTCATGAGACATTTTCAGTGAATGCAAAGTACCTGGTGACAGCCCATCAATTAAGAAATTTGCAAATTGTTTTTAAAAAAACTTAACAGTAAGAAACATCCAACATATTTTATACAATAATTGACAACCAAAGTTAAATGGTCAGGCGGAGGCCAAGAACAATATCATTCGAATAACGCCATACTTATTATCCTGCATCATAAAAGCAAGCCTGGTTTCTCAAGATTTAAGTAATGGCAAGTATAGGTGTTTTTAATCATATTTCCAAGATGTGGATGCATTACGGATAACAAGAGCAGCAGTTTATTGGTCCGCAGTTTATTTTAAGTAATTTCACCTTATCCAGTGAAATTGTAAATTGGTCCACAACAAGGATGACCCAATTACCTGAACAGAAAGGCTCTATCAAACGTTCAAAAACCTCATCACCAAGATTACGACGCACAAACTCTTCCACGGATTCCTCATGACCCTGTCACCTTCGTCAAAACATAAACCAATGAGAAAATTACAGTCAACATCACATAAATGTTGAGTTTGATTGTGCTCGAGTCACAAACAACCCCAAAGCAATACACTTGCTATCCTCAAGTGTAGAAAAAAACGAGGTCAAGAAGAGGACAAACTGGCGGAGAAGGCCGAAGGCCAAGAGCACCAAAGCCTGCCCTGAGTTTCCCACCAAAGCTCATCAAGTCAAAGACGGGGAGATCGGTTGGCTTGGAGGGTACTGGTCTTAATTTACCATCCCACAATACAAATCGAGGTGCATTAGGGTCGCCCAACACTAAATCATCCTTCAAACCACTGTCCACCTGGCAAGGATTTGATCGGGCGAGAGAGAATTTAGATATACAAGTAGATTAGACAACCCAACAAAATAATATTAAGCAAATAACACTTGAGAAGATCATGCATAAATTTCAAAGATAGAGCAAAATAAATGCAAAATCAAGATGAAGAGTTCACAAAAGACAGTAGTCATCGTGCAATGCTTTTACAGCATGAGCAAGTAGTTGATCACAAACACTTGAAATGCTGGTACTGCGGGGGTCCTTACAGTGAATTGGGTTAAAAACTAAATAAATAAAGGCTTACAAAATAATGTGCGAACAACAATTAAATCTATTTGTAATGGATAACATTTTCTGAGTGACAAAGTTCCTTTTATAAAATAAAATTTTAAAAACAATGACAGATAAGCAACAATTTGGGTGGATTATGCCATAGGATCCTAGGACTCGATTCCAGCGTTTAGTTTTCCGAATTAGATTTCAATGGGCATTGTATCAATTAAAATTGACGGATTGTTTAATCTTATAACTATTAACGCAAAATCATCCTGGACAAGAGATAATAATAATTTATCCCACTAATCTAGTTAGATAACTAATCCCATAAATCCTATTAATTAAACAGGATCTTAGGGGTTGAGGAAACCCTAGGCTAGGGGTATAGGTGAGCAGAAACGTACTTACCACCATGGTGAGCATGGAATCGGAAGGCTGAAAGCTGTTGGGACCTTCTTCCCAGAGAAAACCGTCCCTCTCGACAGTGGTGATGTTGCCGCCAACTCGATCTCTAGCCTCCGTCACGATGACATTTGGGGCTACATCGGAGTGCTTGGTCGCCAGAGCCTGGGCAATGCTGAGGCCACTGATACCGGCGCCGACAATGACGCAATCCAACACGGATTCACCACCACTGCCGCCGGTGTCTTGGAAACCGACCTTGGACGGAGCAATTGTGGACTCCTCGGCGATCGAGCATCGGAATCCTCCCCACCTACAATTGTCTCTGTTTCGGTTGTTGCGTGTAAACGGAGACGAACCATAGATAGAGAGGCTTGAAAGGTGGATGCGAGAAGAGGGCGACAAGGGTTTTGTATGGCGATTTGTAGCTGGAAATTGACTGTGACTATTGTATGCATTTAAATAACGAAAGTCTGTGACGGTAGTCATTGAGTAGAGAGAGAGAGAGAGAGAGAGGCTACTGGATCATAGACGGCTTCAGCTCCCCCTTCGTTTGTTGTTTCAGGCAACTCCAACGACCCTGACTGATATCATTATCTTTTAGGAAAACCTTGAGTCTAATACACTCACACGCGTACTACACATGTGGCGACGATGGTATGATTGACGCACCTTATTAATTGATGATTATTTTGGAAGATGTAACAATGTGTACCCTTAGAAATGTACACAGAGTATGCCTTTTATAATTTTTCATAAAATTTCATAAATTAAGTCTCTGTTTAGGAAGTTGGTTGATTTTTTGATTTTTTTGACTATTTTAGTCTGGGACTAAAAAGTCTAATTTAAAAAAAAATTTTGACTTTTTTAACTTTTTGATGAGGTGTCTTCCTATTAATTTACCAAAGTGCCCTTGATTGCCCTTGAGCCACATATATCTGTAATTTTGCAAAGTCCACGTCAGCTTCCAAAAAGGTCTGAAATTGTTGGTTTATATTTTTGCCATATTTATTTTTATTTATTGTTTTATACATTAATTATTTATTTTTTGCCTTATTTATTTATATTTTTGCCATATTTATTTTTATATATTTTTTTATACATTAATTATTTATTTTTTTCCTTATTTATTTATTTTTTTGCCATATTTATTTTTATTTATTGTTTTATACATTAATTATTTATTTTCTGCCTTATTTATTTTTATTTTTGCCATATTTATTTTTATTTATTGTTTTATACATTAATTATTTATTTTTTGCCTTATTTATTTATATTTTTGCCATATTTATTTTTATATATTGTTTTATACATTAATTATTTATTTTTTTCCTTATTTATTTATTTTTTGCCATATTTATTTTTATTTATTGTTTTATACATTAATTATTTATTTTTTGCCTTATTTATTTATATTTTTGCCATATTTATTTTTATTTATTGTTTTATACATTAATTATTTATTTTTTGCCTTGTTTATTTATATTTTTGCCATATTTATTTTTATATATTGTTTTATACATTAATTATTTATTTTTTTCCTTATTTATTTATTTTTTTGCCATATTTATTTTTATTTATTGTTTTATACATTATTTATTTATTTTTTGCCTTATTTATTTATATTTTTGCCATATTTATTTTTATTTATTGTTTTATACATTAATTATTTATTTTTTTCCTTATTTATTTATATTTTTGCCATATTTATTTTTATATATTGTTTTATACATTAATTATTTATTTTTTTCCTTATTTATTTATTTTTTTGCCATATTTATTTTTATTTATTGTTTTATACATTAATTATTTATTTTCTGCCTTATTTAATTTTATTTTTATTGCCTTATTTAATTACGCGGCGAATGGTAATTTATGTTTTCATGTTTTGTTTTTAAAAAAAAATTCAATGAAGCATATTTTTGTCGTTATTTTTTTTTAATTTACGATTTTGGCATTTTTTTATTAACCCATATTAATTTATTTTTATATTTCAAAAATGGATTTTCATTTGTTTTATTTATTTGTAAATAATCTAAAAAATTTAAATTAAATATTCAAAAAATATTTCAATTGTAAAAATTTAATCAATTTAAATATTCAAAAAATTATTTTAACAACAAAATTTAAATAATTTAAATATTCAAAAAATTTAAATAATTTAAAATGTTAATATTTTACATTTAAAAACAACTCTACATTCAAGTCGTAACCAAACACATAAAATAAAACTCAATTAATAAATTATTGAGTTAACTCATAACCAAACACATAACTCGAAATTCCATACTACTTTCACAACTCTACACTTAAATCATAACCAAATACATAACAAAAAAAAAAAATTAATTTTTTTTTTATAAAATATAGTTTAAATTTATTTTCATAAAATATTTTAACAAAAAACAAAAAAAAAAGTTTTTAATTTTTTTTTCAACTTTCTTTATTTTTCCTGGTAAAAAGCCTGATTTGATTTTTTTTTACTTTGTGTGGGCTGACGTCGCCCCTCTTTAACGTGGGGGTAATATGGTAAATTTACCAGTAAAATTGTTGCAGCCATGCTCCTGTCATGCTTTTGTCCGGATGTGGCTAAACTAGCCACTTTTGTCATTTAGTGGCTAATTTAGCCTAAACTCAACTTGCCAAACGCAGGCTAAATTTAAAATGTCATCATTTTTTCATTATAAAAGTCATAATTTTTTTTTATTAAAAAATGTCATAATAAAATCTCAAAGTATCATAACAAAAATCATAAAATATCATAACATTATCATTCTTAACTTTAAGATGCACATCATAAATTTGTTATTTATAACTCTATTACAAAATATCATAACACACCTTACAAACAATTATAACATTTATCCTAAAAAAATCATAACTTCTTTACAATGTTTACCATTTAAAAGAGTGCACATTGTAATTTTTTGCGATTATTTTATCATTAATTTAGGTGATTCGGCACTTAAAACCAAAGGAAAATGCTACACACCCAAAATAATTTACTAAATTTTTTATCAAACTTTTTACATGGGTGTGAGATTTATACAAATCCAAATGTGTGCGTTGTCACATCCATATGAGAAGTTTGGTAAAAAATTTAATAAATCATTTGGGATCTCTAACATAACCCAAAACTAAATATATTAAGTGATATTCAATTAAATCCATTTAATAATCACAACTGATATCACTTAAAAATTTAAGTACCTATTAAAATGTAAGTTAAAACTTTAAAAAAAATTAAGTCATATGAAATTTACTTAATTATGATTGAATTTATAAATATTAGATATAAGTATCAATATACACTATTATAAACTCACTACCATAACCACCATTGTAACAACTCAGATTTTTAATTATTCTATAGAATTTATACTAATATTATTTAATCTCAGTTTGAAAAATATATAATTTATTATATATTATTATGTGTAATTTTGTAAAATAATATAATTATTAAAATTTAGGAGTTAAAATATAAATAATAATAATAATAATAGACATAATAATAAAATAAATAATTATTTTGCTGTTAGTATGTGATAATGTATAATTTAATTAAAAATTAATTAATTTATATAATTATATTAAAAAGTTAGGCCAAAAAGTAATTATCTTAAAAATCTATTAAGGATATAAACGAATCTATATAATTATAATCGAATCTGCTGATTGAATTGGGGAGGGACGCGTGTTGAGTAGAGGCTGAGGAGGATCGGAAGAAAGAAAAAGAAACAAGAAAGAAAAGAAAGGAAGACAAGGGAAAAATAATGGAGGGTGGAAAAGTTTTTGATAGTGGAAAGGAAGAGTGGGGTATTAAAGTTAAAGTGAGTTATATTATACCTTGAGTTGTCAAAATGTATTTTACTTATGTTTTGACTTACCAAAATCTATTTCATACAAATTATATTTTTAATAAAAGTTATGTTTTATAAAGTTTTCAGTTACGTGATTTATCTTCTGAACTCTATTTGTTTAAAATGAAACCCATGGATATGTCTGTTTATATTTTAAAGAAAATTTGATTATGACCTTATAAACAATTATGTTTTGTAAGTACTACATGGAGTCCCACGCCTTGGAGGACTTAAATAACCATTGGTCTCTGTTTGACCGCTTTGTGGTCTTCTGTCTGTCATGGATCCACTGACCTTTGTTTTGTGCGGACCAAAGTGCTGTGCGGAACTAAGTGCTACACTATTGTGGGAATCACTTCTAGAATCCGTACGAGTCATCTCTTGAATCCGTACCTCTGTTCTGTGCAGACTAAAGTGCTGTGCGGAACTAAGTGCTACACTATTGTAGGAGCCACCTCTAGAATCCATACGAGCCACCTCTTGAATCCGTACCTCTGTTCTGACTGTCAGTTCTGTGACCTCTGTTCTGTTCTGTACCGTAGTTATGGTTATATATTTATATAATATCTGTATTTCAGTTTCTGCCACTTAAATGAAAATAATCTCAGTTTTGCTACTTAAAAGATTATTTGTTCCGACTAAGTTATCTTAAATGTTTTGGCCTAACTAACGATCCATGGTTATTTCTTGTCCCTTATACTCTTTGTATAATATTTCTCACTCTGCCATGTGCTTATAGTTTTTATCCATTTTCAGGAAACATGCAATTCAAAAATAGCCTTTGAAAAATCTTAGATGCGGGGCTGCAGAGTAGACACCCACACAGTACTTTTTTGATATATTTTTATATGTAAATATTGGCATTTTTTGTCAATATATTTTGTAATAAAAATAGAAGTTCCAATGATTATTTTGGTACCCTTACTCAAATATTTCTTCTACTTGCGTTTATTAATTTGTTTATGAATTGGCCGTAGGTAACTTTAATTACTGGCCATCACGATACTTAACCCTTGGATACGTGGAGCGGGTCGTGACAACCATCATGCCACTATAGCAAACGCCGCCGCCACTACTATGTCATCGTCGTCGCCGCTGTTACCACCACTACCACTACCACTACCACTACCATTACCATCACCACCACTACTATCACAATATAAAAATTAAAATAATTTAAAAATAATAAATTTTAAATTTAATCTTATACATATCAAACAATTTACTTTTAGTTCAACACTTAAAATTTCAAATTTTAATTTTTAATTTTGCAACTCTATTAAACAAGCACCTTCGCCGACTCAAATACTGGTTGATTAAGCGTAATTTTCATACGCTACAAGAGTGTGTGAATGCTCAGTTTGATTTTGGTGCTAAAATTTTATTTATATTATGTGTTATTATTTAAGTTTATGGTGTTTGAATGAAAGTAATTTTATTTATTTTTTAATCTATGCACTTAAAACAATTATAAGTGGTTATTTTTGCAAAAATTGACTGTTTTGATTTTGAACTTTGACTTTATTGAAAAGTCATGTCATCTGATTAAACAAGTTTATGTCTTATTTTGTTGTTGAATCATAGTTTCGATGGTATAAAATATATTTTTTATCTGAGGTTACTTTGACCTCAATCCTTATCAAATTAAATTAATTTCAAAATGGGACAAATAAACCTAACCGTTGACTTTTTTTTTTCTTCAATGTTATTGATTTTTTTTAAAAAAATGTTTGGGAGTACTAATTACTGCTCCCACTAATTAGGTGACAGTGGGTCCCGTCATTAATGATGTGATGTTTTGGTCTTAGAGTTGTATTTTTTTATTTTTTTTTTACTTTTTTAATGTATTAGTGCTATTAGTGATAATATTTTTAGTGGGATGAATCATTGTTGTTTTTTTTTAAAGATATTGATCAAATAAATAAATAAATATTAATTTTATTAAAAACATACTTTAATATTATATTGTTTTAAAGTTTATTTACTTAAAAAAACAATGATGTTATAAATTGTCTTTACCACCACGTGTTTTGATTTATCATTCAACAAGTAGCATTTATGCATTTTCATAATCAACAAAAGAGTGGTTTGGCAATATATTAAAAAAATCAAAAGTTAATTTTTAACTTATTTTGAATCACATCACTTCTCACATAAAATAATAAAAAAGTTAAATAATAAAAAAAATAATAACTTTTAACCATCTTTCCAAAATATTCAAAAGATGAATTCTTATACATTCATAACAAAACAGTCTATAACATTAATTTTCAATCAATTTCATTGATTTTTTTGTTTAATTTTACAAAATAAATTAGGATGCTTGGGCCAAAGATCCAATTTTAAATTTTGTTTGGTGAGAGATCAAGCGTTGAATTAGTTTGACTATAAGAACAAGTTCAGGCTAAATGAACAAAATTCCTTTTATATATATCGAGTAAGGTTAGGAATTATGAAAAAATATCATGAAATATATCATGATTTTTTTTTTCTTTTGATAAATGTGTGATATTTTATTATATATGTAACCTAAAAGTGAAAATTTTTTCATATCATCTTCATGATTTTTTTTTTCATGATTCTATACACTGCCAAACAATCAAAACCGGTCTCCATTTCTTTCTCTCTCGCTTTGTCTTATCCTCCTTTAGCGAACTTCTACTCCATCAAGCTCGCAGTCGCCTCTGATGCCTTCAGCGTCTCCATCGTTTGATCTAGCCGCCAGACGATCCACCTCCGCCGCAAAAATGCTTTCGCCGAACAGAGATCTGTACACCAGCAGCTTTGCCGAAAACGTGCCTCACAAATGTATACACCGAGTGCTTCGATCCGCCTCAACTGGTGGAGATCGTGGTGGTCCACAACGGTGACGACGAAAATGAACCCTGGGTGATCCAGCTCCTCTTTCTGCAACTTCAGATCTGAGCAGATCTGCTCCATTTCGTCTATTTCTCTCTCTCTCTTGTAAGATAAATTGATATAGAGAGAAATTGTATATATTATGATTGATGTTATTGATTGATGTATGTTATTGTATATATTACAAGGAAATGTGCACTCTCTTTTATAGAGAGGAAAAGATACATAGGGTGCCAATTAGCACCGAAAGCATAAAGCAAATGGGGAACACTCATTATGAAAGCTAGACATAATGATACACTAACAATTATGACTAACACTACTAGATGTACATAATATACAAAAGATACTAATCACTAATATATACTAACAGCCCCCCTCAAACTCAAGGAGGATAGGTACTAACCAACTTGAGTTTGGAGAGAGTAACAGACAGGAAAGTAAACTGATAAATAAAATAAAACAGGATAGGAGACACGGTATGGTCGTGTCAGACCGATGTAGCAGACAGTTTATGGGGTCATGTCGGATCGTTGTAGAAGACAGTTTACGGGGTCATATCGGACCGTTGTAGCAGACACTGTGTGGTCGTGTCAGACCGATGTAGAAGACAGTTTACGGGGTCATGTCGGACCGTTGTAGAAGTTGACCGGAATCAATGTCGGGACAGTTTATGGGGTCATGTCGGACCGATGTAAAAGCTAACCGGAATCAATGTCAAGACAGTTTACGAGGTCATGTCGGACCGTTGTAGTGGTGCACCAAGGGGGCGACTTAGGGAGTGCGCCATGAGCGACTTATACATGATACTGTGTATAACCCCCCCTCAAACTCAAATAGGTGTGAAGATAAAACCTATTTGAGGTTGAAACAAAGGGATTGATAAAGCTGACCGGTGTAGAAGACACTGTATGAGTGTGTATATAGGCTGCCCAAAAAAAAAAAATATACATGGATGTAGATATCGAGCCCTCAAAAGTCGTGCCCTCAAAAGGTGTACCCAATCTGTCAAAAGGCGTGCCATCAAAAGGCGTGCCCGATGCATCAAAAGGCGTGCCAGATATGATGGCGAGGCACGTGAGTGCCGTGGCTGGCGTGCCCGTTTGTCGTCGAGCGGCGCATGATGCGCGTGTCTGCCTTGGCTATAAGACGGAGGCTGAGGCTGAGGCGAAGACAAACAACTTGCGAAGAAAAACTTCTGAAAAAAAAAAAATCTGCATTTGCGGAGAGAGAAACTCTGTAACACTCTGTAAACATTCTGTAACCAACCCTTCTCTGAAACACTCAGCAACCCATAACATGGCCTCTTCTTCCCGTCCAGCTACCCAGAACATGGCATCCTCTTCCCGTGGGCTGCTCACGCTCTTTCCAGAACTGAACGAGTCCACAAGAGAAATAACTGGGGCGGTGGCCAGTGAACCTCAACCAAACACCTCTGGTTTTGCTCCGTTGAACTTTCCGATGCGGTCTGTGGAGCAAAAAATAGCGATGCAAACGGATATTGAGGCCAATCAGTATACTTTGAAGTCATGTGTGGAGACCATGACGGCGGTCACAAACCTGTCGCACCGGCTGCAGAGTAGGACAAATGAGGTGCAGCAGTTAAACGCCCAACTGGCTCTGCTCCAACGCATGTATAAGGATGCGCGAGCAGAGATAAGTGTGCTAAAGGCGGAAAATAAGGAACTGAAGCGGAAGGCCACCGTTATGTTCCGATTTGGAGGTCCACCATATGCTGCAGTGGAGGAGCAGGGAGTAGTGAGCATGCCCAGTGGAGTGGGAAACACGGAGGCAACACCGGCAAGGGCCGCCCAGGACGGAGGCAAGAAGAAAAGACCGGCGGCAGAGTAGAGAAGAAAAAACCCGCCTGTGGATGTGGTTGTGTTGGTTTGTATTATTGTTTTTTGTTTTTGTTTTTTTTTTTTTTTTTTTTTTTTTTTTTGGTTGATGTGTAAAAGTGTGATCGGGGTAGATCCCGTCATGAAAAAAAAAAAAAAGGACAAGTTTGTGGAATGAAAACCGAGATAGTTGCTGTTGTTTTTTTTTTTTTTTTTTTTTTTTTTGGCGGTCGAATATATAGAAATAAAAAGAAAAGAAAAGAATGAAAAGAAGAGAGCATCCGGTGGAAATATTAAAAAAAAATGTGATGGATATGGATGTGAAAGATGTTTGGGTGGAAGAGATGATGATGATTGCAAAAAAAAAAAAAAAAAAATAATAATAATAATAATAATAAATAAAGAAATAAAAGAAAAAAATAAAGAAAAAAAAAAAAAAAGAAGAGTGGTGTCTGAATAGAAAAAGTGGAGCATCTCTGTGCCTCTTTGAAATTATATACTGGGTTTGATCAAAACCGTGGGTCAAATTACCATCCACGTGAGTCCACTTCCCAAGTAGGAAAAACAGATGTGAGAGAAGCAAAAGGTGATGGAATCTGTGGGCTCGTATGTAAATATATATATATATGAAAAAAATAAAAGAAAGTTGAGTGGAGGTGGTGTGTAAAAGCGTGAAGGGAATGATGAAAGGTGACGATGATGCATGCCATGCCATTTGTTTTGTTTTTTTTTTTGTTTTTTTGTTTTTTTTTTGTAAAGTGGGTCACATGGGTGACTCCTGAGTGATGTAAAGCTTGTCCCTTTAATCAACAGGGACACCGAATTCGGACTAGAGATCCTGGTGGGTGCCTGGTTTTGTTTGAATAAGCATGAGAAAGAGGTCAAGGACGATCCAGTGACAGAAGCCATTGATGGATCGAAAAGAGAGACAAATCTAAGGGTAGAGAGAGATTTGACTTGACCTCGTCAACACCTCCGGGTTGTCCCTCTTGGCAGCCGCAACTCTCAGTGAAGCGATCGGTGAAGAGCCGCAGACTTCAACTTCAAATGTTCTTAAAGTTTTTGAGCAACACAATAGGGCAAACTCCGGCAATCAGACTAAGACCCAGACGGACCAATCCAAACCAGTAGATGCCCTTATAAGCAGATCGATGCCAACTCTTCCAAAGGTTCATTGCATTCTGCTCTGATGTTGTGATGTGGACTGAAGCACCTGCTTGTTAGCAGTCAAGTTATGAGCTGCGAATGCTGTCTGTAAAAGGCTACTGTTTTTGAGTTCCATTCTTATGATGCTCTTATTGTTGAGTGCAGGATTCTAGGAGAAACTCTGTTAAAGAAGCTGAAAATAAAACTATTGGCTTGACTGTGCCTACTGATGTGCCGAAACCACGTCCCAAAGCAAATAGCACGGGAATTGGTATTACGGTTGAAGTCACTGAATATATGAAAGGTATCATTGATGAGAGTGAAAAATCGTGTGAAGTGAAATTTGGGAGAGCTCGAAGGCGAAGGGCTTGTTGAGGACGTCCTCGGCGCCCTTGACGGTGAGGCAGGTGGCGACGGAGATGACGCCGCGGGGGAGGGAGGCGCGTGTGACGGAGGAGTCCTTGAACCAGAGGAGCTTGCCTTGTTTGAGGACGAACCAGCGGCGACGCCAGGTCTTGATGTAGTCGCCTTGTTTGGTGAGCCAACCGGTGCGCTCATGGTTGGACCAGTAGTCGATTCCTTGAGTTTGTTTCCATATTTTTCTTCACATCGGCAACAGTGTGTTGAGGGTTCACTTCGGTTTCGAAGTGAGTGCCTTTGAACGTCTTGACGAAGATTTTCATGTTTGAATTTGTGGGTAAGAAAATCGAGTGTCTGAATCCGATCTCTTGGTGGCCGATTAGCAAGAGAAAGCCAACACAAAGTGAGAAATAGAGTGACCGAAAACCCAGAAACAGACCAAGGTGAGGAAGGAGAAGAAGAAGGGTTCATGTGAAACCCATTGTTGGAAATGATGATTCTTGGCGAAGATTGGAGAAATGGGTTGGGTCTGTTGTTGTTGTTGGGGTTAGACATGGGATTGAAGGGAGAAGGAGAGGAGGGTGTTGAGGGTGTAGACGAAGTGTTCGACGAAAGTCCCAACCGAGTTTTGGCTTGGCTGATGAGGGATAACAAGAGGGTCTCAGGTCCACAGGCTAAGCGAATCATCTCCTTCTCACCAGGTTCTTGAATGAAGATGTAACCTATGATCTTTGAAGCGTTTTCTGGATCTAAACTCCGGCAACAACTACCACCACTGCCGTGGAATAGGTTGAGGTCCGGCGGGCGGCCAAGGCGAGATTGCCGCCCGCCGGTGAAGCAAAATTACTAGATTCTTAACCTTGCTCTGATACCATGTAAGATAAATTGATATACAGAGAAATTGTATATATTATGATTGATGTTATTGATTGATGTATGTTATTGTATATATTACAAGGAAATGTGCACTCTCTTTTATAGAGAGGAAAAGATACATAGGGTGCCAATTAGCACCGAAAGCATAAAGCAAATGGGGAACACTCATTATGAAAGCTAGACATAATGATACACTAATAATTATGACTAACACTACTAGATGTACATAATATACAAAAGATACTAATCACTAATATATACTAACATATATATATACATATATGCTTGAATGTGCTTCATTTTGATTTTTGCTTTACTTTCTCATTAGATATGTGTTGACTGTTGTAGTTTTTTTTTTTTTTTTTTTTAAGTTGTTGATTGTTGTTATTGTTTGAACAGATAGTGTGGATGAATTTTTTTTTTTTTTTGAAAATTTTGATATGATCTGTTACAGATTTGTTACAGAACAGATCTGTTGAAAGTGTCTTGTTGAACAAATAGCCATTGTTGAGAATTTGAACAGATAAAATTGTAGGAGCTCTATTTCTATCTCTATCTATTTGCGTATGCATAAGAATAAATTGAATATATAAGGGGAAAAATTGGCCAGATAATCAAAAAATTAAATAGATAGCGGAAAAAAATGAACAAATAATGGAAAAAAAGTTAACAGATAAGGGAAAATTTTGAACATATAGATATAAATTTGAATAAAAAAAAAAAGTTCAACAAATAAAAGATAATTTGAACAGAAAATCAAAAAAGTCAAACAGATAGAAAATAATTAAGCAGATAGATATAAACTTGAATAGATAGCCAACGAGATAAAAAACGATTAACAAATAAATTAAGGGGTAAAATTTGAAACAAAATATCATTTTAGACTTCTCATCAAATTATTTCACAAAAGTTGACCTCCCACCAACAAAAATATATTCACTAAACCTAGCCATATACTTTTCTTAAATCAGATTTTTCACCAATTAACCCAATAAACTGTTTGAAATTTTAAAATATATTCAAAAGTATAGCACGTGATTCAATTGGGTAGAAGCATTTGAGTTTTAAAAACACTTTTATGAGTTTTTAATTTGCATTTTTTTATTTTTAATAATTTTTAAAAAATTTTAGATCCACTAACTTACTCAAAAAGTTTTTTATAAAAAAAATGTACAAAAATCTTAAAAAAATTAATTGAATACAAAAAAAATGAAAAGATATTGATTTTTTTTTTTGTAATTTTTTTTTAAAAGTTTTTTTCTTACAAATATTATACTTTTAAAGTGTATTTATATTAGATGTATCTAAAAATAAAAATAAAAAATTGCATAAAATATATTAAAAATTCATTAAAAAATGGGAAAATAAAAAACTTAATTTTTTGAAGAGTTGATTCAATTTTTTAGAAAACATGGTGAATACTATTTTGGATTTAGATTGTTTTTATCACATTAATATGGAAGGGATTATCTAGCTACATCTTGTGAGATGATCAAACTGTCCATCTTATTTATTTTTTAGTTGTTGTATGTATATTTTATTATATTTATTTATAAAAATAAACAATATATTTATGGTTTTGAGAATAAATTATTCATTTTGAATAAATTATTCATTTTTTAAAATTAAAAGTAATGATAACGTGGGGAGTACAAACATGAGTTAGGCTAAGCTCGAGTTGGGTCGTCACCATATTGCAGGAGCATGTGTGTTACTCGTTATTCAAAACTCAGTTGAGTTCGGTATTGGGCCTAATCTAATCATTTTAGGTTACTGTTTGTCAAGTGAGTTAGGGTTTAGTTGGGATTAAAAAAAATAAAAAGACAAAATAAATTAAACAAGTCAATAAAATAAAATGTTATATTCAAATTATAATTATTTTAATTTTTTTTTACAAAAAAATAAAAATGTCATAAAAATAAAAAATTCTTTCCAAGTGAAGCTAATTTAGTCCGACTAAGGCCTCGTTTGGGAACAGACTAATTTAGTAACTTTTTGACTATTTGGCTAAAATATGAGCTAAAAAAAATTAGTATGTTTGGAATAACTATTGGAATTTTTACGAAAAGATGTATAAAAAGTAAAGAGAAAAGAGAATTTTTGACTTTTTGATATACGTTGTTGATTTTTTGATTAATTTAGTAACTTTTTGACTTTTTGACTAAAAAGAAAGGTTTCCAAACGAGGCCTAAATTAATCAAAAAAAAAAAAACAAGTTAAAAAAATTATTCCCAAACAAATTAAGCTTAGAAGGAGAAACATGTTATGAACCTTAAATAATTTATTAAATATTTTATCAAATCTCACGTATAGATATAAGACCTATACACAAATGTATTTATTTGGATCTCACACCCGTGTAAATTTTGTAAAGAAAAATGCTTAGGAGCACTAATTAGTGCTCCCACTAATTAGGTTGCAGTGGGTCCCGTTAATGATGTGATGTTTTGATTTTAGAGTTATATTTTTTTTTTTTACATTTTTAATGCATTAGTACTATTAGTGGTGATATTTTTAGTGGGATGAATCATCGTTGTTTTGTAAAATATTTGAGATTCGTAATATTCCTCTAAACGAATATCTATAGAAAAATGCTTGGGAGCACTAATTAGTGCTCCCACTAATTAGGTGGCAGTGGGTCCCGTCATGAATGATGTGATGTTTTGGTCTTGGAGTTGTAATTTTTTTTTATTTTTTTTATTTTTTTAATGCATTAATGCTATTAGTGGTGATATTTTTAGTGGGATGAATCATTGTTGATATCTATATCCTCAGTCTGATAAGTCTGATCGTATTAATTTACCAATTATTATTATTTACATTATTATTAGTAAGTATTAATTAATTTTTTCCCGCCTCTTTGTTTCTGTAAATCTTCCGAGCACGAAACTCGTCACTCTCTCTCTACATTTCGCAAAACTCTCTCTCTCTCTCAGCGTGCAGGCATTGTTTCTGAAAGTTTCGATTCGAATTTTTCCATTATAATTGGGGATAATGGAGTTGCTCGATCACCGGCGCTGAGATTATTTCTGGTATTATCCGAATTATAACCATTTATTTACTTAATTCTGCAAATTATTATTTTTTTCTATGGTTTATTATTTTATGATTTTGATGATTATTATAGGTTCATCTCGATTATTCTCGAATCTTCAAAAAATTTCATAGTTGAATAAATGTGTAAACTGATCTGTATGGGATTTAATTTGAAAAACCTGAAGTTTATGAATGTCTGACAATGAATTTGTGTAACGATTTCATAATTATCAGGTTTTACATGTTTGTTGCGCTAGTTAAATGATATTCTCATATCATAATACGAGACACACAAGAACAAACTGTAAACAATTTTACTATTTCCCGATAATGTGATCTACCCACACAAATAAGCATGAATTTATTTATTTTTTATTTAATTTTTGTTGGTTCTGGCCTGTTACTTATTTACTTCTGATTCAATAGTTCTTATTGATTGCTGTGGCTAATTTGCAGGTTTTTAGCTGATTTTTATATCGATCTCTGTTCACGCTGCTAAACTTGTGGCAATGGACATTGATAGAATCCGACGCGCACGAGATGTAAGGGGTTACATACATTCTACAAGTTTAGCTATTATTTCAATCCATTTTTTTTTTTCATGGTTCTTGAATGATTTGAATTTGTATAACACTTATCTGTAGAATTTCTCACCGTATTTATTATAAATTTTGGAGGATTCTGGGTTAAGTTGTCAAGTTATATCCATGTTGTCATGACCATATGATTGCCTTAAGACACCAGTTTTTGCTTTGGTGCTTTATGTTTAACAAAACTTATGTTATTAAGTACCCTACTACTGTTTCTGTTATTTTATTTTTTAGTCATAGCAAACTAGACAAACTTAGTTTGAAAATGCATTCTTATTATGAATTTCAGAATCGCAAGAGTGATTGTCGGAGTTTTGGTAGCAATTCCCAAAAATGTAGCCAGTCCAGGAAGATTTCAATAGGAGTCATGGTAGACTCATTTGTGAAAACAAGACCCAAAAATACAAAGGAAGATGAGGGCTCAATGCCAATTGCGGAAAAGGTTTCTAGCAAGGTAAATTCCATGGGTGATGGAAGAAACGGGGAAGGAGTCAAGGCTGCCATTAAAGGAAAACAAACTGAGGCTCCAGAGAATGAGACTTCCCCATGGGTCTCTACTAGATCCTTCCACCAGAAAAACACAACTTCAGAGACCGTTCATTATGCAAACCTAACTACAAATTTACCGTCTGGTGATGGCATGAGCAACAAATTAAATGGTGTAAAGGCAGCACCAACAACATACTCTGTTCAGTTTTTTGCGAACCAGATGTCGGCTTTACAGTCTGATGATGGCAAGCAAAAGAACTTTGATGAGGTCTCTTGCAGAACTGAGGGAGGCAAGGAAGGAACCCGAAAGGGTGTGGAAGAGTTTTCGTTTGCAGTACAGGACAGTTTTGTTCCAGAAAAAGAAGTGTTAGAGAATAAAGCAAACAAAACAGAAGACATGAGGGAAACTTTGAGAATGAAGCTTTGGGATATATTGGGGACTGTTTCTTCACCAAACAAGCAAGTTTCTCAGGATCCTGAGATGTGTGTGAATAACTTAAGCCCAGAGCAGAACATTGATAAAAAATGTAAATCTGTTGTCAAGCCTAGACAGAATTCTGACACAATAGAGACTGATTCCGAGAGTCCTGATCATGCTATTAGGAGGCCAGTAACTCGTTCTTCGACCAGGAATAGAGCTCCAAGTAAAGTACAAACAAACAAACTTAGGAACCTGACATCCTCTACTCATACAAAGAAATACCCAGAGAACATTTATTCTTTTGAAGACGGATTTTCTGGAAGACTAGATACTGCTGTCACTGGTGGTTCTCCAAAATTCTACAGAAAGAAGAGAGAGAGAAAGGGTTTCAAAACTGAGGCACATAAGATCTGCTTTCCTGCAAAGGACAATGCCGATGAGATTCAGCAGGCAACTGATATGAATAAAACAACTAGATGTGCTGAGAAGACATCATCACTTGGAAATAGAAAAGGGAGTTTTCAAAGGTTATCTCATGAGAACAACATTGAGTTTGTTGAGCGGGAGAATGGAATCCAGAAAAAAGATTCCCATCAGTTATCAGAGACGATGAAGATGACAGTTCAGCCACGTAATGTTAACCATGTGACAACATTCCCACAACATCGGGGCCAGCAAGAAGACTTGGCTAATTCATCTTTAGAGAACATTGTGGATCCACATTCTGATCTCCAGAGCCCGACATTTGAGATTAGAACACCCACCAAAAGCATTTCTCCTTGCTCCCCACCAAAAACCAACCATGGAGAACTGGATGATCACAGTCATGCACACTGTAGCTTCAATAGTTTGTTAGCCTCAAAACCAGATTATTATAGAACAGATGTGGGGACGGAATCATCTGTATCCTTGCTGTCATGCGGGTCCCAGTTCTGATGATTTCAATTACACGTATTGTTTTCCAACCTGCTTCAGTCTTTTTTTCTTTTGCTATTCCTTATTTAGCTTTCAGGATGATGCAGAGGAACTTGAAGGTTCTCCTTTCATGAAATCAGATCCTATTATGGAAGAGGAAGATGCAAAAAATAGACTGTCTGAATCATCATCAAAAGAAAGGGACTCCAAGAGCTCTAAAGAAGGTTCATCTATTCACAAAGGTTATAAAGACACACTAAAGTATTTACACATGAATATATTCCTCTAATATTATTTATTTACTATTTTAAAAATGTGTTAATGTCTCCACTAACAACAAAAGAACACACATTAGATTCATGTAAGGAAACCAATTTCTCATGCTCAACCTGCAGTGAGAAAGCTGCTTTGAACACAATATTATTTGGAGGAAATGTATAAAGCATATAAACTGATATTAGTTTACATGGACCCGAGACAAGGTTCAGAATTAGTATCTGGTGCTCTAAACTTGGCCAATTTCGGCTGTAGACTTGTTCTTGGTAACCGGCCAAGGCATCAAGACCTCAATCAATTTGGGCTCAAGCTTGACTCTGATGAACAGGAGTGGAACTAATATTAAACATTTAACTCCCACTGGAAAAAATTCTCAATTCCTGGCTGGGTGAACCTCTTGTTATACCTCGTTGCATGTGAATGTGCCCAAGTGATTAATGGCCTTGTACTTTAAATATAATACATCCATTCTTATCCCAGTGAGAGTTCTTAATAAGCAAACAAAACTAAAATGATCAAGGAATGTAGCCCTGAATAAAAGTGATCGTCCAATGTAGGTTGTCGTGTGTCAAAAATTTTGTCTTGCATGACATTAGTTAGAAAAAGTCAATGGTCTATGAACCTTGATCTAAACCCACAACAAATCCAAATGTGCACGCATTCTTGCTTACACACACACATACATATATACCCAGAATTGGTATAGAATGAGTTCATGGAGTCAGAGATTCTAGTTACAATATTTAGTGATTGCTGCATCAGGTCATGAAGCCTTAATAATGTTCCTTTGATGATTATTGTATGGATAAACCTTGCAGGAACACTATATTCATAGGATGCAAGCTTTAGTATAGTCACAGTTTAATCATACCTGTTCAGTGTAGGTATACTTTTGAACCATAATTCATCCAGGCAATTGATGGATTAATAGGTTCCAACCAGGGTGGAGCCTGTTGTGTGGGATACCACCATGTGTTTCTCTCATTGTGTTTTCATTTCTCATTTCCTTCTTTATTTTCTTTTTAAGAAACAGCCACTTTTTTTTTAATTCTAAGGAACATGTGCAGGTAGGGGAACAGAATCGCTGTCTCCAGAAATTGGTAATGCTTGGAATTCAAAGTTTGCACTTCATCCAAGTAAACGGATCAGGAGCCAAGAAAACATTAAATTTAATGGATTCAGTCCCATCTCAAACTCTCCCAAAGGCACTTCACTAAATTTAATATGTTATGCTTTCCTTATCATTGTTTTGTTGTTCTTTGCTCTCTCTCTCTCTTAATCTCTCTCTCAGCGTTGCAGTTGTTTGTTTATTGTTTGTTATTGTTTTTGACTTCTTCTTTGGCTGTATAATATGGACAGAGACTGAGGAAAGTAAAGGACTCCAGGGACCTTTAGGCCAGAACCAAGAGGATGGATTGGCCAAGTATTTCTTTTTGTTCAAACAAGCCACAAAAGTTTTTGTTGAAGGAAAATATAACTATTTTGTGCCAATATATATTCTTTCCCTTGTTTCTGTTTGACATTTGTTCCTCTTTCTCAATGTCTCAGTGCCATCACTCTATTTGCTTTGGCTTTAGAACGAGTTAAAAGCAAAATAAAATTGGTGACTAGCAAGAAATCTGCTGAAGTTCTGATGCCTGTTGCTGAGGGAATACACTCACAGCTTCAGAATGCTGAATCTCAGATCCAAAGAGATGTGTACGTATTTTGAGATTACAGGATTGAGAATTGAAGGAATTAGCTTTTTAAATGTGATTGTGATGTTGTTTCAGGGGGAAGCTAACAAGCCTCAGTAAATCAAAAAGAAAACGTCTAGAAACTGAATTTGAAGGTAATGAAACTTGTGATAATGTGATGACCTTAATTGGTTTTAAATGAGTACTAGTTCTATATTGAATTGGTCAGATTGCTACGATAACTGGATATATTTGCCCACATACCCACCGTTAAATGTGCTTATTTTTCTTTGGCATTTGGCACATGACGAAATACAGATCATGATAGAAGTTAAACAGTACTGTGTATTTTGAAATTCTTGAATTGGGTGTTTAGGTTTCAATAAGCACCTTACGTACTGTACATATTTGAGTTGCAAAAAAACATAAAACCCCATCAAATCACAGTTTACGCCTATGGGATCTATGTGGTATAAAAGAACCACCGGCAAACGAATTGTTGACCTTGGTTGTAAAAATATCCTATTTAACTGAAGCTTGTCTTTTGTTATATTTAACTAAAGCTTGCATCACATATTTAACAAATTGTTGACCTTAGTTGAAAAATATCCTCTTTAACAAGTCTTCAAACCTCCGGCAAACAAATTGAAGACTTGCATCACATCAACTGCTGAGAATAATCTTCAAGAGGTGAACTCAATCTCACTAGCTCAACTAAAAATCTTACCAATCCAAAGCCCCAAAAATACAGATCCTGGAGATCTTGTTATTTAAAAATAGCCAAACTAACTAATGATGTCCTAACAATATATGTATATATATAATATTTTATGAAAATATACAAAGTGCTTAGTTTGTTGCTCAAATTACTTCTTCCGGTAATTATGTTCATTTTTTGGCATGATTGCCAACACCTATTGCTGAGTCCTAGCCTAGTAGCCCACTATCTGTGTGTCCTATATCCATCTATAGTACTTGGACTGAGACTAAGCTTTGCAGCACCATGCTTTCCATTTTAGTATTAGAGAATACCTTCAATATGCTTTCCATTTTAGTGTGTTTGGGTGTCATAGATCATATATGCTTTCAGCATACCTTCTATGAGGTTACTCTTCAATGGCTGTGTGATCCTTGCAATGGGTCATGTCCATTCAGAGAATGTATTTACGCATGCACAAATGGGTTGGACTCTTTTCCCACTGTTTTTTAAACTTAAATGGGCAAATTTATTATGCAGAGCAACAGGAACAACTGAAATTCATATATCAAAAGTTCAAAGCAGAGGTTAATCGGCATCTGGAGGAATGCAAGAGCACAGTTGAAGGACTGGACACACAGGAGAGAGAGTTTAGAGGAGTTGTGGAGAAACAAAGTATGGCCCTAGCTTTATCTTATAGATTCTATTTGATTGCCTTAATGGTTTCAGATAGTTGACAAGTTATATGTCCAGTCATGATATTAGTAATCATACCCTATCATCTCCACATTAAACATATGCAAGCTGGTCCATATTTTCTGTGAATATTTTGTTACATCTATGGCCTGTAACATGATACAAACTGAAAACTTGAACCATAATGCCCAATCTTCAGTCAAATGGGAGTTGTAGGACATTATAATTGCAACCATTTAGTGGGATGTGATGTGACTGTTAATTGGGTTGTATGTAAATGTGATCTGTCATGTGAATACATGCTATATATTTTGTTACTGTGTATGAGATATGAATACTATGTGCCTATGTCATCATCTTCGGGTGGGAATACAACTGTGTAGAAGCTTTCACAAGTGGATATTGCTCGGAATCTGTGCCCAATTATACAATTAGGGAAAGTTTGGGTTTCCTGTAGAAATCGACTAGTCTTTTAAGTTCACATATGACAGAAAAAGGTAGGTAGTACAACAACATTACCCTCATTATGAAAGCAAATGGATGAGCTTCATCTTTGAAGTCTTAACATGCCCTTAGTTTGAACTAATTTTAGAGAAAGGAACAGATTTATTTTAATGCTTAAAGAAATACGGTGCATCATTTAAATTCTATGTGAAACAGAGCCAATTATTTGATATCCAAGGGATGCCCACATGCATCATCCTCATTTCTGGTTGAACTAAAATATGCTAAACTAAACACAAGCTCCTATATTTGGTGATCCTGTAACCTCAATGTTCTTTAGCCTTTTTTGAGGCTCCCTTCAAAGCTTGCCTTGAGGAGAGGTGGTCCTAAAACGTTTCGAGGGTTTCGAAGCTAGGCAAGGGTCCAAGAGGTACATGCATTATTAAGGCACCTCAAGACTCATGAGGTGCCTTACGCATCAACTCTACAATTGATCAATTACATCTCTTCTGTGACTTGGTCGTAATTAATAACAGCCAAGTGTCTTACCAAATGCATATTTTTGCATGTGTATTTGTTATATTTAATGTGCTTCATACGCAATTTTTTTTTTTTTTTGATTTTATCCTTTTGGGTTTAACCATGCCAATATGCTCCTTAACTGTGTTAGATTGGTTAATTTTTTTCATTTATCATGTTCTCCCCATTTTCTATTTTTAATTGTTGAAATGAAGAATCAAGATATTGAAATGCCTATACCTTGTCATTTTTCACTCTTATTTACATTCTATGTCTTACCTTGGGACTTTGGGAGACCTTGGGCTTTATTTTTGACAAGTACACTTGTGCAGTTCATAATTCTGATATGCTCTATTGATTCTTTAATGTGATCAGAAACATCGCAGAGAAAGCTTCTCAAGCAATTGGAAGAAGCAGTTGAGACCCAACTCAGTGACGCTCAAAGAAGAATCACCGCTGTCCACAATGCAAGTTTCCTTCTCTTAGAATCTGGATAATTTGTTGCATTCCAAATGGTTCTCTACTTGATTTTGGACCCTAGTTATTTTTTTAGCAGGATCCTAGGCTCGTAGCTGTACATTTAGCATGTTCCTAGCTATCCGTTTAGCGTGTTGTGGTTTGATATAGGTATTGGAGATGACTAGACTGGTGAGCACAATGTCAATATGTGTTAATGATAGCATGTAGTGGTTTGATATCTCCATTTATAGGTCACACCTGTTAAGTATTATATAATCCTTCTCCATCAAGTGGGCTGCACTTGTAAGGTGTTACTTAGAAGTAAAGCTTATGAGTTAATAATCCCTCTTCTTCTCCACTGTGAGATGTTCTCTTTTCATTGAGAATATTTGTATATTTAATCATCTACACCATATTTCATGCTAATGGATCCCAGAGCTTTGCCTATCAAAATGGATCCTCATATGTCATTGCTGCATGTATAGCGTATTCCATATTTTGGTTCTCATATGTAAGAGCCAGGCCAGTTGATCCTCATATGTAAAAGAGCCAGGCTCAGCTGTCTGAAAATTGTGATATAATATTATAGTTCCATATTACTTGAAACTCTGCATTTTACCTTTTATTACTGAGGCAACTTCTATATTTTAAATGATTTTCATGTAATTTGTTTTATTCATTGCAGTCGGCAAGGGAAAAGATGCTTCAATTAAAATATGTTGTAGCGGAGTGTTTAAAAGAGGGTATTCTCAGTTGACATGATTTCTACTGGAATCTACCACGTTGGAGACACAATATGCAGCTAGGCAATAGTCCTAAGATTTTGTTTGTGCTGAGGACTTGGTTGTGAATGTAAACCTACTCATTTCGTCAGTAACAGAGTGGCGCTGCAATCAACTCCTACTTTGGATTTCATTGCTCATTTTTCAACTGTTTTCCACTTACATTCTTAGTTGTAAAGATGAGAGAATTCTCTCCGAATGGCGTTAACTTGGTCTTTTGCTGTTTTAGGTTCATGGAGTAGCTTAATGAGTGGGTTGCCTAGTCACCAGATATATGTAATGAACTCAGATGAATCAAGAGTTGAACTGACAGCATAGGATAGTAAAATACTTGATGATGAAAAAAACTGACTGTTGCACGGAACAAATACACTGAAATATGATTTCCCCCTGCCCTTTTTTTTTTCTCTTTGTTTTCATTTGTAAAAGGACTCCAGGCATTTTTTGTTTTCCATTTGGCATTGTTCTAAAGAGTGGAGGTGCACAACGGTATACAATCTTCTCATTGTGGATCCCTGACAGGAAGATTGTGCTAGAAAAAGAGGTCACCTGGTACATGTTACTACTATACATATTATTAGAAATTTATATTAAATTTACTGCCATTATAGCTATTCATAACTCTCTTACTTTTCAATGTGGGATTCAGTTGCCTCTAGTATTATAAGTGCTAATATCTCTTCGCCCTTATTATTGTTAACATGTCAATGCCCTTTGAAATGCCTTTTTTTTTTTTATTTTGGATTGAATTGTGGACTGTGGAGACTGGGAAAATTTATTTCCGGTGTTTTTCTTGGTAAATTTCCTGAGTTTGCTGTCTCCCTCTTGGACTCTCCCTATAGTCCAAAAAGAGTGGGGACTTGGAACTGGTCTCTATCTCTAGGACAACACAACATAATATGATGTGATTTTGTGATGAGTTTAGGGTAATTAGAAGATTACTTTGCAAGTGTTGTAGGGACTAAGTAAAATATTATATCTGAACCTTGCGCCAAGCCACTTGTGCTTAGGGTTGCAAACAAACCGAGCCGAGCCGAGCTTGAGGTCGGCCCGTTTACTTATCGAGCTTGTTTATTGAGCTCGAGCTCGGCTCGATAAAGAGTTGGGCTCGAGCTCGGCTCGGCTTGTTGATTTTAATGAAACTCGAGCTCAGCTCGGCTCGATAATTATTTTTAGTATTATTTATATTATTTAAACATAAATATTTAAATAAAAAATATTATTTATATTATTTAATATATAAAAAATGTATTTATATTATTATTTATATATATATTTATATATTATTTAATATATAAATAATATATTTATTATATAATTTAAGTAAAGATAAACGAGCCGAGCTTATGTGAGTTTGAGTTCGGCTCGTTTATTAAACGAGTCTAATATTCGAGCTCGAGCTCGGCTCGTTTACTAAACGAGCCGAGCCCTTAACAAGCCGAGCCGAACTTATTCATGAACAGCTCGATTCATTTACAACCCTACTTGTGCTGTGTTTATGCCAATGGTTGGCATATAAGTATCTAGAATTTTCTTTAACCATTTAAAACCAATTATAACAGAAATTACACTTGATCAAAGATAATGCTACTATGCTAGGATGACAACTTTCGAGAGACATCTTATGTGACCTTTTACATAACACTTATCACCTTATTTGATAATGGAAAATATTTGGTGGTCTAAATTTTTGTGACTCGAATGGTTCGAATATGTCAAAACGACGTCGTTTTACACCCAAAACAATGTCGTTTTAGATGTTTCGAGCCATTTGAGCCATGATTTTTCGGGCCACCAATCAATGTTTTTTTGATAATTTTCACTTTTTATTTAGAAAGTACCAACACTAATATCTTCATAGAAAAATATATCAAATATAACTAACTTGGACTAATTCAGTTGGTTGGAACTATTAACGGGTTTGAATTTTACCATAGGTGCTCCTCAGCTACAGTCTCCGATGTACCAAGAAAAATGTCAAATATGTTTATAGTGGCCACAAATGCAAGTTATATAAATCAAAAACTAATGTTCTGCACACATTTTTTGCATTTTACAAATGAGTGTAAATCTAATATTTACAGAAGTACATTTGAATTACAAATGTTTCCTTGGGGTCTTAACAACATTTTGGAAAAAGTTTTAATTTTTTTTGTTCTTCTAAAAGTCAAGCTGTAAGTAAATTACAGGGTGAATCTGATTATAAGTTTTTACAGAATGAGAAAAGCTCAAACTATGCAGCTTCAAGCTTGGGAGTTTTTGATAAGTTGTTTCTTGTTGAGTCCGTAGAATCCTGCCGAGTTATTGATACCATGGGTGCAACATCCACAAGGTTAAGATTTGATAAAGCATCACTTATCGATTCCGCAATTTTTTGATCCTCCATTTCTTCCCTCACACTCTTCACCCCAACTTCGGAGATGCAAACTTGGGAGGGGGAGGAATCGCTTCCAACTTCCAACTCCAGCTCCAGTTTCTTGAACTCATCTTCAACATCTTCATCCTCAATCCCTGTGTATGATGAAGTTGATTCTGCAGTAGCAACACAGACTGGAGTTAAAAAAGGTATCAAAACAAGCAGAATGGCTCATTCTAGTAGAGATCTGGCCTACCATGTGACTGTGCTCACCCTCCTATAGTAGGAAATAAGGTGGCCATATATTCCCCTACAATTGGGAGCATACACCATGCGTCCTATAGATCACACCTACAAGATAATTTCTCCATTCTCGGCAATTGTGGAATTCAATGCCACTTCCATTTCCAAGTAAAAACAAAAAATTGATTGAAAACCTTTTTTTGGTGAGCGTTGCAAATAGCCCCCACCATTTTACTTTGGAAACTTCCCAAAATTGCTCTCAACCTTTTTTTCTTTGAACCCCCACGATAATCCCAACTATACCCTTTAGGACCCCACCCTTGCCACCCACCTTGGACATCTCCCTCCCCCGCCACCCCCATCTTCAACAGCCCCCTTCCCTGCCTGCCCATCACTCCCCGATCTCTAGGCAGTCCCATCCTCTTCCCCCAATGCAACCACCTAACTCCTTCCCACCAGTCCTCACCCCCTTCCCTCCATTCAGGCGACCCTCCCCTTTGCAAAATGCTAGCTATGACCACCACTCCCGCTACCACCCAACTCCTCCTCCCCCCAGCCCCTTCTTCTTCCTTCAGCTCCTCCCTCCGACAGCCCCGAACCCCTTCTCTCACTCCCCCATTCCCCCTTATAACACAGAGAGTACATTTTAGTAAGTTTTCCCCCGGTCTGTTTCATTGTCATGTTCAAGTAGTAGTATGCTTCAATAAAAAATTAGTAAGTTATTTATTTTGAATAATCCAAAAAAAGTACAACTCAAATCGGTTAAACCAAGAAAATTACCTAGAACATTTTCAACTTGCTTCTGTGAATCAATGGCGTCCTCAAGTTCTTCTAAACAGAGCTGAACTTCTTCTACATTGATCCTGTTATCCTTCATTGCCCGTGCACCAATCTGGATGGCTTCAGAAACCTGCCATCAGAAGGTGACAGGTGAGTGAATCGAAGATATTTTGGTGTTAAGAAATATGGTACAATGGAGGTGCAGCTGAAGCAAATGCAAAATATTTTGTCAGCCTACCTTTTTTGAGGATTCGGCATCCGCAATGACTCTGAGGACTTCCTCCACTCTGTTGAGAAGTGTAGTACATTTTTCTCTACTTTCAGAGGATAATTTTAATTCCCTTGCATGCTTCAGAGCCACTTTTTTGTTCCCAGATTGCAGAGAAGCTAAAGCTAACTTTCTATACCTGTGCAAAGAACCAATGTTTATATGAGAAAAGAAACTAAATCCATGTTACTATTGCTTAGTATTCACATGTTAAGAGAAACCATAAAGAATAATCAATTATATCCCCACCATAGAAATTGTCAATTGATTCTCTCCTAATTGGCTTAAACTTCAGAGAATATTTAAATAAAATGCTTTAACGAGCTGGCACAGTGCCAGAAAGGGGTCAATATCAATAATCCACACTTCCTAGAATGTCATGTTGAATCATGATTAAAAATTTGTGTCCCCTTTTTATAATACCCATTATGTATGCATTTTGCAATACTAGTGATTTGTATGACATTGCCTCATACTAATTCAGATGGACTATATTAATCTATTTGCGTTCTGCCAACCTATAATGTTAACATAAGAAGAGTATAAAGAGTTAGCTATGATCACATTTCCCAACGTTGATTAATCACATGAAGTTGTTGCTGAAGTTTTTCTGCTGTTGAAATCAAATGCAAAACATCACAATCCAGACTTGTGATACTTGAAACTGCTTCGGGCAAGAGAGAGACTTTGACACCCTGCAAGAGATAAATACATGTCTTGACATAACTAAAGGTTGTAAACATATGTAACCAGAATATTATATTGTCTTATTGAAAAAACCATCAAGCTAGTACAAGTTAAATAGGCAAAATGAAAAAAAACCCTAGAGTGCTAATTACATATGATAAGACTAACTACGCTTAAGTATTAAACAGAATAACAGAAAATGCATAAGATATTTCACAAAGGCATAGTTGAATCAAGGTGACGATTTGGAAATAGAACTTCTGTCAGGGTTGATAAATGTATTTTGGGCTGTTTTCGACATGAATTCAAAAATTTGTAGCACCAAGAAGAAGAAGAAGAAGAAACCCGGGATCCCAATCCCAATCAAATATCTCAATCTCAATGGTAGGTTTCAGCCATTTAACAATGATCTTCTTCCTTTGCTGATAGCAGTTCAGTTGAATGTTGAGGCAACTGAGAACAATTTCCTCCACATGGGTAGCATCTTTAGAAGGTTTTGATACAAAATTCTTTTAAATAATGTCAAAATAAATCATTAAATACCCTAATTTTAAATCTCTCTTCATCCAACTCCTTTTCGTTGCCCCTCAATCATACTGCCTCAAGTATATAAGTTTGACTACATAATGCATTTTTACATCACTTGTTCAGTGGTTAAAACTCAGCCTACTAACCTTGAGATTGTGGGTTTGAAGCTGAGGGCAGCCACTTTGCACAAATCATGCCAAAGGTTAGGCCTGTACCCAATCTACACCCCCCCCCCCCCCCCCCCCCCCCCCCCCCCCCCCCAAAGACCCCCATCAAATGAAGGACTAAACTGAGTGTAGTTTTCTCTTTTACTGGTATGCTATAATTTGTATACATTGTGTTATTTCTACTGACAAAGGTGTCAATCAGTTGCAAGTATACCATGATTTTACTTCATCAATGATGATTCAGCTCCTTAAAGAATCAAACTTCACATAACATCCAGGAATAAAAATATCACAAACAGTACCTCCATGAATTCCCCCTTATTGATTGCAAGGTACTGCACTTTCCTGCATCCTGACAAGTAACTCAAAATGGCAGATGCTTCCTTGGATCCTCTACAGATGTCCTGGAACTTCCTCATTGTAATGATGCATGAAGAAGTCCAATGACTTTCAGATATAGATTTGACAACTTCAGCAGCTTTATCCTACATATTAAGAAAGGAAAACTTTTACAACAACATTCTAAACTAAAATAGTATAGACAAGAAAATCAGAAATAAAATTCCTGCACTAATTACTCTGCCAGCAGACTCAGGCATAACATGGAACAAAAGGTAGCCTATAAAAAGTACTAATTAATGAGAAGAGCCAATGCTGAGAAGGTCAAATGACTGCTAACATATCTCAACATGTTAAATATTGTGTCTAATGTATCTGTGGTAACCATATAGAAACTGCACATTAATCGTATTCACAAGCATGACCTATAATTCTCCTGTACCAATAGGGATTTACCTCTTTTTTGTTCGAGAAATTCAAATGCATGACAAAATGAACATGGGAGATAAATGAAGCTCCTTAAAAGCGCAGACATGGATAAGAGAAAACTTAAATATACAAGAATAAGAAAACTTCACATTACGAGTACATTTAGTTTCAGGGCATGTATTAGGGAGTATTTGTTAAGTATTAGTACTGGATATAAGCATGACACATTTCTAGAATTATCCATGCTACTTTGTCTCCTATTACTAAGAGATAAAAAATACCATAACACAACCTTCAATACTGGCAAGAGAATGAGATGGTCTTCCATGATATCCACCTGAGTTGATGCTCTAGATAAACCCACCAGATGCACTACTCTTCTCAAAATTTGTGAGAGCCGTCCACTTGTTGGATCGACAAGATCCCCTCTTCGTAAAATATCACCACCATTATACATTTCAAGCTGAAGATGAAAAGAACATAATATTATATATTGAAGGACATCTTTGGACCAAATGGAAGAAAATAGAGGGCTACATGCTGCTACATTAACAAGATGGTTGTATGCCAAGGAATTTAATGGATCCTAAAGTATTGGATAAGATTGTGACCATAAGAGGACAGATCTGTAATTCTGCGGGTTTGTTTTGTTCGACAACCATTTGCATACCTTGTAAAAACACCAGTTTTTTTTTTCTTCTTTTCTTTTCTTCTTTGTGAAATTATAAGCACACAAAAGGCTTAGTAATAAAAAGATGGTTCATAATATATGGGTTTGTATAAATGTTAGACCACTCAACAACCTAAAAACAGTTGGTATAAGGTTTGGATGATAATGGTAATGATAATGATAATGATAGTCACTAATTATATCTGTGTCTAGCTGAAAGGAGATATTTCAATGTCACGATGCACTATGGAAATGAATCAATCTTCTTCACAGAAGTATGTTTTACTGTGAAGGAGAATTAAGACTATGATTTGAGAGGGTTGTATATAACACAATCATTGAATCACAAGAAACTCACCAGGACGTGGTCAATGCATAAAGGGGTCAAGCCTCCTCGATTGAACCAAAGGTTTTTTACCTTCAAGAAAACAAACAGCATCTTAGCAAAACTATAAAACAGACAACAAAACAATGTTTTTAAATAAAACATTTGCAAAGGATGTTGATCATGTAGAATGTAGAGTTTTCAATGTAGGTACCAAGGATATAAATAGTGTCCACAATCATTTTGGGGAAGTCTAATGGACAGAAAGGAATCAACATTAGCACCTATGATTCACCACTGCAAAAATTGAGGTCCATCACGAGGGGCCAGAGCACAGCAGTAGAGTCAAGTCCTCGTGGGATAATGATTGTGATACATGGCGAGGGAAGTCATAGATTCTATCTTTGCTAAAAAAAGGCATGCCTACAAACACCAAAAGGAACGGGTTGGTTGAGTTGGGAGGTAGGTACAATGAGGAGCTAGTTCAACATGATTGGCTATCGTGTGTCTTCTTGTGTAACCTTTTTGAGTTGTAATTGAATTATCTCAATCTGTAAGTTTCTTGAATAATACCCATTTCTTGTTTTCTATTCAACTTGAAATTCTTCCTTTCAAACCATCATCTACCCATGTACCAAGTAAAGATTTTTAATATAAATTTGTGGAAGAACAACACAAAAAGTAACCCTAAAATAAATAAACAAATAAAATTGGTAAAAGCGAAATTGGATGGGATACCTCGGAAGGATGAAAGAGGAAGACACCAAGGTGGGTGGAGAGCTTAAGGATCAAGTCTCTCCAGAAAACATATTTGGGCTCCCAATCCGACCTCTGTCCGCTAAACGCCTTGAATCTTGCAGTCACCATCACCTCATCGTCCCAATCTGGCACCTCCTTCCTTATCAATTCCCCAATTCTCCGCAACGATGCCGATCCTTCTTCCACCATTTTTCCCACTTCTTTTCTTACTTTCTTTCTTTCTTTCTTTCTTTTATGTTTGTTTGCTTATCTATTTCTGTCTTCTATATACAGATGATACGTACATACCATGATAGGTGGGTAACAATGCCTACCACATAATAATTGAATTGGGGATTGATTGAATCGAAGAAGAACTAGGGCAACTGCCAAGGGTTTTTGAAGATTGAGAAGAAAAAAGAAAACTAATCCTAACCCTTTCCTCTCTCTCTCTCTCTCTCTCTCTCTCTGTGTGTTTACTCACCTCATCGATCAATGCCTGGTACCTCCTAGCACCCAATAATTTTTCCTTGAGAGAGAATTCAAATAAAAATGTTTACCGCTCTCGTTCTAGCAACAATCCCTCATTTCAAAGTTTCCCCGTCTTCCCCCAAAGCCCAAGCCCAGACAACCATTTTCTGTTCCATAAAAACAATAAAATGGCTAAATTACAAATACATCCTTGTGATTTGTTTAAAATACAAGTTGTTTACTCTAATTTTAAAATGAGATTTTTATTGATAAATTACATTTAGAAGTATTTTAACCTAACAAGTACATGAAGAAATTTTTTAACCCATTTAGTTCTATGTATGTATAGTTTTATTCTATAAAGTCATTTTTTTTGATTTACACTATTTTCTTGGACACTTATGTCCTTATATTTAATTTTAATACCTTTATAAATATTTTTTGAACAATTAGTAATTTTATGATGTGAACATTCATATTTTAAAATTCACATTGGTAGGAATGTAAAATTAGCCCGTGGGCGGCCCAAAACCCGCCCGTGAGTCGGGGCGGGCCCCGCCCGTTGACAATGTGAATAATCGCATTGACATGTTAACATTCACATTAATAGGAGTGTAAAATTGGCCCGCGTCTCGTGGCGGCGCGAAACTCGCCGGCGGCCCGGGACGGGCCCGGTCCGGCCCGTTAACAATGTGAATATTCACATTGACATGTTAACATTCACATTGATAAGAGTATAAAATTGGCCTGTGGCCCATGGGCGGCCAAAAGCCTTCCCCGGCAGCTCGGGGCGGGCCCGGCCCGTTAACAATGTAAATATTCACATTGACATGTTAACATTTACATTGATAAGAGTATAAAATTGGCCAGCGGCCCAGGGCGGGCCCGACCTGACCCGTTGACAATGTGAATATTTACATTGCTATGTTAACATTCACATTGATAAGAGTGTAAAATTGGCCTGCAGCCCGTGGGCGGCCCGAAACCCGATCGCAGCCCGACCCGTGACATTGTAAATATTCACATTGACATGTTAACATTAACATTGATAGGAGTGTAAAATTTGCCCGTTGCCCGAAGCTTGCCTGCGGTTCGGGGTAGGCCCGGCCCGTTGACAATGTGAATATTCACATTGACATGTTAACATGCACATTGATAAGAATGTAAAATTGGCCCGCGGCCTGTGGGCTGCCCAAAGCCTACCCACGGCCCGGGGCAGGCTCGTTTGGGTCCAGGCCCGAGCCGGTGGGTCGAGCCTCGGGTCGGGCCGATGGGCCTGGGCCTAGCCTCAGGCTTGGGCGGGCTTGGCTATTTCTTTTTAATTCTTTTTAATTTTTTCTACCAAAATTTTGTTATTTTCTACAAAAAAAGACACTAGGCCTCGGCGCGGGCCGGGCCTCGGACCGAGCCTTGAATGGGCCTTAACCGGACTGATGGGCCGGGCCGGGCTTCAAAGTGATGGCCTAGGCCCTAGCCTAGGGTCTCAGACTAGGCTCGAGCCCGAGCCCAAACGAGCCTTTCCAGAGCCACGGGCGGGTTTCGAGCAGCCTACGTTCTTTTTGACTATTCCATTAAGTCCTATTTGAGATAAGAAGACCAAAATACCATTTTCATCTACTTATATTCTATTTAGTCCAGATTATTTTGGTATGTTTCAATAAGTCCTATGGGAGACATAATTACCAAAATACCCATAATGTGAATGTTCACATCGTTAATGTGAATGTTCATATCATCAATGCGTAGAGGCCCAGGCCGGCCTATATCGAGCCTCGTGGGTGTCCGAAAAAATCTGGGCCGGCCCGGCCCTGTCCACAAGCTAAAAAATTAGGCCCAAGCCTTAGCCCTGGCACAGGGTATTCGGGCTTTAGACAGGCCGATAGATCGAGCCTCGGGTCGAGCCGGTGGGCCTGGGTCTAGCCTCGAGCTTAGGTCAGGCTTGGGCGGGCCTGGCCATTTTTTTTTAATTCTTTTTAATTTTTTCCACCAAAATTTTATTATTTTCCACAAAAAAAGACATTGCGCCTCGGGCGAGTTGGGCCTCGGACCGAGCCTTGAATGGGTCTTAAGCGGGTTGATGGGCCGGGCCAGGCTTCAAAGTGATGGCCTAGGCCCTAGCCTAGGGTCTCAGACATGCTCGGGCCCGGACCCAAACGAGCCTGCCCTGGGCCATGGACGGGCTTCGGGCAGCCCACGGGCCGCGGGCCAATTCTACATTCCTATCAATGTGCATGTTAACATGTTAATGTGAATATTCACATTGTCAACAAGCCGGGCCGGGCTTACCCCGGGCCGCAGGCAAGCTTCGGGCAAATTTTACACTCCTATCAATGTTAATGTTAACATGTCAATGTGAATATTCACATTGTCACGGGTCGGGCCAAGCCCGCCTCGGGCTGCGGTCGGGCTTCGGGCCGTCCATGGGCTGCGGGCCAATTTTACACTTTTATCAAGGTGAATGTTAACATGTCAATGTGAATATTCACATTGTCAACGGGCCGGGTCGGACCCATCCTAGGCCGCTGGCCAATTTTATACTTTTATCAATGTGAATGTTAACATGTCAATGTAAATATTCACATTGTCAACAGGCCGGGCCGGGCCGCCCACGAGCCGTGGGCGGGTTTCGGGCAGCCACGAGGCGCGGACTAATTTTATACTCTTATTAATGTGAATGTTAACATGTTAATGTGAATATTCACATTGTCAACGGGCCGGGCCGGGCCCGCCCCGGGTCGCAGGCGGGCTTTTGGCCGCCCATGGACCGCGTGCCAATTTTGTACTTTTATCAATGTGAATGTTAACATATCAATATGAATATTCACATTGTCAATGGGTCGGGCCGGGCCCGCCTCAGGCCGCCCATGCACCGCGAGCGGGTTTCGCACCGCCACGAGACGCGGACCAATTTTACACTCCTATTAATGTGAATGTTAACATGTCAATGTGAATATTCACATTGTCAACGGGCCGGGCCCGCCCCGACTCGACTCGATTTTTTTCGGGCACCCATGAGGATCGACATGGGCCGGACCCCTACACATTGACGATATGAACATTCACATTGACGGTGTGAACATTCACATTAGGGCTATTTTGGTAATTATGTTACCCATAGGACTTATTGAAACATAAGAAAATAATGTGAATTAAATGGAACATAAGTAGATGAAAAGGGTATTTTGGTCTTCTTATCTCAAATAGGACTTAATGGAATAGTCAAAAAGAATATGGGTTGGATGAAATAAAACTCTTAGAAAGTAGATTTATCAAAAAAGCTCACTTTTAAAATTCACAAATATTTTGTTGTCTGAATTTTTTATTTAGCAAAGTTAATTACTAAAAAAAATAAAAATTTTAATTACTCTCTTATATAACAATAAAATTATTTGAATTGTTAATTAAAATATATTTATGATATTATTAAAAATTTTAATTAAATTAATGATTTATTAATAAAATGGTAATTTGTTATGCAATTAGTAACTTAAAGGGGGCGTAATGTAGTTCTAAAATCATAATAAGCAATTTATATTTTAAGTAAATTTTAAGAGATATATTTGTAATTTATTCAAAATAAAAAGGATAAATTACAAATATACCTTCTGAGTTTACTTAAAACACATATTGTGCCATGTAGTTTTTTAGTGATATTAACAATATATTTCAATTAACCATTCATTGTTGTGTAAGAGGAGTTAGAAATTTTATTTTTCTAGTCAACTCTGCTATACGAGAAATTCTGATAATGAAATATTTATAATTTTCAAAACTATAAAGGCAATTTATATTTTAAAAACATTTTTAAATTTTTTTTTTTTCCGATAACCATTTGCAAAAAAGTAAAAAACTAATATTATCAAAAGTGAACAAAGTTAATTAAAAGAAAAAGAAAATAACCCAGTCCCCTCGAAAACTCCAACCAAACTACATTACATATTTTTAACACAAATACTTTCATTTAAAAAAACATATATACATATATATAATAGGACGCTCAGTCTAAAAGTCTAAATTCAAATTCTTTTTGTCCAAAGGTTTAGATGCAAAATTATTACATTCATAATGACATACTTTTGCACAATAACTAAACTACCCTCCATATATTTAAAACCACACCTATTGTTTTATCCATCAAATTCGCATCTCCCTCTCTCTCTCCCCCTCGTCTGTTCTCTTTGTCTTTGCTAGTCCAAGCCATCCCTAAACAACACCTTCTCTCTAGGTTTCATCGTCGATGGCTCTGTCTCCTTTCAATTCTTCACCAACGGCAACCTCCACTTAGTTTATTCCTTCGGCGTCGTCGTCTGGCACTCCAACACCGCCAGTCCCACCAACTTGGTCATCATTCCCTCCAGATTTGGAAAAAGAGACAACTGATTTGTGTTGATCTCGTTGTCATTGTTCTTTTCGTCTATTTGTATTGATCTCACCACCACCCTTTCTCCGATCTCCTTCTCTCTCTCACTTACTCTCTCTCTCCTCTTTACTTTCTGTTCGATCTAAACTAAGCAAGGCCATCGCGAAGCTTCTAGAAGATGAGCCACATAAGCTCCCAAGCAAGGCCATCTTGGATCTTATCGATGTCGGAGAGGATGATAAAGATCCTGTAACAATCCCAACCTATGATTAACTGTTAAACCATGATTAAGAATTCTTAATGAGTGATTAAGAGAAAATTCTACATTAATTGCATGTATATTGTGTTATATGTGTTTATATGTATTTGGCTTAGGAAGATCTGTCTGCATTTCTGTTTCATTATGCAAATTGAAGGCCTTATCAACATCTGATCACGAAATTGACTTAATTTATGTGTTATTTGAAATTTTTAGAAAATTATGGTAGGTTCAAGTGAAATTCGATTCAGAACCCAAATAATTAGGATAAATTAATTGTACTTAATTAAACCTGATCAAGGATTAATTAGTCAGCCTATATAAGGCTACTAAGACCCCTAGAACACTCTATACTTCATTATCTTCGTCCATTTTGAAGACCAAATTTGGAGAGAGAGTGAAAGAGATGAGATTCAAGTTCAACAACTAGAAGAAGGGGAATTGAGAGGAATTAGCTTGGATTCTAGCTTGAGAATTTGAGAGGAATCACTCAAGAATTCAAGGAGTTGAGACTTGTAGGTAAGAAATCCAACCCTTAAGTTATGTAGTTGGCTCACTCAACTTTGAATTCAAAAGATAATGAAAGATTAATGCATGAAATGAACTAATGAAGTAGGAAAGAAGAAGATTAGAGGATGCATGTGCATTTCATAGTATTTTTGAAGTTGATGTCAAGCAATTCTTCCATGCATGTCATGTTTTTAACTTGATTTTGAGACTTCGTCACATTTTCCATCAATTTACCTTGTTTGAGCATGATTTGAAGGATTTAAGTTCAAAGAAATTACATGCATGTTTGTATCATGAGTTTTGCACTTGCTTTTGGGCCATGATTTTGGCGAAATGATTTATAATTCAAGACAAATTACGAGTTTACACATGTTTCTTTAAGCTTTTGGCCCAAAAGAACTTGTTTTGTAGCTTTGAAATTGAGTTTTGAACTTGGGGAGCAAATTTGGAAATTCCAGAATTTACATTCTCCGCTCAAGCGATGAAGTCTGAGCTCAAGCGAAGAATTTGAGCTCCCAGTACTTTTGCAAAATTTGGGGATTGGCTCGAGCGGCAGAACCTGCACTCGAGCAACCACCCATGTTTTGTACCTCCGCTCGAGCAAATAAGTCTAAGCTCAAGCGTAAAATTCATGCTCCTAGAAGTTTTGTAGAGTTGTACAAACCGTTCGAGTGACCAAAGTTACGCTCAAGCAAAGACCCTATTTACCCAGTCTTGCGCTCGAGCGACAGTCGAGCGTCCGTCGAGCAGAAAAATCATGCAACCAGTACTTTTGCAGACTTTGCATACTGCTCGAGCGACAGAAGTCACGCTTGAGCGGGCTGCTTTGTTTTTGAAAATTTGACTAAGTGTTCCATAGCCCATTTTGGCACCCTCATTACATCCTAGGCATTTCTAAGCCCTAATTAAGACATAATAATGAGGATAAGAGCTAGGAACACACATCCTGAAAAAGGAATAATAAATTTAATATATGTGACACATGTGTTCAATATGTATCCACTATGTGTTTGTGTAAGTCATGCGCCGCAAGCTATTTGATTTGTCTACCTTATCTGATATACTAGTAGATCCATCTGTGAGTAATAACTTAGTAAAGCTATGTTCGACTTCATTTATTTTCGGTATGATGAAATAAGATATGTTATCTGAAATGTTATATTCTGTACAATGAATGATTGTCCAATTTTTGACAAGTATTCGTGGCATCCTTAGTATATCTGTTGGCTGTTATTCGGTATCGAAGGTTCCATCATAGAACTTGGTATATCTGTTATCTGTTACCCATACCAGAGGCTCCATCATGGAGCTTAGCATATCTGTTATCTGTTACCCGGATCTAGAGGTTTCTTTATGGATCTGGTTACTCATAACTACCATTTGTTCTGTATCTGTTCTGTTAATGCTAATAGATGTACCACGTATGATTAAGCATGACTCTAATTTCTGTATATGATTTGAACAAGAATATAAATATGGATCTACTTCTGTTTTTGAAATAAAAATGAATCTGTTTTCCGAATTTGATATGGGACATCATTCATTTAAACCTCTTTACTCTGTTATTATTTACTGGGCTCCCGTTCACTCTGTTATTTATGTATGTAGGTGATTAGGTGTGTGACCAGGCTCAGTAATGGGAGCCTGAAGATCTATTTTGTGTTGGCCAACCACTGTGTCTCCCGAGGAGGTTCCCGATAAGTTTGTCAGTTGAGTTTGTGAATTATGTACAAGTTTTCTACTTTCTGTATTTGGTTTAAACAAGTTTTTGTATAACCGTTCCTCGAGCTAAGTCCTAGTTTGACTATGTGTATATGTGACAGTGACGCAAGACTTTGTTAATATGACATCACGTATGTGTGTAAATAAAGTTTTAAATTTCTGTCACATGTATCTTTACACAGCTCAACGAACTATGTATGTTTTATACATCTGCTTTCGCAACCCCTTGTTATGTGTTAATCTATTTAGAGGCCTTTGGTAATCCCAAGATTATTGGCCGATTACGACGCTAAACCTACAGGGGCGGGTTTGGGTTGTGACAGAGTAGTATCAGAGAACGATTTATACCGCACGCACGAGTCCATATGAGCTATACAACGTCCTAGAAAAAAATTAGGGACATTACATTTGCATGTGTGAGTGTGTGTGCTAATTTTTGTAAATGTGAAAACTGAATCTGAACATGAACCTATGGAATTGAAAAGAATGAACTGAAACTAAATACTCCGAACATTGTGAACAAGATTATTCCTATGTTTATTGTTGCCTTGTTTACTTATAGCAAATGGACAATACAAGAATTGACGGTACAATCAAATCTTCCAAAGCTCGAATGAAACAAATGCTTGTAGTCTTAATAGAATCTTTAAGATAGCAACCTTTTCCTTCTCCGCCTCTACCAATGCAAGATGAACTAGATAACAAAGTGTTTCATTACTCTGAGACTCAAAAGGTTATCTTGGCCAACTATACCTTAAAAGATGAAGCCTAAAGGTGGTGGTTGCTAATTCGAAATGACAATGGGAACATAACATGGGTTCATTTCAAAGAGATCTTCTATGGCAAGTACTTCCCTCAGTGCTTTCGGGATCAAAAAGTTTCTGAATTTTAAGAACTCAAGCAATGCAATATGTCAATAGCAGAGTATGAAGCAAAGTTCACTAAATTGGCCCGATTTGCTCCACACATAGTGGATACAGATTATAAAAAAGCACAGAAATTTGAGGGCAGACTGAATTTGGATGTGTTTGATCATGCAGGTGTCCTGAAAATACCCAAATACGTAGATGTACTTGATAGAGCTCTAATGGCTAAAGCCAATTTAGCTGTAATGAAACAAACCAAGGCCCCAACAATAACAAAATAGAGAGATAAGAGGTCTGGGTACAGTTTCAGAAAGAGCTGCTCTTTTGTAAACAAAAAGCAAAACATGGGATCTACAAGTAGCTTAAGTCAGAGTAGTGGGTCTATACCAGTTTGTCCTGATTGTGGAAGGAAGCATAGGGGAGTGTGTTACCGTGCATCCTGTAATAACCCTGAACTGTGATTAGTTACTAATCCACAATTAAGAGTGCCTAATCAGTAATTAAAAGGAAATTCTATATTAATTGCATGTGTATTGTGTTATTTGTGCTTATATCTGTTTATTATAGGAAAATCTGTCTGAATCTCTGTTTTGATATGTAAATTGAGGGCCTTATCGGCATTTGAATAAGAAATTGGCCAAGTTTATGTGTTATTTGAAATTTTTAGAATTTTATGGTAGGTTTAATTGAAATTCAATTCGGAACCAAATAATTAGAATAACATAATGCCCATTTGATTAGTGGTAAGCCTAGTTTAATTAAGCCCACTAACCAAGCCTATATAAAGATTATACACACAATAGACTCTCTTGGTTCATCATCTTTTTGAGGAGAAAAATGTGGGGAGGGGGGGGAGGGAGGGAGAGAGAGAGAGAGAGAGAAGGAAGAAATTGAGATCAAGCTTGGGGTTTGGAAGGAAATTGCTAGAAGACTTGGAGAATTGCTTAAGATTATCTTTAAACCTTAAAGAATTGAGAACTTTAGGTAAGAAATCTAGCCTCTAGTTTTGTAATTTAGTTGGTTAGTACTTGGAAACAAGTGAAATTGGTGAATCAATATGAGAATTGAGCTAAAGAATGGAATTGAGAATCAATTCATGTATGCATGTGCATTTCATTGCATTTTGAGCATGCTTTCTAAAAACTCTCATGCATGCAACAATTTGAACTTAGTTTTGAGAATTCATCATCTTTTCCATCATTTTACCTTATTTGATCATGTTTTGGAAGGTTTGAGTTCATAACAATTCATGCATGTTATATTTTGAAAATTTCAAGTTTGACTTTGAACAATTCACTTGCTTTTGAGCCTTGATTTTGTGAAATGATCCTTAATTCTTGATGTTTTACAAGTTTAGCCATGTTTTCTCAAGTTTTGGCCCAAAGGATGTGTTTTAAAGCTTTGAAATTGAGTTTTGCATCTTGAACATCAATCTGGAAATTCTAAAATTCTGCATTACCACTTGAGCGACAGAAGCTGCACTCGAGCGACCACTCTTTATTTTTCACTTTCGCTTGAGCGACCAAAAGTTGCCTCGAGCATAAAATTCATGCTCTGAGAAGTTTTACAAAATTTCGCAGACCGCTCAAGCGACCAAAGTTGCATTCGAACGAGGACCCTATTTACTTAGTCTTGCGCTCAAGCGACCGTCGAGTGGAAAAATCATGCAATCAGTACTTTTACAGAGTTTTGCAGACCGCTTGAGCGACTAAAGTTGTGCTTGAGCGACCACTTTTATTTTTGAACCTTAGCTCAAGCGAAGGAAGTTACACTCAAGCGATGACCCTGTTTTTAGAAATTTGACTAAGTGTTACAACACATATTTTGGCATCTTTATTGCATCCTAGGTATTCATAAGCCTTAATTAAGACATAATAATGAGGATAAGGATTAGAAACACACCAAGATAGAAAAGAAATAAGTTCATTATTTTCCAAATGTATGTTTCAATATGTATCTGCTATGTGTTTGTGTAGGTCACGCGCCTTAGCCGTTTGGTTTATTTGATTCGTCTAATCTGCTATTGGAGCATCTATAAGTAATAACTCTGCAAAGTTATGTTTAACTTTAATTATTTTATAATGATATGAAATTATTAGTTTTTCTGAAATGCTATGTTTTATATGAATGAATGATTGTCTAAGTTTCTAAAATGTATTTGTGGCATCCTTAACATTATATGATATTGTCACGACCCAAACCCGCCCCTATGAGTTCGGCATCGTAATCGGCTATTAATCCATGATTACTAAAGGCCTGCTTAACAGTAATAACAATAATACAGAGTAAGGGGCTGGCGGAAGCCAAACAGTAAACAAAAGATGTCCAATGAGCTGTGAAAATCTGGATGCAAAAAGACTTTTATGTGCAAAGCCACATTCACAACCAAAACATATATACATATATCATATACACAAAACATCCAGGTTAGGGACCACATCCCTTCACCATAACTGTACAATCAAGTCTTAAGCATTCGTTACAAAAACAGAGACAAAAGAGTGAATCTGAAACACCCCAAAACAGACTTGGCTTGAACAGACTTGGAACCTCGAAGTAAGGCACAATGGTTGGCTTGAGAAAATGCAAGCTTAACTTGACGCTCTTAGCTTCAGTCCGGTGCCTGGCCACCTACATACATATATAAATAGTGAGCTAAAACCCAGTGAATAACTAATGTGTAAGGGGGTTAAAAATGAATGTCCTTTCCTTAATTAAAACAGTCATTTGTATCGGTAAATCAGTTATTCAATCAGCGGCTCATATTTCATGCCATATCAGTCATTTAGAAATCATAACAGTCATACGTGGTACGTTCAATATCAAAACAGTATAGTAGGTCTTAATAGACCGAACAGTCAGTTGATGGCCATCAATACAGTAGCAATAGTTCCAAGGATGGGAACTGATAGAGATCTCTGTAACAGTAGCAGTAACAGTAAGTTGCTATGGATGCCACAAGTATAGTTTACAAATAGGACAAACATTCATTCAGTAAACAATGTCATTTCAGAAAGCAGTACAATCAATCGTTCAGAAATAATTATAATTGAACGTATCTTTACAACATTGTTACTTACAGATTACTGGGCTATAGACAGGCTAGTCAGCGTCCTCGGGTGCCAACCCTACACAGTTGTAGAATGAACACACACTAAGTTACACACTGGGATTAATAACTTAGCCCCTATCTTGACTTGGTGTGGTTCTGTAACATTATCCCCATTAAGATGCCTTAAACATGGCCTATGAATGCCTAGGATGGGATGAGGATGCAAAGATGTACTTTAAAACACTTTTCAAAATTTGCTGAAGACAGGGGTCTCGTTCGAGCGTGGTTTTCTACGCTCGAGCGGACATGCAGACAAAGAAGCTCCACTCGAGCGTGACTTCCCCCGCTCGAGCAGACTACAAACTCATGAAAAAGTACTGGTTGCACGTTTTTCATGCTCGACCCACGATCGAGCGTGAGACTCAGACCCTTGCTCGAGTGTAGATTACCTCGCTCGAGCGGACTGCAAAGCACATGAACTTCTAGGCATATGCATTTCACGCTCGAGCATGACCCTCGATGCTCGAGCGAAAGTACGTGTACTCAGAGTGTATGCTTGAGCGTGAAGTCCTCCGCTCGAGCGTGGATCAAAAATCTGGAATTTCCAGATTGATCTTCAAGCACAAAACTCAACCTCTAAAGCTTCAAATTCGATTTTTCTGGGCTAATTTTCTGGAAAACACTTAGAAACCCATAATACAACATGTTTTGAAGATCATTTTGTAAAATCAAGCTCAAAGGTAAGCCAATTGAACCCCAATTTCAAAGAAACTTGAAGAACAATGCAAGAACATAACATGCGTAAGTTCTTATGAATTCCAATGCTCCAAAATAAGGTCAAATGCAAGATTGAACTCTAAAACATGGTAAATTCATGGACTACAACCAAAATATGGACATGCATATGGAAATCCTTATGTAAATGATCTCAAAACTCAATGATATGGACATGCATGCACACATTGCTTCTCAATTCAACTCTTTAGGCTATAACTTGACTCTAATCTCCAATATTTCCATGAACTATGCAAGAAACAGCTTAAATTCATATTCAAGAGGGTGAATTTCCTACCTTAGGTCTTGAATTCCAAGTATGCTAGCTCAATTTTGCAAATTCTCTTCAATTCCTCAAATTTTCCAAGCCAAATCTTGTTAAATCAATTCTTCTCCTACTCTTCCTTTCTTTCACGGTTTGGTCTAGGAAATGAGATGAAGAATGATGCCAAACATGAAATCAAACTAATGGCCTAGAAAATGCCCACTAATGGCAAAAGTGCAAATAACTCTAGTTAAAGTAATTTAACATTATTTATTCTAATTTAATCATTCCAAATCAAATTTTAATTAAGCCTATCATAAAATCATATAAATCCTAATTAGGATATAACACTAATCAATTTCTGATTCGGTCGCTGATAAGGCCTTCAATTTGCAATTCGAAGTCAAAACATGAACAAATCATTTAATGACAAACAGATAGAAATGCAATTAAAGCAACATACTCATGCAATTAGTTTAGAATTTCATCTTGATCAATTACTTATCATGCTCAATCACAGATTAACACTAATCAGGGGTAAGGGTTGTCACAGATATGTGTCCATTTATGGGTCATTGAAATGCCTTTATGGCCATCCCTTTATGGGTCATTGGAATGCCTTTATGGTCGTCCCTTTATAGGTCATCAGAAACGTCTCTGTGCACATGAGTCATTGGAATGCTTTTATGGCCGTCCCTTTATGGGTCATCGGATTTGTTAGTACTAATGAATGTACCATGTATATGATTATATGGAATATGTGAATTCTGAATACAAATATGAATATGAATACGAATTTGTTTCTGATCTGAATTCTGATTTCTGAATTTGTTATGGATATCATTCATTAAAGCTTTTACTCTGTTATTATTCACTGAGCTCCAACTCATTGTATTATTTATGTATGTGAGTGACTAGGCTCAAAGTTGATTGCCTGGAGTTCTGTCTGTCTGCCAGCCATCGTGCCTCCCGAGAAGGTTCCTTTTGAGAAGTGGTCAAGTTTTGTGAACCATGTTAATGATCTTTTTGAATTTCTTTTGTTAGGTTTGAACATGCCTTTCGTTTGTATGTATATATATCTGGTGATGTGGGATGACATCAATATGTAAATTAAGTTTTAAATTTTATGTCCCATGTATGTCTATACAGCTCTATGCACGTTATATGTTTGTATTTACTTCCGCTAGCCCCTGTAATTTTGTTTAATTTGTTCAGAGGCCTTTGGTAATCCCAGGATTACTGGTTGGTTACGACACTAAACCTATAGGGGCAGGTTTCGGTCGTGACGTGCTTGTTTCCGATGTGGCAAGACAAGCCATGTAGTGAAAGATTGTCTGCTTGGGTCTTATAATGCCAACCAACTTGTGCCAAGTTCGACCGGATCTACTTCTGTATCAAGATCTAATGCGAGAACCAATACTGGGAGAGAACCTTTAAGGCAACGTAGAGTCTTTACACTTGTGCATGGCGATGTACAGAATACTGAATTACTAGTGTCAGGTATAATTTCTATCTATGCTTAGAATGCCTATGTGTTGATAGATTCTATTTCTATGCATTCTTTTGTATCGTATGCTTTTATCCAAAGGCTAACTAAACCGTTAGAATCTATGAATTATGTATTATCTGTATCTACTCTATCTGGGGATTCTATGTTATGCGCTTGTGTGTATTCGGTATGTGATGTTATGATTAGTGGTGTGCTGCTATATGTTGATCTGATGCCTGTGTCTATTGATCATTTTGACTACATATTGGGGATGGACTGGTTGACCAAATATCATGCTACGATTGTTTGTGTTTCTAAATCTGTTGTATTCCGACCTTCGGGGTTACCTGAATTTGTATTTGTTGGGAATGGGGTAGTTCCTCCACCATACTTGATCTCTTTTATGAAAGTCAGTAAATTGTTGCAAAAAGGTTGTTGAGGTTATTTATGTCGTGTTCTGCATATGATTATTGATAATGCTAATGTCGAAAACATCCCTATAGTTAACGAGTTTCCTAATGTGTTTCCCAATGAATTCCCCGGAGATCTGATTGATAGAGAAATTGAATTTACCATTGAAGTAGTACCTAGAACACAACCAATTTCCAAAATCCCTTATAGAATGTCAACCTTTGAATTAAAAGAACTGAAAGTTCAACTTCAAGAACTGTTAGACAAAAAGTTTATCTGACCAAGCACTTCACCTTGGGGTGCTCTAGTTCTGTTTTTCAAAAAGAAAAATGGGCCTTTGAGGTTATGTATTGATTATCGGGAATTGAATAAAGTAACAGCCAAGAATAAATATCTACTGCCCCGAATAGATGATCTGTTTGATTAACTCTAGGGAGCCCAAGTGTTCTCTAAAATTGACCTTAGATTCGGATACCACCAATTGGAAGTTAAAGCAGAAAACATAGAGAAAACCACATTTCGGACTAGGTATGGGCACTATGAGTTTTTAGTAATGCCATTTGGGGTGACAAATGCACCAACTACCTTTATGGACCTAATGAATAGAGTGTTTAAACAATTTCTGGATGAATTTGTTGTTGTATTCATTGATGATATATTGATTTATTCTAAAAGCAAGGAAGATCATGAAAACCATTTAAGAACTGTGTTACAAATTCTGAGGGAAAAGAAATTGTATGCAAAACTCTCCAAATATGAATTATGGCCGGACAATGTGACCTTTCTGGGATATTTGATTAACAAAGATGGCATATCAGTGGACCCATAGAAGATTGAAGCCATTGTGACTTGGCCAAGACCAACAAATGTGTCAGAAGTTAGAAGTTTTCTGGGGCTTGCTGGCTATTACAGAAGGTTTGTAAAAGATTTCTTCAAACTTGCTATGCCATTGACATAATTGACACAAAAAAAAAAGTATCATTTGATTAGAATGATTAACGGGAGTCGGCCTTTCAAGAATTGAAGACTAGGTTAGTAACTGCACCAATTTTGACCTTACCCAATGGTACTGATAGGTTCCAAATTTATAGTGACGCTTTATATAAAGGCTTGGAATGTGTGCTAATGCAAAATAAAAAAGTGATTGTTTATGCTTCTCTCCAACTCTGACCTCATGAAAAGAACTATCCAACCCATGACCTTGAACTTACAGCTGTGATTTTTGCTTTGAAAATCTGGCGTCATTATCTGTATGGCATAACTTATGAAGTATATACTGATCGCAAAAGCCTAAACTATTTCTTTACTCAAAAGGAATTGAACATGAGACAAAGAAGATGGTTAGAGTTGATTAAAGACTATGATTTACATATTGTGTATCATCCTGGAAAGGCATATACAGTTGCAGAAGCTTTGAGCCAGAAGTCTATTGGGAATTTGGATGTTTATTTACTGGCCAGAAAGATTTATTGTATGAACTAGAGATGAATGAAATTGAAATTGTATTACATGAACAAAGGGGAGTCTTAGCTGCCATTTCTGCACAACCGACTATCATAGAGGAAGTTAAAGAACAATTAGAAGATGAATTTCTGAAGAATATTATTGAAGAAATCGACTCTAAGTCGAGGCCGAAATTTGTATATGAAAATAATGTGTTGAAATTTCAAGGTAGACTTTGCGTACCGGATTGTTCAAAACTGAGAAAATGTGTCATAACTGAGGCGCACAATTCCAAATATGTTATGCATCCCGGAAATACGAAAATGTACAAAGATCTAAAATAGAATTTTTGGTGGCCTGGAATGAAGAAGAGTATTACTAACTTTGTAGCTAAATATTTGCATTGCCAACTAGTTAAAGCCAAACATCAATGACCTACTGGACTACTTCAACCGTTTCCAATACCAGAATAGAAATGGGAGCACATTATGATGGATTTCATTGTTAGATTGCCTTGCTCCTCTCGAGGTATGGATTCTATCTGGGTCATTGTGGATCGTTTAACTAAATCTGTCCACTTTTTGCCTGTCAAATCTTTGTATAATGCGGATAAGTTGGCTAATCTAGATGTAAATGAGATTGTGAGACTGTATGGAGTTCCAGTTTCCATAGTATTTGATAGAGATCCTAAGTTTACTTCAAGATTCTGGCAAAATTTGTAACAAGCTCTAGGGAGTGAACTGAGACTGAGCAGTGCTTATCACCCACAGACAGATGGCCAATATGAATGGACCATTCAAATATTAGAAGACATGCTACAAATGTGTGTGTTAGACTACACTTCCAAGGAAATTGGGAGACTCATCTACCTTTTGGTCGAATTTGCGTACAACAACAGTGTAGACTTTCTTCACGCGCCCCCACTTCGCAGGTGCGAATTGGTCTTACTATAGTTCGGACTCCCGTCACGGTTCTGAATCTAGTCTCACAAAGTGTAATGTGAGATTGATAAACACCAAAGAGTCCAATTCGGCAAATCATTTTGGAAAATAGATTTTGAATCAAATAATGTCAAAACTGGACTGCTTTGCCAGATTATAGAGTCGCCACCTAAATATTTTATTTTTTAGAAATTTAGGAAACCCTTACTCGTGCCAAAGGCCACGTGTCCGCCATTACCAAAGTTGCATTGGCTCGGGAACTTGGGTACGAGAGGGGAAGGTCTTGAAATGAGCACCCTCGCTCTCCTGATCAAAGGATCGGCCTCTACTAAACAAGATATGTTGTTTTATAAACCTCATGTGTTCTTGTTCTGATTATTAGTGAACTTTACTATGTAACGCACACAAGCAAGTATAAACTAAGTCGCAAGATTTGGAACAAATCAATTCACGTTTGCTTTCGAAAATGGTTTGAAAGTGCCACCCTCAAGTGGGCTTAAAACATGATTTTGCTACTTCGCAAAGTGGGTTTAAAACTCACAATCGTTGAATTGTCCCAATTTAAGCAACAAAGCCTTCACCCACAGGCACTCATGCAGTTTAGCACTTAAGCAAATAGCCTCATGGCAAGCACGCTATCATGGTAACACTCACACTCATGCAAGTATGCTAAAGCATAAAACTTACGGTGTACTCCAAGCCAAAACAAAAAACTAGTTAGAAATATGTATGATCCTAACTATACAAAATGCCTAATGCAACACATGCAATAATGCAATTAAATAAGCTCGGCTATCTAAGATGGCATATGAATGCAACAATTTGATACATGTATTCAAATAAGTATTGAAATACGATGCAGTTTGAATGATGCGCTGAACCCGGTGCATGCAAGACAAATGAATGATGCAAACATGCAAGCATAAGGTATACTAATCAAAATGTGCCCTAATCTAACCATCGAAAGCGGTTAAGTAAAAGAGAGAAAGACGTGGGGTTGGAAGACATGCACAAACACACGCACACTTATTACAACATTGTGCCCTCTCGAAGGAGGGTCCGAATAAATAAGCTAAGCTACCCTAAGCTAAGTTAACCAACTAATCTATTTAAACTAATTAGACTAATTATTACACAACAACTAATTAACTACTCAAAGCTAATTAATTACAACAATAAAGAAATGGCTAAGCTAAACTACTTAATTATTACAACATTTAACTAATTAGCACACTAATTAAATAAATTACACAACTAATGAATATTAATTAAACATGTAAAACAAATGTTAAAACTACACTGCTTCAACTCTGCCTCGGGAAGCGGAGGATGCATGTACTCGGTTCTTCGCCCCGAAAAGCCTTCCGGTTTGCTCTTGAGTGACTCTGTTTGCAGGGTTACTCCAAGAACTTTCTGCTCTGCCTTACCAATTCCATGCTGAGGAATGCACCAGTGGCCTGCCAGCCATGAGAGCTTGCTGCCGGCCATCTGCAGGCCAAAGAGAGGCACTGCCGGCCAATGATGAAGCACTGCCAGCCATCAGTGTGCTAGTGTCGGCCACTGGTGTGCTGAATTGCCACACTACAACAGAGCACAGACAGAGAAAAAGAGAGGGTTTTCCAAGGATATGTTTGTACCATGCCCCTTCTTATCATCTCAAAACATCAAAGGAGTGGCATTCTTGGATCCAAAACCACCAATCAAGCATTTTCAATGCATGATGGCCAAAGATCCAAGTTGTACACTTTCAATAAATGCACAAAACAAGACTCTTGACCACTACCTTGTCATGGATGATCAAAGGCAATGGAGACAAAAGAAGATTGGCTCATTTTATCACTTCAAGTATGAAATGGACCAATTTTCCATGTGTTCAATATAACGTTCGATTGAACACAATGCAATGCACACATAATATGCTTATCTTGGTCATGTTTTACTTGGTTCATTTTATTTACTCATTTTAGCATTTCCAAGCCATTCTTTAGCTGGTTAAGTCCAAGTGATTGTCCTCTAATGAGGGAGAGGGTTAACCAAAGGATGGTTTAAGACATGAGAGAGATCATGCTTTTGACTAGTAGAAACCCTCAAAAGAGAGTTAAAGCCATTGAGCACAAGCTCTATCTCATGCTTAAACACAACCTAAGGTTAACCAACCCTCAAAACAAATAGAAAAATGAAGAAATGAGGGAGGTTGCAGAATTTTAGTGCTGAAATGGCATGAAAAATAATGCTAAAACATGCAAGCAACACATGCACAACATGTTAAGTGCTAAAGCATTAAAGCTAGTGAAGAACACTACACTAGAGGCATGCAATACCAAGCATAAATGACCAAACCAGCTCTGGACAGAGCTTAAACATGTCAAAACAGAGGCCAAAACATGCTGAGATGGTAGCACAAAAGAGTAGAAATACATGCTCACATGTTAAGCTACAAACAAGGCTCAAAGCACAACTCTCAAAAGCCATGAAAGAGTGAAATATGTGAGAGTGTGACAGAGCTATATGCACTGAAATCACATGTAAAATGATGCTACAACATGCAAGCAACACATGCACAACATGTTAGAGGCCTTAAAACATTAAGCTAGTAAAGGCATTTGCACTATAGCTATACAAAACAAGCCTCAAGTGGCCAAACCAGCTCAAAATAGAGCTAAAACAGGTCAAAAAACTAGCAAAAACATGCTGAGATCAAGTCTCAAATAGATAGAAAAACATGCTCACATACTAGGCCATCAACATATGCAAACAAAACACAAGGAGGGGAGGCCACCCCCTCCTATTTTGGACCTCAAAACCAACTTTTTACCACTAAAATTCCCCTGAAATTTAGTCGTTAAAAGGCTAAGAAAAGGTTGTTTCAAAAGCTTTGAAAGATGGCTCAAAAGGCTTTACAAGCCAAAGAGTAAAGGGAGGAAACCACTCCCTAACTAAACAAGGCTCACACCATGATTTTAAAACCTTAAAAATAGAGTTTCTTAGAGGTTAAAACCAGCCTCAAAGTATTGTAAAAAGGTGGCCAAACAATGAATTAAAACAAGGTTTAAAAGGGTCAAGTTCTTACCCTTGAAGCACAGCAGCAAAACAGCAAGAATTCTGAGCTAAAACCACTCTAAGAAGCTCAAACAAGGCCTTCGAGAACCTCAGCTCCAAGGTGAAGGTGTTTGGTCAAGAGGTTGTATGCAAATATGTAGAGAATTCCCATTTTCAAGCCTAAAATCAAGAGAGAGAGAATTCTAGAGAGAGAGAGATAGAAATTTGCTCACAAAATTTTTGTAACCCCTCACATGCAAGAGGATGGCTTCTACATATAGAAGATACAAGAAGCCTTCAAAGAAATCCAGCCATCCACGTGCAAACAGATGGGTCAATCTGTGCAAACAGCTGTAAAAAATATCTACTGATGCACTAGTGGCTGGCCGGCAGTGGCTCATTGATGGCCAGTAGACCTCATCAATGGCTGGTAGGCCAAGATGCATGGCCGGCAGTGCACCACAAACAACAATCTGGAAGGACCAAAACATGGTCTAAAAATAAGAAAGAATGGATGCAGGTTTTGGAAAGCTCAAATTTGTGGCGTTCTGCCGCTTATTTCGAGTGCTCAACAAGCAATCACACTTGTCACTGGATGTACCTGCAAGGACATCCAAGTCTTGAGGACGGTCAAAAATGGAGTGTTTACAGTTGCCCCTCTTTGACAAAACTCAAAGTCACAAAGATGATGTGAGTGAATGTCAAAGCCCAGAGACGACCCATTTTTGACAAGGCCGAAGACGTAGACTGACATTTGTGATAACAATATATAGATGTGCCCGTAGGTTGGGGCAAAATGCAAATGACATGGATGATGCAAGAGCAATAACTTATGATTATGCAAAGAAAGCTGTAATGAAGCATTTGAATGCAAGTATCATGCAAAGAAAATGCGACATTTTAAGCAAACCAATGAGGTATAACAGTCTCACACATGAGAAGAAGTGAGCCAATAAACACGCCACGCGTGAGAATCACCAACCGAACTGTCTTTCACACAAAAAAGATATAAGGAAATTATGCAATCTTAACTACGCATCACGCAGAAATAGCCAAAAACGATCGTCAGGCGTACCCGAAGTCTCAAACAAAACACATCCTAGCGCGTCACACACGATAGGAGAAAAGAAAGCGGCAAAAACATCGAAGGGCGGTATAAACATTGGAGCATGTCCCAATGTTTCTAACCAAAATAAAGTATAAACGTCGGGCACACAACCTAATGTCTCTAACTAAGAACAAAGTGGTATAAGCGTTGAGCACACATCCCAAACGCTTCCAATCGGAAGGGAGGTATAAGCGTCGGGCACACAGTCCAAACGCTTCTAATCGGAGAGGTGGTATAAGTGTTGGGCACACGCCCCAAACGTTTCTAACCAAAAGGGAGGTATAAGCGTCGGACACACGTCCTAACGCTTCTAACCAAGAACAAAGTGGTATAAGCGTCGGGCACACATCCCAAACGCTTCCAACCGGAAGGGAGGTATAAACATCAGGCACACAGTCCAAATGCGTCTAACCGGAGAGGTGGTATAAGTGTTGGGCACACGTCTCAAACGCTTCTAACCAAAAGAGAGGTATAAGCGTCGAGTACACGTCCCAATGCTTCTAACCAAAGGGAGGTATAAACATCGGGCACACGACCCAATGCTTCTAACCAAAGAGAGGTATAAACATCGGGCACACAACCCAATGCTTCTAACCAAAGGAGTGGTATAAACACCGAGCGTACCCAAATGTTTCTAACCAAAACAAGATGTGGTGTAAACACCAAGCGTACCCGAATGTTTCTAACCAAAGCTAGGTGTGGTGTAAACACCAGGCGTGCCCAAATGTTTCTAACCAAAGTAAGGTGTTCAAAGGACATGAACAATCTTACCCGGAATCCCTCTGAATGAACCGTACATACAATATCATCTGGTTGCCCTAGCTTCAAATGAACTGCACATATAATATCGCGCTTGTATAAGAAAGAAACTTAACAGGTACAATGCCATGCAAATGCATATTCCATGCAAGATGAATAACTATAGCACAGACGTTAAAGGAATGCTTCCGTGCACAGCATGCAAGAAACAAAACAGAGACATATTCTACGCAACATAATCAAGGATGCATATTCAATGCAACATGATAATGCATGTTCTATGCAACAATGCAAAATGCATGCTCCATGCAACAATTAATGCAATACGCATTCTATGCAACGACAAAAGTGAGTGTGCTAAAGATGACTCAAAGGCTACCTCTGATTTACCTCTCGAAAGAGTTGCAACATGTTAAAAAGGATACTCCTTGTTTGTGTTGATGAGCGATGACCATCGTGCATTAGAAATGCGTTTCCGAGCTTTCGTGAAGACATTCTCAGTCAAACATTGAGCATACCTTGTACTTCTCAAAATCCAAGGACACAAATCAAATAACAAAGGCATAGGAAGCTTGTGGAAGCCTGTCGGCCATCAGGGGAGGCTGCCGGTCCCCTGCTTGCCATCGGTGACCACTGCTGGCCACCAATAAAGCAGTGCCAGCCATCGATGTGCCACTATCGGCCATCGATAGCAGATTTGGACAATTTTGTCTTTTCAACCACGGGTCTTTAAATACACATCTCTAAATCTCATTTCCCCACAAACCCTTGCACGAAAATCCTTTCTCTTGTTCTCTAGGTGCTCATTCTCTCTAGATCCGCGTGTTCCACACATTTTCCAACACCCTAAAAACATTTTCTTCGTTAAAACCCTCTTGTTCTCTTCACTTTGAATCGATCAGAATTTGATTTCGACACCTCTTTTGTCATTTCCACTATTCAAGGTTCATTCCTCTCGAGTTTGTCCAAAGGTTAGTACACTTTCCTGGGTATTGACTTTCTTTGACTTTTTTCTCTCTCCTAGGGTTGACTTTTTCAAAGTTTCACCCTTTTTTGCATTTTTGCTTACTTTTGCTTCTCTTGCATCCATTTCAGATGGCAGATGATGTCCCTCATGACGAGGCCTTCCTCGCGCTTCCTCCGGTAGAGTTTGTGGCGGACTTTGAGGCCGAGCCAGAGCTATTACCACTGAGCATACGTCATTTTGACCCAGCGAGGTATCATCCGGAGACTCACATAGTACCTATCGCGGGAGGCATCAAAGCCTTCACTGACTTCGCTGAGGATGTGCCAGACGACCTTTTATTGAGAGAGCCTGCGTCTCACTTGTCGGCTATTGTTGTAGAGGTACAAACTTCGCTTTTCTGCAGTACTACCTTTAACTGTTTGCATTTCTTGCACTATTTTGATCTGATTGCATTGCCTGCCTTGAACTAATTGTATCTCATACATTACTGGCACTATTTTGATCTGATTGCATTGCCTGCCTTGAACTAATTGTATCTCATACATTACTGCTCTACATTCAACTGTACTTTCCACTGTACTTTTATTACTTGATCTGATTGCATCACATGCATTGCCATAGGATGGATCCCGCTCCTTCAGAGGCTATGGCACAACGACAGCCCGGGATTGGTACGATGAGCTGCCAGCCAGGGTCTGCGACATTATCGACGAGATAGGTTTTGGTCTGTTCTGCTCCAGCCTGACGCGGCTTATAGCGAGTCACCCTCTCTTAGGGGCTTTAATGGAGAGGTGGTAGGATACCACCAACTCTTTCTATTTCTCCACTACGGGGGAGATGCGATGACTCCCTACGACTTTGCCATGATCACTAGCTTAGGCGTGGGAGGTGATCCGATCCCTCTCGACCTTGACATGGGAGAGTGGAAGGTTGCATGGACTGCACTACTTGGGGCACGCCCATCGATACTTTAGGCAGGCATGGTCAGATATAGTTGGTTCAAGGAGCAGTTTAGAGGAGATGAGCCTGAGACAGTTGAGGAGATAGAGTAGTACGCCAGGGGCTTCCTCATGTTCCTTTTTGGTACCACCTTGTTCTCGAACAGGTGGAATACCGTAGGCTTGTATTTGCTGAGCGCATTGGTAGTACTCCAACGAGTTCAGTTCTACGACTGGGGCAAAGCCGGCCTCACTACTTTGTATGGATATATGAGCTCGACCTCTCGCATGAGCGGGACCTTGATCGGCGGCTACTGGTGGGCCTAGAAGGTACACAACTTAGTTCTCCTTTTTGCTTTACATTTTGTGCTTAGCATTTCCTACTTTACATTTGTTCAACACACACACTGCCTACTCTGCATTCTCTATATCTGCTCATGTACTACATGCTTTCTTCTTCGCATTTTCTGTATTTGCTCATACACTATATCAATCATATTTTCCCCCCAGTTGTGGGTATACATCTACTTCCCAGCTCTTGCTCCAGAGCCTATAGAGGAGACCCCAGCGACAGTCCTGTTTGCTTGGGTATACGACGGCTAGCTTCGTTGTAGGACCCGGGAAAACTTCATGTTTTTTCGTTAGTACTTCGACACGGTAACGGCGCATGAGGTAAGTCAAAACAAAGTCATCCCACTTTTCAATCAACTTGATAGATACATTGATCAATTGACAACTACTGATCATCTGTTCATTCTCTTATTTCAGATCATATGGCAGCTGTGGGATGTGATACCCTCGGGGCTCAAATTACCGTACGAGATAGCTAGGGTCATCGCTCGCCATCATATCCTCCTTGAGGGCCCCATCTATCGAGCTTGGTTCTTAGGCGAGCACTTCACACGCCAAAGTTTAGGACTACCTGCTCCATTTATACCGATGGCGCCTCCAGTATCTATGAGAGAGACACACAGACTTTCTGCTGAGGAGGTAATCTAGTTTATGGTAGGACTGGAGGTGGACTACTTTCGTGTGGAGGGCGACTATGCGACCTTCATCCAGACATATCTGATGTCGCCTCTGACCGGCATCCGCGGAGGTGAGGGAGTGAGAGCTCCGGTTGCGAGAGAGAGAGGCAGAGGGGCCAGAGTTGCCAGGACCCATGGCAAGAGAGATCTCGGAGCGAGACAGGGGCCGGGATTGCCAGAGCTGCCTACTTCACTGACTTATCGGAGACGTTCTAGGGAGACTTGCCAAATCCTCATTGAGCCTGCACGAGCCGGGCACGCGCTTGTCGGGGTTTGAGGCCCGACTCCAGTATGTACCAAACTTTGCATTCTGCATATTTACTTCATTTCAATTATGCTTTATAGAATACTGATCCCTTCAATGCACTTGCAGGCACCCATAGAGTACACAGGACAGGCCTTTGAGCTAGGCGCTTCCTTAACAGAGATGATACATACGAGCCTGGATCTGCTCAGCCTCTACAGGATTCCGATAAGTTTCCTTCAGTTTGCACTTCATGTCACGAAGTTTTCTGCTGACACATTAGCACTTCAACTGTTCCATGCTACACTGATCAGATACATTGCACTAAAACATTGCATTGATACACTGTTCCCATACACTGCGCATGACATACATACACTGCATTCATTTACTGCTCACGGCACATTATCTTTTGCATCTAATACACACCACGACTAATACATCTTAACAAACTGCCCTTTTCAGATCCCTTTCCAGATCCTAGCTCCACCGGATGTCCTAGCAGAAGTCGCCGCAGGACCTTCGGTACCTCCCTCAGCAGCGGAGAGGAGAGGGAGACAAGCTCAGACACGTAGCCAAGGTAGAGTTAGGGGCATCCGCAGCAAGAGTGGCCCCTCAGAGCCCATTCTGGGCGATGACGACGACGAGACAAATGAGGAGGAGGGCGAGGCAGCGAGTCCACAGTTAGAGTCATCTGAGGATGGAGACGATGATGCCGGCTTGGATTCTTCTAGTGGCGAGGCTGGAGAGACTAAGGAGGGCTCCAGTTCAGACTTTGATTCAGCTTCAGACAGCGGTGCGGATAGTGACAGTGCTCTAGAGTCTGCTTCGCCGAGGAAGAGGACGAAGAGGGCCTCTCGAGCTTGAGACAGTCAGCACCAATTTAGATGCTTTTTGCTTTGTTTTCTTTTTGCTAGTAGTGTTAGCACATTGTATAGCCTTAGGCAGTTTTATTTTCCTTGAAAACTTGTACTCTTTTACAAAAAGAAACCATGATTGGAATGAAAATCTAGTTTTGGTTTAAAAAGTGTTTGTACTTTGCATTCTAAGCATTACATAACATCGTACAGCATGAAAATGAGATTGATTTTTGTTTGAAAATTGCACACTCAAATTGCATTGTCTTAATCAGGTAGTGAACCAACTAACAACTGAAAGAACAAAACAACTAGATAAACAACATAAATACAACTCGATAAGCAAATCGCAACAACTCGATAATTAACATACATACAACTCGATAAACAACAAAATGCAACTTAAACAAAGCCAGATGATTACAACTTGAACACACATGCTCAAGCTCGAAAAGAACCAAAACAAGACCTCAAAAGGTGCCAATAACAAAATACAACTGCTGAAAACAACTAAATCTTCACACAAGAGATTAGTGAGCATGAAAGGGAGGCTACCGGCCATGGGGAATGGCCTGCCGGCCATCAATGTGCCCATGCCGGCCATTGATGAGCCCCTGCAGGCCATCGATGAGCAGCACCTCCGAAACGTTGACACATGTTCTCCACTCACTGCCTTATCTTCTACAAAAGTTCCAGCTTCGTGGTTTTTTCATTTCAACTCCATTTTTGTCCCAAATGGAACCATTCTTCACCGAAAAACTCTCCAATTGGATTGTAACTTTAGATAGCTTGGAAAAGTTAAATTTTCGAGCCGTACTCCGCTATGTTTTCCGTTCCCCCATGCCGCGGCTAGATGTTGGAATCCGGTTACCCACGTATTTAGCTTTGGGGGACAAGAGGTATGCCCCGCAATTGAAGAGTTCCAAGCTTTGATGGAATCTTGGCGTGATGAGGAAATCTTGCCCTAATCTCGTTTTGGCCACATCCAGGCTTTAGGAAGGATGTGCGGGTTCACTTTGCATGATACCCGATCTTTGGTTCATAACGGGGAGTTAGGCATCCCCAATCTTATTTATCGGTTTTCCGACGTCGACAACCGTGGTGACCACTTTTGGCAAAGTTTTCTGTAACATACCCTCTGCTTGTGTATGTTGGCCCATTTTCTACTTGCCCCTGCCTTCGGAGGGTCTAGCATTCACTTGATCGAAGTTGCCCAAGGCTTGAAAGAAGGCAAAAGCTGCATTGGGTTGACACTTGTCGAAACTTTGATGGGCTTGGATGCTTTCCGTCGTCGGGAGACAACTAAGTTTGCAGGAAGTCCACTACTGCTGCAGGTAATGTTTCCCACCCTTCTCACATGTGTTTCTCACATCACTCGGCCCTCAGTCTCTGTTTTTCTCTCAAAAACCCTTTTCTTACTTTTCTCTCTACGTACACCTCTCTATTCTTTAATCTCTCTTATTTTTCATCCCTCCCTAGGTATGGCTGATGGATAAGTTAAAAGTAGTGGACGCTTGTCCTGCGTATTCAGCGCGCAGCTATTTTTTCTATCCTCAGGTAGTTGACTTTCCGAACGAGGGATGGTGGTGCCGCTGGATGTGCAGTAGGTCTGCTGTTGACATCGCTTGGCGTTGCCCCTAGTTTGATCTACCTAAGATGAGCTACGGCATGTCCCAGCAGCCCAGCATTCAATTGTTTGGCTTAACACACTGTGTCTTCTACTTTTCATTCCGATTCTGGCGTCAGTTCGGCGATGACCAGACTCACCCGGAAGAGGGGATAGAATACCTAGCTTCATTTTTGATCTGAGGCCCACAGCTAGCTCGGTATTCTACTGCATGGAGGGTGAGAGAACTTCTGGCCCCCGCTCTCACTTTCAGTTGTGCCCTTTCTAAAGAATGCATAGCTTGGCTTGAAGATGAGGCACAAATTCGGCCTACTTTGGCATCTAAAGCTTCCACAAGCTCTAGGAGGGGACGCAGGAACACCCGACTATGCCCCAAGTTTATTGCTTTAATTTGTACTTTCAAGTTTTTTTTTTTGAATGTAATAAAAAATAACTTTAATTTGTATCGAGAGTCGGAAAACTCTGTAGTGAAATCAATGAAATTAAAGGTTTTGGATACCAAAAATTTTCTGTTTTGATCCAAAAATGGTCTAAGTTGTAAAAAGATTAATTTGAACAAAATCAACTTTTATTAAAACTTTTCAAACCCATATTCGGTAAGGATTACAACTGGACACACCCGAGATCTATCGCTGAGATGTACAACCTCAAATCCAACGACTGAAAAGTTGCCCATTGTCTGAATAGCACTGCACTGGAGATCACAACCGAACTCTTGGATGTAGAAAAGACAAAGATGACCAAGACAATCACATGGACACAGTTGATTTGGAAGTGTTTGTGGCTGGACTTCAGAATGAAGTTGCCTACGTATCTCGAAGATGGGAATCAAGCCTTACGTATTTCGGTTCAGGTTCACTTGGGTTTTAACACTCTCCTTTTGTGCTCTAACTTTTTCCAAGGCCGTCCTTTCTGGGTTTTCAACCTTGCGAGCTCAGTTTTTCTCATTTCAAATTTTTTGTGCTCTAACTTTTGCCTAGGTCGCCCTTTCGGGTTTTTGGCCTAGCGAGCTACTCAAGGATAGTATTTCTTCAACTTGTCCATGTTGATAGGTTGGGAGAACTCGAGACCATCTAAGTCCATAAGAATGACAGCTCCACTGACCAGATAGATTTAATGATGTAAGGACCAGTCCAATTGGGTCTGAACTTGTCCCTAGGGTCGTGGATGGGAGCTCGGTTGTCCTTGAGCACCAAATCCCTTTCTTTCAAATTCCTGGACTTAACCTTCTTGTTGAAAGCCCTGGCAATCCTGCGTTGATAACCTTAAACGTGGTACAGTGCTTTCAGCCTTCTTTCGTCGAACAACATAAGTTCTTCAAACCTACTCTGCTGCCAATCTGCTTTCGCTATTTGGCACTTAGCCATCACTCGCAGCGATGGAATCTCAACTTCAATCGGCAGAACAACCTCCATCCCATAAACCAGAGAATAAGGAGTTGCCCCAATAGAAGTGCGAATCGATGTTCTGTAGCCCCAAAGAGCAAATGACAGCTTATCTGGCCAGTCCCTGTAGGCTTCCACCATCTTCTGTAGAATGTGCTTGATGTTCTTGTTGGCGGCCTCAACTGCTCTGTTGGTTTGTGGCCTATATGTGGATGACTTATGAAAAGCCACGTTTTATTTCTCCAACAGGTCGATCACTTCCTTCTTGAAGTGGGAACCATTGTCCGAGATGATCTCATTTGGGACCCCATACCGACAGATAATGTTATTCTTGATGAACTTAGCTACATGTGACACTTTCAGCACTGCATAGGATTGGGCCTCGACCCACTTTGTAAAGTAGTCTATTGCCACCAGGATATACTCATGCCCGTTCGACCCCTTCAGAGTAACTACCCTAATAACATCAATTCCCCAGAATGAAAATGGCCACGGTGAAATTATGTTGTACAGTTTCGACGGTGGGATGTTCATGTGGTTTGCATGGATCTGGCATTTGTGGCATCGCCGAACAAAACCAATACAATCCTCCTCCATGGTTGACCAGTAGTAACCATGTCTGAGAATCTTCCGAGCTAGCATCACTCCGCTCATGTGTGATCCGCACTCTCCTCCGTGGATGGCCTCCATTAAGCGCTTCTCTTCAGCATCAATGCACAGTTTATGCATTCCCAGATGACACCGTTTGTACAATTTACCCCCTACAGATGATAAATTGAGCAGCCATTCGTCGAATTGCCCTCTTATCTTTGGCGTTTGCCCTGGTGGGTAAACCTCATTTTCTAAGAAGTTCTAGATGTCATGATACTAGGGGTTCTGATCTTGTACTTCATCTATCGTAGCGATCAGCTCATAGGCCGGCACATACCTCTGTTCAATAATGATTGGACGTATTCGGACCCCCAAAGGGATGTCTATCATGGAAAATAGAGTTGATAAGGCGTCAGCGAACCTGTTGCTTTCTCTTAACAGATAGGTGAAGGTTAACTTCTCAAACCTGGGGATTAGAACGTCTAGGGTTTGGTGACAGATTTTCATAATTTCTTCCTCAACCTTCCAGTCTCCTTTCCTTTGAGACACAACCAGGTTCGAGTCCCTAATGACGTCCAACCATTTTGCCCTTAGTTTCAGGGCGGCCTCTAAGCCAACAGTACATGCCTCATACTCTGCTTCGTTGTTTGATACCTTGAACTGAAGTTTGAAAGCTAAGGGTATGTGGGAATTGTCGGGTGCTATCAGCAACACCCCTATCCCATACCCGTACTGGTTTGATGCTCCGTCAAAGTACATAGTCCAAATCTCTTCTTCAACCTGTAGAATGGCCTTATCTGGAAACAGATACTCTACTGCTTCATCTCCCTCCACTGGGTGATTCGTTAGGAACTCCGTTACCGCTCTCCCTTTCACAGACTTGCGAGTCATGTACTTCAAATCAAATTCGGAGAGAAGAAACAACCAACGGGCTAGCCTACCTGTAAGTGCTGGTTTCTCGAAGAGATATTTGATGGGATCTAATCTCGAAACCAAAATTACTGAATGAGCTAACAGGTAGTGCCTCAACTTCCTGGTAGCCCCATACCAAGGCCAGACAAGCCTTTTCGAGCGGAGTGTAACGGGTCTCATATTCTAGTATTTTCTTGCTCAGGTAATAGATAGCATTTTCCACTTTATCCTCAGATTCTTGCGCCAGCATGCAACCCATTGTCATGTTGGTTACTAACAAATACAATATCAACGATTTCCTCGGCTCTGGCGGTGACAACACAGGTGGGTTCTGTAGATACTGCTTGATCTGCTCAAAAGCAACTTGGCATCGATCATCCCATTAGATTTTTTTCCTTTCTTCAGGAGACCAAATAGTGGTTCACAAGTCAAGATTAATTTTGCAATAAACCTTCTTATGAATTGCACTTTACCCAGAAAGCCTCTCACCTCCTTTTTAGTTCTTGGTGGTGGCATTTCTAAGATGGCCATAATTTTGGAAGGATCAACCTCGATGCCCCTTTGTGTAATCAAGAACTCCAGCATTTTCCCTGCTATGACACCAAAAGTATATTTCTGAGGATTCAGTAGCAACCGATACTCTCTAATCTGTTGGAAAATTTTCTTTAAGGCGGTGTAGTGGCATTCTCTTTCCTTGGACTTAACAATCATGTTGTCCACGTATACCTCAACCTCTTTGTGGATCATATCGTGCAAGATAGTGGTCGCAGCCTGTTGATAAGTAGCCCCAACATTCTTTAAACCGAATAGCATCACCCTATAGCAGTAGGTCCCCCACGGGGTAGTGAAGGCAGTTTTCTCCCTGTCTTCGGGTGCCATCAAGATCTGGTTGTACTTGGAAAATCCATTCATAAATGAGGACAGTGCATGCCCTGCGGTGAAGTCCACCAATTCGTCGATGTGCGGTAATGGAAAATCGTCCTTCTGACTGGCTTTGTTCAGATCCCTGAAATCCACACACACCTGAATTCTGCCATCTTTCTTCAGTACTGGAACAATGTTAGCCAACCAAGTAGGATACTCAGATACTAACAAGAACCCTGCATCAATCTGCTTGGTGACCTCTTCTTTGATTTTCAGAGCCCAGTCCGGGCATATTCTCCGAAGCTTCAGCTTGACAGGTCGAGCCTTAGGGTCAAGAGGGATCCGGTGCTGTACATTCTCAGGATCGATTCCAAGCATATCTTCGTAGGACCACACGAAAACATCTTTGAAATCTTTTAATAAAGCGACTAAGCGCTCGCGTTCCTCTAAAGACAACGTGGACCCGATCTGGACCAAACAAGGATCCTTCTCAGTACCAACATTAATTGAAGTGATTTCATCAACCAAAGGTTTTACAAACCTCTCCTGCTCTCGATCAATCAAATGTTTCAAAATCGGAGGAATTTCTTCCTCGTCATTTTCATCAAAATTTTGAAAGTCCTGATTAATGCAATATAGTAAAGGCACAGAAAAGTACTCAAAAGCAGCAGCGGTACCATTCTCATTAGCAATTTCCAGTTCGTCTTATTCTTCGGTTACAACCGACTCAAAAGAAAATGAAAAGGAAGACTTGGACAACACAACGGCATCGGTAAGCGCTGCTGGACTCTAACTCAGAAGAACTGGACTCTAACTCAGAAGAACTGGAATTTGATTCCGACTCCACAGACTTTGAGGAATCAGATTCCGATTCACTACCTAACCCAGAACTGCTAAACAAAAAGCCTTCCTCGTACTGCCAGACAAGGGAGGGTGCGATAGATGTATCCAGAATACTGGAAGATGGGCACATAGCCGGTTGATCCCCAATCACAGAAACAGAGAAATAATCCCCCGAGCACTCCGGTATGATCTGAGGATATGAGAGGAGACAAGCCAACGCTGCTCCCAATTCAAGTTCTGTGCCACTGGACTCATCCTCTTTGCGCTGTTCAGCCACAGCTGGTGGATCAGTCTGCTCTTCGACAACTTCATCCCCTGGCAACTATAAGTCAAAAAAGATCTCAAAGCCAGGCAAGCGCTGCTTCTCTGAATTCAGCCATGGCTCTAGAAAGCCGCAAAACGGGAAATCTTCCCACTCCCGGACAAAGCGGCCATTTAGGGTTCCTTGGATAGGTCTATGCACTAATTCATAGTGTTTCCCAGCTTGTTTAGCCTTGGCTCTTCCAACCATCTCCTTTCCTTTTCTTACCCAATCCTCTTTGGTAGGCGTATAACCTAGACCAAAGGTATGAGGGTTGTGTGGCACTTTGGCCAGTGCTGCGACGCCCTTCCGGCCACTCCTTTCCAATCCCATCTCGAGCACATATTGAAGCTTATTCATAAGGTAAACAGATTACACACTGACATACAGTCCCTCATCAACAGCTAGAATCTCTTGCACTATCCGAGCCTCAGCCAAGGTGAACCCAGATAGGAAGACATCCTCCTCACCGTGTGCAATTTCTAAGATCGGCGTAGTAACCTCCAGCGGCGGATGTATGGAAGAGTTCCCAAAAACAATTGCTACCCCCTTCCCATAGGGGTACTTTAGCATTTGGTGTAGGGTGGAAGAGACAGTTTTCACTTGGAGCAGCCACGGTCGTCCAAGGAGTAAGTTGAAGGTGGCTGGAACATCCAAAACTAGGGGTGAGCATGGTCTGGGTTGGACCGGATTGGGATAAAACCAGGACTAATCCGTTATCTACTGTTCCTGAAAAATTGGAACCAATCCAATCCGTTTAAATCATGGAACCAATCCGAACCAATCCATTTAAACACGGATTGGATCGGTTTAGGACCACGGATTCACATAATTAAATAACAAAAAAATATATATAACACTTTAATTTCATAAAAACATAAACATAGCACTATATTAATTCCACAATAGCAACATGTCTTTTTATAATAGCGACATATTGTTCTAGAATTTAAACAACAATAAGAAAATTGGTTTCATCATAAGTATTTAAACCATTACAAATTAAAACTAAAAACTAACAAACAAAAGTAATAAAAGAAGATATTATGTGGGTTTAGGTTTGAGTTTAGGTTTTATATGGAATAAGAGAAGATGCTATGGGAGAGGATGTATAATAGAAATATAGACTATTTATACACGGTCTGGATCGGTTCCAATCCGGAACCATGGAGTTCAATCCGGAACCAATCCATGGACTACGGATTTTTAATTCTTTAATCCGGAACCAAATCACGGATTCAAAAAATCAATCCAAACCTACCGGATTGGACTGGACTGGATTGGATTACGGATTTCACGGATTCCTTGCTCAGCCCTATCTAGAACATGAAACTCGATGTCCTGTTGGGCCGGGACAACCTGAGTTCTGATCCGCGCTATCCCCATCACTTCCCGACTGGTATTGTCATAAACCCGAATCACTTGTGTTGTTGGTACAAAATCTGCGGGCTTCAACCCGATAGCAAAGGTCGTACGCGACGGACACATATTATTGCAGATCTCGTATCAACTAAAACAACTGGTATCCACTTCTCTTTACACTCCACAGAGATGTATAATGACTTATCGTGCTCAGAGCCCGCAGGCGGTAATTCTTTATCTGTGAATGTCAAAGTCGGTGAAGCACCACTCGGGAACACCAGTCCCACCAACTGTTCGGGGGTTGTGTCAATAGAAAGCTTAGCCTTGTCCATTGCTGATAGGACGGCTTGTCTATGCACCCGCGAGGCCATGAGCAGTCCCCGGATAGAGATGTCTGCTTGAATCTTTTTCAGCTGCTTCAGTACAACTTCCCCCTCTAACAGTTTGTCTTTCTGCTTCTCAACTTCCCTGTCTTTCCCCGATGCCTCTGGTTCGTCTAAGTATGGGGGTTTAAAATACCGCCCACTCCGGGTCGTGTGGTCGACTTCTTCGGAGTACCACGTATCGTCCGGGAGATTCTATCCCCAGTTCTCATCCGTATGGGCCAGATGCAAATCATCGTCTTCCCACCACATGCCCTCAGCAACCGACAAACAACTGTCTGGTCCTGCTGTAGTTGTTTCCGTGTTCACAACACATTCTGTCCCCGTAAGGGCCTTGGCTTTTCTAGCCCTCTGATTAGTCTCGATCCTCTATTGTTCGAAACGTTTCAGTGCGGCCTCTTGTTCTGTATCTGCTGTACAAATGCTGCTCAATTCTCGAGCATAATTCTTCATACCGGTGCTCTCCGGCAACTTCTCCTCATTGTCGACCGTTTCGGCCATTGCAGACATTCCTATTTCTGACTGTCCTTGTTTTTGCTGCGATCCCTCATCAATATCTGGCTCATTACTAAGCCACCATGTATTGCATGTTGATCCATTCAGGTCAAACCAGTTGATGCTCACATCCCCCAGATCCTGCTCATCAAAGAACTGCATATTAGTAATTTCCTCCTCAAGTTCTGGTAAATCATCCAACCCCTGACTTGGCTCGTCTTCCCGGATTACATTTACCTCAATTTCTCCCAGCAATTCTACCCTCGGCTTGGCCTGATCAACTGGAGAAATAAAGCGGCAAGGGTTGTATGCTTCCTCAATTAAGCTTGTAGAGCCCTCAGATGTTCCCTCTTCTATCACAGCCACCACCATGGGTTCAGGTTGGGATATTAACGTGCTCATCATGCATAAGTCTATGCATTCTTGGATGAACAACGCCGGCTTTGGCAGGTGGGAGGGAGTGATATATATGCTAGGGTCGTATGGGACGGCCATTGTTTGGATCAGGTTTACTTGTCTGGGTGGAGGAGGGGGTTGGTTATGTGGTGGGAAGGGGTTTGTTGTGACATTTGGCTTCTCAGGAGGCACTATCACTTTATTGTCGATGAGATCTTGAATCTCATGACGAAGCCTGAAGCACAAATCAGTATCATGCCCATGCTGCTAATGAAAGGCACAATACTTGGCTGGGTTGTGTGTAGGAGGGAGGGGATTTGGTAATGGACGTGGTTCTAGGGGCTTCAGATGCCCTTTTCTAATAAGGACCCTCAAGGCCGCAGACATAGACATGCAAAGTGGGGTGAAAACCCTCTGGCCCTGGGGTAGGTGCTTTGCAGGTTATAAGGTGGCTCCAGATGAATTGGTAAAGGGTGTGGCTGTTTTTGGGGTGGTGGTGACCATGCCCACGTCAGAGGTCCTCGCAGCTGCATTTCTACTCATAGCTGCATTCAAACTGCGGGTAAAGGGACTTTTGGGCTGTTCTTTCTCCTGGTCAATCAGACCCTGCTTCATAGCATTTTCTATCTATACCCTAATCTCATGAAGATCAGTAAAGGTGGGGAGGGGTAAGACAATCATCTTCTGTAGCAGCTTCAGTTGCAGATTCCGCACGACCATTCTTACTTGGTCTTTCTCAGCTGGCCTAGTTGTCATCATGGAGGCCGTGGCCCTCCACCGGGTGACAAATTCAGAGAAGCCCTCCTTCGACTCTTGTCTGGCTGTCTCGAGATCACGAGTTGTGACCTCGATTTGAGAATTGTATGAATATTGGGCAATGAAGGCCTCGGCCATCCCCTCCCAATTCATCTTCATTGAATCCTCCAGTTTAGCATACCAGATGGCCGCAATACCTGACAGGGTCTGACCAAAGAGGGATAGCTTCTGCATTCTAGTCAAGCCCATCGGGCGTAGAATATCTGAAAGCAGCCTCAAATGGACCATAAAATCGCCCGAGTTGTCGAAGCAGTCTATGTGATGCATTTTAAATCTATCCGGCAATGTCACCACTGAATCTGTGTAGCCGTCCTCTATGTCTGGGATCGAGTTGACTCCCTGAGCCTGCTTGAACAGCTTCTCAAGCTTGCTCACTTTCAGAGCGATTGGATCGACCTCAAACTCGAACGGTGTGTCCGTTGGGTAGGCCGGTGCTTTGGAGGTCTGAGGTGGGATTGGCCCCGTTGGGATGTCCGTATTCTCCAAGACATTTGCTGCATCCCTGGGTATTGGAACCCTAGGTGGAGGTGGGTGTGAAGCAGATGCTGCTGCTTGTTGTGGTTGTTGTTGTAGTTGAAGCCTAGAAATCAGCTCAGCTTGCTGGGCTACAACCTCTGTTTGTCGAGCGGTAACCTCAGCTTGGCGAGCAGCGTCCTGCTGCGTGGCCTCGATAGTTTGTTGGAGTTGACGCATCATTTCCTCTATACTGATTGAGGGGTACTGATCTGTCTGATCCGGTATATATTTCCTCTTTGAGGTAGAAGCAGAAAATTGAACTTCACTGAGTACAGATAACTGACGAACTGGTGAATTATGTCGAACTCTCCTCCGTCTTGTAACTGGGGTAACGAAGCAAATACCGGTTGTCCTCTCACAAGATCCCCAGATCGATAAAGCCTCCTTACTCTGGTCCAGAGTGCTTGGAGGGTAACTGCCTTGTCGAAAGCAATGATGAAAATATTACCCTTGAAAAAAGAAAAATAAAGCAAAAAGGAAACAACAATCAGCAAACGCACAGCATTTCGGCTTAGATAAAGACAACACATAGTTTGAAATCATAAGCTGGACAATCTATACTCAAACACTGATTTCTGCCCCCAAATTTTCTGCCACAATACTAATGCCCTCAAACACTAATGTCCTCAGACTGATACGCAGACTTGCAACTGATACATACATTCCTGTAGAGACACACTCTAATAGCACATATCAAGCAAGTGAGAGCCAAAACACCCCTATGGTGGGATAGGGTTTCCCTGTCCTAGTTTTGTCAGGAGCTAGGATTTCACTACGCATGCATGCAGTTTCAAACAATCTTGCATTCGGGTGAGCAACTTGTCCTAGTTTGGAACAGTCTCTATGGCTTCCGATATGCAACTAGGTCAAATGGTCAAAAAGGGTGCCTCAGCAAGACCACCTAATATACCTCTCGCTCCTAACACCGAGAAGTGAAAGGAGGATCAAACGGTATAGCAGTAGTCCAGATCTGAGGTTTGTGTCTCATTGTGGCAGAGCCCACAACGGGTCAGCCTTATGGCATGCTTTTCCAAGCAAGTCTCTGGCAAACCGTTCAGGAATAGCAGATGGAAAACATTGTGACTTTGGCGCACCAATGCAAATGCAATACAAAGAAACACATAAATGTAGATAAAACAACATATCATGAGTTTGAGTCAAGTTCTCTAAATCCCCAACAGAGTCACCAGAAACTGTAGACTCTTCGCGCGCCCCCCTTTCAGAGAGGCGTGAATTGGTCTTGCTACAGTTCGAACTCCTGTCACGGTTCTGAATCTAATCTCACAAAGTGCAATATGAGACTGATAACCACCAAAGAGTCCAATCTGACAAATCATTTTGAAAAATAGATTTTGAATCAAATAATGCCAAAACTGGACTGCTTTGTCAGATTACAGAGTCGCCACCTAAATATTTTATTTTTGGAAAATTTAGGAAACCCTGACTCGTGCCAAAGGCCACGTGTCCGTCATCGCCAAAGTTGCCTTGGCTCAGGAACTTGGGTACGAGAGGGGAAGGCCTTGAAATAAGCACCCCCGCTCGCCCGATCAAAGGATCGGCATCTACTAAACAATATATGTTACTTTATAAACGTCATGTGTTCTTGTTCTGATTATTAGCTAACTTTACTATGTGATGCACACAAGAAAGTATAGACTAAGTCGCAAGATTTGGAACAAATCAACTCACATTTGTTTTCGAAAATGGTTTGAAAGTGCCACCCTCAAGTGGGCTTAAAACATGATTTTGCCACTTCGCAAAGTGGGCTTAAAACTCACAATCTTTGAATTGTCCCAATTCAAGTAACAAAGCCTTCACCCACAGGCACTCATGTAGTTTAGCACTTAAGCAAATAGCCTCATGGCAAGCATGCTATCATGGCAACACTCACACTCATGCAAGTATGCTAAAGCATAAAACTTACAGTGTACTCAAAGCCAAAACAAAAAACTAGTTAGAAATATGCATGATCCTAACTATACAAAATGCTTAACGCAACATATGCAATAATGCAATTAAATAGGCTCGGCTATCTAAGATGGCATATGAATGCAATAATTTGATACATGTATTCAAATAAGTATTGAAATACGATGCAGTTTGAATGATGCGTCGAGCTCGGTGCATGCAAGACAAATGAATGATGCAAACATGCAAGCATAAGGTATGCTAATCAAAACGTGCCATAATCTAACCATCGAAAGCGGTTAAGTAAAAGAGAGAAAGATGTGGGGTTGGAAGACATGCACACACACACACACTTATTACAACATTGTGCCTTCTCGAAGGAGGGTCCGAATAAATAAGCTAAGCTACACTAAGCTAAGCTAACCAACTAATCTATTTAAACTAATTAGACTAATTATTACACAACAACTAATTAACTACTCGAACCTAATTAATTACAACAATAAAGAAATAACAAAGCTAAGCTACTTAATTATTACAACACTTAACTAATTAGCACACTAATTAATTAAATTACACAACTAATGAATATTAATTAAACATGTAAAACAAATGTTAAAACTACACTGCTTCAACTCTGTCTCGGGAAGCGGAGGATGCATGCACTCGGTTCTTCACCCAGAAAAGCCTTCCGGTTTGCTCTTGAGTGGCTCTGTTTGTAGGGTTTCTCCAAGAGCTTTCTTCTCTACCTTACCAATTCCATGTTGACGAATGCACCAGTGGCCTGCCGGCCATGAGAGCTTGCTGCTGGCCATCCACCGGCCATCAGTGTGCCAGTGCCGGCCACTGGTGTACTGAATTGCCACATAGCAACAGAGCACAGACAGAGGAAAATGGAGGGTTTTCCAAGGATATGTTTGTACCATGCCCCTTCTTATCATCTCAAAACATCAAAGGAGGGGCATTCTTGGATCCAAAACCACCAATCAAGCATTTTCAATGCATGATAGCCAAAAATCCAAGTTGTACACTTTCAATAAATGCACAAAACAAGACTCTTGACCACTACCTTATCATGGATGATCAAAGGCAAAGGAGATAAAAGAAGATTGGCTCATTTCATCACTTCAAGTATGAAATGAACCAATCTTCCTTGTGTTCAATATAACGTCCAATTGAACACAATGCAATGCACACATAACATGCTTATCTTGGTCATGTTTTACTTGGTTCATTTTATTTACTCATTTTAGCATTACCAAGCCATTCTTTAGCCGGTTAAGTCCAAGTGATTGTCCTCTAATGAGAGAGAGGGTTAACTAAAGGATGGCTTAAGACATGAGAGAGATCATGCTTTTGACTAGTAGAAACCCTCAAAAGAGAGTTAAAGCCAGTGAGCACAAGCTCTATCTCATGCTTAAACACAACCTAAGGTTAACCAACCCTGAAAAAAAATAGAAAAATGAAGAAATGAGGGAGGTTGCAGAATTTTAGTGCCGAAATGGCATGAAAAATAATGCTAAAACATGCAAGCAACACATGCACAACATGTTAAGTGCCAAAGCATTAAAGCTAGTGAAGAACACTACACTAGAGGCATGCAATACCAAGCACAAATTACCAAACCAGCCCTGGACAAAGCTTAAACATGTCAAAACAGAGGCCAAAACATGCTGAGATGGTAGCACAAAAAAGTAGAAATACATGCTCACATGTTAAGCTACAAACAAGGCTCAAAGCACAACTCTCAAAAGCCATGAAAGGGTGAAATATGTGAGAGTGTGACAGAGCTATATGCACTAAAATCACATGTAAAATAATGCTACAACATGCAAGCAACACATGCACAACATGTTAGGGGCCTTAAAACATTAAGTTGGTAAAGGCATTTGCACTATAGCTACACAAAACAAGCCTCAAGTGGCCGAACCAGCTCAAAACAGAGCTAAAGCAGGTAAAAAAAGTAGCAAAAACATGCTGATATCAAGTCTCAAATAGGTAGAAAAACATGCTCACATGCTAGGCCATCAACACATGCAAACAAGACACGAGGAGGGGAGGCCACCCCCTCTTATTTTGGACCTCAAAACCAACTTTGTACCATTGAAATTTCCCTAGAATTCAATGGTCAAAAGGCCAAGAAAACGTTGTTTCAAAAGCTTGGAAAGATGGCTCAAAAGGCTTTACAAGCCAAAGAGTAAAGGGAAGAAACCACCCCCTAACTAAACAAGGCTCACACCATGATTTTAAAACCTTAAAAACAAAGTTTTTTAGAGGTTAAAACCAGCCTCAGATTATTGTAAAAAGATGGCTAAACAATGAATTAAAACAAGGTTTAAAAGTGTCAAGTTCTTACCTTTGAAGCACAGCAGCAAAACAACAAGAATTCTGAGCTAAAACCACTCTAAGAAGCTCAAACAAGGCCTCCAAGAACCTCAGCTCCAAGGTGAAGGTGTTTGATCAAGAGGTTGTATGCAAATATGTAGAGAATTCCCACTTTCAAGACTAAAATCAAGATAGAGAGGATTCTAGAGAGAGAGAAAGAGATAGAAATTTGCTCACAAAATTTTTGTAACCCCTCACATGCAAGAGGATGACTTCTATATATAGAAGATACAAGAAACCTTCAAAGAAATCCAGCCATCCACGTGCAAGCAGATGGGTCAATCTGTGCAAACAGTTGTCAAAAATATCACAAAAATATCTACTGATGCATTGGTGGCCAGCCGGCCATCAGTGATGACGGGCAGTGGCTTACATCAGGAGCCGGCAGCACCCAATCATGGCCGGCAGTGCACTACAAACAACAATCTGGAAGGACCAAAACATGGTCAAAAAATGAGAAAGAATGGATGCATGGTTTGGAAAGCTCAAACCTGTGGCGTTCTGTCTCGGATTTCGAGTGCTCAACAAGCAATCACACTTGTCATTGGATGTACCTGCAAGGACATCCAAGTCTTGAGGACGGTTAAAAATGGGATGTCTACAAACAGCTACCATTCAAGCATCGGTATGGCCCCTTACGAAGCCCTATATGGTAAGAAGTTTCGTTCTTCCATTTGTTGGGCCAAATTCGGTGATAGACCGTTAATACAATAATGGTTGAAAGTGAAGCTAATACAATAACGTTTGAAAACTGCACAAAGTTGCCAAAAGAGTTATACAGATGTCCGAAGGTGAGACAGAGGATATGAGGTCGGAGACCATGTGTTTATAAAAGTGACTCCGATGAAAGGTCAGACACGATTTGGAGTGAAAGGCAAGTTAGCATCGAGATACATTGGGCCATATGAAATTCTTCAGAAAATCAATCTGGTGACGTATCGAGTAGTCTTACCTTCAGTCATGGAACATATTTCGAGATTATCGATGAGATCCGTTACATGTGATTGAACTGACTCGTGTGTTTTTGAAAAATGATTTCACTTCTGAAGAACGACCAATTCATATTGTTAAACGAAGAATCAAAAGGCTCAGAAATAAGGAAATTTCGTTGGTAAAAGTTGACTAGAAAAACCATGGAGGGACATATGAAACTTGGGAAACTGAGGAAGCTATGATGAAAAGATACCCAGATTTGTTCCCTCTAAATCCAGTATTCTTCCAAACTGAAGGTAATTCGAGTTTGGAGGACCAAACTTCTTTAAGGAAGGAAGACTGTAACAACCTCGACCTATGATTAACTATTAAACCATGATTAAGGATGCCTAATTAGTCATTAAGAGAAAATTCTACATTAATTGCATGTATATTGTGTTATATGTGTTTATATCTGTTTGGCTTAGGAAGATCTGTCTGCGTTTCTGTTTCATTATGCGAATTGAAGACCTTATCAGCATCTGATCACGAAATTGACTTAGTTTATGTGTTATTTGAAATTTTTAGAAAATCATGATAGGTTCAATTGAAATTTGATTCGGAACCCAAATAATTAGGATAAAATAATCGTACTTAATTAAACTTGATCAAGAATTAATTAGTTAGCCTATATAAGGCTACTAAGACCCCTAGAACACTCTATACTTCATTATCTTCATCCATTTTGACGACCAAACGTGGAGAGAGAGTGAGAGAGGTGAGATTCAAGTTCAACAACTAGAAGAAGGGGAATTGAGAGAAATTAGCTTGGATTCTAGCTAAAACTTGAGAATTTGGGAGGAATCACTCAAGAATTCAAGGAGTTGAGGCTTATAGGTAAGAAATCCAACCCTTAAGTTATGTAGTTGGCTCACTCAATTTTGAATTCAAAAGATAATGAAAGATTAATGCATGAAATGAACTAATGAAGTAGGAAAGAAGAATATTAGAGCATGCATGTGTGTTTCATAGTATTTTTGAAGTTGATTTCAAGCAATTCTTCCATGTATGTCATGTTTTTAACTTGATTTTGAGACTTCGTCACATTTTCCATCAATTTACCTTGTTTTAGCATGATTTGAAGGATTTAAGTTTAAAGAAATTACATGCATGTTTGTATCATGAGTTTTGAGTTGAATTTAACATAATTCACTTACTTTTAGGCCATGATTTTGGCGAAATGATTTATAATTTAAGGTAAATTACAAGTTTACATATGTTTCCTTAAGCTTTCGGCCCAAAAGAACGTGTTTTGTAGTTTTGAAATTAAGTTTGGAACTTGGGGAGCAAATCTGAAAATTCTAGAATTTGCACTATCTGCTCAAGTGATGAAGTTTGAGCTTAAGAGAAGAATTTGAACTCCCAGTACTTTTGCAGAATTTCGAGGTTGGCTTGAGCGGTAGGACCTAGGTTCGAGCGATCATCCTTGTATTTGTATCTTTGCTCGAGCGAAGAAGTCTAAGCTCGAGCGTAAAATTCATGCTTCCAGAATTTTTGCAGAGTTGTATAGACCACTTGAGCGACCAAAGTTGCGCTCGAGCAGAGACCCTGTTTACCTAGTCTTGCCCTCAAACGACGGTCGAGCGGAAAAATCATTCAACTAGTACTTTTGCAGACTTTGCATACCGCTCGAGCGAACTGCCCTGTTTTTGAAAATTTGACTAAGTGTTCCGTAGCACATTTTGGTACTCTCATTGCATCCTAGGTATTTCTAATCCCTAATTAAGATATAATAATGAGAATAAAAGCTAAGAACACACATCATGAAAGAGGAATAATAAATTTAATACATGTGACATGTGTGTTCAATATGTATCCGATATATATGTGTTTGTGTAAGTCACACGCCATAAGCTATCTGATTTGTCTGCCTTATCTGATATGCTAGTGGAGCCATCTGTGAGTAATAACTTAGTAAAGCTATGTTTAACTTCATTTATTTTCGGTATGGTGAAATAAGATATGTTTTCTGAAATGTTATGTTTTGTACAATGAATGATTGTCCAATTTCGGACAAGTATTCGTGGCATCCTTAGCATATTTGTTGGCTGTTATCTAGAATCAGAGGTTCCATCATAGAACTTAGTATATCTGTTATCTGTTACCCGTATCAGAGGCTCCATCATGGAGCTCAACATATATGTTATCTGTTATCCAAATCCGGAGGTTCTTTCATGGAATTGGTTACTCATAACCATCATCTGGTCTGTATCTATTCTGTTAGCGCTAATGGATGTACCACATATGATTAAGCATGACTCTGATCTCTGTATATGATTTGAATAAGAATATGAATATGGATCTACTTTTGTTTCTAAATTAAAAATGAATATGTTTTCCGAATCTGATACAGGACATTATTCATTTAAACCTCTTTACTCTGTTATTATTCACTGGGCTCCCGCTCACTCTGTTATTTATGTATGTTGGTGATCAGATGTGTTACCAAGCTCAGTAATGGTAGCCTGAAGATATGTTTTGTGTCGGCCAACTACTGTGCCTCCTAAGGAGGTTCCCAAAAAGTTTGTTAGTCGAGTTTGTGAATTATGGTTTGAACAAGTTTTTGTATAACCGTTCCTCGAACTAAGTGCTAGTTTGACTATGTGTACATGTGATGGTGACGCAAAGACTTTGTTAATATGACGTCACGTATGTATATATATAAAGTTTTAGATTTCTGTCCCATGTATATCTGCACAGCTCAATGGACTATATATGTTTTATATATCTGCTTCTGTAGCCCCTTATTTCTGTTCAGAGGCCTTTGGTAATCTCAGGATTACTGGCTGGTTATTACGCTAAACCTATAGGGGCGAGTTTGGGTCGTGACAATTGAAGTGTGTTTTCTTTAATCCGTCGTTCAATATAGAGATCCGCGAAACCCTCTTCCGCCGTTATCTGATCATCGTGGTGCTATCGGTGGAGTCAAAGACCAGCCGAATAGTGAAGTCCACCAGTTGGAAAACGAGCTTCAAGATCAGTACTTGAATCAGAAGATTAGATTGAAAGAGAAAGATAAAGTCATTGAGCTTGCTGGGGTTTGTTCTCAATATTTACACTGGTTGAGTTCTAATTTTGTATAGTCTCAAATCTGGTTTATATAGTTTTAAGTTTGGTTATAGAAGAAGCTAATAATGATGATGATGAGTTGTGTGTGTGGGTGTTTACGGATGATGGATCTCTGTGTGTCTGTGTGTGTGTATGTGTGTGTGTGTGTTTTGTTATTACTGTTGTTAATGTTCATGATGTTGATGGTAATGATGAAACAGATTAAAAAAATTTGACAATTTGAAAGATAATACAATTCTATACAGATAATAGGATTTGAACAGATAATATTATAAATTTGATCAAAAGTTGAACAAATAAGGGTTTGGTATTGCAAGAAATAGGGGTTGGCTTGGTATAAGTTTAAACAGATAAATATAACATATAGAGAGAGAAATAGATAGAAAGAAAAGAGAAGTGAAGAGAGGAACATATAGAGAAAGAAAATTTGAAAATTGTGTTAATTCGAACATATAGAAAAATAATTAAAAAAAAATTTAACAGATAAAAAAAATTCAATAGATAAAAAAAAATTCAAACAAATGGTCAAAAAAATTTGAATAGATAGACAAAAAAATTAAACAGATAGTCAAAAAGTCAAACAAATAAAAAAAAAAGTCAACAAATAAATTAAGAAGTAAAATTGAAAATAAAATGTCTTTCTAAAGCAACAAAAAAATTTCTCAGCAAATTATTTCACAAATTATGGATCTCTTACCAACAAAAAATATTCACCAAACCTAATACCTTATACCCTTCTTAGAGTATTATTATCAAGTTCATTAAGGTCTTCTCTTAGCTATTTTATAGCACAAAGCTATAGAAACACGCTTTCATCAAACTCAATTTTTGACTAGTTATTTTAGTTAAATATCAAACCACTAGCTAAGGCCTATTTTGGGAAGTGGGTTAAAAGCTACTTCCCAGCATTTAACCACTTCCCCTCTCTCTCTCTCTCTCAAAAAAAAAAAAAAAAAAAAGAAGCTAAACAGCAAAAAAAAAAATAACTTTTAACCATCTTCTAAAAAAGTTAGGAAAAGATGACTGAACAAATGATTTTAAGTAATAAACTATTTAAAATAAAAATATTTTTGGCCCAAATTGCTAAAAAGTAATTTTTGCTAAAATAAATTAGAAAGAAACGTTAATTTTTTTTATTGAAAGTGATGGTTCGTGAAATTTTTTTTTATTCAAAAAAGAGATAGCTATATGTAATAATTTATTATTCATCTATAATTATTTTTAGATTAAATGAGAATGCTATATTAAGTTTTCTTCTTATCCTTTTTTTTTTATTCAAATACTTTTATTTTGTAAGAAATTTATTTTTATTCTATTTAATATTTTATTGTAATTTTTAAATTAAAAATAATTTTTGAAAGTTCATATTTAAATTATTTTATGCCATTATAAAAAATAATTTTTTTAATATCAACTTATTCAATGATCCCGCTCTAAAAGATGTATTTTTTAAATATTTTCAAGAAAAATTCTATTAGAAAATTTCAAGTATATTACTTATGCTTTTGATCATTAATAATTTTTTAATTAATTTTATTTATTATTTAAAAAATAAATTACCAAATAATTTTATATATTTATATATATAATTTTGTTTTGGTTGCTCAAGTTATTTGGTATATTTGCCCAAGTCCACTTAAATTTTATTTGAATTTTTGAATTTCTGCATAAATTCTCACTTAATTAAAAACTATGTTGCCCAATCTTAAAAAAAATTTAAACTTGATTTAAGTTACTTAGGTTGAGTTCATCTAAGTTTGCAATTCTAGTAAGAGGGTTGAAAATTACATGATTGAATTTGTGATAAATTAAAATTTAATAAATAAAATTGTGAAACTTAAATTGTAAATTTAAATCTTTATTTTTAGGGAGATACTTCTCTTTGGTCCAAATCGGACTGGAGAGAGCTGTTGGGCCTCCGTTGGCCCACCATGGAGGCCACATAGATGATCTGAATCATTCAATATGCAGAACTCATTGAGTACTTCACGTTAATTAGATATCGATAGCCACTTGATAATATCACATTTGTATCAATGGTAAAAATAAATTATTAACACAAATGTGATCTGATCAAGTAGCTATCGATATTCGATTAACGTGATATTTTTGTAAGGATGATATACTTGACGATCTCTACACATTAAACGGTTCAGTTTATCGATATGACCTTTGTAGTAGGCTTACAAAAGCCTAACAACACCTTCTAGTTGGGTCAATCTTTATTTTTATAATTTGTATATAAAAATTTAATTATTTATATTATTTTATATAAAAAATATATTATTAATATTTTTTACATACGCACATATCACAGTTACCACTAGTATTATATTAAGAGCATTGATAGAAACTCCCTCCAATCACCACCCCATAACTAGGGCTGAGCAAGAAATCCGTAAAATCCGTAATCCGATCCAGTCCAGTCCAATCCGATAGGTTTGGATTGGTTTTTCGAATCCGTGGTTCGGTTCCGGATTGAAGAATTAAAAATCCGTAGTCCACGGATTGGTTCCGGATTGAACCTCACGGTTCCGGATTGGAACCGATCCGGACCGTATACAAATAGTCTATATTTTTATTATACATTCTCCTCCATAGTATCTTCTCTTATTCTATATAAAATCTAAACTCAAACCTAAACCTCGTATAATATCTTCTTTTATTACTTTAGTTTTTTAGTTTTTAGTTTTAATTTGTAATGGTCTAAATACTTATGATGAAACTAGTTTTTTTATGATTGTTTAAATTCTAGAACATTATGTCGCTATTATAAAAAAACATGTTGCTATTGTAGAACTAATATAACGCTATGTTTATATTTTTATAAAATTAAAGTATTATATATATATATATATATTTTTGTTATTTAATTATGTGAATCCGTGGTCCTAAACCGATCCAATCCGTGTTGAAATGGATTGGTTCAGATTGGTTCCAAGATTTAAACGGATCGGATTGGTTCCGATTTTTCAGGAACCGTAGATAACGGATTGGTCCTGGTTTTATCCCAATCCGGTCCAATCCGGACCATGCTCACCCCTACCCATAACCCCTAACCATTCAAAAAAGAGAGAGGATCAAAGGGAGTGAAGGAAAAGAGAGTCTTAAATATTTTTGTTATATTAATGCACACGGATTGGACTTATTTATTTTTATTTTTTGAACGTGATGCAGTGGACTCATTTGACCTTTACTTACATATACGTTTCTTGTCTTAGGATAGCTGAGCCAATTACAACCACGAGTTAGACACTTATTGGTTACAATTAATATGATCCTCAGGTTGGATGTGTTGCGTTGTGTCCATATCTTCTTCCCACGAAAGGTCTTAGAGATGTAGACAACTCATTAAGCAATCTTTAAATTCAACCCTAAAGCAAGTTTTTATATATATATATATATATATATTATTAAATATACGAATATGGAACGAAATATAATGTCGGAAAATGTTAATGTATTTAAAAAAAATTACATTTTTTTTTCCCATCAAATTAAATGGATCTATGGTGAACCCACAATAGCCATAAAGCCATATATATACCCCTGCATATGAGTATAATCAAATAAATATAAAATTGAACCACTCACTAAAGATTGATCAAAATTTTAAAATTTGATAAGTTTTTCATAACATGCATGTTGTTTCGATTTAAACAAAAAAAAAATTACACCAATACAAACTGAGTCAATCAAAATATTATATTTAAATATTTTTTATATTTTGATTTCGAGCATTAAAAGATATAAGTGACTAGCAATACATGTTTTGCAATAAAAGTTAAGGGGAGACATTTATAGAGTAACCTTTAAAAAAATTCTCCATTTATTCCTAATGTAAGTATTACGCCAAAACAGGGTATTAACGGTGATTTTTTTAACAACGGTTTTCGTTACCGCCGTTAATGTATCTTTAACGGCGGTTTCGTTACCGCCGTTTAAAAAACCGCCGCTAAAGTATCTTAAACGACAGTAATGAAACCGTCATTAAAAAAATGCCACTAAAGCCCTCTTTTAACGGCAGTAACGAAACCGCCACTAAAGCACTCTCATTACCGCCATTAATGACGGCGGTCTTTGCCGGCGAAACTCCGGCATGTGGTGACCACGCGCGGCCAGAGGTTGAATGTGTCCATCTATAATAAAGCAAAAGTAATGTTTAAATGTTTATTTAGGGAATATATTTCATATAGAGTGGCTGTGGTGTAGTGGTTGGTGTGCATGGATTAAAGGTCACGGGTTCAAAGCTTGGGGGGTGCAAGAAGAGAGAATTATTTTTTTAAAAATTTGAACCTATTTACGATGGTAAAGAACCGTCGTTTTTGGTCCTATGTTATCGTTTTTGATTGAATTTTAACAACGGTAATTTACCCTTTTCCGACACGCGTATAAACGGCGGTCCTAAATTAACGGCGGTTTCATATCCTTTAACGGCGGTAAAAAACCGCCGCTAAAGCCCAATTTTGGCGTAATGAAGATTTTTAATTTTTTAAATTCTTTCAAACCTTATGTTAATTTCTTTTTTACACCAAACCAATAAAACTAACAAAATTGAACCATAGCATGCAATTTGTTTCAGTTTCTCAACTAACAAAATCAAAAATTAATATTCAATTCGATACTAAATTTTTTCTCAACCTTAGACCAAATCAAACAACTCATAGTCTACTCCTATAATTGAATCGTGTGATGATCTGTCCATATTTTTATGTTTCATTTACTAATAAATAGACTAGAGGGCATGTGTGAACACAATACTATATATATTCAACTTTTATAAATTGTTTATACAATGAGCATTAAATATATTGGAAAACCAAGGGTGGGTGGCATTGTAGTTAAGGTTTGGAGTTTAAGCCCCAAGGTCATGAGTTCACTTCCTTCCCCCTTTGGCTAATCTCCTTGGTGAAGCACAGTTGATTAGGAGGTTGGACCTCAAGTTGTCTAATCAGCACTTGGTGTGAGTTCAATACTCTCCTGCTGTGTGAGTCCTGACTTAAGCGGAATTTGTCTTCGGAGATCGAGGCAAGTTTTCAGGTTATAATTTCCTCACTCAGAACGGCTAACAGAACACCCTGGTGATCTCTGCAAGGGGCGCTAGGGAGGATTTTCCTGTAACAAAAAAAAAAAAAAGAAATATATATATATATATATATATTGAAACTTTAAAGTAACATGATTAGGTGTGAGAGGTTTCTTAAATTCTTGTAATTATCCCAATAACCATCCTTCCTTTATTCAATAGTTAATTAATTTTTCATGATAGTACTTTATTTAAGCCTTCGTGTGGGGGGTTAATCTATTTTGTTTTATTTTATTTATTATTATTATTTCATTCTAAAAAGTTTATGCTAAACATAGCCTAATATTAGGGTTTATTCCTTTTTAAATTTAGATTGGTTTGGATCCTTGAGATCCATTATGAGTTCAGTTTTAATAATTTGAATCGTTCATTTTATTAAACTTATATATATTATTCATAAAAAGAAATTAAGTTAATTTGATAGTTGTAACTCATAAAATTTGTTTCTAAAAAAAATTAATGGTTCATATAATTTAAAAATAAATTATTCATTTTTTTTAATACAAAATGAATGAATTACAAATATTAGACTGAACCATAAAAATATATATATGTAAAACTTCATAAAATAAACAATTTAAGTTAAACATCCTCAATGCATAGATAATGAACTAGAGAAAAGATCAGCCCCTTCCTTAAATATTAAGGAAGAAATGTGATTAGTTACTTTTTGTTCATCGATAAAATCTTCGTTTAGGATGTGAGTTAATTTTTTAATTTTTAATTTATTTTAACTTGAAACTAAAAAATCTCGTTTATGATGTCATTTTTTTACGTTTGTAAGAAAAAATAAAATAATTATAATTTAAATATGACATTTTAATTTATTTATTTTTTTAAAAATTATTTTAACTTAAAAAATTTATGCCACACATAACCACACATACTAAACATTTGAAAACAGATACAGCGAGGGGGTAGGGAGGGGAATCCGGGTCCTCGGTGCCCCTTTCCTGCGGCGCATCATGTAGCCCTCCAAAACGACGTCGTTTTGGGGGGGGGGGTTTCTCTCTTCTTTCTTTCTTTCTTTCTTTCTTTTCCTTTTGCCCCTGTTTTCTTTTCTTCATCAGAACCACCAGATGGGTTATGCTCTGTTCATGGTATTTGCTTAAAAAACTCATCTGAGTTTTTACTATTCTCCTCTTTTCTTTTCACTTTTTAGCTAGATTTTCCATCTGGGTTTAGTGAATAAATGCTAAAATTCAACTCTCTAATTTTGCATGTGTGTGTTCTCTGTTTCGTAGCTCAATGGGTGAAGAAGTTGGAAACAAAACTATAAACTTTCTTGACGGATTCGATACACAAAAAACTTAATTTTCATATTCAGTACACCCAGAACTGGATCTGGGGCTCTAAGCAGGGGGAGAGAGAAAATGTTCTAAATTTCATTATGTTGAAGAACATCACAAACTTGAGTCATGCATCGATCAAACATTTCTACCAATCTAACAATCCCAAATCATTCACTAAAACATTTTTTTATATTAAAAAAATAAAATAAAATAAAAACTTATTACAAACTTGAGTCAGATCATTCAAAACAAAAACAAAAAACAAAAAAAATTAAAAAATTAAGATCTGAAAAAAAAAGGAAAAAGAAAAAAAGAAATTGAAACCTCCTAATCTTCGTTAGACAAAGTGAACATCGTTTGATTCTTATTTACATCCCCTGCGGCTGTCCTGGCGGTTGCAGAAGAGCACGGCGATGGATGTCCAGAAGACTTGGCCGGCGCAGGGGCCGCCATGACGGCAAGGCAACCATTGCTCCAGGCTCGCCTGATTGGATACGATACGTTCGTATATCGCGAAGTATGGGAACAATGGCCCCACGATTTGTGCATCTCTCTCTCTCTCCCCATGTTTTCTTCTTCCCCCTCTCCCTCTTTTGATTCTGTGTTTTTGCGTCATTTTTTTTTTCGATGATGGTGGCTGAGAAGAAGAGGGAGGGCGGTGTTGGGCTTGTTCCGGCGTCGGAGGTGGTGAAAGAAAAAGAGATGAGGGAGTTGAAGGAGATGCAGGCTTTGAAGAGAATGGAGGCTAAAAAAAGGATGGTGGAGAAGTTAATTAAGTAGAGGGGAGCTGGCAGTTCTGATGAAGAGAAGAAAACAGGGGCAAAAGGAAAAGAAAGAAAAGAGAAAAAAAAAAAAAAAACCCTCCAAAACGACGTCGTTTTGAAGGGCTATAGGATGCGCCGCAGGAAAGGGGCACCGAGGATCCGGATTCGTAGGGGGGAGGCCCCGCCTTCCGACCAGACGCGTATAAAACCGTGTGCAACACATGTATGGAAATGGAAGCTTCTATCTCTCTCCACTCTTATTAAAAAATGTTGCACTAAAATCCAATAATTTAGAGATGAAGAATTTTTCCTTAATGTTGTGTTTGGTTGGGAGATTTGGAGAGGGATTTAGAAAGAAAAATAGAAAAGGTAAGTGAAATGTGAATAAAATATGCTTATATTTCACATAGTTTTACACACATTTTCCCTTTCTCTTTCCAAATCCCTTCCCAAATCTCCCAACCAAACACAGCATAAAAGTTATCAAAATTTTCAAAATTTGAAAATAAATATAAAAAAAAGTGTGATACTTCACACTAAAAATAAATAAATTATTATTTAATGGATATTTTAAAAAATTATTATAAATTTATGAAAAAATTATAATTATAATTTTCAATGTTTATAAAATTTATTATTTATTTATAATTATTTTTAAAAATCTACAATTTCCTTCCAAAAAAGTTGTGTTTTAATATTTTTAGGCTTGGTTTTAATATTTTATCAGTATCCTCTGTCTGATGAGTTTAGGGTTGGTAAACGAATCAAGCAGCTCAAGTTTGACTCGTATTCGGTTTATTAAAATTTCGTTTGAAATCGGTTCGTTAAATAAATAAGTCAAATTTGAACACATTTTAGAGTTCATTAAGATTTTCAAATTAAATTTGAACAATCAATTACTTGTTCGGCTCGATTCAATAAACTTAAAATTATATAAAATATTGCACTACTTGAGTTAAAAACCCTAAACCCATCTTTAAACAGCATAATTATACAAATCTTAATTTCCAAATTGTAGGAAAACAATTAACCAGAATTAAAGAATCAATCACTGAACTAGTACATAACAAAAAAATAAAATCTATAACAAAACTACCTATTCAACCAGTAAATATTAAACCACCTTTAGAAATATCCAATTTTAAACTTCGATCTACTAAACAGGATAATGAATTTATAAATACTCTTATTAATAAAATGAAAAACATTCAAATAGGGCAGTCCAGTTCTCAAATTAATATGTTTTCTGCACAACAATCCGAAGTTCCTAGTGATGATGAGGAGCTATCCCCATCACAGATTTTTGAAATTCAGAATAATTTCCAAGATATGCAGCTTGTTGATAAGACTATTTTCCTAAACAAACTTTCCGTATGATTTTAACAGGACTTAGTAGGTATTATTATTCTTGACCTACTCCTCAAGATATTCTTTATGAAGAAGACTTTCTTCATACCCATAAATCTTTCTGTGGAAAAACAATTTATGAATGGAATATTGATGGTAAATCTAAATATCAAAATTTTCAAACCATACACCAGATTCTTATGTATAGTACTGTGTGTAAACAGAATGACAATATGGATCACCAAATTGCCCGCTTTATTGCTAATGGCTTTACAAATATTCTTAAAGGATGATGGGATAATGTTCTCACTCTTACTCAGCAGAATGAAATTCTTAATTCCTTTAAGATTGAAACAGACCCAATTACTGGCACTGTGAGACAAAGGGAAGATGTTGTCTATACCCTTACTCAAAGTATTCTACATCACTTTGTAGGACCAGATATAGCTGTTAATGATAGAAGCCGAAAGCTTTTATAGAATCTTAGATGTCCATCTTTAACCCATTTTAGATGGTATAAAGATGTATTTATGTTAAAAGTTATGCAAAGAACCAATGCTAACAATGAACATTGGAAAGTCAAATTCGTTGATGGCCTTCCTAACCTTTTTGTAGAAAAAATCCGTAAAAAACTTAGGGATCACCATAATGGTATGGCCATTCCTTATAACTAGTATACTTGTGACCAACTTGTTGGCATCATTGTTGAAGAAGGTCTGACTTTATGCAATGATTTTAAAAGCCAGTATCTAATGAAAAAACAATTTTTAACCAGACGTAAAGAACTTGGAGAATTTTGCAATCAATTTGCGTTTGACACCAAAATTTAGTATCCATCCAAAGCCAAATGACAAAGGCATGGAAAGCCATATAAAAAGTGCTCCCGAAAATCTTATCCGAAGAATTACAACACAACAAAACTAACCTACCAGAAGAAACCTCGAAAATATACTAAAGGAAAACAGAAATCCTCCTCTTATCCGAAGAAAGACAAGTCCACAGTCACAACACAAATGTGACTGAAGGATGGTGTCCAAGTGGCTATCGATATCCGATTAACGTGATATTTTGTAAGATGATGTAGTCGACGAGCTCTACATATTGAACGGTTCAATTTATCGATATGGCCTTTGTAGTGGGCCTATAAAAGCCTAACAATACCCTCTAATTGGATCAATCCTTATTTTTATAATTTGTATATAAAAATTTAATTATTTATATTATTTTATTTTATATAAAAACATATTATTAATATTTTTTACATACGTGCATATCAAGTTATCACTAGTATTATAATGCACATGGATTGGACTCATTTTTTTATTTTTTTTATTTTTGCACATGATGCATTGGACTCATTTGACCTTTACTTACGTATACTTTTCTTATCATAGGATAGACACATACTTTTCTTATCATAGGATAGTTGAGCCAATTTCTACTACGAGTTAGACATTTATGTTGTGTTTGGTTGAAGAATTTGAGGAAGGATTTAAAAAGAGAAAGGGAAAAGTTAAGTGAAATGTGAGTAAAATGTACCTACATTTCACCTAGTTTCATACACTTTTTTTTTTTTCTTTCCAAATCTCTCCTCAAATTCCCCAACCAAACACAATATTATTAGTTACAATTAATATGATCCTCAGGTTGGATGTGTTGTGTTGTGGCCATATCTTCTCCCCACGAAAGGTCTTAGAGATGTAGACAACTCATTTAGCAATCTTTAAATTCAGACCTAAAGCAAGTTTATATATATATATATATATATATTTTATTATTAAATATACGAATGTGGAATGAAATATAATGTCGGAAAATGTTAATGTATTTAAAAAAAATTACTTTTTTTTCCCTTCAAATTAAATGGATCTATGGTGAACCCACAATAGCCATAAAGCCATATATATACCCCTGCAAATGAGTGTAACCACATATGTATAAAATTGAACCACTCACTAAAGATTGATCAAAATTTTAAATTTTGATAAGTTTTTCATAACATGCATTTTGTTTCGATTTAAAGAAAAAAAAAATTACACCAATACAACTTGAGTCAATCAAAATATTTTATTTAAATATTTTTTATATTTTGATTTTGAGCATTAAAAGATATAAGTGACTAGTAATACATGTTTTGCAATAAAAGTTAAGGGGAGACATTTATAGAGTAACCTTTCAAAAAAATTTCCATTTATTCCTAATGTAAGATTTTGAATTTTTTAAATTCTTTCAAACCTCATTTTAATTTATTTTTTACACCAAACCGATAAAACTAGCAAAATTGAACCGTAGCATGCAATTTGTTTCAGTTTCTCAACTAACAAAATCGAAAATTAATATTCAATTCGATACAAAATCATTTCTCAACCTTAGACCAAATCAAACAACTCACAATCTACTCCTATAGTTGAATCGTGTGATGATCTGTCCATATTTTTATGTTTCATTTACTTATAAATAGACCAGAGGGCATGTGTGAACACAATACTGTATAGTCAATTTTTGTAAATTGTTTATATAATGAACATTAAATATATTGAAACTTTAAAGTAACATGATTAGGTATGAGAGGTTTCTTCAATTCTTATAGGTGGCGGAGCCACAAGGGCTTAGGGTTACGTGTCCCCTTAAGAATTTTTTTTTTAACGTAGGTATATAAATAAAATTTTAAACAAAAATAATATTTAAAAAAAAATGTTAAGGGTATTTTTAAATTTATGAAAATAATAGTGATTGTTTTATTCAAAATGAAGTGACTATAATAAATTATATTTTTATGTATGAAAATTTTATGAAAAAATCTCAATATAAAGGTAATATTCATCATTATTTATATGTAAATATAATTAATCTCACTATATATATATATATATATATATAAATTACTAAGAGTGTTATTTGCATGTGAAGTTCACTCTTCATATGTTGTTTTACTGTTGATTGGTGATATCATATGTCAATAATGACGTGATATCACTACTATATGAAATTTTTACTCAAATTTTGTAAAAATTTAATTTATCTTATCATTATATAATTTATTTTAAAACTTAAATATATGACTGTTTTTACATTGTTCATGATATACTAGTTACACGCAATACTTTCTTTTCGATTTTACTCGAAATTAATTGTAAAATTTTATGTAAAATACTTTTGTAATAATTTATTTAAGTTTTTGTATTTAATATTAATTCAAAAATTATTATTATCTTCTTATTGTTGTTTATGAGAAAAAAATTAAAATCGTAATTAAGAAGTGCCCCTTCTGATTTAATTTCTTGACTTCGCCATTGATTCTTATCATTATCCCGACAACCATCCTTCCCTTATTCAATAGTTAATTAAGTTTCCACTTATTTATATTTACAATAATCAAAATTTACATAATAACTCTTAATGTAAGCAAGAGAGAGATGGCTTTATCCGCAACAAATGATTTTTAGTAAATAAAACAAAATAATTGAAAAGGAAAAATGAAAATCTAGTAGCTCAATTTATCTTTTCTTTTATATTACATCCACAAATTTAAATAAAGTCCAAACACAACCTAGTAATGGAAACACAAATACTACATTTTATTGGCATTACTATGATGGGTTTAAGAGAATAAAAATAAGCAAAATACAAATAATTTAAAAGTAAAAAACAACATATAATATACAATTTATTGAAAAAGTAGTAATATTATATATATTAATTCACCGTCAAGAGAGAGCAACCGTCTTATCCCACAGGCATGGAGGGGCCGGAGCGGAGGCTGGCTTGGTCAAGAGAGATCAGTGGTTGGTGTGTTATCAATCTTACTAAATCCATATGCTACACCAGTAATAGTATATCTATATATAAAAAATATTTTGAAGGTTGACGGAAATGATAGTACTTTATTAAGCCTTCATTAGGGAGGTTAGTATAGTTTATAGAATGGGAGAAGATTCTTACAGAGTTTATCCTAGAATGAGAGAAGATTTCATTTTGAGTAAAAATAAAACTCTTACAGAGTTTATCCTAATCTTACTGGGAGTCCAAGATTAGCAGTAATCCTAAGTCCACTAGAGCTAGGCTTCTATTGGGACTAGGATTGTATTGGCTATAAAAGGGAGGTACCCCCATGGGTCTAAGGTACGCAGTTTATATTCTGAATAGTGAGTTAAGCATTTTTGCTATCTTTGAGAGATAACTGACTTTGATCATCGGAGTACCCCCGGGTGGACGAACCACCTCCGAAATCTCTTCTTTTGTTGCAGGTCGTTCGGGCTCAATCTATTCTACCAATACTCTTTAGCTAAGTACTAATTTGGTAGTGTGGTCGGAAATTGACACATACAATTTGGTGCCGTCTGTGGAAAAGAAAGAAGAATAGATGGCCAACAACGGACAGAAAAAAAAGATTGGGGATGACACTCCTATTGGGAGTGGAAAACCTGTTGACCTTGACGTCGAAGAAGACAACTGCAACGAAGAGACTCGTGATCAGAATCATAGAGGAAAAGACGTCGGCCAAGAAGACGACGTACCAAAGAAAATAGACCAAAGCGGGTATTACAACGAGGACGACCTTCAGGTATGGAAGGATAGATGCCTACGGAGGGATGATGAGATGAAGGGGGTGACAAACAAATTGGCAGATCTGCAATTGGTCGTTAATTTCATGATGCAAAACAACGTCATGCAGCCACCATTCCCGCTGCAGGACACACCGTTTCCAGCGGCCAATGCCCAGAAGAGAGGGCAGAAAACAATTCCTGTAGCCCCCCAGCACACCAGGAGTGAAAAACATTCTCACCGGCCTTCAAGGGAGGTCGGGCGAAGAGAGTCGAGAATGGAAGAATCTCGAAGGACACATCGCACCAATGAAGCAGACCCTAAAGAACATCAGAATGTTCAAAGGCAGGAGTTGTGCTTCGACGCAACTAATGGAGAAAGGTCGAAGAGGGCTCACAACGAAACTAAGAGTAGTGCACCTAAAAGGCTGAAGTCAGGAGATAGCCGAGCTCCTGGTCGGACCAAGGAGGACCTAAGGGATTACTTATAAAGGAGGCAGCGAGATGCCGAGGTAACCTCCCATGTCAAGCCCAGAACGCCATTCTCAGTAGAATTGGACAAATTCGAAGCCTCGAAGAGGTTTAGCATGCCAAGATTCCAGATCTACGACGGATCACGTCGGTTTGTACCTGAACTCGATGGCGTTATACACCGGGAACGAGCCATTGCTTTGCAAGGTGTTCCACTCATCCTTCGGAGAAATCGCATTAGACTGGTTTCACAAGTTGCCGAAAGGAACTGTGAAAACCTGGGAAGGCTTGGTCGAGATGTTTGTGGCCAGGTTTGTGACAAACAAACTACAGTCGTTAAGGGTAGACGTTCTGATGGCTCTGAAAATTGGCAAGGACGAAAGCCTGAGAGCTTATGCCAAAAGGTATTATGAGGTATTCAACCGAATACCCGAGTGCAACCAAGAGGTGGCGATCGTGTCTTTCAAGAACGGCTTAAAAGATTGTCCACTACGAAAGTCATTGGCAAAGACATTGCCAAAAAGCATGGAAGAGCTCATGGCCAGAATTGAGAAATATGCTAGAGCTGAGGAAGATACGCCAGGGACTACGGAGACAAAGCAAGAGAAAGGAAATGGCTCGCCGAAGCGAGACCGAGGTAACAATGGATCCAACAAGCAAGAGATAGGACTGAAGGCTGCATAGGCAGTTACAACCGTATTCTGAATTCCGATTTACAAAGTCTTGGAGAAAATCCGAACCCAGCCCTATTTAAGAGCACCAGCAACGATACCAGGAGAGTTTATGGAAAAAAGCCTTGGTAAGCATTGTGCTTACCACAATGAAGATGGGCATCTGACTCAGGGTTGCAGAACCCTGAAAGCACACCTGGAAGACTTGGTAAGGCAATGCCATTTAAGGGACCTTGTCGATGAAGCCAGGACAAGGGAAGAGCAGGCAAGACTGCCTCACCAGTAGCTCCACCTCCCCAAGCACAACAACCTCAGGCAGGCAGAGCTCGGATAATTAATGTAATTCAGTCGAAAGTCAACGAAAACGAAATACGGGGGGAGACCCAAAAGGTAAAGCACCTGCAGCATGTGTACCAGGTCCGGGATAAAAGACCTCGGGCCGAAGAGTGCCAGAGACCAGTAGTGTCCTTTACTGAAGCCGACCTTGAGATGGTGCAGCATCCACATAACGATGCCTTGGTAGTATCCCTCTAGGTTGAGGAGTGCCAAGTGAAGCACATCCTAATTGACCAAGGCAGCTCTTATGACATCATATATGTCAGGTGTTACAAGGAGCTTGGCCTTCACCCAGAGGATATGGAGCAGTCTAACAGCCCAATGGTCGGGTTCAATGGAACGTCGACGTGGCCACTAGGAGCAACAAGCTTGGAGGTGCAAGCTGGCACCAAAAAGATAAAAACAGAATTCACCATAATCGACACACCCTCCCCCTACAATGCTATCTTGGGAAGGCCATGGTTGCATGCAATGGGGGCTGTTCCCTCAACATTGTATCAACTATTGCGGTTCCCAACAGAGTATAGGATAGAGGAGGTTAGAGGGGATCAGCTGCAAGCAAAGAACTGCTCCATGGCAGCAATGAAATCCACCTGCAGCATACGAGAACCAAAGACACTAGAGATCGAAGACGAGGACGTGGAAGTCCTAGATGACGTCGGCAAAGAGCCAGCCGAGAAGAGTGAAGAAGCCCTGAAGAAAATCCTTGTCCAGCAAAAGAATGAGGAACGCTTCTTCCTTCTCGGCTCGGGCTTAGCCGAAGAAGAGGAAAAAGAACTGGAGACTTTCTTGAGAGCAAACATTGAGGTGTTTGCCTGGACGCCTTATGAAATGCCTGACATTGACCCCGAGGTCACTTGCCATAAACTGAACGTAGACAGGTCGGCCAAACCTGTAATCCAATGGGCAAGAAGATAGACGTTGATGCATGTTGAGGCAGTAGAAGAGGAAGTAGACAGACTTTTAGTGGCCAGAGCCATTCGAGAGGTAAATTACCTGACATGGCTATCGAATACAGTGGTGGTGAAGAAAAAGAATGGTAAATGGAGGGTCTGCGTGGACTTTACCAGCTTAAACAAGGCCTGTCCCGAAGACAGTTTCCTATTACCTAAGATTGACCAATTGGTGGATGCCACTTAAGGGTATGGAAGGATGAGCTTCCTGGATGCCTACAGGGGGTATCATCAGATAGCCATGTACCCCCCAGATGAGGAGAAGACTGTGTTTATCACCCCAAAAGGGCTGTATTGCTACAGAGTGATGCCTTTTGGGTTGAAAAATGCAGGAGCAACTTACCAGAGATTGGTAACCAAGATGTTCAGACATCTAATTGGCCGAACAGTAGAGGTATACATCGATGACATGGTCGTGAAGACTAGGGAACCTAAAGACCATCTAGAAGACTTAAGGGCGGTCTTTGACATCCTAAAAACATATCGACTTCGACTCAATGCATCAAAATGTGCATTTGGAGTTAGATCTGGTAAATTCTTAGGATACTTGGAGACCAGAAGGGGCATTGAGGTTAGCCCATATCAGATCACGGCCATCCTAGAACTGAAAAGCCCAACATCGGCGAAGCAAGTACAGATGTTAACCGGAAGGGCTGCGGCTCTAAATAGGTTCATAAGCAAAAGTTTTGACAAATGCAAACCCTTCTTCAGCTTAGTGAAGAAGGCCACAGACTTCTTATGGACAGAAGGGTGCGAAGTCGCCTTGGCCGACTTGAAGAAATATTTGACCACGACTCCAGTTCTCTCAAATCTAGAACCTGGAGAGGAGTTATTCCCATACTTAGCAGTTTCGGAACATGCGGTAAGTGCAGTGGTAATCCGAGAAGAAAAAGGGGAACAAAGGGTTGTTTACTACGTAAGCAAAACCCTGGCTGATGTAAAAATCAGGTATTTACTCTTGGAGAAGTTAACACTGGCTTTAGTAATGGCTTCAAAGAAGGCGAACCATTACTTTCAAGCTCACAAAATTGTGGTGCTAACTGAATATCCTTTGAAGTCCCTGTTGCAGCAGAGAGATCTGACATGCAGAATAGCCAGATGGGCAGTGGTCTTGGGCCAATATGACCTGGAATACAGACCTAGAACAACAATCAAAGGCCAAGTTTTGGCCGACTTTGTGGCCGAATTCACACCAGGAGCCATCGTACACCGGGCTCCGTTGAGCCGAGGTGAACGATGTCCAAACGAACAAAGAGGAGCCTAGCCGAGGGCAACGGAACAAAGGAAAGAAGAAAAACTCAGGCCCTGCAGCATTTACATCAGCCACTCCTTTCGACTGTTTGTAAATGAGAGTTCAAACCGATAAGGAGCGAGGGCAGGAGTAGTACTGGTATCTCCAGATGGACAGATACTAGAATAATCCATTCGTTTGGGGTTCAAGGCCTCAAACAATGAAGCAGAATATGAAGCACTGATTGCAGGACTGAAACTGGCAGTAGTAGTAGAAGCAGATGAGGTGATAGTCTTCTGTGACTCTCAACTTATAGTCAACCAGACAACAAGCGAGTTCGCAGCTCGAGACGAAAGGATGTCGGCCTATGTAAAGGAGGTCGGCAGATTGGTGGCCCTGTTTCAGAATTGCCGACTACAGCAGGTTAGCCGAGATGATAACAGTCACGCTGATGCCCTGGCTAACCTGGCTAGTGCAATACAACCTGGAAAGGCAAGAACGATATTGGTTGACTACTTGCCCGGTCCACGCATAGAACCACTGAACACAGAGCGCGAAGCAATGTGTGTGGAGATGGAGCCAAGTTGGATAGACGCAATAATAGCATTTCTTAAAGACGAGAATTTGCTCGATGACCGAAAAGAAGCGCACAAGATCAGACTGAAGTCGGCAAGATTCAGTTTGACGCAGAAGGACACCTCTACCGAAGATCATTTACTGGACCTCTTCTGAGGTGTGTGCATCCTGCACAGGTTGAAGATTTTCTGTACGAGATACATGAAGGAATATGTGGAAGCCACGTTAGGGGCAGGTCACTTGCCCACAGGGCCATCACTCAGGGTACTGGTGGCCCTATATGCAGAAAGATGCCGAAGCTTATGTGAAGAAGTGTGAGAAGTGCTAAAGGTTTGCTCCTTTAATACATCAGCCAACAGCCGACTTGAACCCAGTATCCAGTCCTTGGCCATTTGCCCAATGGGGTATGGATCTTGTCGGAAAACTACCTCAAGCAACTGGACAAAGGAAGTACCTGTTGGTAGCGACAGATTACTTCACTAATTGGGTAGAAGCTGAACCCCTTGCCAAGATTCGGGATGTGGATGTAAAGAACTTCATATGAAAGAACATCATCACCAGGTTTGGAATCCCAAGAGCAATAATAGCTGACAACGGTACACAGTTTGACAGTAAGCTAATCAAGAGCTTCTGTGCCAAGTTCAAAATCAAGAATTATTTTTCGACTCCAAGTTTTCCTCAAAGCAATGGACAAGCAGAAGTGTCTAACAAAGTCATCTTGGATGGGATTAAGAAGAGGCTGCAAGCAGCAAAGGGAAAGTGAGTGGATGAACTGCCAAGTGTACTCTGGGCATATCGGACTACGCCGAGAAGATCAACGGGAGAATCCCTATTTGCCATGGCTTATGGCACAGAAGCAGTCATTCCTCTGGAGGTCAGCATCCCAGGGATCAAAACCCAAGGAGTTGAGAATAGAACTAATGATGTATTTATAGCCCGAGATTTAGATCTGCTAGAAGAGAGAAGAGAGAAAGTAGCGATTCAGTTGGGGGCATACCAGCAGCAATTTGCCAAGGCTTATAATAAGAAGGTGAACCCGCGAGAGTTCTAAGTTGGCGACCTCGTCCTGAGAAAGGTCATCGGCAACAAGAAGGATCCCAGAGAAGGCAAGCTTGGCCCAAATTGGGAAGGACCCTATAGAATCATCTCGGTCTTAGGCAACGGGGCATATCAGCTTGAGGATTGCGAAGGCAAAGAGCTACCAAGACCCTGGAATACTTGCAATCTGAATTTTTTTTTATCATTAGACGTTCTTGTTCCTTGATATTAGCCGAAATAATAATAAAGTTTTAGCTTCATTTTTTACACTTGTGACTGATAAGATACTTGTCTTTGGAATACATGCATAATGAGAACCCAAGTGGAACTTAAGTTCACATTAAGGGGCAGAGAGTTGGGAAATGGTTCCTGGAAAGGTAGAATTTACAAACTAAAATTAGTTGAACGCTTGCTGAAATTTAAGTTTACAAGTTGAAGTTAAACCAAGGTCATGTTTAACACTTGTTGAAACTTAAGTTTACAAGTTGAAGTTAAACCGAGGTCATGTTTAACACTTGTTGAAATTTTGAGTTTACAAGTTAAAGTTAAACCGAGGTTATGTTTAACACTTGTTGAAATTTAATTTTACAAGTTGAAGTTAAACCGATGTCATGTTTAACACTTATTGAAATTTAAGTTTGCAAGTTGAAGTTAAACCCAGGTCATGTTTAACACTTGTTGAAACTTGAGTTTACAAGTTGAAGTTAAACTAAGGTCATACACTTGTTGAAATTTAAGTTTACAAGTTGAAGTTAAACCGAGGTCATGTTTAACACTTGTTAAAACTCGAGTTTACAATTTGAAGTTAAACTATGGGCATGTTTAACATTTGTTGAAACTTTAAATTTACAAAGTTGAAACCGAGGTTATGTCAAAGAAAGATTGGTTTAAATACTTGTCGAAATTTACAAGTTAAGACCAAGGTTGTATTAAAAGAAGTACTTATGTACTTGCCGAGGTAAACCATTGGTTTGTATAACCGAGGTATATCACCCCAAGGAAATTACACAGATATGGTGTATGCTTGAAAGCATGCAAAATTATTCTAAGTACAGAATCGTACAAGAGTCATACAAAGGAAATTGTACTTGCATTCAGAAGAAACAGTTCAAAAAGAAGAGGGCACTTCGGCCTTCCAAAAGAGTAGTTGTTCAAAAATTACAAAAGTGGCACTTTGGCTAGATCCAAGCTTACATTGATTCAAAAAGTAAGACAAAGTACTAAAGAACAAAGCAAAAAAGTAAGACTCTTCGGCGTCTATGGCTGGTTAGGTCTGGAGTTCACTATGGCTGGTTAGGTCTGGAGTTCAGAAGACAGCTGAGAAGACATCTCGGCGGTTCTCTCAGCCGCGAGCTTGGCATCAATTTCTTGAAGAGTTTGGTCGAAGCTCCTGTCGGCAATAGGCGCGTCCGATGTTGCCTTTTCAGGAGGAGCGTCTTTTGAGACCTCGCATTCCTCATCTTGAGTCAAGTCTAGGACTTGCTCACATGGAGTAGGGGACTTGGCCCAGCAGCTTCCTTTGATTTCCTCACCAAAGCTTCCTCCTTAGACTCAGAATCGTCTTCAGATTGGCTTGGAGTAGGGGGGAATGGCAGGGGGAGGACGTCGGCATTCTTAAAGGGGGAGTCCTCGGGGACGTCAAGCTTTTTTAGAGCAGCCATCCGACCAAGGGTAAAACCCTTGTTGCATGCCTGCTTCACTTGTTTTTTGTAGTCTGCCGTAACATCGGCCACCCTTTCATTGTATGCCTTTTCATTTGTGGCCTTGATCTCGGCAGATTTTGTAGCCAAGGCATCTTGTAGTTCTTTTTGGGCCTTGGCCATCTTTGTCTTGGCCTCTTGCTTTTCAGCCGCGAGGACCTTGGCAATGGCCTCGGTAGCAACAGCTTTCTCTTCGACCTTATCTTTAGCCTTGATGGCTGCCTCGGCCTGATCTGACAAGGTCTTCATCTTTCCCTCGGTCTTTTTAAGGGTCTTCTGCAAACCAGAGACCTCCCTAATCTTGTCGGCCAACTCCTTCCTCATCTCAAAAGATTGCATTGAAAAGGAGTGGGCATGCTGGATCGCCTGAAGGAAAATGGATAGAGCAGAAGTTATTAGAAAATTCTCTAAATATAGAAAGAAAAATACCAAGTGTAAAGAACTTACTTCAACGGAATGTTGCAGCATCAGAGCAAAATTTTCATATTCCCTCATCTTAGCGTTACGATTAAGATCTTCAGGCATAAACAAGGCAGTGTAGAGGGCAACGCCGACCTCAATGTTGTTGGCGCTATCACCAGCCTTAACTGGCTTGTCGTCGATTGTGATTGGCGGGGCCTAGGGGGAATCATGTTTCAATAGCCCCGAGGTGGTCGCAGAAGACGACCTCGGCCTCTTTGATTTAGTGGATTCGGATGGTTGGGCCTCGGCGGGCCTCTTCTCGATAGCAGAAGGGGTCTTCTCACTCTCAGCCAATTTTGAAATTGGCAAGGTGTCCTCAGTATCAATCTGAGTCACCGTTGCCTTAGGCTGAGGCTTCTTGAGTCTTTTTGGCTTTTGCTTTGGTTGTGGCTCGGTTTGTGCTGGTTGAGCGTTAACTGAGTCAGGGATGTTGCTAGAAGATCTTCAGCGACAGCTTTCTTGCGACCCATCTCGGTGACAATTGCAGTCCTACGGCGGCGTTGGCATTGAGATGGTGGGATCAGATATAGAGCCGAGGTTGACGGTTGCTTTGCTGGATCAGAGGTTGATCCCTGATCTGGCCGAGATGATGAAGTTGTTGGAGGAGTAGTGGCGGATGGAGGAGGCTGACTCTTCTTCTTCTTTGGAACGTCAGGAAGAACCGACTTGTAAGTTGGAATGAAGTTGAGTAGTAGGGGGCTTTCCGCTTGTGAACTGAAAGGTCTAACAACTTTTTCAAGCCTTTTCTCAGGAAAAAGGACTTGCGGAAATCCTTTGCCGGTTGGGGAAGAGCTGCAAAGAAAACAAACGTTAGAAGGTATAAAAAACAAAGTATTGAAGACTTTGAGAAACAAGTATTGACACTGGGCTCTTACCATTACTCTCAACGAAAAGTGTTCGGCTAAGAGGGTAGAGGTGGAGGTCATCATTTGGAGCGAACTCCTAATTCCCCGAGACAATAAAGTAATCGTCTCCGGCTCCCTTGTTGGAGTCTGGGAGGTCGGCAACAATTTTGTATTCTGTAGACCTTGGCTTAAGGTAGTAAATGTAGCCTTTTTCTAATTTAAGGCCACACGTGGTGTAGTAATACTGGCTATCGGCTAAAGTTACCCTAGCATTCTCTTGTTTGGCTAAGGCTATTATACCTTTTATAACTCGGTAAGAGTTTATGGCAACCTGCATTGGGTTCAATTTATAGTAATGAAGGATTTCTTGGAAAAGGATGTCGAGTGGGAGCCTAAGTCCACACTCTATGAAAGCTACAACGGGGAAGGGCATAGAATCGATTGTGGGCATGATGGAGTCATCCTCCCCAGCCAACCTCAGATGGACGTCGGTGTAGACACCCCATTTTTGACCGACCTTAAGACTTAGACATCACCAGTTGAGCGCTCGGTGATATTGCATAATGTGCTCGTTCAGAAGTTTCAGAGTCTCGGCTGCGAGCCCTGCCTCCGGATTTCCGAACCCTCTTCTGTGCCTTGCCTCGGTTTGCGAACCAGGCTCGGTTTTCTCTGTTTCTTTTCCTGAGGGGAGGGAGAGGTCCCGTAGACCATCTCTCAGTGGCCGTGGGCTACATTTTGTGGCTGTAGGCCATTTTGCCCATTTCGGAGCCCGGTTCCTGGTTTTCGGAGCCGTCAAGCCGTGTGCCTCGGTTCGGGACCTCTTAACCATCTCCTATTGCTCCGTTTTTTGGCGTGCTTCTTATTTACTCCCTTTTGAGGGACACTGAGGTCTGAGAGACCCACTTCGTGGTCGAGTGCCACTTTCGGTGCTTAACAGGCAGTTTTCGGGGTCCCAAACTGCGCGTTTTGGCCCCCGAACATTCGTTTTGCATCGGTTTTCGTTCATTTTTGGCAGGTACCTCTGTTTCATCACTAGGAAGGCCGTAGAAGGGTGGGAGGCCAGCAATTGTTTCAACAACCAGTTATATATCCTCCGGCGCCCTCCGACGCCCGTTTTTCTTGCTTCCAAGCCAATGTTGAACACCCTTGGGCCATTTTCTTGAACTTTTAACCACATATTTGTGATGTACACACATGGGAGGACCCTAAAAGTTGGTGGCCGGCCACTAATGTTGCTTGACCCTTTTGAACCCCTCTTAAAAATGACCTATTCTCTCTCTTGTTTTACAGTTTACAATTTTGAACCACAGGGTTGTGATGAGGGAACCTGGGAAGATAGCAATTTGTGGTGGACGGCCACTAATTCGCCTTGACCCTTTTGACCCTTGGCCGGCCGGCCATGGGAGGTGACCGGCCGGCCACCTGCATCTCCAAAAAGGGGCCAGCCATGATCCTCAAGGTGTGTACCTTACAGCTATACACTTTTTCCCCCCAAAAACCTGTATCCGGAGGGGACCTTTTTTGGGGGGAAACTTGGCTTGTTTTCCCCCCCATTTCTTTCCCTCCTTTTTCCCCTTCTTTGGTCCATATTTCTGGCCTCCAGCATGAGGAGAAGGGTTACCAAAAATTCCCTAAGAGCTCTTGCATTGTATCCCTCTCATCTCTCTCATTTCTTTCAAAAAACACCCAAAATCCTATCCCATTTTCACACCACTACCTAGCATCACCACCACTACTCCATTTCCAGCAGCTTGGGGAGCTTTCCGGCAGCTAGGAGGCACCACTTCTCAAGCCAAGAAGCAACCAAGGGTTGGTCTCCAAGGGTAAGTACCAATTCCCTCTTTTTGAGCTTAATCTTGCAACATTTTTTTAGCTATTTTTCTTGCTGATTTGAGCTCCGACCAAAACTGAAAGTACCATTTATTTGAGCTCTATTTCATGTTTCATTAAAGGAATTTTGGCATTTGAGGTCCCTATATTGCACTTGCTTCATTATTCCTCTTGTATGCCATAATCTTGCATAGTATTTTTGGCCTGTGTATGATCTGTTTTGGAGCATGATGTAAACTGTAGATAGGCTTATTTTGAGCCCCTCTTCAACATTGAAGAAAGGCTCATCACTGTTTGGGACCTCCATGTGCCACTTGTCATTATATCCCTCTTTGGTCCCCATTTTTGCATGATTTATTAGCCCATTATGCTTCTGTTTTTGGTCTTTTTACAGAACTAAAAACAGTCTTATTTTGGTCCATTCTTCATGTTTCATTAAGGGAATTCATGATTTGAGGCATATTTTATATACTTTGTGTTATATCTCCCTTTTTGGCCTCATTTTTGCATAGCATCTTGGACATATTTTCATACTGTTTTGGGTCCGGCCATCAACTGTAAAATGCTTTATTTTTTGTCCCTCTTCAACATTGTTGAAGGGCCCCTTTGTGTTTAAGGCCAGAAACCACTACTTGCTTCTTTGGCCATCTTTTGGCCCATTTCTTGCATGAGAGTTTATCCATACCTATGCTGGTTTTTGTAGTTTTCCATAAACTGTAAAAGATCATATTTTGGGCCCCTCTTCAACTTTGTTGAAGGGCCTTAATCTGTTTGAGGTCAGAAGCTGTGAGTTGTTTCATTATCTCACATTTAGGGCCATTTTTGCATGCTATTTTTGCCCTATTTGTGTTTGCTGTTTAGCCATGCTTTGAACTGTAAAAATGCTTATCTAGGGGCTGAATTTCTTCTGTCTTTTCATCTCATGTTCAAATTATGCATGCATTGCATAGCTATAGGTCATTTCATGCGCCAAAATCCATGTTTTGGGGCTCGTTCCATGCATCGGGTATCATTTTGCTTTGTTTCGGGGCTGTTTTCCCCCTTGTTTTGCTACTGTTTTTTGCATTATAGCACATCATATTCCATGTCTTTGCCATGTCTCATTAGAGTGGCATTTCGGTGCCTGAGGGTCGGTCCTCGGTTTGCGTGCACGCGTGCACGCATTTCGAGTTGTGAGTGTGGCTGAGGCTCTCTCATGTTGGTGTAAGCCCATTATTGCATTGCGTATGCCATTTCATCCATAGCATTATGTATGCTCGGTTGTGTATTACCTTATTGCATTGTGTATGCCATTCCATAACATTGTGTATGTTAGGATTGTATCTTAGTTGCATTTCATGCATGTCATACATATTGCATCGTGTTCGGGATAGGAGTTAGCCCGGGCCCGGGAAACGAGGTACGTTTCGTACTCCGAGTGACGGAACGTGTTTCAATTCCCAGTCACCGACACTCCGGATTATCCATGATGAAGTTAAGTTTTAGTTGTGTTTTCATGTGCATTCATCCTATATTGAATTGCGCAATTCGACTTCTCGGCCATCATGCATCGAGATGCGTGATTGGTGGCACGAGGATCGAGGCATGCATACATTTGTGAAAATACATTGCCATGCCCTTTTCCTGCTGTCTGTTACAGCAAATCAAGAATCAGCAGTCTTCCTGGTCTTGGCGTGCTTTCCAAGAAATCATTGCAAAACAGAGGCTAATTGGGGCATCGCAGTAGATTTCTGCACAAGGCAGCCCAAACATACATCATTCATCAGAGCCAAGGCAGTCCCTGGCTTGCATGCTAGTTTATAGCTTTCCTAGATTAATTTGTAAATTAATTAGGATTTTTGTATTTATTTAGGACTGTAATTATTTGAGACTGTATACTATTAATTCGGACCCTCTGTGCGAGGGCATAATTGTAATAAGTGTGCGTGAGTGTGATGTATGTCTTCCAACCCCACGTCTTTCTTCCCTTTTATTTACCTGCTTATGATGGTTAGATTAGGGCATATTTTAATTAGCATACAGTATGACATCATGTTTGCATCATTCATCTGTTTTGCATGCACCGGGCTCGGCGCATCATACTAACTGCATTTGTATTTCAATTCCAAATTGAATACATGTTAGCTGTAGCATTCCATATGCCATGTTTAGAATAGCCGAGCCTGCTATAGTTTGTATTTTTGCATGTGTTGCATTAGGCATTTCTGTATACTTAGGATCATGCATGATTTCTAATGTAGTTTCTGTTTTGGCTCGGAGTACTCGGTGAGTTTTTATGCTTTAGCATCCTTGCATGCATGTGAGTGACTGCCATGAATAGCATGCTTACCATGAGGCTATTTGCTTATATGATATAACTGCCTGAATGCTTGTGGGTGAAGGTTGGGTTATTTGGATTGGGACAATTCATCAAATGTTTGTTTTAAGCCCACTAGATAGTGGCAAAACCATCTTTTCTAAGCCCACCCGAGGGTGGCAAAATCTGCATTTTAAGCCTACTTGCGAGTAGCAAACCATCTTCCAAAACAAACATGAAATGTTTTGTTCCAATTCGGGCGACCCGGTCTATACTTGTATGCTGTGCGCATCACATAGTAAAACTAGGCTAATAACCGAAATAAGAACACACAAAGTTTTCAAAACTAGATATCATGGTTAGTAGAGGCCGATCTTTGATCGGGCGAGCGGGGGTGCTCACGAAGTGACCTTCCCCAATCGTACCCATGTTCCCGAGCCGAGGCAACTTTGGTGATGACGGAAACGTGGCCTTAGGCAAACGAGTCAGGGTTTCCTAAATTTTCCCAAAATAAAATATTTAGGTGGCGACTCTGTATCTGGCAAAGCAATCCATGTTTGGCACTTCTTTTCTAAAAAATCTGTTTTCTCAAAACGATTTGCCGGATTTGGACTCTTTGGTTCAGACTTAGAACCGTGACAAATTTGAGAATCCTGAGCCGTGGTGACCCCAAATGAACAGAACGGGAGCTCGTTCCTCCCGGGGCGTTCGGGGACGTCTACAGTCGGCTGAGATGGAAAAATCTCTCTTGAAATATTCCAACTTGGTTGGGGTATTTACCCTATGCTTCCACATACCCATGATATCGGCTTAGGGGGAGAGTATTGCATTTCAGAAGGAAGTGTTTTTAGACGGTTTTGAAGGACCTCGGCTAAAACCTTAATGTGAGCTAGGGTAAGAATTTGTGGGGATTTTATGGGGAATTCGTTTCAGTTTTTCCTAAAATTTGTGGGTTCTACAAGCAAATCCCAAACCTAGATCTATGGAAATGAAGATTGAAGGCACGAATCTGAAAAAGACACAGAAAATAGAAAACAATAACGTGTTTTAGAATCAAGAACAGTGATGAACTATCAAGAACACTGTGACAAAGTGTGCACAAAGGGTGCGAGGGCAAGAACAGTGGCAAAAGTGAACAAATTTGTGAGCAGTGTGTGTATTCGAGACATGAATTGGGAAAAAGCAAAATCGTAAAATGAACGTGCTCAGATATGTGATTCATAAATCAAGAACTTGAACAAAACAGCAATGGCAACGAATAAAAAAGTAAAGCTTTTTGAAGAGAAGCACATACTGATAAATGAGGAATAAATAACTCACCAAAGAAAAATGAAGCCGGCGTTGAGTTCGCTGAAGTCAAACGACAATAGTAAAACGACAGAGCGGTGAAAACTTCGCCAAAGGGGAAGACTGGAAACGATCACAGAGCTTGCGAGCTTGAGACAATGGCGGATTTGAGAAAGTAAGAGAGAGGAGGGTTTTTTCGCAAAAGTGATGATAAAGAAGTGAAGCGACGAAGAGAGAGGGAAAGGTTTTTGTCAAAACTCGAAATGGCGGCATAAAGGCAATTAATGTGCCTAAGAGGGCGAACGTGTCAGATGGTGCACAAAAAAAGCAATGCGACTTGATGGCACGTGTGGGGAACGACTCAATAGGGGAAAGACGCATGGCAGAAACGGTTGAAATATTGTGCATGACAGCTCACTCGCGTGAAGAAAACTTTTGGAGTTCTTGATTTAATGGAGCAGTACCTCGGCTTGGAGAATAATCCCAGCTGAGGAACTTGAACAAACTAGGTTATTGGTTCTAAAAGCCTTGATGAGACAGATTACAGGACCTAGTCATGTGAAGTCGACGTATGATGACCTCGGTGTAGACCACCCGAAACTCCGCTCCACACGCGAGGGCGCAAATTATAGTTCTAGCTACTACAGTTCGGACTCCTATCACAGTTCTGAATCTAATCTCACAAAGTGCAATGTAAGACTGATAAATCACCAAAGAGGCCAAATCTAGCAAATCGTTTTGGAAAATCGATTTTAATCAAAAAGCGCCAAACATGGACTACTTTGCCAGATTTCAGAGTTGCCACCTAAATATTTTATTTTGGAAACTTTAGGAAACCCTGACTCGTGCCTAAGGCCACGTGTCCGTCATCACCAAAGTTGCCTCTGCTTGGGAACTTGGGTACGAGGGGGGAAGGTCATGAAATGAGCACCCCCGCTCGCCCGATCAAAGATCGGCCTTTACTAAGCATGATATGTTATTTTTGAAAACACATGTGTTCTTATTCCGGCTATTAATCTAGAATTACTATGTGATGCGCATAGCATACAAGTATAAACTCAATCACGCGAATTGGAACAAAATAACTTATGTTTGTTTTTGAAAGTGGTTTGAAAGTGCTACTTGCAAGTAGGCTAAGATGCGGATTTGCCACCCTCAAGTGGGCTTAGAAAAATATGATTTTACCACTTCAAGTAGGCTTAAAACTCACAATCATCAAGTTGTCCCAATTCAGGCAATCAAGCCTCCAGCCACAGGCATTCATGCAGTTAAACACTTAAGCAGTTAGCCTCATGGCAAGCATGTTATCATGGCAACACTCACACTCATGCAAAGATGCTAAAGCATAAACACTCACACTGTACTCCGAGCCGAAACAGAAGCTAGTTAGTAATCAATGTATGATCCTAGCTATATCAAAAATGCCTAATGCAACACATGCCAAAATGCAACTAAAATAGGCTCAACTATCTAGAATGGCATATGGATGCAACACTCGATAACATGCTTTGAAACACGTATTCAAGAAAGTGTATTAAAGTACAATACAGTTTGTGTGATGCGCCGAGCCTGGTACATGCAAGACAGATAAATGGATACAAACATGCTAGCATAAGTATGCTAATTGAAACGTGCCGTAAACTAACCATCGAAAACTGATAAGTAAAAGGGAGAAATAAATAGGGTTGGAAGACATGCATCACACACACGCACACTTATTACAAAATTTGCCCTCTCGGCGGAGGGTCCGAATAATAATAAGCTAATTAGCTACGCTAAACTAACTATTACAAAACGAAACTAATTAACTAACAAGTTAACTAATTACAAACACAAATGAATAGTTGAGAGCATTAACTACTTAAGTACAGAACCAAATAGTAAACTAGCTACGCAAAACAGTTAAAAGGAGCCTCGGGGCGAGAAGTGCGTGCATGCTCGGTCGCCTCGCTTGGAAATCCATTACTATGCCCCGAGTTGCCTCTGTTTGCATTTGATCTCAGAACACTGCACAAATCTCCAGATAGCTTCTACTCCAACACAAGGACCTCCTGGAAGGCTGCCAACCAGAAAATGGTGTTGTAGACCACCTGTAGACCACCTAAACTTGCTGCAGACCAGAAAAAGTGGTCTACCAGCTACTTTTTCTGGTCTGCTGACCAGAAATTTCTGCCAAGCTCCAATTTGCTGCAACAGAGAACAAAAAGGGGCACAGCAGTGTATTTGCAAGGTATGTGTGCACAAACACCCTCCTTATCATTTCTTAAGCTCAAGAAAGTGTGGTACTCGACTGTCGGGCCACCAACCGAGCATTGCAATGTACGATGGCCGAGAAGCCAAGTTTGCACAATTCAATGTCAATGAATGCATAAATAACACATAAGAGCCTTAACTTCTATCATGCATGATCAAGAAGGTCGGCGACCAAGAAATGAGGCACGTTTCATCACTTCAAGTATGAAACATCCCTCGTTTCTCGTGTTTGGATTAACATTCAATCCAAACACAATGCAATGTAACAACATTCCAAACAACATGCAAACAACATGAGCATGTCAAGTTATAGTCCTTAAACATGAAAGCTAGTGAAGGATACAACACAAGGGCTATGCAATGCAATGCACAATGGACTAAACTAGCCCTAAATAGACCTCATGCATGCCAAGATAATGGCCAAAATGCTCTAAAATGAAGGCATAAAATGCATGCTCATGTAATGGCTCATCAACTAGGCATAAGAGCACAACTCTTAAAGCACTCAAAGAGTGAAAGAAATGAGAACATGACAATGCTATATGCTCTAAAATAACATGTTAAATGATGTCATGGCAAGCAAATAACTCAAACAAAGCATGCTAGAGGCATCAAAACACAAGGCTAGTCAAGCCCATTGCAATATAGCTATGAAATACATGAACCATATGGCCAAGACAATCCAAAACAGTCCTAGCGCATATCAAATCAAGGTTAAAAACATGTTGTAGTAAAGCCAACACATGTTAGGATAATGAGCTAAAATAACAAGCATGCAAGGCTAGTAAGTGAGATTTGCTCTACAAGTACAAGATGTAAACCACAAGTGGCCAAACCAACCAAAAAAAGAGTTGTATCATTGCAAAATAACACAAAATACACTTATATGGTAGCCCAAATGCTTAGACAATATGGCATACATATTGGCTCATATTTAAGGCATAAAGCACAACCTTCCAAAAGCATTGAAAGGGTGAAAGATGTGAGGGCATGACAGTGAAACATGCTCTGAAATCACATATCAAATGATGCTAAATCATGCAAATAGCCCAAGCAATGCATGCTAGTAGACTTGGAAACTCAAAGCTAGTGAGCGAGATTGAACTATGGCAATACAAAGCAAGGCATGCATGAATAAAAAAACTTAAAATAGAGCTCAAGCATGGCAAAACATGAGTAAAAGCTTGCTGGAGTGGAGTCAAAAACATGCTAGAATGATGGTCCAAAGTATGATGCATGTTAAGGCTATAGGGAGGATTGCACTACAAGGGTATGAAACATGCAAGAGGCAATCAAACCAACCCAAAATAATGTTATGCCATGCTAAAATAAGGCCTAAGACATGCTAAGATGGGGTCTCAAGGTGGTAGAAAAACATGCTATCTTGGTGAGCCATCAACACAAGCACACAAGATACAAAAGGGGGGGACCACTCCCACCTATTTTGGGTCTCAAAACACACTTTCCACCACTGAAATTCCTCTGGAATTTCAGTGGTGGAGAGGCCAAACAAAGGTGATCCAAAGGCCTAAAAGAGATGGCTCAAAACAAGGCCAAGTAAGGCACAAAAGGGGTAGACCACCCCCAACACCAAAGAAGCCTCAAACAAACACTTTAAGCACTTGAAAATGAAACTTTTTACAGTTTAAAGTTAGGCCTAAAATATCATGCAAATAAGGCCAAAGACTTAATCAAAACAAAGCTTTAAAGGGGCTAGAGACTCACCCTTGAAGAACAACTTCAAAGCAGCAACTCTAGCAGCTTTTCTGAGCTAAAAACTAACTCTTAAGTCCAAACAAAACCCTCAGGTACCTCAGCAACAGGAGTGTGGTGTTTCACTAGGTGCTTTAGTGCAAAAGTGTGAAAAAATTACACTTTTAAGCACAAATATGGAGCAAATAGAGTAATATAGAGATAGAGATATATATATACAACCCTAATGCCAAATTATGAACCTGAGACAAGAGGGAGGGGGCTCACTTATATAGAAATCCATGCCTTAAGCTTGTTAGACAAGCTAAAGGCTCCAAGCAATCCCTCCATACACGTATATGGAGGATGCTTTCAGTGCCCAACAGCTGGCATAGCTGGCAAGAAAATATCTGCAGAAAAATACAGAAAAGGTGCCAACCAGTTGAGGTGGTCGGCCGACCACTCTGTAACAACCCTCGTACTGTTTACTGATTTATGACCGATTGATTACCGTTAATCACCGATTACTGTTAAACGAAGCTGATAATGACTGATAACTAACTGATAATCGAACTGAATGAAATACTGAACCGACTGACTGAAGTTGAAACTGAATTGACTGAGTATATGTTAGTTAATTGCATTCTATCTGTTTGATTGTCTGATTATCTGTTCATGTTTATATGTTTAAACTGCTATTTGAAGGCCTTATCGGCGGCCGAACTAGAAACCGATTGATGTTACGTGACCCTCATATTTAATGTGATTTTATGGTATAAGTATCTGAAAATTGATTAGGTATGATTAAATTAGATTAAAATAAGCCAATTGAAGAGTTGGACTTAATTACCGTTTTGCCATTGAGTGGGCCACTATCTCACACACATACTTGAGCCAAGAACAACATTTCCTCAGCCATTTTCCTTCTCATTGCCGACCAAGAGGGAAGAGAGGAGAGAGAGTGAGAGGAATTGAATTCTACCTTGGGTTTTGCTTGGAGAATTGAAGGAATTGAAGTATAGATTGCATATTTGAGCTCCTAGTCTTCTAATTCAAGCTCTAGGTAAGGATCTTATCTTCTTATTGATGCTATTGAACTAGTTCTTGCATGGTTCATGCTTCATTGTAGAACTAAGTCATGATTTGGTTCATTAATGATGGATTGAAGATCATTTCTTGCATGCATGTTGGTATTGTTGCATTTTGAGGTTGATTAGATGGACATTAGTGCATGCATGCTCATATTGTTGTTATAGACTATGTTTTCATCTGGTTTTGGAAAGAAATGAGCTCATTTGAGCAAGCTTTGGAGCTTCAATTTAGTTTAAAACTCATGCATGACATGTTTGAATGTTGTTCTTGAAAATGGGTTTGAATGTGGTTTTAATTGACTCACCTTTGGGGCTTGAATTCATAAATTGAGCTTTGAAACTTGTTATACATTGAATTTAATGATGTTTTCCAGAATTTGGGCCCAAGAGGTCGAGTTTGGAGTGGTAGAATGCTTGGTTTGAGCTTGGGAGGCAGATCTGGAAATTCCAGATTTGGCTTCCTCGCTCGAGCGAAGGATTCCCCGCTCGAGCGAGCACCTTTGTCCAGGGCTCCGCTCGAGCGACCATCGAGCGACCATCGCGCGTAAAATTTCAGCATCCAGTACTTTTACTGTTTTGCAGACCGCTCGAGCGAAGGATTACTCGCTCGAGCGAAGCCTTTGATTTTGGACTTACGCTCGAGCGTAGAAAGTCTCGCTCGAGCGAGGCTCCTATTTTCAGCAAACTTTACGAAATGTTTTCTAAGTGTATTTTTGCATCCTCATCCCATCCTAGGCATTCTTAGGCCTAGTTTAAGGCATCTTGATGAGGATATCATTGTAGAACACACCAAGGCAAATTAGGGATTAAGTTATGAGATTTCCCAACTGTGTAGCTTAGTGTGTGTTCAATCTGTTAACTGTGTAGGGTTGGCGACTAGGGAGACACGCTCTAGCATACTGTAGCCCAGAACTCTGTGAGTAACAATTGTGTAAAGATATGTTCAACTGATTATCTTCTGAATACTGAACTGAACTGTTTACTGAACTGGTATTATTTACTGAATGAATGTATGTCCTTTATTTCTGAACTGTACTGTGGCATCCTTAGTATCTACGGTTTACTGTTACTGTTACTATCACAGAGATCTCTGTCGGTTTCCTTGTGGAACCACTACTGTTTACTGACTGATGGCCATCATTACTGTTCGGTCTTTTAAGACCTACTGTTACTGTTATGCTAATGGATGTACCACATATGACTGTTTACTGTACTGAGCAACTGAATTACTGATTGAAATGAACTGTTTTCATTATTGTAAGGACATTCATTCTAAACCCCTTTACGCTTTATGTTATTCACTGGGCTTTAGCTCACTGCTCATATATATATGTAGGTGTACAGGCACCAGACCGCAGCTAGAGGCGTCAGGGTTACTCCAGTTTTGTCAAGCCAGCCTTTGTGCCTCACTGCGAGGTTCCGAGCCTACTATTAAGGCTTAGGGGTGTTTTAGAATTTCCCCCTTTTTGTATGTTTCACTGTTTTGTATAGACTGACTGTTTACTGTACTGTTATACAGGGATTAGGTCCCTGTACTGTGTGACTGTTAATTTTGTATACTGTGTTGTACAGACGGAATGTTTTCTGTACTGTTATGTGGGGTTGAGTCCCTAGTTAAATGGATGTGAATATTGTGTATACTGTTCTGTACTGTTTTTGTATAATGTATGAAAAGCCTTTTTGCATACAGACTGTCACAGCTCAATGGACACTATTTATTTACTGTATTGGCTTCCGCCAGGCCCTGTACTCTGTTTCACTGTATTACTGTTCAGCAGGCCTTCGGTAATCTCGGATTACTGGCCGGTTACGGTGCTAAACCCATAGGGCCGGGTTTGGGTCGTGACAGAGTGGTATCAGAGCGATACTTACCACGAGTTATACCGCACACACGTGTCCAAATGAGCTATAGGGGGTCCTAGAAAAAGTAATTAGGACATCTCATGAACTTGAAAAGTGTGTGGCTATGTTATGACTGAATATCTGTTAATGTGTTAAACTATGAAACAAATGATTGCTTATGTTTAAAACTGTTATAACTGCTTATAGTGAAATGGACAATGCAAATGAACCTGAGTCCTCATCTACTGAGGCAAGAATGGAAAGAATGGAAAGAATGATAGAACTGATAACTGCTAGACTGGAACAACAACAGAACCAACAGCCCCCTCCTCCTCCTCCTCCTCCGGTACAGCCGGAACCTAATGCGAATGCGGATGATGGGGATATTATTGCTCTCACCCATAAATTCAGTAAGATGAAACCGCCATCCTTCCAGGGAGGCCTTGAACCGTTAAAAGCTGAAGCGTGGGTGCTTGAGACAGAGAAATTATTTGAGGTGTTCCCGTGCTCTGAAGCGAATAAAGTACTGTTAGCTACCTTCACCTTACAAGAAGAAGCTAGAAGGTGGTGGATGTTAATCCGTGAAACAAACACTGTTATGACTTGGGCTCAGTTCAAGGAGTCCTTCTTTGAAAAGTACTTCCCTCAGTGTGTCAGGGATAGAAAAGTGACCGAATTTGAACAGCTGAAGCAGGGCACAATGTCCGTTGCAGAATATGAAACCAAATTTACTGAACTTGCCCGTTATGCACCGCACATGGTGGATACTGAATATAAGAAGGCCAGAAAATTTGAAGGTGGCCTTAATGTGGCAATACTTGACCGGATAAATGTTTTGAAATTACCGACTTTTGTGGGTGTTCTCGACCGGGCATTGATGGCCGAGTCGAACATTGCAGCAGTGAAACAATCTGAAACACCAACGACTGAATGGCATGGAAAAAGGCAGAGTTTCAAATTTAAGAAAGGCAAGCACAACCCAGCCAACAAGAAACAGAATACGGGGTTGACAACTAGCCCCAGCCAAGGGAGTGGTTTCATACCACCCTGTTCTGAATGTGGCAAGAAGCACAAAGGGGTTTGCTACAGAATATCTGGAGCCTGTTACAGGTGTGGCAAGGTGGGCCACATGGTTAAAGACTGCCCCTCTGCTCCACAAGCCAGTGGTAAAGCTGCACCAAGCGCAGCAGTATCAAATGCTCCACCAAAGCCTAACCCTAAAGCTACCGGGAAAGAGCCTATGAGGCAAGGCCGAGTGTTCGCACTAGTACCGGGAGATGTGCAGAATACCGAGACCGTTGTGTCAGGTATTCTCTCTATCTGTACTCAAAATGCATATGTACTGATTGATTCGGGGTCTACGCATTCTTATGTATCATATGCTTTTTCACGGAAATTGGATAGACCCTTAGAACCCATGAACTATCTGCTAGCCGTATCATCACCCGTAGGGGGATCCATGACATGTGCTTATATGTACCCCGCATGTGAAATTATTGTTGGGGATATGCATCTGTTTATTGATTTACTGCCATTGAACATTGATCATTTTGACGTAATATTGGGGATGGATTGGTTACAAAAATATCATGCCACTATTGACTGTGTGACCAAGCAAGTTGTTTTCCGTCCACCTGGTTTGCCTGAATTTGTGTTTAATGGGAGTGGAGTAGTACCTCCTCCGTATTTGATTTCGTCAGTGAAAGCTGTTAAATTAATTAGAAAGGGGTGTAAAGGATATCTGTGTTCTGTACTGACTGTGTCTACTGATGATAGTGTTAAAACTGATGTGAATTGTATTCCTATAGTCAGGGAATTTCCAGATGTTTTTCCAGATAATCTTCCAGGAGATTTGACTGATAGGGAGATTGAATTTACCGTTGATATGATTCCCGGAACACAACCAGTTTCTAAAGCTCCTTACAGAATGGCTCCAACTGAACTGAAGGAACTGAAAGTGCAATTGCAAGAACTGTTAGATAAAAAGTTCATCAGACCTAGCACTTCGCCATGGGGTGCTCCTGTTTTGTTTGTCAAGAAGAAAGATGGCTCACTGAGACTGTGCATTGACTACCGTGAACTGAATAAGGTAACTGTAAAGAACAAATACCCTTTGCCACGCATTGATGATTTATTTGATCAGTTACAGGGTGCACAAGTGTTTTCTAAGATTGATCTCAGATCGGGGTATCATCAACTGAAGGTTAAACCGGAAGACATTGATAAAACTGCTTTTAGAACAAGGTATGGACATTATGAATTTCTAGTTATGCCTTTTGGAGTCACGAACGCACCAGCTGCTTTTATGGACCTCATGAACAGAGTTTTTAAACCGTACCTTGATGACTTTATTGTTGTATTTATCGATGACATATTGATTTACTCCAAAAGTATAGAACAGCATGAACATCATCTGAGACTTGCCCTACAAACCTTAAGGGAACAGAAACTGTATGCTAAACTGTCTAAATGTGAATTTTGGCTTGACCATGTTATGTTTTTGGGGCATGTTGTTAGCAAAGATGGAATTTCTGTTGATCCGCAGAAAATTGAAGCTGTGGTGAACTGGCCTAGACCAACAAATGTGACTGAAGTCCGAAGCTTTTTGGGATTGGCTGGATATTACAGAAGATTTGTCAAAGATTTCTCCAAAATTGCCCTACCATTGACTCAGTTAACTCAAAAGGGGACATCATTTGACTGGACCGACCAAAGAGAATCTGCTTTCCAGGAGTTGAAAACTCGACTTGTGACTGCACCAGTTTTGACTTTACCCTCAGGTACGGATGGTTATACTGTATTTAGTGATGCTTCTCATAAGGGTTTGGGATGTGTTTTAATGCAGAATGGGAAGGTTATAGCTTATGCTTCCCGACAACTGAGACCACATGAAAAGAATTACCCGACCCATGATCTGGAACTTGCTGCAGTAGTATTTGCACTGAAAATTTGGCGTCACTACCTGTACGGGGTAACATGTGAAGTATATACCGACCACAAGAGCTTGAAGTATTTCTTCACACAGAAAGAACTGAATATGAGACAGCGGAGATGGCTAGAACTGATAAAGGATTACGACCTACAGATCTTGTACCACCCAGGAAAAGCCAATACCGTTGCCGATGCATTGAGCCGGAAATCGATTGGAAACTTAGCATGTTTGCTTACAGGACAGAAAGAGTTGCTTTGTGACCTTGAAAAATCTGAAATTGAAATTGTTTTACGGGAACAAGGTGGAACCTTAGCTGCTATTTCTGCTCAACCGGCACTGATTGAGGAAATTAAAGAGAAACAGCAACTGGACGATTTCTTGAAGAAGATCATCGAGGAAAGAGAATCTAAACCGAGACCGGGATTCAAATTTGAGAATAATGTACTGAAATTTCAAGAAAGACTGTGTGTACCGAATGATACTGAACTGAAAAGAAGAGTTCTGCAAGAAGGCCACAATTCGAAATTGTCTATCCATCCGGGGAATACGAAAATGTACCAAGATCTGAAACAGAATTTCTGGTGGCCGGGAATGAAGAAAGAAATTGCTGATTTTGTATCCAAATGTCTTCATTGCCAACAGGTCAAAGCTGAACACCAACGACCTGCCGGACTATTGCGACCCCTACCCATACCAGAGTGGAAATGGGAGCACATCACGATGGATTTTATCGTTGGGTTACCTCGCTCCAGAAAAGGTATGGATTCAATTTGGGTTATTGTTGATAGACTAACCAAATCTGCTCACTTCTTACCTGTCAAGACGATTTATAATGCGGACAAATTGGCTGTTATCTATATTGATGAAATCGTTAGACTGCATGGAGTGCCTGTGTCTATTGTTTCTGACAGGGATTCGAAGTTTACATCGAGGTTTTGGCAAAGCCTACAGACTGCATTGGGTACTGAATTGAGGCTGAGTAGTGCCTATCATCCTCAGACAGATGGCCAATCTGAAAGGACCATCCAAACTCTGGAGGATCTACTGAGAATGTGTGTCCTTGATTTTCAGGGAGACTGGGAAAGCCATTTGCCCTTAGCTGAATTCGCCTACAACAACAGCTACCATTCGAGTATTGGTATGGCACCTTTTGAGGCATTGTATGGCAGAAAATGTAGATCTCCAATTTGCTGGGCAGAAGTTGGAGATGGGCCTTTGCTTGGGCCCGAGATTGTATATGAAACAACTGAAAAAGTGAAACTGATACAGCAAAGATTGAAAACTGCACAGAGTAGACAGAAAAGTTATGCAGATGTCAGAAGACGGGACAGAGAGTATGAAGTGGGTGATCACGTTTTTGTGAAAGTGACACCAATGAAAGGCCAGACTCGTTTTGGAGTCAAAGGCAAGTTAGCACCGAGATACGTCGGACCTTATGAGATTATTGAGAAAATTAATCCGGTGGCGTATCAAGTTGCGCTCCCTCCTGAAATGGAACACATGCATAACGTCTTCCACATTTCTATGTTGAGAGACTATCTCCGGGATCCCTTCCATGTAATAGAGCCTACCCACGTAGTGTTGAGTGATGACTACACTTACGAGGAACGGCCTATACAGATTGTAAACCGACGGATCAAGAAACTGAGGAACAAAGAGATCCCGTTAGTGAAAGTTGACTGGCAGAACCATGGTGGCGTGTATGCCACTTGGGAAAGGGAAGATGACATGGCTAAACGATATCCTGAACTGTTTCCACTGAATCCTGTTTTCTTCCAGAATGAAGGTAACTCGAGTTTAGAGGACTAAACTCTTTATAAGGAGGGGAGACTGTAACAACCCTCGTACTGTTTACTGATTTATGACCGATTGATTACCGTTAATCACCGATTACTGTTAAACGAAGCTGATAATGACTGATAACTAACTGATAATCAAACTGAATGAAATACTGAACCGACTGACTGAAGTTGAAACTGAATTGACTGAGTATATGTTAGTTAATTGCATTCTATCTGTTTGATTGTCTGATTATCTGTTCATGTTTATATGTTTAAACTGCTATTTGAAGGCCTTATCGGCGGC